>NC_065557.1:21005630-21636255 GCF_022605725.1 Anthonomus grandis grandis
TTTTAAAAAAAAGTTACTCTTGCAAAATTATGATTTAAGGCACTGTTTTTAAAATATCTTAATTTAATTGTTCAGAAATACCTGTTACAATCTTGCAAAAATTTATAAAAAAAGGAAATCGGGCTTGGATTTGTAAAAAAATTGAATATAAAAGATGATCAAAAGTTATCTTAAGTCATTATTTCATTTGACAGGTTAAATTTAAGATTTAAGCCTAATTTCCTTATTTTTTTCAAAGTTTTTGCAGCATTTTAACTGGCGTTTCTGTACAATTAAACTAAGATATGTTAAAAACAGTGCCTTAAATCATAATTTTGCAAGAGTAACTTTTTTTTCAAATTAAATGAAAAATCTAACACTTGGCTTCTTATAAAAAAATATCTTATCACCTCGCAGATTTGAGACAAAAGAGGACCAAGTCCGTATGTTACGCCACTGGCGTTTTTTTTTAAAAACTGGCTTCATAAAAAATTGAAAATTCACTACAATAACCTGCATACGAAATTTAATTAAAATTGAGCCGGTGGTTTAAAAGTTATGTTAAATAAACACATAATTATTCTTAATTTTAACACCCTGTATCTTTGTTATTAAACATTTCTGAAAAACATTTTATAATGAAAGTCTATTTCTTTTTAAATTCTCTAACACGTACTAAAATTAATGACGTTTAAACTAGACCACCCTGTTTATAGGTACGTATTTTTTACCTTTGTGTTGCTCATTATTTTATTAGTGGATTCGCTAACCCTCCTTAAAAGTTCCTGATCTAAAGGCTGGTTTGAGATAGTAGAGTTTATAAAAAAATTGTTAAATTGATCAACATCATTAAACTGCACCGGAATATCTTTTTTCTTGACGGAGTTAGTTTATTAAGTTCCTCCCATTTTTCTCGAGTACTGCAATTTTTAAATTTATGCTTGTAATAGGCTTTGCGTTCCATTCTTATTGAAGCTGTTGTTAAGTTTCTTAATGATTTATAATATTCCCATTTTTCTGGACGTTTAGTGCGTTTAAACTGCTGAAGAGCTGCATCTCTTAATTTCTGCATTTTCTTAATATTCTCTGTAATCCAGGGTAGGAAGGGTTTTTTAGGCAATGTAATTGTTTTAAGAGGAGCATGAATATCAAATAGGCTAGTTATAGCGTTGTTAATAAATAAGACTTTTTGATTAACATCAACGATATTGTAAACATTATTAAATGGTATCGATTGAAGGTCATTTTTAAATAGGTTATAGTTTATATTTTTTAGATTTCTAGAAATGATAGTTTTTGGTTTATAATTTAATTTGGCCATTTGTATCTCACAATAGACTACGAAGTGATCGGAAAAATCAGAACAGATAACACCAGTGCATTTAATTTGGTCATAATTAGTGACTATTAAATTAATTAGGGAACTAGAAGATTTCGTGACTCTAGTTGGCTCCATTATAACTTGTTTCAAATTAAAGGGCTTAAACATCGAAACTAACTTTTTTGTGAAAAGATTATCCCATTGTAACATATCAATATTAAAGTCTCCTATACAAAATTTGTTGTTATACAAAGAAAACAGAACAGAACAGAAAATTTCAGTTTTAAATTGATTTCTGATATAAAGAGCCACACCGCCCCCGCGGCCATACGCCCTATCGCATCTTTTTAAGGTATAATTATTTAGTTTTATATTAATGTTTGGTATATCTGGACCTAGCCAAGTTTCAGTCACACCAACAATATCGAAATTATTGTTGAAAATGGCAGTCTTAAACTCGTCCAAATGTGGAACTAGTGATCTAACATTAATTTGAGAAATACGTAAAGACATATTGTACCTACCCTAAACAATTATTTGAAGTGAGACAAAAAAAAACCAGAAAAAAATCTTTAAACTAAAAACTTATCTTAAAACTAAGGTTTACTAAACTAAGGCTTATTCTGTTCACAAAAAATAATGTATACCTTTATTTTGTTTTTTTGCTTTTTGTTCTTTCTCTAAACTGGAGGTAGAAGTGGAGATATATATACACCATCCAACGCCATTAAATACACACCTGGGGATTAAAAGAGGCATTCATTCAAAACTTCTATAATTACATTCAATTTGTATCATACAGGAAATAAAATAAAAACAACAGTTGAAGTTGGTTTATGTCATACAAATATTTAAATGTAGACTTAACCTTATATTGAAAGAAGTTGTCCATAGTCTCAAAGAGACCTTGATATAAATAATTTAAAAGAGATCAACACAAAGTCTTGGTCTCAAAAAAATTCTTTTATTTGTTAAAGTGGTGACACATGTTTTGCTCCTAAGAGCATCATCAGACCTTAAGAAGGTTAAAAACCCTCCTGACTGGGTCAGATATACAAACACAGTCAGGAGACCAAGACTAACATAAACATTTCTGCAATCATCCCTGTAACCTAAATCAGATATCACTCTTACTGCCCTTCTCTGCAAGCCAAAAATCCTGCTTACCTCTGCTGCATGGCCTCAGGCAAGAATTGCATATGATGGATGGAAATGAAAAATGGCAAACTATGCTGTTCTTAACATATCAGCCGAGATACAATTGCAGAGGTTTCTGAGCACATACAGGCCCCTGTTGAGTTTCCCCACAAGACCATCAATATGCTTACCCCATTGCAGCTTTGGGTCCAAAATGACATCCAGAAAACTCACCTCTGATGCATTCTCTATATTTGACAGATTTTTCATAGAGAATATAACTCGATGTGTCTTATCACTATTTAAAAGCAGTCTGTTTGTGCAAAACCAATTTCCAACCCTTGCTTGTGCCGCCATAGATCCAAGTAGTAATTCCTCATATGAATCTGCAGCAAAAGAAGCAGTTGTATCATCAGCAAAGAGAGTGAATTTTGCCTGCAGTGTGTTTTTGATTTGACCGAGTTGGGCATCTTATTAATCTTCTTAAGGTCTGATGATGCTCTTAGGAGCGGAACACATGTCACCACTTTAACAAATAAAAGAATTTTTTTCAGACTGAGACTTTGTGTTGTTCCGTTTTGATTTATTTAACCTTATATATTAAAATATGTTTACACTCAAAAATAATTTATTTTTTTAAAACACACTTCTTCAGGTACCAATTCATTTTGGATGTTAGCAGTCATGTTGGCAATTATAATTTGTTTTGTAACAGCTCAAAATAGTTCTACTGAGATTTTCCCAAACCAAGTCTGTAGGTTCCACAACCATGATGTACTTCTGGGCCACCTTTTGCCCATGTTTCTATGCTTCTATGTTTGAAATGTGAGCTATCCATGGTATTTTAAGCATTCTTCTATAAGGCAACATCTTAAATGCTTCCAGATTTTTAATGGTGGCTTTGGTGAGTGTCCAGGATTCTATGCCATACAATAAAACAGAAAACACATAGCATCTTAGGTCCCTTAATTTCATTTTAAGAGATATTTTGTGACTCTTAAAGATGGCACTTATTTTGTGAAATACTGTACTTGCTTGTCCTATTTTTTTTTGTTCTTCCTATCATTGATTTATGATAGTTCTAAGATAGCAATTTGGTGAACACATTCAATTCAAGTTCTGTTGACATTTATTCAATTAAGTTGTAGAAAAGGTGTGCTTATATAGTTTTGGTTTTCTAGATGAATTGTTATTAATTTTTACATGTGATTAGATATTTATAGAAAATATTTTTATAGCAACATCAGTTCAGGCACTTCCTATAAATCATCGTATCTCTCAGAAACTAAGAGGATTTTGGTGATAATGAAAATATAATTTTAACAGGTATCAAGCTAATTAGAAGGCTATGATAATAAATTGACACTTTTTGGTTTCTAAATATTTGCTCAATTTAAAATATTATTAATGCAAAAGCAAAAGTTATTTAAATTTTTTTATATGCATCAAACAATTTTAAAAGGGATCACACCATTCATTAGGGTGAATGGAGCCATTCAAGTCTAAATCTGCATAGGCTTTTCGGACTACACTATTTTTATACTAAATATGCTGCGGTAAAGTTGCATGAAAAGTTAATGTAGACACTGCTTTTTATTAGGTATCTGAATAAAATTCTTTTCTGGCAATGCCAAAATTTGGTTCACATATTACTAGTAATTTTCAATACTTTTTTTTAGGTGCTTTCGAACTTTGTGAAGAAGCACGTGAAGTTTTCAAAGTGAGAAGGAAAGTCCTTTTATTAAACAAATGGGTGTTATTTCAGAGGTCTTCCTGGCATGAAGTTTTCAATTCTAATAATTTTATATTTAAATTGTGAAAGTTTTTTGATCGCATCACGTTATACAATCGTGACGATTTTAAACAATGCTTCCAGCACTACAATGATGTTCTGTTATCATGACACCACCTTAGGCAGTGATCAATGCTATTTCTATCAGACGGCGACAAAATGATTATTTTGACTCAAGGAAGATAAGCCGACTTGTGTGAAAGTGGGAGAGCCGGCTACGAGTCTGTCGACTGCATGCCGGTGCCAACTTTACGGTCAGTTTTAAGTTTCTTATTGACGTTTACGCACGTTTCAATAGGACATTACTTTGGAATGTTAATTTAATAACATGAATTTAATAAAATCGAAGTAAAATATTTATTAGTACAGAATAGGTACTTAATTGGTCAGGAATAAACGGCTATTAAAGGCAAGTGCGGGTGTGATCAATATGTCATCTTTTTTAAATATTCTATTTGTTCAATTATTTACGGCTAAAGAAATATACTAAACCAATTCGTGATCTTAATCAAGCCAACAAAACCTCAGAATTTTATCAACTGAACCTCCACGGACTTTCTTTTGGAATTTTTAAATTACTTAAAAATAAAACAAATTGGTAAGTATTGTTATAACATATTAACTAATTAGAGATTACCATATTGGTTAATAATATCAAAATTAATAATAAGTGATAATAACATTTGGTCAAAATTACAAGAGGCAGTCAAATATATTCTCAGAATATCTGATATCCTACTTTTCATAGCTAGATATTTTGTTAAATTGGTAAAATTATATGTTTATAGGCTTCTTACAACGGTAAAAAATAAACACAAATAAGTTAGGGTATACAACAGTTACGTTCTCGAAATTCATAGAAAAGGAATTTTTTCTTAGAAACCACTGTGTATCCAAGGTCCGAAACGTGAATGGATATTTAAATGCTAAGTAAAAAAATGACCATAATGCGGAATTTAATATTTTATTGATAATTTTGTTTGCCTTAATATTTCTAGAATACCACTATTCATCTAGTTTTATTTTGAACTGTATATGCAGTTTTATATGCAGGGTTTCCCACAATCAACGGCCCAGGCAAACCTTATATTTTTAAGAAAATGTATTTTTTTAAAGTACTACCCAAAATTACTTAAAAAAAACTATCCCCGACAAATTCATCCCTTAAAAACCACCCAACTTTTTTTTCAAATGACACCATTATTTCTTTTAATGTTTGGAATGCTTGTATAAGACTATTAATGTGCTAACATCAACGTAAGGCTAAGGCACATACCTAATATCTTTTATTGATTTTCTTATTAGTTTACTCATGCCTTTGTTAAAAACCTTATCAAATCTTCAAGTTATTAGTATCTTATTTAAGTAATTCAGACAAGTTAAAAAGAACAAGAGTATTTGCCAATAACGCTCCAAACACTATTGATACTAGTTGAAATTTATTAGGGGCATAGCGTATTTTTGTCTGTAAACAAATAATATAACTTGGTCTTTAGTATAAAATATTTAGGTATGAGGTATTTTTAAATGCTTTTAAAAAAATGATGGTCCAATACATGCATTCTTTAAATTGGCAATCTCCGTTTTGATATTCTGTTATTTTTAAGAATCAGTTTTGTTGCCTTTTTGTATAGCTCATACACATTTTAGTTGCATAGTTTCCGCTATTTGGTTTTGCTATTGTTATGCATGACAATGCCACAACTGTTTACTCCAAATGAATATGTCGATATGCTTCTTATTTACGGAGAGTGTAGGAAAAAATGTGGTGAAGCAGAAATGGTTTATCGAAAAAGTTTTCCTAATCGTCCTACACCCTCATATAAGACGTTTTCAAGAACGAAGGAGAAAATGTGCACCCGATTATTTCTAAATTTAAAATATTCCCATCATCAAATGGCAGCAAGAAATGAGGAAAATATTAAATCTATGTTGGCTTATCTTGCCGTAAATCCACATGTTTTCCTTCGCACAATCGCAAGAAAGTGTAATATTGCAAGATGTACCATTTAGCGAATTCTTCGATAATACTAACTAGTAAAAAGAACTCCGCCCTACTGATTACCAACGAAGGTAAGAGTTTATTGCATCTCTTCCGGTTTAGATTCATGACAATCTCAAAGTTTTGTCACAAATCTGTTGGACTGATGAAAGTAGATTCCATAATAATGGATAGATTACAGAATATTTAGACAATAGATTTCCTCAAAGTTGGATTGGAATAGAGGTCCTATTAGGTGGACAGCCCGCTCTACAGATATGCCCATAATGGATTTTTTTCTGGGGTTATTTAAAGGATATTGTTTATCAACGACCATCTAATAATCTTGAGCTTAAAAACCGAATTTGTGAAACCTGTCAAACAATTACTGCTTCCATGATTAATGAAGAATCTACAAGAGAAATCTTTCTGCGATATGAAGCCTGCGTGGAAGCTGATGGAGCTCAATTTGGGCATTTAATTAAATAATAGTTTTAAATTTGTTAAAACAGATTAATATGATTTTAAAATGTTGTATAATAAATAAATTGAATTTAAAGAGAAACTTGCTATTTTAATTTTTGCAACAGAAAAATTTTAATCCTAAAATTTAAAAATTTCTTACATTGATGTTAACACATGATTTTTTTTAATGGAATTAAATTAGTAATTTTACAAGCATTCTAAACATTAGAAGAAATGATGGTGGTGCCATTTGAAAAAAAAAGTTGGGGTGGTTTTTAGGGGATGATGTGTTTTTTTAAGTAATTTTGGGTAGTGGTCCTATGACTATTAAAAATACATTTTCTTAAAAAAATTTATATTTAAAAAATAAAGAATTTATAGCTTGTGGCATTGATTGTGGGGCACCCTGTATAGTATATTCCTGTTATGAATGGATACTTGTTAAGTATTGTTGTTTAACGGTAGCCATAATATAAATATGTTATGGAGATAAATTAAAAGATCATATATCATGTTTTTCAGCGATTAATATCATAAATAAACAAGAGTTGAGTAAGAGTTGAACATTTTAAATTTATCGCTCGTTTTTCCTTTTTGCTAACCACGTGAAACTAATAAGCATTTACATAGCATTTAAATAAATTTTAATTAAGATAACAATTTATAGGCATGTTTTTAAAAAAATAGTAGTTTTTTGACAAATATTCTAAATAAAAATAAAAAATGCTATTTGTAATTGAACCAACATTATGAATAAAAAATTAAGAATATAAATAAAATAAAAAAGAATATTACAAATATTTAAATAGACATTACAGAAAGCATATAATGGATTCATGATTAACTTTTGATAAGTACACTTTCTTAAACTAGACTTATTAATAGAAAAACTTGTCGAAACTCTATGAACAGTTAGATTATATTTCTCCATCTGTCTTAAATAAGATAGCAATAGCTTTACTAAACTAGCTGTCTGCTTAACTTGAAGCTAAAAAACATTGTAACCTCCTTGGTGGTGGCTCAGTGTATCTTTAGGACCTTCATCACTGATTTATGACAAAGTTTATTTATGATGCGAATGATAATGGTTCACTGCAAGAGATTTGAAATTCTTGCATTCGCCTTATATTTGACCTATCCACTTTCAAAAGATTTGTAAACTTGGATGGACATAAATAACATAATCAGAAAACTTTGAATATTTATATATACATCGCAGGCATGGAACACAATTTTTAAATTCTTTTATAAAATATTGAACTGTAAACTCTAAAACTATTTGGTATTATTTTTTCCTAGTAATAGTTTTCGTAAAAAGATTATGTAATTTTTTCTGAGCTCTAGGGTGTATAAGTATTCCAATATTTGTAAAAATCAATTAACACATCGGTTAACGGATAATATAATTACAGGTTATCTATTTATAACCTTAATAGGAAGCTCTAGTATATGGTAACCTCTCAACTAGTATGTTAGTAATTTTAATCTAAATATACATTCTATTATTGTTTCTATACTCAGCAGTTTTTATTATTCACTCTTATATGTTTGTCATTTTCTCAACTTCTTATTTTGAGACGAGTAATACGGCCCAACGATCACCTTAGAGGGTATGTAAAGGAGTTGACAAAGGAGTCATGTCTGATAGCAATTCTTTACTCGAAAACGGTAAAGAATCAGCACTCATGCTATATGAACTTTTTTAGGTATTACTTCATTTATAATTCACACATTTTGTAACCGTCAATGGAAGAACTATGTTATTTTCTTAACTACATTTTAAGCTCCAATCTATTAGGTACAATAAAGTAAGGTAGTGGCTAAACAGAGTTAAGTGGCAATTCTTGAAAAAAATAATAATATTTACTCAGTTTTTTATTATGTTCATTAAAGCTAATTGAATTCAGCCCACTAAAAACTCTCACCTGCAACTGTTCGCTTAACATCTATATTCTATTATATTTTAATTCCCCTAGAATAAACATAGGCTTCATCTTAGTTAGATTTAATTTGAGATCATAAATTTTAAATTACTCGACAGTTCTTCCTAAAAAAGATTTTAAAAAATATATAAATTTATTAACGTGGTTAATGTTGATTATAAATATATTATCCTTATCTTATGGTACTAGACAATTATTAACAAGCGTTGTAGAATTAGTTCTCTTTAAGGAAAGAAACTGCAGACTATTTTTAATGCACTAAGGAGCATTTCCTGAAATACCATCTGGAATATTTTGGTCGGTCGAGTTTAAAATGATCTATTAAGGCACAAAAAAGTGCTAACAAATATTCCGCCGCCGAAGTTGATTACTTTTCCCTTCTTATTGGTGTTAATTGGTGGTTGTTTTGTTTTGCATACAGGCTAAGACCAAAATAATTTTTTCTCACCTTAGGTTATTTGTTATTAAAAAAAATAACTTTAGGCCTTAATACTTCCTAATAAAGTCAACTTAATAACCAATTTTAATCGTGAAATACCAAGGCCTACGAATATGAGCTTTATGTATACATTTATTTAACACAAATAGCAGGCCAATAAATCTTGCATCTTGTAAAATAAAACTAGTCCGTGATTTATTAATTAGAATTTCACATGATTCGAAATGTATATATAAATTGTTGCTCTGTAATTTATCAATTTTTGTTGGAAATTATTCTAGTTCTACATAAGGTTGACGCAAAATATAAAATGTCACATAGTTTAGATAAAGATGATGCAACAAGGTTTACAGCTTTAATACTTTTTATTTTTAGGAGACATATTTACACATGAATTTCCTCACTATAATCCATCCATTAATTTTTCAAATAAGAAGAAATATGTTCTTCATCTTTCAAATGGCGCTTCGTTTTTTAGGTTCTATCCCGCCCTTGCCAAAATGTTAAAATTATAGTGATAGAGATTAAGCGTGTTCTGTTAAATTCTAGTACCTTACTATATATGTAAAACTTACTGTATATATTTCCTGGTAAAATATTGAGTATACCTGAAACTTCGATATATAACAACTTTTCTAAGTAAGAAACCTTGTACTGTTTTAACTTATATCTAACTGATAAGTCGGTAGCCGTTACTATCATTGAAACCAGAAAAACTTACTGGGTTATTTCTTATCTAGTTATATTATTAAGTACAAGGCTTTATTCTCCTATATAATAAATCCTTTACTTTGATATTCAGATTCATATTTTCCTTTAAAAAGTTTAATTCAAATAAATCTAGTTCTATGAATTTACATAAGCTCTAAAAAAAGTATTATCATTCACATAGAATCTAATTAGACATGTTCTTCTTATCTCTATATCAATTATTATAATATAACTGCACTTATTCGTCAATTTCATTATTGTTTGAATAAAATGAAGTTAGAGAAAACGACCCGAAAACGTTTAACCATACATTAATGAAATCCGATTAGTCTTGCGGTTGTTAACACCACTATTTGCATAATTAATTTATTGTTCGTTTAACCTGACAAGAAATGACAAGATAATCATGTGTACCAATGAAACCTTATGCTAAGATATTTATTTATAATCAGTCGTTAAATGTTCCCTGAGTTGACTTCTGCTTTTTATATGCGTATTAAGATAATTGTGCCAGTTAAATAAACATAATGCATTTATTAATCCGATAACTGCATGGTAATATTTTTTTTCAAATAATTAAATAGTGTTTCTTGATTTAGTTCATTTTATAAATCATTGTATGTATTTTTAGATATAAGAAATGAATTTAAATCAATTTTTGACAGAACCTTATGAACATTTGACAAATACACAAAAAAATTAAAATTAGGGATTTTGTTTTGGATCTATTGAAGTTTAGTAACTTATTTAATAGTTCTCAAAAGAACGTCAAATATATTAACGCAGATATTTAGGTGACAAATGTAACTTGTCGGCACACCACCTTGAGGAACTATTGTGGTTCCAAAACTGTTTATTTTGTATCTAATGGAATATGTATTTCGGAGAGCCGTCAAAAAAACGATGATAGCCTTGATGATTACCAACATCCAGATAGAAAAAGAAGGAGAAGATTTGATCGACATTTAACTCGGTGGAAATAGATTTTTTCAATATCTTTCAATGATTTAATATTAATCTTTTAATGGTTCATTTTAATAAAACTTTTTGATGTCTTATGGATATTATTCTGACTATCTTCCAAGTCCACCAGTCCGAATAAAGTCCAAAGAAAAAAAAGTTTTAGTAATAAATACTTACTTTGCTTATTGATATAGTTCTGATTTAAAGTGCAATAAACGTATTAATTAAGTACCTATATGGTTAATGAGCTAAAAAGTTTAATGCATACTTTTAAAGGACTGACGAGGTACTTGAACCAACTCTGCTCTATATGGCGCCTGTAGAATTTTACTAACCTAGTAAATAGTGGTGTAGTGGTGGAGCATTGGATATACACTTAAAGCTCTTAGAAAGATTTTAAAACTAGATACTTAAATTAATATACCTAAAATATATTCAACATATCAAACATTTTGTGATTAAGCAAAACTTACAGGCTCAAATATCCAACTGTATAACCAGAAACACAAATGAAAAAAAACATGGAAATGCCACTGACAAGAGTTCATTCTTTGGTGTGTAATTCAATTGTACTCGTATTCTTTAATTCGAAAATTACGACCACTGATAATTTATTAAAAAATGTGGGTCCCATATACTCAGTGCTACTGTGGTATTTCTGCGTTCAACAAAAGGAAGTAATAAAATCATTCATCTTCTTTACTCTGTACTAGTGAATGGTGCATGGTAAATTAACGTTTGTTTGTTTTATATTAACAATATATTTTTAAAATCATACACATAATAGAAAGTTATAATATTAAGATAGGCAAAAGTTTGTCTATACATTATTTTCCATACCCCCGTGCCTGCAAAATTTGTCTATTGAAAAAAGTTAAGGTTTCTTTAATCGAAAATGATAAAGTTGACAATCTACTTATTAACAAGGGATAGAGAGGATAAGGGGATAGCAAAGATAAGATGAGAGATATTTCGAAAATTAAAAAACTTATAACATATATAAGTTTTTATTTGAATCGCCGGTATAGGAATTCATCTGCTTTGATATTTATTTAACGTTTTGATGTCTTTGAGACATTTAGGAGGAAACGGTAATGTTTAATCGACGTAGCAGAGTTTGAACGTATTTTTGATCTTTTAAGTCATAGGAACACTGCTTGGGAGTAATTTAATTTTTAATCATTTATAATTTAAAGTTTTTTCCAAATATTTGACGTTATTGTTATAACTTCCAGAAATCGGAAGTAATTTTTCATATCTTTGAGGCATTTGAAGTTCAATTTAAACTCTTAAAGATATTTCTTTGGAAGTTATTGATCAAATGATGTAATGGAGAAGCCGCCACTGATAATTATAATTATTAATTAATATAGTCATAGCTATGTATATATTTGAATACAAACACACTTATACAGTGTTTTCAAACAAAACAAAAAAAACAAAAAAAAAAAAAAGGAGGGGACGTTTAATTATACATTTACTGAAGTTCTGTCAATCACTTCCTCACCTCCAGCTACCTCACTTTAATATGTCAAATGGGAACCCCCATCATGTTGAAATTCTCTATTCAACGGTACCAAAAAAAATGAAATCGGTATATGTGTAAGCAAATAGAGCGAAAATATCTAGAAATAATGAATATTTTATTTACGCCAAACTTTGGCATGTCAAATGGCTACCCCATGGTGTGATACATTATTTTAAAGGGCATTCATTATGCTATCAATGGTTGTAAAAAAAATAAAATTGATTGACCAAGAAGCAATTAAAGTGTAAATCGGTAGGGTAGAAACACAAATTTAATTAGTTTAACAAATTTATTTTATTAAATATTTAAAATGCGCGCCGTTATTAGCAAGACAATAAAAAAACCTATTTTCAAACTCCTTACGAACATTGGCAAATGTCTGCCCGCTAATTTCTCTGCATTCTTGAAATATTCTATTTTTTAAATTCTCAATACTCTCAGGTGGGGTTTGTCCTAGTACTCCTAAATTGTCCTAGTACTTCAACTTGGCATGCTTCATTGACAACTCTATTTTCATATTTTTTCTTATTGCAAATCGATCCCGTCTCTTCAAATTTTCGTATCAATTCTAATACGTATTTATGGCTCACGTTTTTATCTTGATACCTTTCATTAAATGCTCTCGCGGTTCTGCGAGCACACCGATCTTGAGCTCCATAAAGAAAAATTATTTCTATTCTTTCGGCTAGCGTATACACCATTTTATTAACTCACTGTTTTAACTAAAATTGAAAAATTGCACGCGTCAAACTGACAGTTTTAACAATAATAAATCGCCTGCTTTTTAAACGCCTTAAAAATGTAAGGTATTGCAGTGTTTTTTTCTACCTATTAGGTAGGTTTTGCAAAAAATATAAGTGAAATAAATGCACATACAAAGTTATAAGACTGCAAAGATTTTTGCAAAAAATTTGAAGACACTTCAAAAAAAAGTTGAACTAAATGTACTATTTAGTACCACACATTTTAATTTCTAAATTGCTTGTATTTTTTTTATGATCTATTATAAAAAATGTAAGAATTTTAAAATGATGTAGATACCACACTAAAAGTATTCATTTAAAATATCAAAGTTTGACGTAAATAAAATATTCATTATTTCTAGACATTTTTTTTAAGAAAGTTATTAAGGGTGGATCGTTTTGAAATGAAAGCACTGTATAATATTTGTTTATAAGACCTTTGACGCGAAAAAATGTTAAAAAATATTAATTTAAACCACATTACAACACAAAACATTATGTGCACTGAAAAGTATAAGTTCTACCAATATATATAAGGTATACTCATCAGTACACATAAATTGCAGGTAAACATTGATATCCAATTTTTATTATTTATTTTTAACGGTTTTGATTTTATAATTTTTTGTTTCAAAAAAAGCTCTCTTAAAAAAAATAATGTGTTTTCTATTTCATTGGAAATTCTGTGAATGAGATTTAACTTTAATATTTAACTTTAATGAATATAAAGGAAAGAATATCTGATATAAATCTATCTGATATAAATATGTCATCATTTCAAATTCCTTGAGTTTCATAGCTCATATACGATTTAAAAAAAAGGCACATCGTATTTTCTTTGTCAAATAAATCCTAATAAATTATTTCTAAAATATACTTATTTCTTATCATTCTATTTTAACTATAAAAAGTATTTGGTTATAAAGGTGAGTTGTAAGCAGCAAAACTATTTACAACTACGATTCATTTCAACCACCCCATCAAAAGGTTAAATAATATTAATACTGTCTTAAGATATATTTAACTTAATGATTGAGGAACTTAATTATCTTTCTATGCAGGTTTTAAAATATAAGATCTTTAAGATAGTGTTAATGGAATTTTAATGGCTGATTGGTTACATTTCCCATATATTAAACCCATTTACCTTTTGAATTTAAATTCTATATATTCTTCAGTTTTACTGTATGATACCTTACTTTTATTTATTAGGATGAATTAATCTGTTAAAAGAATAAATAACATTATAAAGTTATTATATATTATAGTAAAATTAAATTAATAATTAATATTTAATTTAAGAAAGGATTTTACACTTGCTACTCATTCAAATTCTAAATCTACCTATTTCATTTTGGATATTGTTATTTTCACATACATTACGTGACTCACAAAAGAGATCTTGATTTATGGTTGTTAAGGGATGCCTCAGGTATATAAAATCCAAGAGGATTTCTAGTTGGATAACATGGGATATTTTTTATTAAAAAAGTATATTTGGCTGAAGAATGATGTCGTCGAAAATCTATTGAAAATATTATATAAAAAAGATCAATCAAAAACCTGTTTGAAGTTTTTACTACAAACCATACTTACCTTAAATTGTGAGCGATCTGAGAATGTAAACACATTATATTTTATTTACATAACCACAGGCTCAGTTAAAATGATTGCCAAACGGAAATAAGGCCGACATTCCAAAATGTAGAATGGTGATTCTATTTGGCAAGTAGGCCAAATTATGCTTACATAGTTTAGTATATAGCTAACGCACAAAATGTTGTTGATTAATACAAAAAAGGCTTTTAAAATCTTTAGTCTTTCTTCTTATAAACTCATACATTATCTTACCTTAAAAATTAATTATAAATCTTTAATCTATACTACTTAAGATAATATTGTGGTTTGACTTTGTTTTCTGCTTGAGATTAGGATAGAACATTTGCTTACTTTGCACTAAAATCCTTTTAAGACCATTTGATAATGTTGCCACACCAGTTTGAAAATGTATACAGTAATTTATAAAACCAGGCTCATAAATTTATATGCTATAATATAAAGACGTGTAAATATATTTGCAGATTATTTCTTGAAAGGCATTGACTAATAATGACAAAACTGCTATTGGATGATATTAATCAACATCATAACTTTATTAGTTTTAATTTTATTGTTAGGCTTCTGAATTATAATAGCATTAATTATTCACATATTTATCTTCGGAAAAATATATTTTCTCACACCACCAAACAAAAATATTGCCTAAATAATGTAATGGACCTTATTGAGTTATCTTAGTAATGATTAGATGTGCTATAATAAGTTTATTTTATGAAGAAGTTTTGATGCTCTAAAATTCTCCTATATACTCCGCTCTATACACACTTTTTTAATTAATGTCTCTCATTGGAGTATTTTATACAGAGGTGATAATCATCGCAATATAACCCAGAATTTTAAAACGATCTGCTTCAATTCAAATAGTTTCCTCAAGCTCCAAAGCTTTAAATACGATGTCTTTTAAAAAAATTACAGCACAAGCATTTTAACATATTAAAGTAAGTCAGTATAGTATGTATAGTAGTAAAATTAAGAAATAATACAGAATCGACTATATTATAGGTAAACATGTTTTTTTTCTGAGAAAAATGCCCAAACTCCTATAGGGTTTACCCGAACCCAAGTTTTTGTTATTCAATTCAACCTATTCCAGAGAATTTTAAGAGTAGGCAGGTCATAACAGATGGTGCGGATTACTGAGGCCGAGGGCGTAAAGTGTGCGTTTTTAATTTTTATCAGTGCCTTATAAGTAATATAATAAGATCTATCATATCCCGAATATTGTATTTAGTCAATATATTATTAAATACTTAATATTCTGAAAGGCACTATAGAAATACGTACTATTTTTATTCTATAAGGCATTCAATACACTATTAGCTCTTGTTTTTAATTAATTTAGTCATTTTGACACCAATTTTTTTTTAATCTTAAGAATAATGTTTTTTATCACAATGTGTCAAACGTTTTACTTAAATCCATCAATATCGCGAAATTTATAAATTAAACAATTAATAACTTTCATTTTATAAAAAAAAATTTCAAACTTAAATAAAAACTGTCAATGTTTATCATAGAATAAACTTTTTGTATCTAAAAATTGATAAGTTTTTTAAATATTTTCATTTGTTGTTTTTTGTATTAATATGTAATTTATCATAAAGAATTATTTATTAAAGAAATTTTTTAGTCCTTTTAGCTTATGTGATACATTTATGTACATGCATATTGTCCATTACTATACAGCTTTTACTTTGGTAAAATATTTTTTCGTATTAATAAAAAAGCTATCATGAGAATTATATGTAATGTAACTACGAGTATATAACCAGTTAATGTTTGATAAACCAATTTATTTAGAATAATAAATTTGACATTGGAATTACAAATCTGAATGCAAAAGGTGCAATTGCAATAACCTTAATGGCATCGTTTTTATCGATTTTGGCCAAGGTAATAAAAATAATAATATATAAGTACTTACATTACCCAAACATATACGTAACTTTGTTTAAAGTTTATTTATGACCAATGTGCATTAATATATTGGAAAATGTTTATGTTGTATGTATATAAGATTTTTTTCTTAATTTTATTTAGTAAAACAAGTTTATAAATAATAGTTATATAATTTTAATAATCAATTCTAATATTGCAAGTATATTAAAGCGCCTAATTAAACAAATAACAAAAAATTAAAAACATCTTTTAAATTATACAGTAAAATACATATTTTTTAGGCATAACTTGTAGTATATAATCTGATGTGCACAAATGAATTACAAAAGATAAAATTAGTAAGAAATAAAAATAAAAATGTAAAACTGCTAATTGAGTGAATACAAGATTAAACTTTTTCGGCAATTAAACTCACATTTTTAAAATTAAAATTATTATTACTAATTCTAAATCTTAGGTACTAATAAAAACTTTAAAAAAATTATTACTAAATAAAAAGATTAATTAGGATTTAATTGTCATGTCGCATTCTTGTGTTGAGGCCACACTGATTTTTAAATAGTTGGTTTTGAGAATATAAATATAAAAATGATGTAAACTAGTGTCTTATAAAGTTTAGTAAGAGTTTTCTTACCCAGAAACAGGTAAACTTGCAATTTAAGATATTGAATGATCAGAGTTCACAAGTATTTTGTATGCCATGTTTTTCATTTTCAATAACAATAAAGTTATATACACTACCGGCCAAAAGTGAAGAAACATTTACAAATTTAACAATAACATCTTATCATACAAGATATTATTTTACATTTTTAGTAGAAAATATTTAGCTCTATTATTGCAGCATAAAAACACATCCTTCTTGTTTGTATTTACCTTATCAGTTGATCAAAAAATTATTTATGCTATTTTATGCGGACAAAAGTGAATTAACATTCCAAACAAATCTTATTTGGTATTTAAAGCGATTATTTATCATTAGTTTGATCTTAACGTTGAGAACTGTTATACAGGGTGCCTCCGTTTAAGTCGTCACTATTGGTATCTTTGTTAATATTTAAGATACAGGGTCGGTTAAATAAGCAAACTAGTAGAATTTTTTCTGTTGATTAAAATGGTGAAAACAGAAAAAAAATTGAACATCGCGTTTTCGAGAAAATGTGAAAAATGTACTTTTGTTAAATGGAATCCCCTGTATATTTTTACATAAATCAAAAGATAGTAATTTTTTTAATAAAAAAGTTTATTTACACTATAAGCCTAAGCCTAAAAATAACAAAGTTATAGCGATATTAATAATTTTGTCAAATTTAGGCAAGTTAGCCTTGAACTTTTTGAGAGCAAAACAAATAAATCATTGTTTGAATAATAAAATGACAGTAGCCGTAGAGATTTTATTAAATAAAGAATACTGACAGTTACACGTTAGCAAAGTTTGTGATTTTTGTAAAATCTAAATTAGTAAAATGCCCTTACGCATATTGAAAAATGTGATATATTAGAATGTTGTATGTCGAAAAAATAGTGACAGAGCGCTAGAAGAGTACCGCCAGAGATTCCAGACTCGTAACTTGCCAAACCGTAGATACTTTTTAATTCTCTACAGAAAATTTAGAAGTAACGAAAACGTGTTTAAAGGAACTAGAAGAAGGAACCAATTTATAGTAAGCGAGGATGTTGAAATTTCTATTTTGGCATATTTTGAAGCTCATATGGAAAACTCAACTAGAGATTTAGCAAGAGCTTACGGTGTGAGCTTAGTAACAGTTTGGCGGGTCTTAAAGAAACACAAATTTGTGCCATATAAGTATCATATTTCAAACCATATTTCAAACAAAGGTATGTTTAACCGTAAAAATGTACACTATTGGCCCTAAGAAAATCTTTTCCTTACTGATCCCAGAAATCCTCAAAATCAATTTAGTATAAACGTTTGGTGCGGCTTAATAGAAAAGCCAAGTAATAGGACCTGTGTTTTTTGATGGCACTTTGACTGGAAGGAGATATGTTGATCTCATATTATCTGGAGCGCTGGAAGTTTATTTGGATAATGTAAACCTGGAGAGACGGCAACAAATTTATTTTCAACAGGATGGAGCACCTCCCCATCAACTAAATGATGTAAGAATATTACTTAATAGACTGTTTGACGATAAATGGATTGCGACACGTGGGCCGATTCGTTGGCCACCTAGGTCACCAGACCTAACCCCTCTAGATTTTTATTTTTGGGGTTACATAAAAAATGAAGTGTATAAAAAAATACAGAACCGTTGATGAACTTCAAACACATATTAGGCAAATAATTGGATCAATAGATAGAAGATCAATTTTAAAAGCTACAAGACGTGTGCTTAAGTGTGCTCAAAAATGTATTAAACAAGATGGCGATGTGTTTGCTCATTTATTGTAAATTAGAAGTTTTACTTAATGTTATTTATTTCAAAGCCAACTTGCCTAAATTTGACAAAATTATTAATATCGCTATAACTTTGTTATTTATAGGTTTAGCATGTTAGTGTAAATAAAATTTTTTATTAAGAAAATTATTATCTTTTGATTTATGTAAAAATATACAGGGGATTCCATTTAACAAAAGTACATTTTTCACATTTTCTCGAAAACGCGATGTTCAATTTTTTTTCTTTTTCACCATTTTAATCAACAGAAAAAATCCTACTAATTTGCTAATTTAACCGACCCTGTATCTTAAGTATTAACAAATATACCAATAGTGCCGACTTAATCGGAGGCACCCTGTATACGATTTGTGCAAAATGCCTCGCGGAATAGATCTGAGTATTGATCTCCGAAAATTAATTGTTTCAAAATTTCAAGCTGGTGTAAAACAAAGTGAAATTGCTAGGAAAATTAATCGTAATAGATCCGTAGTTTCAAAAACTATTGCTGCTTTTAAAAAATATAATAGTGTGACTACCCGTCCAAGGTATGGACGGCCAAGGAAAACGAATAAAGTTATTGAGAGAAAAATAAAAATGTTGGCAACAGAACATCCCTTTATGCCCGCCACAGAAATTTATAATGAAATACCTGGGGTTTCGGTATCTGTGCGTACTATTCGTCGTCGTTTGACTGAATTTGGACTTTATAGCCGTCGTCCAGCCAAAAAACCATTCATTTCTAAAAAGAATAGATTGGCTAGACTCCAATTTGCACAGGAACCTCTTGATTGGACAACCCAAAAGTGAAAAATGGTTCTATTTTCTGATGAAAGTAAGTTCTGCCTATTCGGATCTGATGGAATGATGGGTTCGTCGTCCTGCCAATACTAGACCTAATCCAAAGTACACCAGGACAACTGTGAAACATGGAGGAGGCAATATCATGGTTTGGGGTTGCTTTTCCGGATCAGGAGTAGGACCATTAAGAAAAGTTGAAGGAAAAAAATGGACAGATTTCAATTTTTAAGAATTTCAGGATCATATGCTTCCATACGCAGAAGAAAATATGCCGCTTAGATGGTCGTTTCAGCAGGATAACGATCCGAAGCATACCGCAAAAGTAGTAAAGAAATGGTTTGAAGACAACAATGTGATGTGGATCTAAACCCGATAGAAAACCTAAGGGACCATTTAGATAGGAAAATTAGACAAAAAAATAAAGATAAATTTAGAAACCAGGATGATTTGTTCACAGCTCTTCAAGAGGAGTGGAATTCCATTTCAGCAGATTATATTGACAGCCTAATGAACTCTATGCGAAGTCGGTGTGCTGAAGTTATAAAAAATAGGGGTTTTGCTACACATTATTAGTCTTTGTATGTACAACTAACTAATACATTGTGTATAAAAAATAAATAAAAATAGTGTATTGACCCCTGTAAAAACAAGAATAAAATATATTAGTTGTCACTTGTTTCTTTTTAATTTTTTATTGAGGTACTGAAGACTAGAAACAAAATTGTATTTAAAAAAAATAAATGATCAAATACACTAATATAAAAATAAATACAAAAGACACTTTGTTTCTCCACTTTTGTCCGGTAGTGTATATTTCTTTTTGTTTCCAGACATGGTTTTAAAGATAATTTATGTCTAAAGCGTGTTTTATGTAATTTTGAATTCTCATATATTATATCTTATATATTGATTTTTACAAAAAATTTGTAATTTTGTTTTTAAAAATTTACCAATGTAGCCGTTATATATGTCTCCAAGATCATATAAATATTAAAACTAAATTTAAACTTACTTTGTTTATGTTAAATTCCGCTTATCTCATCGGCATCAAAACATTTTTTGAGACTTGCAGTAATGTTTTTTTTCGAATGTACTTATATGTAACCAGATCAAGACCGTTTTTAGAAGGCCAAACAAAATTAATTCCGAACCGGTGCTGTCTGCTGTCTCTCTCAATTGTACTACCTGACCTTGCCAAGTATTCCCGATGTTTTAAATATAGTAAGCGTAAAAATAGAATAAGTTACGGTAGGTTCTGGTCGGTACAAGGATATAACATTATATTATGAGATTACGGGACAGATTGAGGTGTAGTAAATAAATATACCGATATATTTAATTATTAGTATATCAAAGGTTTCACTTGCGGTTTTATGATGATGTATGTAGTAGAGTGGCCCATTATGTTTAATTATATTATTATCGCGTTTATTTAAAGAAATGGCGTTTTAGAGAAGATGGATGAGATAATATTCTAAGTATCGTTTTATACATAATATTTTACTTTCGTTTGGTAATAGATCATGTAGCTCAGCACCTAAATAATATGAAAAGCGATCAAGTAAAACTAGATAAATTCATTATATAAAATTTCGAGATGTTTACAAAAAAATGTACTAATATGGCAACCGTCAATGTATCCAAATAAATTATATATAGTGTAGTAAAAGTTTTGATAATATAGAACTGAAAGACAATATTAGTAATATTGTATTTACTTACTTATAAACAAATAAAATAGAAATATATGCTCACAGGTTTGTTTTTTACTACAAAAAAATAGGGTTTTTTTAATTGTTACATGTTTATTCCTTATTTTCTTTACACTACAAACATAAAAACATAAATCGCTTTCTTTATTTTATGGATTTATCTGGTTTCGCTTGATCTACTTACCTTCGAGGTCAATTTTAAAAGAGACTTAGGGGGCTTTTGCTTCAATTTGAGTTCAACATTGGATTTATATGGTAAAATGAAATAGAAATAAATGAAAAACTAATTTTTGTTAAAAAGTGGATTTATATGGATTTGCTTGATCGCTCCTCATATATGGAATATATTTTTGCTTTTGCGATTAAATTTTCTACTGCAGGCAACTAATTTTATATTTATATTTACGTGTTATAATATTAAGTATGTATACATACAGTACAGTAACTATTTAAAGTATTCTCGAACGTTGTTAAAGATGTCGTTAAGTCCTAGATTCAGGCTGGATGGCTTACAAAGTAAAATCAAGGGAAAATAAATCGAGTAATCTCAACGGCAATACGATAGCAATTCAGTTCAGCAATCAGGAAACGTTTCATGTACCCTTACAAATACTTCTTGCCTTTAAAACTGCTGAAGATGGATACATAACCCAAGCAGCACATGAAGTCTACTACTAAAGAAAATTTTTGTATATTAGTTAAAATAATAGTTTATATGTATTAAATATATAAGTTTATATACACACATCGGAAAAGTCTAGGGATATTTTTATAAATTGACCTTATTTTTTTTAATTGTTCTGAATAAATAATAGCCGAATTATAGTAATTAAGACTCTTTTACTATACTAAAAAAATAACTAAAATTACAAAAATAAAGAACTGTCTATAACTAAAATTAAAAAAAAAATCTACAATTTCTTTAAAAATTTATTGTTTTTTATAATGAAAAAAAATGTTTTTTAAATTAGATACAAAAAAAATCTTTATAAAAAACGCAAATTAGTACAAAGTATGACCTCCACGCTGGTTTATGACGGCTATCTATTGTTCATAGACAAAATAACGTTGTCGATGTTTTGTTGGGGTAAGTTTGCCTATTCCGCTATCAGTCGCTCCCGGAAACGAAAGGCAGTGTAAATGTCACCCATCTGTGGAGTCATTCTTCGTTGGAGCATATCCCATACATGCTCAATTGGATTAAGGTCAGGAGATGGCATGGCAATACATCAATCCTCTCGTTCTCCAACCAGTCTCTCACTACGCGTGCGACATGTGGACGCGCATTATCATGCATTAGGTGGAAGTTTCGGCCAACAGCGCCAGCAAACGGATGAACAACAGGTTGAAGAATGGTATCGATGTACTGTTGAGCTGTAAGGAAGCGATCTGGAAAAACGAGGTCGGTTCTACCGCCCATCATTATTCCAGCTCATACCATAATTGTACCCCCTCTGTATGTATACACTTGCTGGACATGTCTTAACCGTTCTGCATTTCCAGATCGTCTCCATACCCTCACTTGACGTGAATCTGGATGAAATCCAAATCTGGATTCGTCGGTGAATAAAACTGTAGCCCAATCATGTTCATTCCAGTTTTGATATTCTTGGCACCATTCTAATCTCGCAGCGCGATTGCCTCTGGGAAGAGGTGGACATCTAAGTGGCCTTCGATTGTGAAGGTTGGCTTCATGGAGACGATTTCTTATAGTATCACGGCCTACGGTAATATTGTGTACTCTCTGCAAGTTGATAACCAATTCAGGAGCTGTAATGTTAGGTTGCCTTCTAGCAGTTAAAACTAAAAATCTATCTTGAGCAGCTGTCGTAGCGCGGTCACGTCCTGGATGTTGTTCAGCTGGATTTCCAGTTTCACGAAAACGCCGCCATAATCGACTTATAACGCTCTGAGAGACTTCTAGACGCTCAGCTACATCAATTTGCCGCATGCCTCCTTGAAGAAGTCCTACAGCTCTATTCATCTCGTCCAAAGTTAAATGACGTCGTTCCATAATAAAACACAATTTTTTTATTCACTCTGCAAAGCAGTAACTCTGTACCATGAACGAAAATGGTTTTTTCTGTTTTGTGAAAAAATTCCTAAAATATTTGTTATCAGTGTTAAGATTCTGTTTGTCTTACAGAAATCTACAGGATGAGCCAATCTTCAAATTTGATTTAAATTGATCACCAAAAAAATTTTTTTTATAATTTTATTATTTTATAAAAATATCCTTAGACTTTTCCAATGTGTGTATTTATACATATGTTCAATACGTACTGAAAAATAAAAATAAAATTATTAAATATATAGTTTATTTAAAATAATTCTATCATATAAAAAACCATATTTTATAAAAAATTTTATGATAAAATAAGTGCTTTGAGATACAGGTTTTATAAAACAATCTTATCTATCTATATATTTCTGCTGCTTGGAAGGGAGCTGAAATATTATATTTTCTTTTACATTAATATTAATAGTTTTTCATATTATGGAATATTATTTAAAGAAATCTCTTAATCACTCAATGAAATCGTTATAGCTTTCGCGATTTATTTAAAAGTAAGTAATCTTCCTTAGTTATCTAAAAAAAACTAGAGATTTAATTTAATTAAAAAACATCTTTTCCTCGGCCTCGGGAATCACCTCTACCCTGCCATATCTCTTTACAGAAATTGTTTGAAAACTATTTATATATATAAACTATATATATATAAACTATAACTAAACTATGCCTTTTGTGAGCTGCGTGCTGTGAGATGGATCCTAGAAATGACCTTAATAAATCGAATAGTTTCTTACAAATTATTATGCTGCGAGATCGTACTTAAAACTACATAGAACTATCAATTAAAATGTGATCAAATAAAAAAACTGAAAATAGTATTAGTAGGTAATATGAGTTAGGAGGCACACATATTTTATTAATAATGTACGCAGCATCATTTAAGGTATTTTTTTATCTTGAATATTTTACGAGGTTTTCCCTACACAATTTTAGGCTAAACAAATTCCAAATACCTTTAAACTCTTGTAATCGAAATATAAATATACCCAAACCGTATACATAAGAATATCCAACCGTTATAATACCTAGTATACCCAAACCGTTATCAAGCATCGACTCGTCTGACATCTCTGAGGATCTTTTTAATTTTTAAGTGTTTTTCTTCAAATACTCCCATTCAAGTGTCTTTTTTTCATCGTCATCTCATTAGATTAACAATGTAAATCTTTTACTAATGTTTATAAAAACTGCTAATTAAATAATTATGGAAAAAATATATCAAATAAATATATTTTTTTGCGAATCGGTCATCTGAGAAAACTTAAATAAAAAAAGTATAGTCGGTAGCTAGTAAGTACAGTGTGCTTACAAATGGGATCAAAGCTTAGTTATCCGTTTACGCTCAGACGTCGCGGGAATTCTGCCGGAGTAGGGCATCAAACTCTACGGCGAGTAAAGGAATTTTACTTGCAAAGGAATCGTTTACCAGGGAGCAATACGCTTTGTACCTTTGAAGCATATTATCGAAACATTAATATCGGTAACCGCCTATAGAGTTAATATCAGGCGGCAAATTTGATATGGTACCGTATTAAAATTAATACATTTTTTATTAATTGAGTATTACAAGTTTTACAAGAAATAGATGACACATTTTTATGACAGATGCTTTAAAAATAGAGTATGGCAGATAATAAACTACATCTAAGTTTACCGTTTACATGAAGTGAAAGTAGATCAACATAACTTGTAGTTAATTCTTCTTTTTAACTTAAGCTATATGGGCTATGATACCATTATCTTTTAACTTATTCTTCGGTTAAAGATAATAATTATGTGGGAACATTCAATCTAAAGAATGTATAGAACTCTTTTGACGCCCTTTTAACTACTACAGTCCACGCACCCAGTCACAATAGAAATACGCATTAACAATCATTCAAAGCAAAGACAATACCTCTTCTTTTAAATTAATTATCAGTTTTACCAAGCAATCTTCACGATTGGCACGAAGAAATACCAATAATATTCAAATAGGGAACGTCGTTTAAAAATTCGAGAGAAATTTTAAACTTTTATGAATAGAAAGCAAGATAATGGACACATATCTTGATGTTGGACTTTCATAATATCACCAGTTCTGCCAAGAAATGTTCACTGCCTTGCTTTAGTACAAAGTGTATGATTAGAGAGGGAAGTGTGTAATAAATTCTTAAAAATCTCAACGAATAGACCAGCCATTAAAGCACCCTTAAGCTCTCCTCATCAATATGTTTAACGCAGGACCTGATTAAGCTTCATTGAGTACAGGAAGAATATTTAAAATTAAATAATTATGTATCACTCGGAATGAAACCTAAGCCCTTGTGTATTCAAGACGTTACGCGCACAGTAAGAAAAGTAAAATCTTTTGACAGGTAGGTCAATCACAGCAAATATATGTTGGGCAACTGAGAAGGCTCTACTGGTTTTTGAAGCAACTTTTTTAAACTTTGAAACTGTAAAAGAAGATACATTAAAACTAAAATTTTAATTTAAATAGGATCAATCTGGTCTCTAGTTTTAATAAGACTCAATTTAGTTTGCATGTATTGTCGAAAACAATAACCTTTAATTATTATATCTATTTTTGATAGATAACCTTGATAAGAATGTGTGAATGAGTGGTGAATCAGTCATCTTCACTACTAATTTTAATTAATTCACTACTAATTTCTACTAAGTGTATACGTTACAGTGTCTCCATTACATAGATAATATTACTTTTATGATTAACTTTCTGTATCCTTTTTATTCTATTATCTTTTAATTTTATTTTTCCTAAATATACAGGTTAAGTTAAATTTGCCTGCTACGAAACTTAAAACTTTGGCCGCAAATTTAGCATTTAATATTCGTTTTTAAGAAGGTGTTAAAATTAATCTTTTTTAAATCTATGTCTTAGAGAGCGCCACCAGCACATTTGGATTTTTTTTTTAAACTCCGTAACTTTCTTAAGCTTGGCATAGTTTTTTTTTTAAATATGCATTGTGCATAATATTTGTTAGGGAGATAAAAAAAGTGTTGCTGGTCGCGCTCCCTATGACATAATTTTAGAAAGGGTTAATTTTAACATTTGCCATATAAAAAAACCAAATCTTGTCATAATTTTGTTAAAAACGAATCATTAGTTTATTTAATCTGAGTACCTTTGGTTGTTTTATTAATTGATTCACCAAAAAATTCATAAAGAAGCCATTGGGTGAATCAACTAATAGATATTTTTTCAGATAATCCTAAGCTATATCTTAAATTATTAAGTGTGAAACCTAACACTACATTATAAAATATGCATATATTTATTGTGTATGAACAACTTACCTATATTATCAGATTCCAAGTAAAAAATATATAATTGATAAAACTGCTGTGAACAGAGATAGCAAGGCAATGAGGTGGAGGTATATACATAATACGGAATCAATAAAATATCAATAAATATTATATTGTCTTCTTTGTCCCGTAAATTATCGCCAAATAAATAATAGTGGTTTGGTATAATCTCGGAATGCGATATGAATGCGCATACGTATACAAATACACTGGTTTAACACTTTCTTAATCAACGGTTATAAAAATCAAAAGACGTATAATTCAGAAAAAAACCTCTGGTTCCCAAAATGGAGAGTGGAATTTGTGACTTAAGGGAAATTGGAACCCTTAAATTATTAAGACATGATTTAAATCTTTAGAATTTAAATCAAGTACGTCTTTCTCATCTGATTTTTAGTTTTACATTTTAGAGAATAATAAAAAGAAAATGTTGGATATTGTTGAAAATAATTCTTTCAGGTGTTAAAACTTGATAGTTTTTCCAATATACACTATTGGACAAAAGTAGAGAAACTTTTTAAAATTCCTTATATTCAAAAACCTTCTGGATTTACATTATTATTTCCTAAAAATATTGTCGCTCTTAACAACGGAGTTTTTTTCCATCACATTCCATATTCCTTTTATTAGTTGTTTATTAATAGCATGAAATATTTTATAACGAAACGAACGGAATTTAGTATTTATTTCGCTTTACGTGATATCTGTTAATAGTTTTTTCAGTGAATATGCCTCGCGGAAAATATATGTCGGAAGATCTTCGTACAAAAAATAGTTGATGCACACAAGAGTGGTGCAACAATTTCTAATTTTAAAACATGAAATTCGTTCAAGAGGATTAAAAAAATGGCCCCCGAGAAAAACAACCAAAAAACATTGAAATTTAATTAGTTCTAAGACCATACAAAAACTAAGTCTAAGGGAAGCAGGATTATTTATAAGAAGAGCCGCTAAAAAACCGCTAATCAGCAGGAAGACCAAGAAGCCCCGACTCTAAAAGAGTTAAAGTAAAAATATTTGCATTGGACAAGGACAGGAAAAAAGTTCTTTTTACTGATAAAAGTAGATTTAATTTATTTGGGTCTGATGAAATATCGTGGATACATCGCCCAGAAAGCAAAAGATTTGATCCAAAGTATACGAAGTGTACTGTAAAGCATGGTGTTGGATCCTGTATGATATGGGGTTGCTTTTCTAGGTATGATAGGGGACCATCACATATTGTTGAGGGTATTATGGATCGATTTGGGTATTTAGATGTTCTAAAGAATGTAATGCTACCATTTTCTGAGGATAATTTACCAATGACTTGGATATATCAGCAGAATAACGACCCTAAACGTCAATCAAAGGTAATTCAAGAATGGTTTTTCTCGGAAAGGCTATGGACTTTCCTGGATAAAGTCCCGATCTTAACCCTATTCAAAACCTCTCGGAGCAACTAGACCGGCATATAAGACAACACCAGATTAGCAGAATTTTTGGTATATTAGAAGTTTTGCAAGAATTCTGGAATTCTATTGGAGAAGGAACCATTATGAAACTTTTGAAATCCATGCCAAACCGATGTCCGAATAAGAGAGACTACTATTAATTTAAATACTTTAGAAATAAGTACTATGTTGAAATATTTAGTAAAAAAAATTTGTTTCTCTGGTTTTGTCCTTAGGGTATTTTGTTTATTTAAATCAAATCTTTGGTTTTCGTTATATATAGTTTATTATTGTACCGAAATAAAATCTTCAAAAATATTATTGACTGCATTACGCTCGGCGTATTCAAATAATACCTAATTTTTAAAAGTTTCTTTATTTTTGCCCGATAGTGTATAATCAGTAATGGTTAAATAATTTTAAATAACCCTGAAATAATATTTTCTTAATTAAGAATATTTATGGAATTTAAAACAGAAATCTGCAATTTCTCATGCCTTAGTTTTAATTTTGATTGAGATATTAATAGATATTCCGAGAAAACTTTAATAATTTGCTTTCTTTTTTAATCGTATTTAAGATAAATTGTAAAACATCAACTTACCGTTTCTCATGGGCGCCATATCGAATATTTTTAATTTTAAGTAGTTAATGGAATTACTCTTTCAATAGTGTATTACACATGCATTTTGGGTTTTGCTCACTACCGACGGTAGGCACTAATTAAATGTTTGATGTACATCATTGCAAAATGTGAATTAATAGAATATTTAATATATGGTGCATATAAACTATTAAAATGTTGGCACGGAAACAGTATAATAGTATCTACCTCTACTTTCCATTATTAATCTAAGCCTACAAACTTTACCCTATATGTCAGATTGGCTTTAAAGTAATGTAATTAATTTTTTTAAAGAAGTATATGAAATAATCAACCTGTTTGCTGTCTTTTCTGTACTGGATATCTTTAGATAACCTTATTTAATAGTTGGCACTATTATATGTTTATATTAGCTCTATTATTTTAAATTATCATTAATAGCAATTATTATAAAGCCGATAATTCTGAAAATGGACATTTTGCTCATGATTTCAATATATACATGGATATTAAATGTTATTGGAAAACTTTGAGAGTAACATTGTATAGTAGGGCTATTTGAATAAGGAAAATTTCAATAGCCAAAAGATATTAGGCTGGACCTCCGCTCATGAATAAAATTATAGTAAAATGTGCTTCTATTATTAACTCGCAGTTTGAAAACTCCCGCATTGATAAGAACGTGGGTGTTATGTAATTTATTGGATTCGTCTGACAGAGATCTATATCTAGCTTTAAGAATTTAGGAGTGTAAAAAATACTATTAATAATAAGCTTTATGCTTCTCAAACTCAAGCTTAATTATTTTATCGTTAAGTTTCTTATATTTTTAATCTCATTTAACAATTTTTTTTAATTATAATTATAAATCATATTATTAATATATTGTATAGTACCGTAATTTAATTTTTTTACTGTCAATAAATGAATGTTAAAATACCATCATGGGATGTATAGCAAATCAACAATTATAACTAAAAAACCATTGCGTATCTATTGTTAGTAATAAGAAAAGTAACTCAAATGTGCCATTTATTTTAAAATTGGGTTACACAAAAAAATCTAGAAAAACCATTTCCTAGATTTTAATTTCGTTCAATTATCTTAGAAACGCACAAAATGTTAAAATAAATATAAAAAAGCATTTGAAGTGTTTAAAAAGCGTAATTTTAACTTGGGTGAATAGAGAAGCTGGATAAAAATAAAAAGAAAAATCTAATTCCGTTATTTGTTTTAGATATATTTTAATATGATCTAATATGATAAATAATAAACTTAACCGATTATAAAATTAGTACTGTTAAAAGCTTCTCGAGAGAAATCAGAGGCATCTTTAAAAGTCACCAATTTCTTTTATATTTATTTTAAAAGAATAAGCGGTGGAAATCTATGTATATGTAGATATAACATTACTGAGGTTAATAAGGAGGTTAAACTGAGGAAATAACACCTGACAGTGATACATTTAGTCATTTAATTTGAAAATTAATAAAATATTTTGAAATTGCAGTTTTTAAGATAATAAAAAATATTTTTGAAGTTTTAGCTTCTTAACAATTTTCTTTCTATATACGAATTTGCAGATAGTTTAAATCTGGTTCAAATATGCCTTATTTGCAAAGGATGAAATAATTACATACAACCCAAACCAAACGCAGTACAGTTAATTTATTTTACTTGAGGTAATAATTTTCACTATATATTACCATATACCTGTCTAAATTATTTTTGAATAAAAGCCTTATTTCTACTCTACATTTAGCCACCCACCACTTGACAAATGGTACGTTTGTTGACCCGAGAATAAATCTGCTGTCACCCCATGTCGGAAACAGATATTAGATTCTGGTAGGCATAAATGCATGTCTGTTTATTATAATATTTTAGCTAGACGTATTATAAGTGTTCTACCTACTATTGGGTTTGACTGGGTGGGTGCAGTGACCAGATTAAGTTACTTTTTATCACGTACTAGTCCGTCTGGGATACGTGGGAGACCCTATTGAAACCGTAAACATTCCAAGCATTTAGCCTATGGTTATCGTTCGGCTTCAAAAGGAAATTTACAAAACGTGATGACTTCTGCTTTAATGACCTACCAAGAGTTTTGATGCAGAAGAAAGTTTTTAAGCAACAATAAGATTGATGTTTTTAATTGAGTTAATGATATATATCTTATTAGAATGACCTTTTCGCCGGTTGACTGTATAAAATTATATCTACAAATATGGTACTTTAACATTAAACAAACTTATTCCGAAATAATCAATTTGTAGAGGACTATGAAATGAAAACAAATATATACAGAAAAAAAATTATGAATGTGTCCTTGACATAAAACAATTGGACAACTAAAATTATAACATTAATAAAATTTTTAAAAAATCGTTTATTTATCAGAAGATATGCTTGACAATTCTTACACAAAAAAAAGATAAATATTCCAAATAAATATATATAAATATATATATATAACTTTGTTAAAAGTTTCGTCCTAAATTTCCTCACAGGTTGACATTTGAATGGCGGATTGTTTACTTTAGCATCAACATAAGCAAAACTACTTTGGATAAATGCAGAGGATAGTATTATTAAACTGACTACCTTTCCTTCTAGCTTATATTCTAAACAACATATTTCTGTGAAAAATAAGTATGATAATGTTCATAATGATTCTTGAATAAAAACCTCTTAGGAATCGTGTTAGTGCATTGCAAATATATACCGTAAACATTTTATTGTCTTTTTCTCAAGGGTAAAGAATCTCTTCCATTGGAGGGATTAAGCAGCCAAAGACACTTGATCAATTTGACATTTAAAGTAAGTCTTTATAAGGTGTAATTTATATTGATATATATTGATATTGATCTTTCAGATAACTCTACAATAAAACATATTGTATAAAATTTCACAATAGCATTTTGTTAAGCATCAAATTATACCTTGCTGGAATTTTATACATGAGGATGGTAAAACCCCTAGGACAAATCCAAATATCATTTGCGTGCTTGTATTACATATTACTGTACAAGTAATTGCATGTACGCACGTATGTACAGGGCGGGCATTTTATAAAGGAATTTTTTTCATTTTTTATAGGGTCTATAATTTTTCTCAGCAACTACCAGCTATTTTAATAAATTTAAGTTCAAAGTCTTTTAGCCTTTAACAAAGTTTGATTTTATTAAGTTTTTTGTATATTTTGGTTTTTTGTTTGTTGAAGGTAGATATCAAATCTGTTATTTTAAATGGGATACCCTAAATATTATATCAGCTTTTCATTCTTTTATTCAATAAAAGTTTTTTTTAATAATAGAGAGGTATATACAAGTTTTTACCCTTTTTTTCAATTTTTATTAAAACCGGTTTTGTATTGAACAATATGTGGTACTAAAGCAAAGTAGCTTTCATAACTAATAATAATGCTGATTCAATTTTCACAAGATTTAACTAAACTTTGTTTTATTTTTTAATGGGACACCTTATACCTACCTATTTATCTTTCTAGGCCTTATTTCTAGGCGTTTTTAGGGAATTAGATAGAAAACTTGTTATATTCAATAGTATAACAAATTTTCTATCTAATTCCCAACAAAAAAATAACTGTATATACAAAATATTATAAAATAAAACTTCGCTTTCACGTAAAATGCTTTACACTAAGCCATTTAATGGTGTGTCATGGCATATATTGGCAATCAACAAATGCTATTTTGTAATTTGTTAATAAAAGCCTCTTTTTAAGGGAATTCTCTTTTTAAATTCATCTTTTTAAGGGAAGAGATTCGCGAATTCTCTTATTACTATAAATATACCTAATGCCAAATTTATGTAAATCACTCCATAAGATATCTTTTATTTCTATAATATAACTAAATATTTATTCAAACATGTGGTAATGCATTTAAAGTGCGAATACCTTCGTATAAGTCTTTTGCAATGCGGTTAGTATGTAGGTATGTACTTTGCAGAAGTTAGAATATTGATTAGATCTAACATTTAACTGTGAAAGTTTAACATTCGCTCTAAGTAACATTCTAAATATGCTGGTTGCAAATTATGTTCAATTTCAAATTTAAAAACTATAGATTTGCCTTCTACTACCAGTATATTTCATATGTTCTTATTCTATTAAATTACAAGCTGATATCTTTAATGGCAATAACGTAAGAGATTTAAGGAAATGTTTGAGCTTTCCTTTTTATTTTGTCGAAAAAAATAATTCATCTTGGATAAAAGCCAAAAAAAACTTTTTATGAAAAAATAATTTAAAAATTTATGTTTTTAACCAAAAAACAATCTAAGTCGCCATTAATATCATTTTAAGTCCAAAATAATTTGAGTGCATACTTCTCGTAAGGCTACAATTTTTGCGTTATTTCAAGACAATCAATTCAAGGCGGATTACCTATAAACTAAATGCATACCTAGACGAATTACTTTTTAATTTGTAAAAAAAAAACATTATTTTGTCCAAGGAAAAAATGAATATTTAGAAATGTAATATTTTTTAAAATTGAAATGTATATTATTGATTTATTTGGGACACAAATAGATAAATTCACTACAGTATCCACTCTTTGACAATCCAACTTCCCGTATTTTACATGACGAAAATAAAGACATTATTCTATTAAGTACAAATACACCTGCAATTAACCAAAAAGAAACTAGACTTATAAAAGACATCTCTTCAATATACCCTTCAAGGGTTTCAAATCATTTTGAGAATAAAAAAATAAATAACTCTATTGAATAAACAGCTCTCGCTATGTATTTATTCAATATATATTTTTTATGATTATATACTTTGTTAACCAGACTGCAACAACTCTTAACTTTTTGTTTAGAAGGTAAAATTTGCTTTTTAATGCATGTTCCTATTTCCCTTACAGTTATGTTGATATTTTTTTTGGCTTAATAAACGTTTTTATTATTTTATTCTGTATTGTAACATTTTGCAAATTGGTGAAAATTGTGAACTGTTTATTTCCCAGTATGGTATATAAAAAAAGGAAAAGATATTTGTGCCTAAGCTGTCTAGGTAAAAATTAAAGTATACATGTTGGACAAACTCATGAGAGTCAACCCTATTATTTATTATTTTATGCAAAATATATAATATCGGCTAGTTTCCTTCTGTTTTCAAGAATCCATATTTTAAAATAAACTATAATTTAAAAAAAATATTTTACTTCATATAATTAAAGCAAAATTCAATCTATAATAGACAAATGCGTAATAGAGGGAAAGATATGATAAAGCATTTTTCATATACCTGTTATCTATTAATAAATCCGTGTATTTGTAATCATCCCGGAACCAAGTAATTAGCACGTTTATCAGATTATTATTTATTGTCAAAGATATCTCTTATTTTCAGACCACTTACTCTCTGTATCCTCTTTACAACTGAGTTAATCATGAAGTAATTTTAATCAATTTTGTTTTTATTTCTTTTAAAAGAAATACAATAGCATTTACATTTATTTAAGTTTCTTAGATTTTTTTTTGTTAGTCAGAAATTATTGAATCCAACCAATGTAAATATTTTCAGATCACTTGCATAGAGAGCCATTTTACAATAATAAAAATATTGGGAAATATCATTGATACAGATTATAAGCCCCAATAACCTTGAGGTACTCCAGATATTATAGAAATTGTGTTAAACATAGTTCGATTTATGTAAACATTATCATTAGATAAATACGAGGCAATTTTTTTTAAATCAGATTTCTTTTGTTTACATATAATATGGGTAGTAGTAGTAGTAGTATAGTAAGGGTGAGGGAGCTAGAGCTCGGCAATTAGGCCTAAAAGACCCTTTTCGCAAACCCCAGAATCGCTCACCCCTACACCCCCATTCCCAATGCATGGTCTTCACTGAGTCAGCCCGTTCTCTTAATAGAGGCTTGCAGTCTGTATCAGTGCAGACATTTAAGATTTTTCCGTTGCAGTATCGCGTAGCTCTAAAAATGTTCCTTCTCAGGCGACCCCACCAATCACAAATTCCTAACATGTGGTATGAAGTTTCCTCTTCTAGACCGCAATTTGGACAGAGTTGACTTTCTTTCATACCAAAACGATGTACATGCCTGTTTAGGCAGTTATGCTCAGTTAGACTTCCCACCAAGTTTTTGAACCATTGTCGGCTCTTTGATAGGAGTCGCCTTACTGTAGAGACGCCATGATCTGGTATCATCTCCTTGGTCTGTCTATATCCTTTTGTTCTTCTCCAATTTTTCCTTGTTTTTCCAGTCCCAATTATTAAGTTCCTGGGAAAAGTTTTTAGTAAAAACAGTTAAAGACAAGGCTCGAGACTTACGAAGGGGCTAACGGAATCTTGTCTTGCTAGTTCGTCAGCCCTATTATTGCCCTCGACATCCTGGTTTCCTTGAACCCACCTCAATATTCTTTGTGTGCTGCCAGTCTTTCCAATAGTTCTCTGCACTCCTAGACTAGCGCGGAGTTGTCCCTGGGCTTTTAGATCGCCTTGACTATCAGAGTAGATATAAACACTCACTATCTTCCAATACTTTCCATTTGTTTGCAATTTCAAGTAAAGCAAACACCTCTTAAAAAACTTTATTGTTTCCCTAGCGGAAAGGATTCTCCTATGTTCGTTGCCATTCTGTCCACTCCTGCCCCGGCTTGGTGTACAATTCACTGACTTAGTGCCTTCCACCCATGATCAATCTGTTTACCAGGCTTGAAAGCCGTTTAGCTCTTTGACTTGGTTCGTTGTCCATTTTTCCCTTGTCAGGATTTCTACCCGAAACCCTTTCTTTAACCAAAGTTTGCCACTCGCTGCAGTACATCTGGATGTCAGAATTGTTATGTTCATACACATCCTGCGTGCGATCTACATATGCCTTATCCTAAGGGAACAATACGCCATTCTCCGTCATCCTTCATCTTCTTATGCGCCACCATAGCTTCCCTTTCAATCTAGCCTGGAAGTTCTGGTAGCACAAGGAGAATGTTTAGAAGTGCCGCAGTTGTTATTCTCATGGCTCCAGTAATTCCCAAATAAACCAGCCTTTGCAGGTTAGCCAGTTTTTGGGCGTTGGTGACCTTTAATGGCGCTGGCCGCCATACCACGAATGCGTATGAGACCCTTGGTCGTATTATTGTAGTATAAAGCCACTGGAGAACATAGGGTTTTAGGTCCAATTTTTACCTACTTTTCGCCGTAATTGCAATATTACGGCTAATGCCTTATTTACTACCTACCTGCTCTACGTGAGTTTGTTGTAACTCCCAAGTAATTAACAAGCTGCCTCAATACTAGGTGAGTCTGATACATAGTGGGCTTAAAGCCTGTCAAATTCCGCCCTTTAGTAAAGAGAATGAGCTTGGTCTTCTCTGGGTTGACCGACAGCCCTGTCTCCCGACACCACTGTTCCACCATCCTACACGTGGCTTGCATGCGCTTACGGACTGTGTTTAGGAATTTGCCGGTGATCATCACTAGTCCATCGTCTGCGTATGCTTGTACATAGAATCCTTCAAGTTCTAGCTTCCTGAGGACTGGTTGTCACCAGACACCAGAGGTGTGGCGAAAGACAACTGCCTTTTGCCCAGCCACCCCTTATTAGTCTTGACAGAACAATCTCCTAATGTAGCTTAACTGATCTTCCGATGTTTCAGTGCCGTTTTGACCCACTTGACCAGGTGAACTGAAGTACCCCTAGTCAGACACGCCCTTTTGACTAGGGATACAGATGGTATCTATTTTTGCCTTATTAAATGCTCCTTCCACGTCGAATACTGTCATTTCCTTGGTCTCTACAGCTTTTCAGCCTTGGTCACTACCATTTCCGTGGAATTCCTTTTCATGTAGGCATACGGATTTCTCTGTTATATACTTATATACCATATTATATAGTCTATAAGCCCATAGTCTTCATTAGAAATGAAGTCAGGCTTCTTGCCCTAAAGGACTTTGGTTGGCGTTGGTCTTTCTTGCCCCGTTTTTGGATAAAGAGCACATCACCCGCCGTCCATGCTAATGGAATATACTGCATGGTAATGCTGGTCTCTAGAACTCTCCTTCAGAAGGGGAAAATAGTATCGAGACCTACCTGCAGCGTCATGGGTATGAGTCTATCAGACTTATGTGGACTAAACTTACCCGCTGCCCAAGCTATGAGTTGGTTTGTAACTATTTTTTTGGCGAGGTTCCAGTCCGGCTCCGGTTCTGGTTCCTCGCCACAAGAAGCAACATTTCCATCTCCAGGAAACTAAGTTTTGAGAAGAAGCTCGATGGTCATTTTCTTTGTTTGAGGTCGTTAGTTCACCTTTCTTAGTTTTCCTGTAAGAGCCTAATAGTTTGGCGAGCTTTGTCTGAAAGAGATTCCATCTCTCCACAGAACTTGGCCCAGCAGTCTTTTGCAGCATCGGATTTCTCTTTTGAATTTCCTTCGAGCTGTCAAGTATACATCCCAATTCTTTTGAGTTCCTCCTTGAGAGCGTGATGGGGCGATCTTGCATTTTTTTTTAACGGTTCAGAGTGTCATTCTACCAGGGCAATCTCTTGCCGCTAACTCTCCTGAGAGAATATGCTGTGTCGTAAGAATTGATAAATTTACTGTTTAGTCTCACGACCTCTGTATCTAGTTTCTCTTTGAATTTTTTTCTCGTAAATTGTCTTATTAGGCAAATAGATTAGAGGTTTTATTAATTTCATTTTCTTTAAAGGTCTCTTCGTTTTCGGAATTTTTTTTTTAATATTTAAAACTATATTTGCAAAAAATACAAATAAATAATATTGACTAATTGAATATTAATAAATTATTAATATACTTAACATAAATGAAGAAGACTGAATAAACAATAATAATTAAATTATCAATTAATCAAAAAATATGAAAAAAGTAATATGGAAAAAAAATTTTTAACGAGTTTTTAATTAAAAAGTAAATACAATTTAATATTATATAGTAATTATACGAAGAGGGGAAAAATTTCATCGTATATTTTATTAGTAAGAATATTGCCTGTTTTAAAGCAATTTAATTTTTTTTAAGGAATGCGGATTTCTTATTAAACTAATACCAAGTTTTAACAATAAATTGACCGATTTTTTTTGATAGGTTTTATAAGCTTTTTAAGAGAAATCACATTTTATTTTATGGAGAGCTAAAGAAGAAATTGTTGACTTGTGATAAATTAAATATGTTTCAATAGCTTAAATATCTTGTTTTAAATCTATCAATTTTAAGCCTCCATTATTTTCTAGTTAATTTTTTCCGAATAGCTCATACATACTGAATATTGCAATACTGATAAATGCTTATTCACAAAAAAGCTTGTGTATAAATTCTTATTATTATACAAAAATTATTATTTCCAAGGAATTTGTAATCGTTTTCAAAACGACTTGAGACGATAATGAGCACCCAAGCTTAAATCAATCATTCACAATCAATGAAAAACAATCATCATTCACAAATTATATTTGTATATTTTTTAAACACTTACTGCAACTTGTCATATTATTATGACATAGATATCTTGATATCTTTACCACACCATATTACCGTGTACGAACTGTATCGTATTACTTATATTTGCGACTCAAGCAAAGTGAATGAGTGACCGCTGCACCCATAGACCTGCCGTGCAACTATAATATTCCGTTTAAATGGAAAACACATACTTGTCAAGTAAAAAAGTATTGATGCTGACACCTTGCTGTTTAAACTAAATAACATTGCTGGGGTATGTTTTAAATATATTATATTGCCTTAGGTCTAAGATTCTTAAACGAACCATTCGAAAATCTAGAAGAACGGGCAAATAGATAATTGATACAATGCACGATACTTCCTGTAATAAAAATTGAGAAATTTAGGTTATTACTACTTTAAAAACATATACAGGATGTTTTCTTATATTGCAACCAAATTCAGGAACATGATCCTTGAAAGAAATCAACTAAAAATATATAAGACCTTTTCATAGTATTATCGTATTAATATTACTACAAACCTGAAAAGCCTTAAACTGTAAGGCTCGTAAACAACCAACCCATCGAAAAAGGTTCCTTTTGCCAAATTATACTTTACTAAAAGTACAGTTTACACTTTCACCTACCTGTAATTTTGAAACTCAGATGATTAACTAGAATATTGGTGGTCATTTATCCCGAGTTAAAGCAAAGTGGTTCTATAGAAAAATATGCAGTGTATTTGCATTTAGTTGTGTATGCTTCTTGAACACCCACTTTGAATTTCTTTCCGCCTAGTAAGGACAATTTTGCCGGTTATTTACCTAAAAAGAAAAGCTATGTGATAGAGATTTGCAAAGACCACATAGTAAAATTTTGCCTTAAACTTTAAAACAGTATCAGCATCTACTAACATACCTTCTAGTTAAAAGTAAATATTGCTTTGTCTGAAAATCACATCCAGTCTAAAAGTATTATTAACCAAATTCAGCATAGTTTCGCAAAATTCTAATCTATGATCAGGACCGTCCTCTAGCAGCTCCTGGACTGATTTAATTTAAAAGGCTCTTTCCTCTACTGACTTTGAAATTTTTAAAACAAAACATCCAGTTTCGTATCTTCGCTTATGGTTGTTTTGGTCTAGGGATACTTCATACAGGTCCACGAGTTTTGAATTGCTTCTTAATTTTACTCACAATACTTTGACTGTGGAAATGAGTTTCTCGAAATAGCGCCACAGCTTCATTTTAATTTTTCATACGAGTTCCAAACCCAATCATTATTAGGATTTCGATTTTTAAACCTTCTGTTAAATACAGCATTTTGATGTAAATAAATACTTATAATTAAATAGTGGGTACTTACTTTACTAAGGAACACTTTTCTAACAATACCTACCCTTCTTTAATTAGATTCATTTCACAAAAACCTCTTTCCCTGTGCGTTTCTTATTATAGCAAAATTTGAATTATCTTATGCACTTAAAGATAATCATGCACGGTGGCATGTACATAATTTTCGGGCAATTAGGTCATTTTATAGGTCATTAATCACTTTTTTAAGATAAGCAAAAGATGTATTTATCGTCCGGATATTTATTGTTTTTAATACCTCTTAAACAATTTTTTTAAGAGTTTGTAGACTTTTTTTTTGCATGAGGCAATAGATATAGTAAATTTACTATTTTCTATTTATACTTATTTTATATGTCTAAATATATTCCTGCATTTAAAATAATGATAGGGCTTATGTTTTAGAATGATACTTTTTTTAAATATTTATTTTTTTGCTTCAATCTATAAGGTGTATGTCTCTTTTATAACTTAAATATAACGTGCATTAAATTTATATTAATTTTTGTTTTGTTTTCTATACTAAACATAGCATAGGACAGGGTCACTCTTTTCACGCCACTGCGGTCTATTAGGGCGACCTTCAAATTAATAAAAATACGTTGGTTGATACTAGGTTCCATTTTGGTCAAGTAGAAAGTCAATTAGAGCCGTATATACTCTGATATTTTCGAGCAGTAGTAAGTGCATAAGATTAAGGGGACATTCAACTTTACATTATGTTCTAGTTTTAATAGTAATGCCTAAATATATTTTTTACACTCTAGAAATATGTGGTTTAAGTGACCTATAGCGTTGCAGACAATACTATTATCAGATGGTAAGACTTGAATTTATTGAGGTGGGCTGGGAACCTAGCATGTCCAAATGTCATTCTGATAATTGTTGTTACAATTATCAGGTTGTTACATGCCTGGACTCTTTTAAGACTTGTAGACTTGTATTTCTGAAACATTTTTTTTTAAGTAGCGCTAGCGAATATACATATACCTATTATATCCTCTTCAACTATCCGTTGAGTTTGGGTTAAATTGTAGAATCCAGTGTCTAGCAAAGATTGTCGCAATATAAAAAAAATTAGAATATTTTGTAAAAGTTTTCGCACATACTGCTTTTGAATAATGCGAAATTACTAAAATTTATTATGATCTGAGTTGACTGTTATAAGGGTATTAATAAGAGAATGAAAATAAACTGATTTTACTGGAAATACCTTCGTGCTTAAATTACTCAGCCTATAATTAAAATGCAATGTTTTTTGATAATTTAATCTTGACTTGTAGTATATTCCATTTGATGAATTTTTTAGACTTCCCACAAAATAATTATTTTTCTCCAAAATTTCAATAGAAAATTCGTCTTGTATTTTCTACTTATGATATATTATTATTTATGATTTTCTCTGGATTGATGATTACCGTTAATAAATGAAAAAATAAAGTAGTGTTGGGAGGTTTGGGTCTATATTCGTTCTATTTCTCTATTGCTTTCTAACAAAACTTAATTTTAAGCTATATTTGAATTGCGTAGCAGACATGAGCTCTTGCATACATATAGCTTGATAGACCGTCTTTATCCATTGAGGGCTACCAGAGACTAATTGCATTGGAAAAGCCAATGAGCTTTGTTTAAGAAGACTAATATTACTGAATAAACTGTCAGGCTTGCTTAGATATTAGATATTTGAACCTAGCGCGCATGAGTCACGATCACTCTCCCATGATGTGGCTACGGTTTCTTTCTCCTCCCAATACTATCGACAGTTTCGCGGATCAACAACCTACTTTTAACAGGATGTTTATACACTCTAGTGACTCTAGTGGAACTCACCTTATTAGCCGCGACTGTCAGATAATTCAGCTTGGAAAACCTTCCACAGAAACCTCTACTAACTTCCTTCATTTTAGACATATGTCTCTTAAATGTGGGTTTCAAAACCCTACCTCACAAAACAGCATTAAAAATGAAACAAATTTTCTACATTAGGGACACCCTAACACTTTATTACATTTTATAAGTCTGAAATTTAGAGTTGCAAATATTTCGAGTTTTAAAACTTTCAAAATACCTATGGAACTACGCAAGAAGAAAATTTATTCCCATATGAGTAAATGTGTAATCCTTATAATAATAATTGTTTAATCTGTTTAAAAGCAAAAATCAATAATAATGACAAGAGCATATCCCTGGTTATTAAAAAGAAGACTATCATAATTACAAGAAATGTTAATAAATATGTTTTTCCATTCAATTAACTTTCGTTATTTTTTATGCGTTTTTGTTCGAAAAATCTAGTTATTTGCATTACATTTTTATGCTAAATGAATACTTCATCTCTCTAAGAGGCTATGGGCTATATCTTAAACTCCTTAAGTAAAATTATTACGAGAATTAATTTTTAGGCTTTTTTTTCTAACAATTAATAATAACTAATACCATTGTCGCTTTTGTTAATCAAAATTAACCGTATTTTGTAATATTTTTGGGTTAATAAAGGCCAATTAAAAATCACATGACTTTTCTCATAAGTATATATTTTAGAAAGATATGTTATAAAGTTAATATTGCGAGTATATTGCATATCTAAATATTCTCTGTAATTGCTGTTTTAAAAGAGTTTAGTTTAATTCTTAGTTTTATGTTTTATAATATTTTTTCAACAAGTACAATAAAGCAAGTATTTTTGTTTTATATATAAAACTGTATCTTTAAATTGAATAAAATGAATGATTTTTTGACAAACGAGTCAAGGAATTTAGGTACTTTATATGAAAATATTTTTTAACAATTTTTAGTTTTTTACTTAGTTGAAATTTATTTTTTTATTATATTATCTAAATACTACAACTACAACTTATTGGCATTTACACTTTTAAACGTAATTTTTAGCTAATATACAATATATAAATATAGTCATGTTATAAATACCTCTAAAGACTGAGTTTTAAAGCTTTCATACTAGATAAACAACAGAAATAAACTAAGAACCTTTCCAAGAGCACTAAAGATAGAAAGTTTGTTCACCTTTACTACGCTACGGAAGAAGAAAAGATTTACAGACAAGACAATACATATGCGTATGTAAATACTAAATATTTCAAAAAACGAATTTAGTTATTTTTATTAGAAAAGCCCATTGTGAACCTATGAATTTAATTATAAGATCTTAATGTTTTAGAAATTTCAGTCCAATTATTTTTAGAACTTTGAAACTTTATTTTTAAAGATTAACATGCTATTTATACATTTATGTTTAAAACTAGTAGTGGGCAATGAGATATTTACGTAATATTAGGAATCTGCTGGCTTCTTGTCAAAAAAATATGTGAAAAGATCAAAATAGCAATCCGAATAAAGTCTTAGATTTGTCAGTTTTTAATGAATCATATTTACTTGATATATCTCTAATATAGTTTAATTTTCTGTATAGTAGTTTGTGAAGGCAATATTATTAGTGTCTTTTAGAATTTGAACTAAAATACTGCTCTAATATGAAATAAAATAATTCCGATATAAATAAAAAAATATCAAATTGTTTATATAATTGTCTATTAAGTAAGATTTTTGTTCGCTTCGTGATAAGAAAGAGAAAACTAACATCTCTACCAGCACCTAAACTATATCGTACCTCATTAAGTTTTGCTTCGGCAAGTACCTTGGTATCACCCTCTACAGCAAAGTAAATTAGAACTCTTATATCACAAAGAAAATACAGAAAGCATACATCTCATATTAACAGTATAGGCGCCTAAAGCTTCTTTACCAGGGCGGTTATGTGGATCTGCAGCTATCATAAGATCTATATTTGCAACGTCTTATGATATTAGTCTTATGTGCGTACAGCACCGTACGGGCCGTAAAGTAGATAACAATTTGTAGCAAACTTGAACATATTTAAAGAATGGCAAGCCTCGACAGGAGCGATGAGACATAACTGGAGCTATGAAAACTATACCAACTAGATCTTTGGAGTCTTGGTGAATTATGTCAATGAAGTCTTCTTGCTCACAATGAATCGTTTCTGTTCTACTGAAATCAATATGAATATGAAAATTTGCCTGAAAAGAGATCGCTTCTGGCGTGAAGCAACAAACAAGTTTCCGCTACTAGAGGCTAGAATTTACTACGCTGGGCCAATATCTATATTGGTACCAATTGAATAGCAGGTTATACTACATCTACTCAGATGGTTTTAAAATTAAGGCAGGCTCGGACTTTGGAAAACATTCCAGAGACTTCCAATTTATTCTAATGCAAGTATTAAGGACTATGTCTGGTTTTCTTTAAAAATAAAGATATTGCATGACCCTGTCGGCAGAATAAATAACCAGGAGCAACGTAACCAATAAAAAATGTAAATTCAAACAGACTGTAGATAGGCAGTTCTTATTCACTGTCAATACCACGCTTCACATCAGAACTAGTGTAGGAATCCGGCAGCATCCTTATGTAACCTTCCATCAGAAAATGGTATTAGTTTGCTGCATTAGTGCACGCAACTACAGCAAGAGTAATAGAGCTGGAAATTCTGGAGGACCTCTGCTCTTAAACCACTAGGACGGAAGCCTTTCGTGGGCCTGACTATGACGAACCAAGACCTAATCAAAACACAAAGCGGTGAAATGATATCAATGGAATTAATCTACGGAACTTCTTAGATACCTGGAAAAATCAGTGGGTATTAACAAAAAAAGAAGGTATCCTCACAATTAAATGGATATTTTTTCTACGCACCAGGCTTTATAGCAAAATGGTTATTCGATAGTATGTTAATTTAATAGCTTTTAATAAATTATGCGTATATCTCGTGATCAAAAGGTTGCTAAGCAAAACTCTATAAAAATATTACTGGAACATGGATTTGTGCAGCTTTTTAGTCTAATTGTTACTTCAGTTTTCACTGTCAGTTTATTCATTTTAAAATACAAATATATATATGTTATTATAAATGTTTTTCATAGAATTTTCTTGTAGATCTTTACAGATCTCAGAAAGATAAAATCACTTCATATACATTTAATTAAATACACAAAAAATATATTAACTCTATAGCAAAATGAAATAAATTGAATGTCAGGGTTAATTCCAGATATTCCTCGAAAAGTGTAAAAAGTCCTCGACTTACCAGAATGATCAGTCACAACTTTATGATTGAAAGTTCCTTTCCAATCAACTTTCTTTCTAAATAATTTTGAGGCCAAGAGCCGTGTTTCTAAGAATTTGCTAAAAAAGTATATAACCATCTGAGGTCATCTCCAAATCCGGTTTGAACTAAACCATTATTTTACCAGCAGCAGTAAGTTCCAATGCATTAGTTAACAAGATATTTATCAGAGCTTAACTTTCCGATACGAGAACCTGATTGAGAGCCAAACTGCTTATGCCTCACCTCTCATCAGATTATTGACTGAGTGCTGGATGTCAGAATAATATTTGAGACACAATAATGTCAATATCAATTGGAATAATATCAGGTCGCAGAACATAAAAAGTAGCTACCTTTCTCAAAAACAGTCTAGATAATAAGAGTTTCACAAACATTTTGGAAAAATAGATAGCAATGGAAAACTTACTTAAATATCATATGCTATATTTACTTATCACATGTCTCTCCTAGTTGCTTCTTTGCGCGCTGTTTGTCAGTTTGCTTTACATAAACTCCTTAGAGATATTTAACTTTTTAAATTTTAGTTAATGTAGCCTTTGCATAATATTAAATGTATAAAATATCATGCTATGCATGAATCTTTAATAATATACTCTGTGGATCCATACTAAGAATTATTAGCGGGCCTTTAATATTACATAAGACTCGATGACGAGACTGCGCATGTTGATAATTATGATCTGTTGAAATTCTATACCCCTCTGTGTTTTGCTTAAATGCTGAACTCAGAGGCATTTAAGCAAATTTTGTATATTTAAATTAGAATATAGATGTAAATATACAAATATGAAATTATTATAATAATTGCAGGTTGTTGCTTAACCCGTCCCAACAATCAAGGACCATTTGGATCAATATCTCATGTAAGTATTCTTTTTTCGAAAACTTTAAAAACTAGTAAAGTGTTTAATCCAAACTTGCAAATATTTTCTGCTATTAATAATTTAAAATTTAAGACATTTTTTAACATAATTCTTTGTGAGACCTTAACGAAAAATTTACTCAGAAGTATTGTGGAGACGTTTATCAGTAAGTAGAATTTCATCAAAAATTAAGATTTTTTTATAGCGATTTTATTTTACATAATTTTTTATTAAATACTTATTTCTAAATGTTCGTTATTATAGTTTAAATTTAAATATAGTAACCTTATGATGGATGTTAGTCCTATTGATTTCTTTCGCCTGTTGCTAATTCTTTCCTTATCTTTGATAGGTCGGTTTATAAAATTTTATAGATTTATGATTCATTTATTTCAATTTATAGGTATTGTAAAATAAAAATTCCTATTGATTGAATTTATGACGCAAAAATCATCATACTCAGAACGGTGCACATGACACCACCTCCAGGTAACGGATTATTACTGAATTTTATTTTTTTATTATGATTTTGCACTTATATTTTTTTGTTTTGGTAAAAAGAAACTACTTAAGACGATCGATTTATATATTTTGGTGGACGTTTTGATCTCTATGAGATCATTGTTAAGACTTTATATCATATATCGTCTGCGATAATAATACTAATAATTACTGTAAAACCATAGTAAATTCAAAAACTTGTTTTTTTTTAATTTTTTTATCTACCTTGGGAAATGGACCAAATTACAATTATTACAATATATAAAAAGTCGTATTATATAAAAAGACAATTAGTTAAAATAAATAATTAATTAAATAGTAAATTTAATTTGAGGCGCTCAATTCAGTTTTTTCTTATTCTACAATATTTTCTTCATTTTATGTTTTTAGAAAAAACATATTTAACAACAATTTTAGTATATTTTTTTAAATTGAAAATTTACTGTCATGCAAAAATCACTGCGGATTCAGTTTAATATTTAGTAACAAAGCAATGAACTAAATAATATTAAATTGAATTCTTAATACTCTTCAGTTTATTTCGTAGTCTAATTTCATTAAAATAAACATCAATTGGTAAGATATTAGTTGCTATATAAAATCTAATTATTATAATTTGATCCTTGGTCTATTACATCTTTTGTGAGATAATATTAATATGTTAAATTTAATACAGTTTAACATATATTTAGCAGACCGCTCAATAAAATTATAAAAAATTATTTATATTTTAAGAAAAATCAAATAGATAATTTAAAAAAACCTTACAAGGAGTATAAGATTTTAGTTTGAAAAAAATTATTACATTGTCAAAATTAACCTTAAACCTTATTTTAAGGAATTAAAATTTAAATGATTTGTTATAGATAATAAGGTTAAGCTCTTGCTTAAAGTAATAAGATTAAAAACTGCATAAGAATAATACATCCTCTCGAGATAACCCAATCTTTACAACTTACGATAGCGATAATTATAGCCATATTTATAGACAGTATGCTACATTTTTGTGATAAACTTGGGTTATCCTTATTTTTGCAGTAATATATTGACATTTTGCATTCAATACATAAAAATAATGAGTGTCAATTTGATAACTTTAACAAATGTTATTGAATAATAAGGCAGTCGTTTATTTTGTTACATTTACGAAACCAGTTTAAGTGCATCTCATATTCACTTACCTTTTAAGTAAAGTCAAAAATAAAATATTATCATTAAAAATAATAATATTGATATGTTTATTTGTAAAAAGAAATGCATTTAATATTTTAACATAGATAGAAATGTTTTAGTAGATCAATAAGCAGAATTAGGTTTGTTAAGGGCATTTCACTTATACTCTCACATTTATAATAGGGTAGGAGTTTATTCTAAATTTGTCTGATTTTTAGTTAAAGGTTTAAAGGTTAATTTTAGACCTACTCAACTAAGACATTATCGAGGTGCTTGATTTACGTGGGTATCTTTACTTCTCATATATGAAATTATTTGTTTAAGTGTCTAAATTATTAACACGATTTACTTGTACTACTATTTTGTTTTTAAAATATCCTTTAAACTCAACAGAAGCAAAGGTAGTTTTACAATACTTCAAGTTGGCTTTTATGGAATTAAAAAAAGGTTATCCCAAATACTTTACTATTTTGGATTACTCCAAAAGTTATGTTGTAATAAAAGTGCTGTAGTTATATTGATTTATTGGTAATTGAGGTTTAAGGAATAAGAGGGGTGAAAATAATAGTATATAAGGAGGTACTGGTAGATACTTAAAGGTCTTACTTAAAAGCAGAGTTGTTTCTGACCTTAAACGTAATGATGAGGATTACCGGGGATGAAGAACAGGGACTTTTAGGCCTACTCGTCGGACTCTGGTCCCATCATTGCTAGTGCAAGGTGCTCTATACCTTGTCAAAGATTTTCGTACCAGTGATGGTTCTAGACTTTAAAATATCTAATATATTAAATGCATATCTTTGGTGATTAATTAATATAACATCGAGTAAAAATTGAATTATTATCAGATTATTTTACTAAACTAGTTGATCCTGTTAGTCTCTATAGACTAGTAGATTCTGTAAAAGATTGATCATCATTTTTGATCTTTAAAGACTTGTTATAAAATATATTAAATTCCATCTCTTTTAAAATTATCTATGTTGTCACTTTTTTCAAATGTGCTCAAACATTTCCGACAAGACTACTGTTGTTAATGGGATCATTTTCATTAAGTTCATTAAAGTTTTTTGAGTGCTTATGTAGCACGTGTAAATTATTTTAATTTTAAAAACACCTCTGTCTCGAGCCAGCTACAAATGAAAATATCTTTTATGCCAAATCCGGAAAAAGATCTTTGTATAGTGGAAGAATTTATCATGATCAACTACTATACAAACTGTTGATAAGACCAGTTTGTTGACCAAAAACTAATAAGGAAACTATTGGAAAAAAATATTAACGAAAAAAATATAAAAGTCTTTAATTAGAATCAATTCGGGAAGAGATACAATAAGCTTCAGTGCTAAGGTCAGAGAAGCTCTTGCTTCATTATTGTTTTATTAAAATGTTTAGGGTTAGAAATGGAATAAGAAATTTTCAAGTTTGTGTTTATTAGTTAAATAACTTAACTTTATAATTTAAATTATAAACCATATCTAGCTTAAGCGATAATATTCGCCTCTATAGATTAGTAAAGAGTAAAAACAATAAACCTATTAGTGATAAAGCAGTCGTTATTATTTTAATGTTTTGAAAATATATATTTATCTAGTATGTGAAACTTTCCATTGCATATTAGCTATTATTAATTGACTTAATTAGATTTAAGTCAAATAAGTATTATTTATGCAATTCAGTCGAGACAATATTTTTTCATACAAATAACTTAATTTTAAGGAGGTCATTTGAAGTTTATTCAATTTTGAAGCATTGTTTTTAATAATTTAACTTGAACACACACGTAATGGCAATTGTTGTAAGGCTTTCTGAATATTAAGTAAATATGAATATTACAATAAACAATTTTTATATTAGGAAGAATGAAGTAAAATAATGTATAAGCTAACGTTTTAACTGTTGAATGGCAATCCCCTACTAATTATACCTGATCTGAAACCTCTTAAAAAATCATTTTCAATAGTATTAAACTATGAAGCTTATTAAATAAAATATGACTTAATTACATTAAAATTGTATTTTTATTATTAATTTAAGGAATATTCAAAATGATTTCCATTGTTTTCAAGACAATAATAGAGTCTATTTTTAAAAAATAATTTAAAAATATTCGCAAATGCAAATCGAAATATCGAATTGTCAATCTCATCAATCTCAATCAATATCGAAAATGCAGGACCTTGCATTTGCGAATATTTTTCTGCAAATAGGACGGTACTCTTAAAATTATTCTTTCCGATAGTTGTGATAGTAGTGAGGTTGTGTTTTACCAGCAATATTTCAGAGGGCTGCTGAGTAAGAAATCAGGTACAGTAATGGCCAAAAGTAGATAGACAAATGGTTTTTTAAAAAAATCAAAGGAAATAAAAATTCTATAACAAAGATATTTAAGTATATTATGAGCAATGTGTATAAAAATAATAAAACATTCTTTAGAAACAATTACCTAATTTGGTAAATAATAAGAAATAACTAAATATATGCTGGACAAAAGTAGATACAAACATTTTACAAAGACAAAGAGAGACAAATTTAAAAAATAACCAATACTTTTTTTTTTCGAAGTATTTTTTTTTAATTACAAACTAAACCATCTATAATATTAGTATACGTAGTATACGTGGCATTGATTCAATAAGATTGTCTATGAGTTTAAAATCAATATTTTTCCATTTCTGTTGCAACTATTCGAATAGTTCACGTTTATTTGAATAGTTTGTATCCCTAATATCACGATCTACAATTTCCCATAAATTTTCGATGGGATTAAGATCGGGTGACTGGGATGGCGATTTTAAAACTGGTATTTTTTCTTCTTTGAAAAATTGCTTCATAATTTTTTCAGAGGAATGCTACGGGTCATTATCTTGCTGGAATTGGAATCTAATCTGAATGGTAAATTGTCTTCGACATAGGGCAACATAATATCTCTAAGAATATCCCTGTACATAAACCTGTCCATTATGCCCTCTATGCGATGTAACGGGCCCATTCCATAACCTGAGAAGCAACCCCAAACCATCACTGATCCACCTCCATGCTTAACTGTGGGTTTTGTGTACTTGGGGTTCAAACGCTGGCCAGAAGGACGTCTAACATATTGAATTCCATCGGAATTAAACAAATTAAACTTCGATTCGTCGCTCCAGCAAACACGTTTTCATTCATGCTTTATCCAGTGTATATGCTGACGGGCAAATTCCAATCGGGCTAAGCGATTCTTTTTTGAAGGCAATGGTTTTTTTGCTGGCCCACGTGCAAATAGATTCTCTTCTACCAACTTTCGTCTTACAGTCCTTGAGGACACATTACAAATCCCTAGAGCCTGTAATTCTATCTGAATTTGACGAGAAGTCATGAAAGGGTTATTCTGGCTAATTTGTTTTAATTTGCGTACAGCTCTGTCTTTTTTTTTGGTCGACCAGATTTATTTTTTGGCTCTAATGATCCTCTCCTTTTATATCTTTTGATAATTGCCCAAACAGCTTTTCTTTTAACATCAAATCTACGAGCAATATCAATTTGACGAGCACCCGCGCGATATGCATTAATAATGCTTTATCTTAAATCAAGAGAGAATCTAATTCCGCGTGGCATGTTGCACCTTGAATTAAAGAGAAGCAATACGATATTTATTTTATTTTATAAATATCTAGACAAAAAAATTATTCCAAAATTGTTTTTGTCTATCTTCTTTTGACCAGCTATATTTATATTATTGCTTTATCTGATAGCAAGCAAAATATTTAACTGAAATTTATTGGTATCTTTTTATAGACCGCCTTACAAATAACAATAATTTAATCTTTAAACAATTATATGAAAATAATACTTTGTCTATCTACTTTTGGCCACTACTGTAGATATAGACTCACGAATTTAGGAGGCCATTCAACAGGACCTCTTCTTCAAATACATTAATTAAGCTAATTATATTCTAACAAATGCTTAACTGAAACTTTATATTAAGAAGGTGTCCCATCCTTTTGAAAATGTAATCCATTTTAGTCGAAAGATAAATTGCCATGTACGTTGTTCTGATTTTATAATTTATCAACTATCGGGTTCAATAGATTTTTAATTATATATTCGTCATCAGAAACATGATTTAAATAATACTCCATTTAAATTTTTTTAACATAAATAATGGGTCAATAATTGCATTTCCCAATATACCAGCCCCAACATTTTTACTTTGTGAGGGAATTACGTATGCCTTCTCTAAAAACTCATTAGTACTCGTCGTTCCAGTAACGACAGTTTTGTTTATTTACGGGCCCTTTTAAATAGAAAATACTCCAATCACTAAAACAAATATGTCTGATGAGCCGAGACTTTGTAGTATTTCTAGCTATCGCAATTTCACAAAATTGAACGCTTCTGTCAGAGTCAACGTCACCAAGTTCTTAAAGGATTTACATTTAGGGATGAAATTTATTAAAGTACTTGAAATTAATTAAAGTATGTCCTTTTCTTATAGATTCACGGGATAATCCGGTTGCTGTAACCTGTAACTGTAAGCCAGCTTTGTCCAGTAGTCTTGGTTTATACTTTTTTATGTTTGAGACAGTACCAGTTTCTTGAAGTTTCGCCACTAGCTGGCAAATAAGTACATTTCTCTCCGGATGCCTTTGGTTAAATACCTGAACTGTTCTTAACAAACATTGATCTTCTTTATAATGAATAAAAAGTAAATAAAGAGTAATCGGACATGCAAGTGCGATACCTCATTTAAAAGGCAATTAAAAATACTTTTTAAAAATTAGAAAATCCAATATGGACTATTTTTTTTAAATTCATTTTGTAGAGCATAAAAAGTGGCAATAAAAACTGTTTTTAATTTTCCGATATCTCTTTAAATAAAGTCGGTAGAAGGTAAAAATGATTTTAACAAATTTCGTTTTTTTTTTTGATATTTCCGGAAATATCCGGAATTTTAAAAATTTTTAAACGTCATTTCATTAAGCTCTAAATTGCGCAACTTTGCCTCCATTTAACCGACCCTGTAACCAATCAAAATGCTTTATTGTCAGAAAATTTACATTTTATCGACAAAGCTAAAGAAAAAAAATACAAATATAAACATAAAAAAAATACTCAGACAAAATACACACAAAGTAAATAGGTACATAACAAAACAAAAATATTTTACAAATTATCAAATTGTACAATTTGGTCGAAATACATAAATAAAATAATTTTTATATACAAATATACACACAATTATATGTATGTACAATAAAAAGCAGGCAAACATTTTGCAAATAATTGGTAGCTAATAACGCCAGTGTGTGTGCTTTAAAAGGAAATATTTAAAAAGTCTTCTACTGCATATAGGGCTTTTTGCAGTAGTAAAGATTTTAGGGCATTGCGAAAACAACTAAAAGTAGTCATCGATTTTATTACGGAAGGCAGATGGTTGTGCATTTTTATTGCTGCATAAAGTATAGAGTTCTTTACTAATTCCGACCGTGGAATTGGCAGATGAAGATTATGATCAACGTTCCTTAGTGAATAGCCGTGGGATGGTCTTTCTGGAATCTGCGACACATGTTTGCGGATAAGGCAATATAAATAACGAGGGAAGAGTAAGGATCTTATATTTTATAAAATTTACTTGGCAGTGAGCTCTACTATCAAGTCCTAATAAGTAGCGAAGCGCTCTCTTTTAAAGTTTAAATATACGCACAAATTGGGTCTTGCAGCATGTACCCCAGAATGGAAGGACGTAACGAAGATGTGACTCAAAAAGAGCATAATAAACTGTTTTGGCCGTGAAAAAGCCTAATTCTCTTGAGATTAATCTTATGGCAAAACATGCCGAGCTTAGTTTTTTAGATAACGTATCTATGTGCAAATCCCATTTCAAAGAGCCGTCCACAACAAGACCCAAGAACTTGACAGACTCAACAACTTCCAAACTGGTATTGTTTAGAACAAATGGAGGAATGGTCGTTTTATATGATAAGACTTTAGTTTTCGACAGATTTAGGCATATTATATGGCAATTGGAATCGCACCACGATTTAATGAAGACCAAGTCGTTGGAAATTGTTGTATGTAGTGCCATTGCATTCGGATTGCTCCAAGTGAAGCGAGTATCATCAGCAAAAAGACAGATTTTTCCGCTTATGTTCAGGCTGGCCAGGTTATTTATAAACAGCAGAAAGAGCATAGGACCCAAAACGGAACCTTGAGGTACCCCACATTCAATTGGTTTACAAGAAGATCTTGACGTATCGACCTTTACAAGTTGACTCCTGTTGGATAAATATGACTTAAACCATTGAAGGGATATACCTCTGAATCTGAGTTGGAAGAAGTGCAATTGGACGATAGTTTGAGGTTGATTATTGCAGTTTTAAGGCAGTTTGGAAAGACCCCATTTTGAAATGACATGTTGATTAGGTCTACTAACTGGATTAGAGTACAATTAGGCATATTTGAAAACATTTTAAGAGTAAGCCCATCTGTACCAGCTGAGGATTTGTTTTTTATTTCGTTAATTGTACTTTGAAGGTCTGTAAATGATACTGGCGTAAAAAAGAAATTGTGCAAATTTTCATTAGAGAGATATGACAGAGGATCATCAGAAGGTGTTATGGTGGCCAATAGACTTTTTGCCACGTTTACAAAGTAATTGTTTAAGTCCTCGGGTGATGTAGAGATAGTGCTAGTTGAGGTAGACTTATTTCTTAGTTCGTTAACAATAGACCATGTTTCTTTAGCTACATTGCCAGATTTTGCCAGCCTCCCACTGTAATAGATTTCTTTTGCAGCTTTAATTGTTTTAAGATAAGTTTTCCTATATTGCTTGACGTAATTATGAAAAGCAATAGATTCTGATAACTTTTTTAGGTAGGAAAGTGAGCGCATGTTTTTTGCCGATACACGAAGACCTTTGGAGGACCAGGGCTTTTGTTTTTTAGTTTTAATTGGCCTTAGAGAAAAAGATATATTTGCAATATTTGATAGCGAATTTAAGAATCTGGAGAACTCATTATCGACATCATTTGAAAGAAAGTTCCAGTTTTCCGTTAGACAATGATTCTTAAAATTTCATTTTTTTTTTGTTATAAACACGGCCTAATTTACGCAAAGTGCTATTGTTAATTGAATCCAAAGAGAAGCTGGTTAATATATCTTCATGATCGGAAAAGCCCGAACTGAAAACAGTACAATTTAAGAGTTCTGGAGCAAAGGATGATACTACGTAATCGATGGTGGTGGAGCTATTTTTAGTTATTCTGGTGGGTGAATCTATGTGCATTATCAAGCCCATTGACTCGAATATAGACTGGAGTGATTCTTGGGCAGCACACACACTGGAATAGTCAATATTAAGGTCGCCACATTAAATTCGTTTGCTTTTTAAGGGCATGGATTCTAGCAAGCTTAGTAGTTTCTGGCTAAAACTTTGTATATTAGAGTCAGGTGTTCTATATAGACAAACAATGTAGAGATCATGTGAATTATTAATAAACAATGGAAAATTCAAACAATTTTTCAGATAATAAGTTATCAAACTTTGTCACTACTGAGAAGTCGCTATTAGTGGACATTATCAATGTGCCTCCATGCGTTATGTTTGTTCTATTGTATCTAGCTATGATGCTGTAATTTTCAACATATATGGGCTCATCAGTATTTAACCAATGTTCAGCAATAGCAACTATTTCAGGGAAATTTAGTTCTTCTAGCAATAAAAACAGATCGTTAGTTTTGTATCTTAAGGACTGAATATTTAAAAGAAAATTACTAAGCTTACTATCAACCAATTTTAAAGAGGGTGCTTGATCCTCTGGTCACGTCAGGTATTCTAAAAATTTTTTCTAGATGGCGAACCACTAGAAAAATAATTATTTTGGCTTTCCCTAATTTTTTGGAGCCGCAAAAGCTTCTCCGACGAAAAATAGGTCCTAAAGGCAGAAAGGTCCTCTTCAACTTCCGTGGATCCAATACCATAGGCCTCGTGGAACCGGATGTACAGGGTGGCCAAATAAGAATGCGAGGTACTGTATCTGGGAAACTACTGATCGTAGAAGCTTGCGATAAAAAAATTTATTACTAAAATGGCCAAGAGAATGACCTGGAAAATATTTTCAAGTTTCTAAAATGGCCGCTAGGGGGCGCAACTGCAATCTTGAATCTAGAAAACTGATGTTTCTGTAAATTTTGCTGAATTAACCTAACAAAAAAATAGCTGATTATTAAAGCAGAGACTAATCCGAACCTTTTTATTTGAATAGTTTTGCTGTATCTTTAAAAATAAAGTGGTGGGGGGTGTTCAAAAGTTGGCTTAAAACACACCCTGTATACTAAAAACGCCTTAGCCCATTTTATCAAACTTGGGCTAGTTGAAAAGAGCTATTATTAAGCTACGAATATTATTATATTTCATGTTTTTTTAGTTTTACATCTCGCCGCTAGAGGGCTTTTTTCGGCTTTCTGACACAAATGACTAATTTTATCAAAAAACTTAAATGCAATGGTATAAATTTTTTTATACAAAAAAATAGCTTAATGACGCCTAAATATGCTTGCGAAAACCGCATTTTAATATCTTCATCCTAACCTAAAATTTAGGCCAAAGAAAATTTTATATGGAAATCCCTTAATATTTATAAAAACTACAAAATAATTTATTTCGAATTTCTTTTATAATGTAAGTTGTGGCCCTATAAAGGACCGATTTTAAAAAGAAAGGGTTTTAATGCCCCCGTAAATGCTCGAAATGCTGACCATCACGCTCTATGCATTGCTGAAGCCTCTCATGGGTAGATAGAACTGCAGCTTCAATTTCGGCTCTCGGTATGGTATGTATTGCATTACGAATGCGGTTTTTCATATCTTCTCTAGTCGTAGGCTGAGTCTGAAATACAATGTCCTTTAACCGCCCCCATAAATAGAAATCAAGACAGGTTAAGTCTGGGGATCGCGGAGGCCATGGAAACAGGCTTCCTCTTCCACCGCTGTTGAAAGATGTTATTAATATGCTCTCGCACATTCCTAGCAAAATGTGCTGGACAACCATCCAACTGCAAAAACAAATTTTGCCGGACTTCCAGTGGCACATCTTCCAGCAACAACGGTAATTGATTTACCAAAAAGTCGGAAAAAACGAGCTATGAAAATCATCATCAAAAAATATGGTCCAATAATGTTGCCTCCAAGTATACCACACCACACATTTAAACTCCAGCGCCCTTGGTGCTGAACTTCACGCAACCAATGCGGATTTTCTGCAGACCAATAATGCCTGTTATGCAGGTTGACTCTACCGTCACTATTAAATGTGGCTTCATCGGTCCAAAGAATTTTAAATAAAAAATCTCTGTCCTCGCGTATCATGCCTAATATCCAATGGCAATAGTCCAACCTACGGTCAAAGTCTGCTTCTTCCAATGCCTGATGTAAATTAACATGATATGGGTGCATTCTATAAATATATTAAAAAAAAAGCTGAACTTAAATAAATCCATATATGGCGATGGCTATTAGAATTTACCTATTGTCCTTCAAAATATTTTGAATCGTTGTTCTTGATATGCCTAATTCAAGGGATAATGCTCTTGTGCTAACATGACGATTTCCTTCAATATATCCCAGTACGCTGTTAATATTGTCCACATTTCTTCTAATTCTTGGCCGTTGAAACCTAGGCCGAAAACTACCATTGGCTCGTAAGTTCGCCACTAATCGGGGAAAAAATCTAACATCGCAAGGACTTCGATTTGGATATCGAGCAGCATAAACTCTTTTTGCTACTGCAGCATTTTGAAGACATTCAAAATAAACCGCAAGCATATCAACGGCTTCATCGTTCGTAAAACGCATTTTGCAAAAACAAAAAATGCTCAAGTAACGTAAAACTTTTGACAACTTACTATTGACAATTTGAGGAATGTTTATAATTTGAGTAGACATTTGTTTTGTTGCATTCCATAACCTGCTTTCTAATAATTATTTTTTTCGTATTATATCCATAGTGAATATATAACATAAAATAGGTCTGATTTTTTATATAAGCATTATTAATACTTACCTTTTAGTGATATTAGATAATATTTTCAAAAATGGTAAATTTTGTTTTCAAAAGTAGTAAATTTTAAAGAATTCCAAAATAATTAGTATAAAAAAATTAAAATTTAAGGGTATAAAATATTCTTTGGCCTATATTTTAGGTTAGGAACAAGATATCGAGTTGCGGTTTTCGCAAGATTATTAAGACATCATTTAGCTATTTTTGTATGGAAAAAAATCATATCAACGCATTTCAGTTTTTTAAGAAAATTAGTCATTTGTGTCAGAAAGCCGAAAAAAGCCCTCTAGCGGCGAGATGTAAAACTAAAAAAATATGAAATATAATAATATTCGTAGCTTAATAATAGCTCTTTTCAACTAGCCCAAGTTTGATAAAATCGGCTAAGGCGTTTTTAGTATACAGGGTGTGTTTTAAGCCAACTTTTGAACACCCCTCACCACTTTATTTTTAGAGATACAGCAAAACTATTCAAATAAAAAAGGTTCGGAATAGTCTCTGCTTTAATAATCAGCTATTTTTTTGTTAGGTTAATTCAGCAAAATTTACAGAAACATCAGTTTTCTAGATTCAAGATTGCAGTTGCGCCTCCTAGCGGCTATTTTAGAAACTTGAAAATATTTTCCAGGTTATTCTCTTGGCCATTTTAGTAATAAATTTTTTTATCGCAAGCTTCTACGATGAATAGTTTCCTAGATACAGTACCTCGCATTCTTATTTGGCCACCCTGTACAGCTTTCGTAGCGAGACCAGATCGGTCGGTAGTCCCTCAGCAACAAGCATTAGTTTAATGCTGGTGTTGGTTTGTCCATCAAAACATGTACTCGTCGGTATCATGTAGATGTGCCAGGTAAAGTCTGAGAGATTTAAGGAGTAAAGGATCTCTCAGTCTAGCCAACAGGTAACGATCATTTTCCATGCCAGATTTACGAGAGAGCCGTACTATTGGTGGGATCATTGGGTCGAGATGGAGCCCACCACTATCGTTATTGGCTTTCTCCACAATCTTGATGTTGACGGCTTCACCGTTTAAGGACTTACCAGCAGCTATGGCTTCCCTATCTGAGTTGATCTTAATCAGCTTTTCTTGCTTTGAAATGTTATCGGAGGCTGCTCGGGCAGCAATGGACATTGGAGTTGGCGGTAAGGCTATTTGCTGGGAGGGATGTGCTTTATGGCCATCTATTACAGTACCAGCAGGCCACAGATCAACGCACGTAACAACGTAACTCTTACGGTTTTCGAGATTTGGGACCGAAATTGGGACACCCTGTACAGTTTTCAGTAAAATAAATTCAATTATAGCCACCTTGGAAAATAAAGAATTAAACGCTTAAATGCTAAAGGCATGGTATGCTAGAAATATATTTTTAAATATTTTAATTTTATTTTTTTTATTTTAATTTAATTAAGTGACAAAAAATAACTGAGTATATTTGTTGGTCTACTAGTGTATACTAATTTACTAGGTTCGCCTCTGGTAGCTTTTTATCATTTATTTACCTCATGCCTGTTGAAAATAAACCGGCTTTCGAGCTTAAAATAACTTTATTTAAATCTTATCATGCGGTCAGCACATGGGAAATATATGAATATATGAATAATGTCGTACACATTAATCTTATGACGTTTTATTACCTGTATGCACGATCTTGCATTTGATCTATGAATGTAGTATAGTGATTTAATCATATCATTTAGTTCAGAGCACCAATTTAATGAGATTATTAGTTAATAAAATTAATATTATTAGATAATTAATAACTTATATAAATATGTATATACTAAAGAAACTTGTCATACGAAACAAAAATTTTATTAAGTAAGATTGAGTATTTAAGCTTTGACAGCTATTTCAATTTATATCTTAGACATATAGTTGCGTAAAAACTGAGATATGCTTTATGTCATTTAAGAGGACATATTAACCATTAGAAATGTGATTAATTCTCACACAATACCATCTAAGCATAATTAACACTTTTAATTAGTCGAACAACATTTTTTGTTCATTTTGTTTTATTACTTTTGTTTTTTAAATCTTTTATTATCATATTATATAAGATCTTGTATTTCATCTTGTCTTCTATTTTCCATTTCATATGATTTCTTTATCTAAATGCAAATTTGTAAAGCAGAAAAAAAATGTGTATAGATTTAGACATTACAATGCTGCAATTTACAATTCTGCTGCATTATGCTTAATTTCTACGTTAACTTCTTAAAATGTTTTATCTATTCACGCGTCACACGTACTTACTATCTGCGCGAATCTTTATACCTCTTGGCTGTATGGTTCATTCATCTTCCACTTTCGTTTCATGAATCGGTTGAAACCTCAATGGCCTAAACGCAAAATTGATAAAGGGGATGAAGAACTGACTAAGCTAAATCATTCAAAATTTACAAAAACTCACGTAAATGCGTCATTCCATATAATAATTAATGTTATAACGCTAAAGCTGTAGACTGCTGCCTTTTTTAAATGGTGTTAAATAATAGTTCTTAAAAAATGTAATTAAGGTCAGTTAATTAAGTTCTACTTGCTATAGACAGATACAAATATTTTACTTCATAAGTCGATGTACGTAGTAACGTTTTATCTTCAAGAATGTTGAATGTGCAAATACTTTGATAATATGTTAAAGAAACACACAAAACAATGAAAAGAAAGTGAATACCGTTCGGTCATTATTGTCAGGTGCTTATTATATTTTATTTACATGGCATGCAAGGTGTAATATGTCACACTTTTTCTTAAAGAAATCGTAATTTTTATATTATGATCAGTAATAACAAGATCCCTATATAAGAAAAAAGTATGATTAATTTAAATATCTTGCTTTATTTTATATCGTTTACGAGACAAACTTTTATTACATAAAGAAATAATTATAAAATTAAAATGACCACCGTCAAAAACATATGAATTTTAATAAAAAATATGTATAAAAATATACACACATATATGGTAGAGGTCTTTGCAGTTCTACTTCTACAAAACAAGTTTCAACATACGTCCAAGAATGATGAGTATTTTATACAATATCCATTATTAAATAACCGTTTTATATAATATATATTATATTTATATAGTATATCTCAAAAAAACAGTAGAAGATTTCTATAAAAAAGAGTATTTTGGGATGATAGGTACCTGAAAGGTCGTAGAAGAGTAGCACCTTACAGATTGTGCTAATAGTGCGACTTTTGTTTTATGTTATATGTAATAACATGTAACGTAATAATGAAATTTTGTGAATTACTTTAGTTGTGGAAAAGCATGATTGATCCCTAATTATATTTTTTAAGTTTTGGTAAGGTTCGTGTTTGTTCTTTCTTAGCATATCTGAGGAGATTTCCATAGTGAGTAGTGCAGCTGTACATTTTATCCATCAGCTCTGTGCGTTCTATTCTAATGTCATTTGTAGCCATATACAGCCTATTTGTCGTACTCAAAGCCTCTCTGTAAATAAGAATACAAGGGGTTAAACCAAATAGTGACACCTGTTGGTGACATTCTAAAGATAGACAAGCTAGTTTTGAAGGGCTATTCAGCTTTCTGAAGAAGTCTTGCCCCACCACACGATAGAGCTATAAGATGTTATAGGTCTTGTAACCTGTGTACCGAGCAGACCGAGCTAGAGCATCTGTTTTGGGACAATTCTAAGATGATTCCAGAATACCAATTATAATTTGTCGTTTCAAAGCAAATCTATAGAGTTTTAGCTGTGAATAAAGTCTATCTGAGTTCTATCCTTCTTAATATGTTAATTGAATAGATTTGATTGTTCATCAGTTAACATTCTTCAAAAGCTTAGATCTTGCAATTTTCTTGCCTGCATACATTTTCTTTATTTTTTTTTGTAATTAATCAGGTATTATCTCTAATCAAGAAAAAAAATACATTTTGAAATTTTCTTTTAAATAGCGTCATATGCAGTAAATACCTGCATACTTTGACGGTTTTGTTATTTTTATTCTGGTGTCGGTGTTTTGTTGAAGTGTGCAATAAAAACACGAAGTCGTAATATAATCCTGGTGATATTGATCGTATTGATAACAATGGTTTATACGCTGCAAGAAAGAGTTGTTGGGTCTGTATTATCCACAAAATAAGTCTACTAGAGCAGCAGCACGTGCTTTTAATGGTAATCATCCGGATAAAAGGGTAAATTAATTAATAATTAAAGATTTTACCGCATCTGGCGTGTCTCAAAGTATGGTTCGTCCTACAATGTCAAACTAGTATATGAGCTATATGAAGATGATTTTGATCGTCGTGTAACAAGTTTTGTGTCTAACTGGTGTGACACTAATCCTCATTTCTTTCGAGAAAAATATAAGCAGCGACCTCAAAAACTTAATATATGGCGTGGTAGCCTGAGAGATCAGCTTGTTCGTCATTTCTTGAACGACGTACTTCCTGGACGATATATTTGCCGGAGAAGTGATGAAAATCTTCGAAATAAACTTGTTAACGAATGTCAATTAATAATTCCTGAAATGTTCGCTAATGTGCGCAGATGTTTTGAACAACAATTGTATTTTTCTAAAGAGGTCGACGCAGATCATTTTCAATATTTAATAAAATAGATGTTAGATACTTTTTTCTTCATTTAAAATAAGGCGAATTGATAAAATAAAAAAGGGCTATGTCGAAAACAAAATTGCTGAGTCACACGACTCCTATTCCAATTTAAAAAAAAAAAATTACATAGGGGCTCTGTGGAGATGACGTCAAAGAAACGCAATTTCTGTCAATAAATATCCCCCTTAATATCAAATTTAACGTGTTCGGCCGTTTTTGGCTAAACAATTCATTTTTCAGGGTGGACTGTTTTGTCGCGGACACCTTGTATAATAATAAATTAAGCAATGATAATGCATAACTTAATTGAATTTCCTTCTAAGGTTCTTTAAAAAATACATTTCAACTGCTTGAACAAGGTTTTAAATTAAATCAACCTGTAATATTAATTAGAAATATATGAATATAATAACAACTACAGCATAAAGTTAATATTAAATTAATTTTAAAAATACGAGTTATTTTTATAAGCATAAAATCATAAAATATTTATTTTTGCTTAGCGGATAAAATATTGTAGCTTTCCAAATTATTAGACACGGGCGCCGCCGCCGTATGAGATCTAAAACGGAGTGACCTCTTTTAACCTTATTTTTATGTTTTTGGCAAATTCGAAAATACCTGTCTCTATAAATAACTGGGTTTTTTTAATCCATTGAAAAATAGATGGATTAAAAAAAGTCCCTTTAGATTAAAATTATGGCTACGTGCATCAGCAAGTTAAGATAACTTAAACACCTATTGTATTATTAATTAAATTAACTTTTACATCATGTTATTTTACGCATATTTTATCTTAATACTACTTTATGACAACAGTTCAGATAATTGAAAATAAAATATATTAGTCTCGATTATAACAAATTGAAAAGATGCGGCATAGCTTATTAGACGAAATTATATTGGACAAGTTATCAAAAAGATACTAAATCCATATTGCATGCTTCAGTATCGTGTTAAGTCTTTATCTTTGTCACTTTTTAGGTCGATATTATAATATATTTTTACTTTTTACTAAGAACATTTTAATAATGCTATTTATAAACTGCTACATTGCTTTATTTAGCAGATATTATAGAACACTTATAGCATATTATATCAACATATACTTATGATTATATAGTTGGTAAAAGAATAGTTGTTTATAGAAAACTAGATCACCGAGTTTTATTTTTGATGATTTAATATTCAAAACAAAGTATTAGTTCTTTATTTTTTTCCATTATTTAAGAGACTTGCCTCTAAAAGATTATAAAAATATAATTCATTAACTTATCTAATTAATAATACTATCATTTGATATTTCAGTCCTCGTGCGTGCTGTTCATTTAATACTGATAAGATAATGCGTGGTAAATTTTTGTCGACAAAACCGTCTAGAACCTGTCTAGTACATTTTTAAATAATCTCATTACCGATAACATAAGGTTTTTTAGTCTATAAAAAATACTCTATACTACAATAATATTATTAGATATTAAGATTACAAGTAGCAAATATTTTTAAATTTTATACTTGGTAGTTGATTAAAATAATTTGTTTAAGAATTGGCCAAGAATTATTGGTGTTAGATAAGACTCCTTCATGAATTTATTAAAAATCAAATACAATTAGTAGCGAATCTTAGCTGTTAATACGTAAATCTTCGAAATTATTTTTACATAATCACATGTTTTGATTATTTTACTATTGTATTTACTTAATAAATACAAAAACTGTTCAGTTAATGTTTGGATTTGTTGCTGAGTTCATTCAGTGTTTTATATAATTATTGAATCTGTACATTTAGACTATATTTCGTAACATAAGTGTAATAGCGAGAAAATTCAAAGTTTACACCAATTTCTTAATTTTTCTTTTATAAAAAATACAGTTCAGATTTTACAAATACACCACAGATCCCACAAAGTTTCTAAAATATGTCGTATAGCTTTAATTGGGCAAGTTACATTGACTATGTAAATTGGAATTAGATTGTTAGAATAAGAAGTATTTCTATAAGGACCGTGAACTTCTCTTAGGAATAGCACTGGAGAGTGTCAGTTTATTTTGGTATTTTTTATAGAGGGTGTTAATTTGAAAACTTCCCACCACGGATTTATCGAAAACCACTGTTTAAAAAAAAACTCCGAAATACGTCAAAAGGTTTGTCAAGGGGGACAACTTTCTAACCTAAAATTACTTCACCCCCTTTCACCCTCTGCCCCCAGGGTCATCCCCTTAAAAATTTTAAATGGCAAGGGGTATCGAGTAATAGCTTGTTTAAAAGGTCTTTCGACGTCTTTTATTTTGATGTTTAATTTTTTTAAATCGGAAGATTCGTTTTCGAGAAAACTAGAAAAAACTTTGTTTATCTTAATTTGTTCAGATAGAAAACAAAAACATGAAAATATCAGTTTTTATTTCAATAAGTGTTCAAAATGTTGCCCGTTTTTGGCCAAACAATGATATAGGCGATGTTCAAATTTCTGACGGACATTTTCAAAAACATGTTGTGGGATATCATGGCAGCTGTCGATGATGCGTTGACGAAGTTCATCCAAACTTTCAGGTTGGGGAGTAAACACAATAGATTTCAAATGACCCCATAGAAAAAAGTCTAACGGCGTTATATCAGGAGATCTAGCAGGCCATTTTATAGGCTCCCTTCGCCCTATCCATTTCTCTGGAAACTCGTCATCTAGCCATTGCCGAACGGGAAGAACACAGTGAGGAGGAGCGCCGTCTTGCTTCAACAAATCTGAAATATATTTCAGATTTGTTGATTGTTAGCAAAGTTAAGAAATTTTAAAAAATCAATATTTTTTTCTGCATCATTGATAAATATGATAGAAAGTAAAGACTCACAATGTGACATCTGACAGACTTTCAGGTCTTTCAAGACTTTAAGGACCTCTGTAGGCATACAAGTATACACACCAATGCTCTAGGTATTATTATACTTACAAGAAAACCATCCAGTACCAGTTATGGGAATGGCCAATGTTTAATTAACTTATGAAAAACCGAAGATTAACTTTATCGAATGCCTTCCAGAAAACTGTATAAATGTCGACCACCTGATTTTCAAGGGCAGCCGATATATCATCTTGATAGACCATTAGGGCTGAAACCGTACTCCTTACCCGTTAAAAACTATGTTGCTAGTGTATAATTATTTTATTAAGTAATTTAGATAAGTTAATAGTGACAAGGTTGTCAAGAAGTTTAGGTATTGCCCACTGTATTAAAATCCCACGATGTGGGTTGATGCACCTTTAAAATAACCGATAAGTAAACGAAACGACCTTTAACTATAATAGCTGTATTATAGCAACAGATCAATGAACCTCTGGAAAAAAAATCTTAGCAACCAACCCAGCAATATTGAATTGTACACCGATTTATCATAGAAATTTTGTATTTATACTATTTCTTTAGTATGATTTAATCAGTTTAATTATATCCGCCAACTAAAAAAAAATCACGCTAAAAAACTTCTTGTCTAAGATTAGTTGAATCTAAATTAAATCATATGGTACGTAACAATAGGTAGATTATGCGGGTATGGTTTACAGCTCTCTATGAGAAAATTTTGAAAAATTGTACTTGGTAGACCTTTGTGTCCTGTGGGATATGTGGCAATAATTTTTATTGTTGCAAATTTAAAAAATGCAAAAGAAATTTTACATTCAAAGATAAACATAAAATATTAATCAGTGTAGTAGACCTTATTTGCAAATAGTATGAGTAAAAAACGGTTGTAAATATCGTAAACGTAGTTAATGAGGGCAGGATAACAAATTTAAATTATTTAAAAATTGAATAGAAATATCTTCTTAATTTTATTTACAATTTGTTTAATTTTGTCGTCTTAATGCTTGTGGGAGGATGCAAAAAATACTAATCTTTAATTAACTTGCAACTATTATCACATCAATTATTAATGATGATTTTTCTTGTCAATAAATTTAAATAAAAGATACATATCGATCAGAAACTCTTCGCATTTTTTCCAAATTTGAAATGAGTTTCGAAATTTAGACAATTTATCAATTTGGTGTTGTTGTATTTAAAAATTGAATAGAAATATCTTCTTAATTTTATTTACAATTTGTTTAATTTTGTCGTCTTAATGCTTGTGGGAGGATGCAAAAAATACTAATCTTTAATTAACTTGCAACTATTATCACATCAATTATTAATGATGATTTTTCTTGTCAATAAATTTAAATAAAAGATACATATCGATCAGAAACTCTTCGCATTTTTTCCAAATTTGAAATGAGTTTCGAAATTTAGACAATTTATCAATTTGGTGTTGTCAACAGACTAACTGGTACGTACTTTACTGACAATATTGAATTATAAATTAAAATTCCTTCAATTTTTAATAAACATTATCAAATTAAAAAGGAAAGAAACAATAGATTAGGACTTGGATTCTTGTTGATGTACATTTAATAAGGAGTCCATTATATCGTGCATGCAGGCGTTATTGAAATTTATTTGCTTTACAGGATTAGATATTGATAGAACTATTATCAAACTTAATGAAGACTTAAGTTATATGTCTCAATAGATTGTACATAACACCTTGTTAACTAGCGAGCAAAAAAGCACAAGCAATTTTATTTTCTAAAAATGCCTTTAAAATGATCTTAACACTTTATTGTGGTGGACTGGCAGGATAGAGTAGTTAAAACAAGTCTACTTTAAATTAGAATTAAGAGTGTCTTAACTTAAACATATGAATAAAAAAAAATAAAAAAAAACAAAACTATCCAGTCCTAACTATATGTACACTGTGTCCCATTTTGGATGAGATTGCAGGATATCTCTGTAACTTTTTAAAATATATCTTTGCGGTTTTCGCGACCCTGTATCACTTTTGTCTAAAACTTTTAAAGCCACAAACAGAAGTATAAAGTAGTCCAACTACTTTTGTTCCTGAAATACAGAGTCAAAATGAAAATGTTCACTTTCTGAGATGTTATTAATTTCCAGGCCCTGTAGAAGATAGAAAAATGAAAACTGATTATAATAGATATTTTTACATAAAAGTCAGAGGCGTATATAATTTTTTTAGAGTACTGTATTTAAGATTGGGACAAAATTGGTATTTTTTAAAAGGGCCACTCCATATATTCTTCATGGCCTACTATTAAAAAACAAACATGAATATGGATTTTTCTGATTTTTGAAGCTAAAATTAATTAAAGATTAGGTTTTGATACATTAATGTATTCCGAAAAAAAATTGCAAAAATTTAACATTAAAATATACAGGATATCCTATTTAAAAAATACTAAGTTTATGCTCAATCTGAAAGACAGTGCCCTAAAAGAAAATTTTAAATACGCCTTTGACCTATATATAAAAATATCTATTATAAGCAGTTTTAATTTTCTTTTATCTTATACAGGGCCTGAGAAATAAAAATATCTCCAAAAGTGAACATTTTTATTCTCGCCCTGTATTTCAGGAACAAAACTAATAGGAATATTTCTGTTTGTGGCTTTCAGTTTTAGAAAAAAGTGATACAGGGTCGCAAAAACCGCAAAGCTATATCTTAAAAAATAAAAAAGATACCCTGCAATCTGATCCAAAATGGGACACAGTGTACGAGGTTTTATATACCACCTCGTAATAAACTATATAGATTTGTTAGCTGACTTTAATAAATTTCGAAAAATAAATAATATAAATATTTCCATATAACTTTCATTAACTTCCATATATCACTTAAAGAAATTATGTTTTTTTTATACCAGACAGAGAAACCTACACAACAGAGTACCTAAAAATTTAAAAACAATTAGCTTGTGTGAGTACTTTTTTATTTTAAAAAGAAACGTACAAATCTAATTCGATACTAGTCCCTATAACTAGCTACTGGTTGGTATAATTAAGTAAAATCGTAATATTTTTTCTTTATTTACATCAAAGTGCATTAAACATATAAATAAACTCCATTTTTAAAAAAATTATAATAGGATATTTTTAAATATTTAGAAACGTTTATATTTACGTACTAAAAAAAAGCATTACTCAGAGGAATTTAGTACTTAATATGACCTGATATTTGATGTAAAAATATAATATAACTAAAAACATTCCATCCAACTACAGAAAGCAAATTATGCTCAATGGGGAAAATGCCGGCAACGACAATTTGCATGTTACTTTGATAAGCTTGCTGAGCAATGCGCAGATAATTTGTAGTTGTAGATTTTTTACTAATTGATAAATTATTTAATGAACCATCATTTAATTTATAACATATTTTTACTGTTCTTTTGGACTCAACTTTTAAGTGGTGACCAATTATAGCTAACCAAAATATTAAAATCTAAAAAAAAATAAAACTTGAGTTCTGAATAAATACCATATGTATGTACTATACTATACCGTAAAACTAGATATGTCGAAAATACTTATTCTAGAGATAGAGATTTCTTGAAAAATGGTGTTTGTATTAGTAAGTATTGTTAATAGTTCTGTAGATACTATATGCCAATACAACAATAAAATCCAGAAATAGATAGCTCCAAAAATGTGGTTAATATATTCTGTGCATTTTATTATATCTAAATGCATGTATCTCATATCAGATATATTTTGTTTTTTTAAGAGTTTTTCATTAAAACATTGTAAAATGGTTTTTAGATGGTAAATACATATTGCGCTAGTTAATATTACTACCTCAATTCTATTTATTAACCACGCATAAATTATTCTTTCAATACTTAATTTCCTTTGTATATGATGAAAAAAATGGAGTAGAGATATTTTTAATAAACTGACAAGTATCCAAAAAGCCATAATAAATCTGGTTCTTGCCTGTAAATCTTTTAAATAAACCAACTTATTTGAATAAATAAATTTTAAAACGTTAAGCACATATTGGGTTTTCTTTAAAATCTGTATAGTAATGAACACATTTATTCCTACAATGCCAACTATGTTCAAGATCAAGTTAAAATCAGGCAATTTATTTGAATTATTCGGAGATATTAAGCCTGCAATCATTTTAGTCGTAAAATAAAGTTGGAATAGAGTAAAACACGAAGAGGCTCCTATATAAATTTTCTGCAACCTGCTGGAAATTATTAATTTTGGTGGATAAAGTAGAAAACTTACAGCAACGATTAGTTTAAAAATGAATCTTTTTGAAAACTTAATCATTTTTTTTACACTCACAATATTTAATGCCAACCAACTAAATTACTGACTGCTACTAAAATATTAAGACTTAGTAAGTGGATTAAAGTGAAAAGTCAATTATAGCATATTTTATTAGCTATAATGGAAGCATAAATGCTTTTAGAACTAATGATATTCTTTACTTTAAAATAAAATGAGTGTTTCGCGTATTATGTTATTTTTAATTCTGTTGACTAAAGTATTTAATTTTGTTGACTAAATAAATAAAAACTTTTTTTAACTTAATTTTAGCTGCTTTTTATTCATCAGTCCAGCGAAAAACAAAGAAAATGACGTAGTAGTCAAAATTTAATTTCATTGATTTAAATTCGATAAGTTATCACTTAAATATTTCTCTTTTTCTTTTATCTAAAATCTTAACTGAGATTATAGATTCTCATTATAGAATCTTTATTCACATTCACCTGGCTTTGTCCAGATTTTTGTCTTTTTCCTCTTTCAGTTATGTAGTCCTTACAAAATCTACTTATTGTGAAGATTAGCTCATGTCTTTCAACGCCATTGCACCATTAAAAAACATTTTAGATAAGATGCCAGGGTTTATCGTTTAGTAGGCAATGGTTCAAATCCCAATACATACCTTTTTCTACTGAATACTACACCTGATTTTTCCTGGGAGCAATGGGAACATAGTCTCTTCACAAAATTTGTTTTATATTTCTAAGACTAGATTATCATCAGCACATATTTGTGCATAGAATCGGTTTCATGGAAATTGTTTTCCAGTGAAGCACCGATACTTTGATCTTTTATTACCCACCTCATCAAGTGATCTGAAGTTCTCTGAGATGGTACACATTAAAATTGTCTAGGGGACAAGGAAAAAAAAAGTTTAATTTTTACATGAAAAAAATTTGGTTCCAAGATAAAATTTGCTAGACATTCCTTTAAATAAATTTAAGTTGTATGTGGTAAACTGAAGAATGGATTAAGTACAATTTTTAGACGAGCACTATAGGAAGGTTGTGGCAGAGATTTGAAGAGACTGGTAATGTGAGGTAAAAACATGCTGATTCAATAAAATCAACAAAATTTAGACGAGACAGGTTTATTCGCCTTTAGGCATTGCGAAACACCACTAATACTGCCAGCCAGCTAAGAAGTGAGCTTCAAAATGTATATGGCATTTGTATCACTGCTCAAACAATAAGGCATAAGCTAGATAAACATAGGGCGCAAGAAGATTCTGATAAGCCGAGGAACATCAGGATAGGCAAGAGTGTGAATGGACATGCATTCGTTTTACTGATGAATCAAGATTTAATTTACATCCTGATTCAAGAAGGTGATCAAGCTGAGGGTGTGGCGAACACCGGCAATGCGTCTCGCTTGCAAACTATTCAAGAAATTGACAGATACCAAGGCGGAACTTTAATAGTTTGAGCTAGATATTTCGATAAGTTTCAGGACTAATATAATTCTCATTAAAGGGTTTTAACAGCAAACGATCGAACTCTGGAACACATTATTCATTCACGTGCTACAGAATTTGGTAAAAATATTTAAATTATGTACGTCCGCATGTAGCAGGAATCGCTAGAAACTTTTTGGAGCAGCACAATATTATTCAGATATTGCCATGCCTGCACAATTCCTTGACTTAAATCCAATCGAGCACGTTTGGGATATGATGAAAAGGCGTGTTTTAAATCAATTAATGTTCCAGAGAAGGGAAGAGGTGCCGAACTCTATGCACAAAGGTTACAAATTGAGCAAAACGACATTGACAATTTCATTAGCAGCATATCGAATAGATGTCGAGCTGTTATAAAAAACAGGTACATACATTTTATTAGCAAGAGCTTTTCTATTAACTGTTTTTTAAAATTTCTTATTTCGAGTTTTCGATATTTTACTACTTTAAACTCTTAAACATTATTAATCCGTCGGTATACTATGATGAATTTTCAAGTTTTTTATAAATTAATGTTCAGAAGTGATTAATTTCAATATTTTTCAAATCTACGTTTAATTGCCTTTTAATATATTCGTCCTCTTAGACCATTTTATTTTAAAAGTTCTCCAGATGAAAGAATGTGAAGTGGAAAAAAAGAGGTAAAGAATATCAAGTACTACTTGCAACATTAGGGTTATTGTTAAAAGATTTTTTTCTTGAAATGCACTAAAGCTTTGAGGCTGTACTTTTACCTTAACAATGTAAATTGTGTCAGCCGACTGTTTAGAGGCTAGGCTGCTTCTTAGTATTTCTTATTTCTTTCTCGTGATAATTTAAGTTGGTGATTGGAGTTTACTTTTAGCTTTGTAAATAAGGATCTAAGACCTTTGCATGTTACCTTTAATAATTTGGTACCATAGTCTCTTAAACCTGTAAAATGTTTCTGCTAAAATGAAGCGTGTGTCTCAATGATGTTTAATCTACAATATTAATTTTCATGAGATTAAAGATAAATTGGACACTATTATTGAACTAATTATAGATAGAAACGTAACCGTACCACTAAGATGACTTCCGTGCGGCTGTTAAGATAATCTAGGATTTTTCAAATATTTTTAATAGTCTGTAAAATCGCTGGAAGAATTAAAAAAAAGTTCATATGCCATTTTTTATATGTTCATTGCATATTACATAATATTTAAGTACAAATCAAATATTTACCAAAATTCACGTTCTGAAGCGGTGGTAATTTAATAAAATATATTTGCATCATAACTTTAATTGCTTTGTTTACAGACTTTTGACCATTTCGGTCCATAAGTATGTTTACGTTGCAAACAAGATTTCGAAAAATCTGCAGATCCAATGTTTTGACTTTGACTGGTTTATTTGCATATATTAAAATACTATTAAATTTTATTGGTATGTTATTAACGTGCAAGCATTATTTTCATATCAGTGCTGTTTCATGATATATATATTTAGTATTCTTTATCGTTTGCATTAGAATATTTACTTAAGTATTTAAGTCATTAAAATGCAGCCTTTGGAAAAAACCAATCTTTAGGTCTCTTGATAATACAGGGTATTCCGTTGATCATGTTACAAACTTCTAGGGCAGATAGAAAACGTCAAAAGAAAAACAAAAGTTCATATAAACATGGGTCCGGAAAAGCTTCTTCAGGGAGCTAGAACTCTTTGAAAATAACCTTTAAAATCTAGTTTTTTTTAATAGCTATGGAACTACTTTAGCTACCGCAACCAATTTTGGGAGGTAAATTATTGTTAGTACGTTTATTCTTTTGAACCTACTAAATAAAAAAAATATTTACCAGAGGCTTCAGAATCAGGGGGGTATTTGGTAAATTTAGGTGCATTTCTTTAAGGCTATAATTTCTGCCCGTTTGGGCATTAGATTATGATGTTCCTATGCTTTTTACATAAAAAAGGTGCTCTTAGTAAAAGTCGGTAAATATCACCGTTTTTGTGGAAATTGACGAAAAGCAAGTTATGAGATACAAAAATGAATTACCTATTATTATTAATAAACAATTAAAAAAAATCTGGCGTAAATAAAAAATAAATGTTTAAAAAAAGTTAAGGTAGCCACTTTATTAAATTGGTACTCAAATTAATTAACTGTCACTTTAATTACCTTGAGACATAAAATGTTTAAATGATTTTAAGTGTAATAAAAAATCAACAAATTAACAATATGTAATAATCACCATAATATTAACCAAAATATTAGAATACAATTAGTGGATTAATTGCCCTAAGTACAATTGTATAGGTAAATTTATTATAGGTACCTATTTTATGTTATTGAAGCCAAAGATATAAGAACTCGCAATTAGTTTTTTCAGTTATTTCAAAACAGTTATTGCTCACCAACGGATGTAAGAGCGTTTGTTAAACTAAATTAAAAAACATTTAGTATAGACATTCATCACTAATATATATTTTGTGAAACGATGTGGTGGTTAGTGTAGGTGAATATTAGATATAAAATAAAAGTCCTCTTCTATTATAAAATGAAGTTGAGTACCTAAAAGCTTTTTTAATGACTCTAAACCCTTTTTTGTAATAAAAATACTTCCATATAAAAATAGGCAATATGTGTTTCAATAAATGTTAAATGGTATTTATTAATTGTCAATTAAATATTAATGTATTATATAAATAAATATACAGGAAGTAGAAGAAAATAGCTTAGATCAATTTATTTTGCTTATACATAGAATTTTTTTCTCTTTCATGTCAAATTATAGATAGCTGTTTAACTTTACTTTGTCTAAGTCTTCCAAGGGGGTTTTGATGTGTTGGAATTTTCAATGCTGCGGCATTACTTCTCTTATATGCTAACTTGTTTTTCTAAAAAAGGTTCCAAAGTGTATGACTCAAAATAGATCTTAAAATTCTCATTTCCGTTATTCTGAGGAGCTTCTTAGTTTTACTTGTTTTTCCTCTGGTGCCGATAGCTGTACGTTAAAGACATATATTTTTTTATCACCACATAATCTTTGCCAGCAATTGAGGTTCAGCTTTTTTCTCTTTTCCTGTCTATTCATCCTGGACTTTCGATTCTTTAGTTTGTGTAGTGTTCTTATTGTATTGGTTATTATTTCAATGAATAGTGAATTCATAATTGTTTTTTTACATTTCTAAATATGCTTCATGCACTTTTCCATCCTCCGTAAACATCGCGTTCTATGATACGTGTTAAACCTCAAATTTTAACGTAAAAAACAAAATGATCGATATCATTAATCGAACGCCACTGATCGATGTTTTATCATATTCTTTTTCATTGTAAAAGCTAATGAGTGGAAGTTTTCCGGGATTCCTACAGTACTAGTCTAATTTACGTAATTAGTTTATTCCTATTTACGAAAATCAATATAATTTTGATGAGTTTTTTTTTGTAGCTGGCGCCGACCTTTCTGCACGTTGTAGACGAGTGATACAAAAGTATATCCATATAACGGTGTTGTGTAATGAACTTTAAAATTTCATGTTCACCAAAATAATTACTGATACTGGAATCGATTGCACGTTGAGCGGTCTATTTAAAATAATCAGTCTTCAGATAGCCGCTCGCAAAGGAGAAAGTGTTTTAGGTAGAGTTATTTTAGTGCAGTGTAGATGAATTTTAGATCTAGAGGAGGATATGTTTGTTACTAACAGCATGAGTTTATAGTAACAATTTGAAATAAAATAAAAAGTGACAGGACTTAAGGTTTCCAGTGTTTTGACCTTTCCATTTTTATTAAAAGTCAATAAATGTAAGTTAGTAAATATTTATTTATATTTGCTTATATTAGAGGAGCAATTACTATTACAAAAAACTTCTAAATTTTCTTTATAGTTGTTTTAAATTTGTGTTTTTTTAAAGCTTTTCTTGAATGGCTTGTTTTTCTTTTTCATATATAATATTGGATGCTTGAATTTTTGATGAAATGAATGAATGAATGATTTTGACATTTTTGTGTCGACTTAGTTCTTTAAAAATATATATTTTGCCTTTTCCCAAGGCGCTAGCTTTAGTAAAAAATTATTCCCTGTAAAATTATAGCAAAAATTAAATATGTAGGAATGAAGTAAATACAAATAGTTAATAATACTATTATGCCAAACAAAAGCATTTCTTCTGAAAAAAGCAAAAAATAAAGAAAGAAAAAACATGTTAAGCAAAAAATAAAAAACATGCAATCTAGGCATTATTTATTTTCTTGGGTGGTTTGTACAGTATATCTCGGAATGGCGAAATGATGGCGAAATTTCTATCCTGGTCTAACATTGTGTATTTTTTTTTTATGGGAAATAATTTTTTATTATGTATTTTATATTACAGTATCAACAGCCAGAAGCCAATTACAAATCAAAATTTAGTAGTGGGAATGATTTTTACAATCGAAATAATTATTCGAATACAAAAAATATAAAAAATAAGTGAAACCATAACAAAAACAAAATAAATTTACTACTAGATAAGTATAGTCTTATCTTTAAATATTTTTATAAAAATATTTAAATCTAAGTCTAAAGTACGAGCTTAAATCTCATTAAAAATAATTTCACATTTTGTAAACTACTGGCCACGTGGAAAAACTTTGTTTTGTATTTGTTAGAAGCTTTGTAAGAAATTCTGAAAAATTAACTTTATTTGTTGTATAAACATATGTATGTATAAACATAAATAAGATACATTTTAATTAAAATTAATTTAAATAAAACATATTTTCCTTCTGAAAATACTGTACATTTTTTAGAAGCAAATAATATTTATCCTCTTGCTATGAATAATAACCTAAAGTTTTTATAAAACATGTATTTTAATAAGCAATGTCAATGTACATACGCAGTTCTATAGTTTTTACCTATATCTCATAATGTAGTTCTAATCTTGACAACAACAAACTACTAAAAGACTTCATACAACAAAGATTAATACCTTCGGTAGATCCTTAAGAGACACTAGAAACTGCTATAAACATCAGATTAGGTCCTCTAATCTCAACATACTGTTGCCTATTTAACAAATAGATTTATTTAGTTCAATCGGAATATTGCAGACAATCTTCTGATAAAGTGTTTTTATTATAATATTATATTTTACATTTAAATTATCAAATTCCTTTTTTTATCCCGGATATTGAAACATTTTAATTTAATTTTTATCCTTTTTAGGCCTCATATAAGATAAGCCTATTTTAAAATAATATAAAATAGTTTAAACTAATCGTAAGTAAAATAAGAAGTTAAGACTTGTCAAAATTGAGCTTTGACGTTATAAATTATTAAAAAAAAATCATGACAGGACATAAAGTGGATAACACTAATACCAATTTAAAGATATTTATAATATGTAGAAAAACAATGCAAAACAAATAATGAAAAAAATTATTTATGATAACATTAGCTGATGATTTTCTATTAGCTTCAAATCCTTCTCAAGAACGTTCTGATATGTATTTATTGCTTTTTTATAATTTAATAAGTTTTTACAGCACGAGTCAGAAATCAAGTGCATTAGAATCTGGTCTTCTATCCGGCCTATTTACTATGACTAATCTGGCAATGTGCTAATTAGATAATCATTAATAGATTTTAAAAAATTTAAGTTAATTCTCCATCCTACATAACAAGAATTTCTGCAGTTTTAGTACCAGTCTTGTTATACTACGCCAAAATCCCTTAGACTTAATTTAACAACTAAAATAAGGTGTTTTTTTTTGCTTTCATGCCCTAGCGTAAGGGTGTCTTGGTGAATGTATTTTCATGCGAAAGAACACTATTTTCGCTAATCTCTGATAAGGATTTTTTCAAAATCTTAACTTGACTTCACGACTACTGGAATATTTTTGTGCATACGATGTTCTCTTCTGTGAGTTTTTTAATTTCTTTCTATCTTTCGGACGTTACGCTGTTAGCAATAATAATTGGATATAGAGAATATTTTTATTTAAATTAATAGATAAATATGAAAATACCGACTTACGTGAGTGTACAAACTTAACTAATTAGAATAAAATACTATTCTATGTTTATATTAGTAATATCTAACATTTTTTTTTTTGTTGATAAAAGAATGATGAAATTGAGATTTATATATATATATATATATATATATATATATATATATATATATATATATATATATATATATATATATATATATATATATATATATATATATATGTGATTTTGTTTTTTTGACAAATATGAGGGTAAATAGCGATAACTTTAATGCCGTTTTCAAAAAACAATAATAATAATAATGTTTCTTTATTCATTAATAGATTGATAACATAAGATATAATTCGAACAATGGCGACGTTCATGTACATTACATGCTCTTCCACGCAACCATCTTAAGTATTTAGATATTCAACTAACCACTTTATATTACATTTACCTGTTGTTATGCTAAATTGATGCAAATATTAAAATAAACAAGGAAATAAAGGTAGCTATAAATGTAGGCTATAGATAATCTTCTACAAGAACACATGTATATAAGATCAAGGGTAGTGACAATAGTTCGAAAACAATTTAAGTTCTTATCAATTCCTAAGTGGCAACACATGGTTTCGACATTTCCCCTTAATTATCTGAAAACTTGAAGACAACTTAATTTCAATCGGCAAATCATTATATATTATTATACTATTGTAAGAAAAGGACCGCTGGAATAAATCGGTGTGATGGGAGTAAATATAGTGAATTATATCTGATGCAAATACTACTAATACTTGCACAGTTGATCAATTTACTATTAAGATTAAATATTAGACAGGCTATATGTACTTTTAAACGCTCATCTTAGTTCAACCAGTGAGATTCACGCGTACAGCTCATGATCAAACTTGGGCTCAAACTTTTCAAGCCCAAATGCAAAACGTATGCACCAATTTTGAAGTCTTTGCAGTGATACCTACCCTATCTTCTAGTCGTAAGCATGGCCAATATACTACACCACAATATGAAAAGGAGAATATCACAGAGCTTTAGGTTAATATCTTTTGTTAAGTATTCTTTATGTTTATAAAGAGTTTTAATTTTAAGGGTTGCTGTGTTTATTAATTTAGAGACATGCTGAGTAAATCTTAAGTCATTATCAAGAATTAGTTCCATGTTACGGCAACAATTGGTAAATTTTAAGTGCACCTCATTTAAAGTTAGATTGAAAGATCATTTAGGGACACACTTGCATTTTTACCAAATAACAACACTTCTGTTATATCTTCGCTTAGCAATAAGGAGTGTGCCTTCGAAATGTTTGAAATATTTTTTAAATTTTAATTTTTTCTTTGACAAGCAATATTGGCGTCCTTTAGATTAAAAGAATAATAAATTCCAAATCATCAGCATAAAAGTGATGTCTACAGTGCTTTAAAAACCTATAAAAGAGCGCAGTGTAAGTTATAAATAAAAGGGAACCCATCACACTACCTTGAGGAACGCCGTTTAAGCTTGGTCGGAAAGATGATTAGCTTCCGCGATAAATAACTCTTTGCTGACGATTAGTTAAGCTTACAAAGAAAAGAACTGTATTTTCAGAAGAGCCCAAGTAAGAGAGTATTTCGCACATTAGATCAGGATCAACGGTATCAAAGGCTCTGCTGAAACCTAACAGCACTAAGCATCACGTTTGCTGCTTTCCAAATTTCGGGACACAAATTTCGTACTAGTAGTGAGACACAAATTAGTAATCAAAGTAAAATATCCAAATCTATATCCAAAAATACAATTACAATTTTGATAAATTATTTTTTGTTGCATACGTCGATATTTCTGCACGTTGCAGATGAATGATACCGAACTATAATCACATAACAGTGTTATGCAATGAAGTTTTAAAGTTTTATGTTCACAAAAATTATTACTGATATCGTATCAGTTGTACGGTGTTGACTTTAAATTAGTATGGTGATAGCCACTCGTGATGAAAAAGTGTTTTGAGCAGAGCTGATAGTGAAGTGTATAGAGTTCCAATTGTAATCGTTATGATTAGTGGTAGAAGAATATTGATTGCGTAGACATTTGAAATAACTAAATAAAAAGCGCTATAATTTTTTACACCATTAACGTCAGAACTGTTTAGTGTTTCCATTTTTATTAAAAATAATTAAAAGTAAGTTGATATAATAATATAAGATTGCATGACGCAATTTGGCACGAGGTTGGGGAGGGTCGAGGGAGTGATTAAAATGCAATCTAGATATTTTAGAAAAAAATATGGTTTTGCTGGATTTTTGGTAAAGATATTTTTTTTTATTAATATTTTATTTTACAAAATAAAAAATTTATAATAATGAAACTCATTAAAAGGTGGAAAATTTAGAAGAACCTAAGATTGGCTACTCCAAATTAAATTGTATTTTTGAAAAGTATGAATTTATAGTATTTATTTTATGTGTTTAGTTTGCGTAAATTCATGTTTCTTCAGCTGACTTTCGTACTTGATACTTTTTCTTATTGTATTATACTGAGACGACGATATAAATTTAGATTTATGAATATGTAAAATATTTTACAATATATACCCACATATTTTTATTCAACAGCAAAGGCTTTTAAAATGAAAAATTTTATATACAAACATGTTATAGCCTTGCATATTTTTGCCTATTTAACATATTCAATAAAAATTTTCAAGGAAAAAAACACATATAAACACATACACATACAAACACATCAATATCTAAAAACCAGTAGTTATCATTTCATAATCGTCTAGAATAAAAAGTAACGGGATCTTTCAGCTTTCTCGTAAAACCACTTTAAAAAGCTGTCTGATCGATAAGTACCCAAAATGTGACGCCATATCCCTATTTGCTTAAATGTTTAACTATTTTGTTTTTTTTTCTTTAACAAATCACTCAGGAATTCTTGGTAAGAAATCACCTTTTAGAGTAAGGAACTTGCTTGCTTGCTTGCTGTCTGCTTACAAAAATTTTATACGACTAAATAATGTATTCCTTTTATACCGAAATTCCGCACCCAAGATTTGACTTAGCCAGGTCAGAATCAATAACATTTAAGGCTCTAACTAGGAAACAAATCTTCAGAAAAACAAGAAACCAGGCTTATTTTGTAGTTACTTTTCTTCAATCGAATTAAATTTTGGGATATCGCAGAATAGATCTTTTTTATAATAGTTATTTGAGTTTAAAACTAATTCAATTTTACAAAATTATAGTAAAATTAATGTTTTTAACTCAGAGAAATTTACCAAAAAATTATTATTCTATACGAAATCCAAAGCGGACCGCTTAGCAACGAAATTAAAGCTAATTTTCTTCAAGAGCTTCCCCAAATGTCATTTTCTCATGTTCCAATTAAAGATAAAAAGAATCGAGTAAGGTAGACAATATACATATTTCATGATGGACTTTCAATAAGCATACTAAAAATTCTTGTACACTTGTCTAAACACATTTAATCTATAATGTAAATGGATAAGGAGTGATATTGATATACAGTAGAACCTCGATTATCCGGGCCAGCCGGGACCAAGCCTTCGCCGGATAATCGAAAACACGGATAATCCAAAGACTAATTTTTATTTTTTTAATACATAATTTATTTAAACAAATACATGTGCCAGACGAAAAGAAACAACGTGATAAAACATAATGCAACAAAAAAAAATGTTTTATTACCTATTTAGACATAATGTATTTGCTATGTATAAACGTATACATATATAAAAAAATCACTAAAAAAAGTCACTAATTTTTGTTTGTTTTTGGGCCTCGTAACTTCTACACCCTATAATTTCCTTCATTTTTCTAAGCTGAAGTACATGAATGTCATTAGTTACAGGCTGTTCTTCAAAATATTGAATAAGTATGTTTACTGCATCCCTTGCTTCTCGATGACTCGTCATAATGACGCAATCATTTTTATCAGAACTCTCATTCTCATCACTACTTTTGTCAGAACTTTCTGCAGAGCTCTTGTTATGTAGATAATCGTCATTTATGATCTGATACCCTGTTTCTTGGTGATCACATTCTATCCATTCTTGTATTTCTTTATTGTCTATTTCTTCTAAACCTTTGATTTGTGAGGCAATAGTTGCTATATTTCCGACGGACAGCTCACCTTCATTTAAGTGATTTTCATCTTCAGAACCGTCTTCATGTTCTAAAGTCATTATTTTATAAAATGATTTTTTAATGTGATCCACTTTCACATCACTCCAAGCACGAGCTACAGCATAAATTGCTTCTTTCAAATTTAGACGTTTCCAAAACCCCACAATGTCATCTTCTCCCAACAGTTGCAGCATGAGGTCTTTTCTGTAAAGTCTCTTCATGGTCTCTATAACACCTTGGTCCATTGGCTGGGCAATAGATGTTACATTCGGAGGAAAATATGCTACGAGTATGTTCCCATCTGTTGAATTTAGTTGCTCTACATCAGGATGCGATGGCGCATTATCCAGTAACAGTACAGCCTTTGGTGGAAGATTATTTTATTTGAGATAAGCTCTTACTTGAGGTATAAATTTTTCGAAAAACCACTTTTTAAAAATTACTCGATCCATCCAAGCTGCCTTTTGATTATAATAATCCACAGGCAATCTTTTTATATTTTTAAAAGCTCTAGGATTTTTGGATTTTCCAATGACGGCTAACCTAAGCTTATGGGTTCCTGAGGCATTAGCACAGCATAAAACTGTTAAACGGTCTTTGCTTACTTTGAAACCTAAAAAAAAATACAACTTTGAGAAATATTTTATACGTAAAAAAATATGTATGTAACGCTAACCTGGTGCACTAGTTTCTGAGGCTACAACAAGTGTCCTTCTCGGCATTGCTTTCCAATAGAGTCCAGTTTCATCTCCGTTGTACACCTGCTCAGGTTTTAGGTCATGCTCTATTATGAGATTTTCCAAATCATAGCAAAATTCTACCATAGCTACCTCATTAGCACTTAATTTCTCCCCTTGAACAGCTAATTCTCGTATTCCACGACGTTTTTTAAATCTGTAAAGCCAACCAGAAGATGCCGAGAAGTTGCCTTTAATTTTCAACTACTTGTGAAACTTTTCAGCTTGCCTAGTACACATAGGTCCTGATATCGGAACCCCCACTGATCTTTTCTGCAAGAACCACTTGGTCATAGCATCATCAAGTTCTCGAAACGTAGACCCTTTTAGAGGTTTCCTGTCAGAAATAGCTTTTGCACTATCCGCTTTTGCTACAAAGCTCTGTAACTGGGATTTTTTCTTCACAATGTCACGAACCGTTTGTTTTCCAATATTATATGTTTTAGCCAAAATAGCAACACTTATGTTATTTTCAGACTGTTTCAAAATTTCCATTTTTTGCTCAATAGTTAAAACATTGCGTTTACGCTTTTCATTAGCACCCGTACGCTGCATTTTGTGCGCCTGTTTACGTTTAACTAATAAGCGATGAGCCGGTCGCCGGTCGCCAATACTCGCCAGTTGCCAATACTCGCTAGTTAATAACACGCGAAAATAACAGGTAAAAACATAAACGAAGCATTCCCCGAAAGAAACTTGGGGATTCCCCGAGACGAGCGTTTGCACGGTTTCAGCATTCAGGCGGCGCCGGCGCTGTCAATCTCGAGCCGTCAGCCACGGATAATCCGCGCACGGATGATCAATTTAAAATGCCGCACGGAGAATCCGCCGCCCGGATAACGCGCGCACGGATAATCGGGGTTCTACTGTGAATGGATGGTTTTATTGTCAGTAGGGAGGTTAACCTTCTAACATTTAAAAATTAATAATAAATGTGATTTACAACAAAATATAAGATAATTCACTGAAAAAGTATTTAAAGAATCGGGACATTTTATTCAAAAGGCAGTTTAATACTGTGAATAAGTTACCATAGAATTTTTAACGAAAATAGGTCTAAAAAACATTTGCATCCCATCACTGCAGAACTAGGATTGTATATACTAAACAATTTTATTTACATAGGTGTAACAATGTAATCTCAACATAAGTCATACCGTCTTTTTCTTCTTTGACATAAACAATATATAATATTATTGCAAAACACATAAAAACAGCTGAAAAGATGCAAAAATTTAAAAAAAAAATTGTTTATAATTGAAATAAAGAACTTCACTTATTTAATTAGCTACATGTCATATGGGTAGTAATTCGAGGGATATGTTATTAATGTGAGTCTTTTTCTGAAATAGTGGTTAATGACTTTAATAGATATAAACATAAAAAATTGTGTTATTATTCAAATATGTATTCTAAAAGCGCAACATTTCTATACTGTATTAAAAAAATGACGCAATATTTTTTACATTTTCATTTCTTTTATTTTCAGAATAGTTTTCCATGTGCTCAATGATTGACTTCGAGATGTTTTTACCTCACAGCCCACCAGTCTTCAGCCACAGTCCTCCTACTAGCTTCCTGAGCGACTTTGCCGCACTACACTTGAGTCCTCAGCTACAGCGAGCGGCTAGTTGCCGACAAATGCAGCAAAACTATAACACTAATTATGCAGCTATACAACGACCGTTTAAATCTCCTAAACGTCCATGTCTTGTTATTCGTCCGAATGATGAATGTTGCAGTTCGGGAGATGAAGATCCTACCAGTCCCACTAAATTAAAGAAAAAGGTTGTATTTGCAGATGATAGGGGTATGTCACTTACTCATGTGAGGGTTATGACTGAGCCTTCAGGAGTTCCTCCGCTGTGGAGCACGAAATTTCTTGCAGAAGTTACGCAAGGCATTACCGCTGAAGCTGAAGTGCAGCAGGAACCGTGGGAAATAACTTTTCCCCAACCTGCATCAGATTATGTCAACTTTAGGCAAAAATTAAGCGACCAAAAAGTGTGCCTGGAAAACGTCATTATAAAGGAATCGGAGGATCAAGTTATTGGGACCGTTAAAGTTCAAAACCTATCGTTTCATAAAGAAGTCGTTGTACGCAGTAGCTTTGACAACTGGAAAACTCATGAAGATACTTACTGCACCTATGTGCCAAGCAACATTACTGCAGGCTCAACTTACATAGTGTTCGATACTTTTTCTTTTAAAATTAACCTAACACCCAAAGCGAAGAGGCTGGAGTTTTGCGTATGCTTTCGTTGCGATGGTCAAGAATACTGGGACAGCAATGGTGGAAAGAATTACGTAATTGTAAAGAAGGCAATAGCTCCATTACATAGAGCTTTTTCCGATAACTCTTTATATTGTAAGAAAAATAATGATAAAGTAAAAAATGCAGAAATGGGCAATAAATATCAGGACGCATCGCGGGCCAAATTGGACACTTGGTCACAGTTTGCAAGTTGGAACCACTTAGAAAACTCTGCTCCTTATTGGTGAAGATTCCGCAAAAGGATACTTATTGAGAGCCTGTACTGAAGAAAGTAAGTAGTTCCATACATTTTGCTAAATATTGGATAATTAGGTTTTTAAATAATACAAAAAATAAGCATATAGTTTCTTATGTTTTGATATCTCATGGTATCCACATTTAGAGGTGTTAAAGTTTGCTCTCTTGTCTTTTAGACTATTTGTCCTTTAGTAGCTAGTTGTTTTCCTTTTTTCCATATCAACCTAATACTGTATAATTATACCTATTATACCTACGAAAAATGTATAAAACTATTTATTTGGGCTATTATTATCTGAATTACTGTAATGTCTCGAACTTCTTAACTCACATTTTTTGTTTACTAGTTAATTTAAAAACTTATTACTTAACTAAATATCTTCCTATCATATATATCTTTATAATCATATTTCTTTATGCATAGTAGAAAGTCGTTTAAAGGTTTTGCATGATTTATCACATATTAATTATAGCTTTGCAAATTTCCTAAGATTTTAACCTTAAACCAAAAATAAAATGGTAAATATTAATGCCATTGTTAACCTACAACTGCTTTCTTGAGAAAGAAATGTTAAAATATACCATGTTGCAAGTAACACACACACACACACACATATATTATAATTTTATTATACACGGACAAGTTTTAATGTAGCTAGTATTTACACTTCTCAATATGCATAAAACCTGTTAGATATAAGTATTTCAATTTACATTTTGTATTTTTCCCAGTATAAGAATAGACATTCTAAAAGCTGTATTTAAATAATTCATTGCAAGGAAAGAAAAGGTTGCTATAAATAGAATTTTATTATGTATGAGGAAAAGGTGATTGGTAGTTAGTTACCTACAAAAAATTCTCTAGTCATTTAAATAATTAAAACAATAGGGAATTAGGTTATCTAATATTTCTTTTTTTGTAGAAAATTTGTAATATATCAATATAACATTTTTATAATAAATTCTTTCTGATTTACTTAGATTATTTGGTTTGCAGCTATTATCAGCTATTATCCTTACAACTTTTCGATAGGGTCATAATAGGGTCTTAAATAGATTTGAGGTTATATGTTTTTAGAATCTTTTAATGTATGTTTAGGCTAGCATATGCAGTTATAATATTGCGTGTTGCTATGCAGCAACATTTAAGTCTTGCGCTTGGTTCTGTTGGAATATTTACTCTAAAAACTATTACTTTGTTTTAGATTGTAGAGTAAACAGAGTAATAGTTGGAAGTTAATTAAAGCCTTAAATTTAAATATACAATAATACATACATAAGTAAAATCTGTATTATTGTGACGAATTCATAATGAGTTACTTATTTTGTTGGGTATTACGTTACTTATAGTAAAAATCAATTTAGAAAACACTATTTCAGACGCTCAAAAATTAAAGAATAAGAAAATAGACTTATTGATATATTTAAAAAATATATGAACTTAAATCTTTAAAGATACCTTTCGTTATATTTAATTTAAGTTCAATAAGTCTTAAATACAAATATTTACTTGGGGTTAGTATAGTTTTTTTTATATATCTAGAATCTAAGGTTTAACCTATTAATCTCTTGAGCTCGTTTCTTCTTTTCAATATCCTACTTAACTTTGTTATGAAGATTAAAATTGAAGACTATAAGAAAACGAGAAGACCTACATATTTAATAAAAATTCTAATTCAGTAGTCCACCAAAGAGATAAAATTATGTTGTTGATAAATTAGGACTGTAAGATATAGAAGAGGAAACTGGCTCTATTTTATGCATCACTAACATCAGTCCGTTTTACTTTATCATTGCATTGCGATTCACATTTAAGGAAAAAACCTGTTTGCCTTTTCAAAGCGATTTAATGTTAGGAGTAGTTATCACGCAAACGGTTTATATGCGAAATCATATTATTTCTTCTTATTTGAAATCAAAATTGCAATGTGTTTTTAATAAACTATAATACATTCATAGGAATCTGTTAAGGTCAGATATTTTGTCTAGAAAGCAGAAAAAAGCACATGCCGTGCTATAAAATCAAAAAAAAAGTTTACAACCTGAAGAAATTTACGTTAATAACGCGTAAGATTTCGTAACACAAAATTATTGTTATTTATCACCAACCCCCATACACTAGGCATATTCGCTTACTTGTTTTAATTACTCTTTACAGTCACATTCGAGAAGACACGTATTTTTCGGCAAAAAATTAATGACAATATTGAGTCATATCGATATCGTTCTTAATTCAAACTTGATTTTATTTTCTTTTGGAATCTCTTAGTACGGATCACAAACATTTTGTTCTTAAAAGTTTCAGGTCTATAGAAATCTGTACTAAGGGTTCAATTTTTGTCTCTCCTTTTCATTAAGATGTAGTTAGATAGAGTGAGCAGGTGCTGATAATGCTGTTCATGTTAAATAATCAACCTCAATTAAAGATTGTCTTAACCTGCAAACTGAATTATCTGCTCTTACCAATTCGTGTATTCAAAGAAAATTAAAACACTAAATAATAAAACAATTTTGGCGTAAAAACTAAACCAATCCGATTTAACTACACTATAAATAGAAGTATTCTTAATAGCCGTCAAATTTTACGAATCTTTCGTACAAGTTGTCAGATTTTAAGGAGATAATAAAATTAAACTACAGTAAAATTACGTACATAAAAAAACTTGTTTCTAATAACAAACATAGTATTAGAATTTTTTATATAAAATCCAAAAAAATTGACATTATTTATAATTTTTATTCTTTTTTTTTCAGATATATCTCAATCATCTCAAATTATGACGAAATTTATTTGAAATGCAGTGACAACAAGCATATTACAGAAGATACAAGACATCCATATTACAATTTATAGGCCAAATCTAAGTGAAGTAAGAAACTTAAAAACAAATCCCTTATTGATATGGCTTGCCATCAGTTCATATGAAACGAATAGAAGATTCCGATATTCTGGAATTTACACCTGCATAGTGGGAATTCAAACGGAATAAAATCGATTACTCGATCTGTGATAAATTATACTACGAGGTGAAGTGAAAAAGCTGAATATTTGAAAGTTGAAAGAATTTTTGATATTTATAATTTGTATGTGCCAAACATGAATTATTAAGTGTGTTCGATAATTGCGACATGTATCTATAGCCTTTTCTGTAAAGAGTACCTATTTTATAAGACTGATATCATAGTTGTGAATAGTTTTTAGGAAGTGATTACCTGTATAAATATTCTGTAAGTTATATCGAGCAGCTCTAAGTCAAGTCATATTTTTGGATTCATAAACTTGATTTTGTATATTATATATCAAATGCTCATTAGAAGTGCTTAATTGCTTGTAACGTTATGAGCTGTTAACAATAATTGTTTCTTAAGCAAATAATATTAAAGCCATGTTATTATATTATAACAGACTGATATTTTTTAAATATAGCTATTTTTTAAACTTTTAAGTCAAATATTCATTAAAGGTGTACATAATTATAAATAGATTTAGTATGTTATTAGATCAGATATGGCATATTAATAGGTTTCCGTAGTAGATAGATTTTGAAATTTATTAAAAAGCTTAAAATTAAGTAAAAGTCAATGCCGGGAGCTAAAATATTAACTTCATGGTTGGTTGATAAATAATAATTCAAATATACATGATCCAAATTCTATACACATATAGCTTCGTAATTTTAAGATATCGATAAAAAAGAGTGGCATTTATTAGTCTTCATTTTAAAATCACGGTATAAAATAATTAAAATATCTGTCATGAAATATATTTAGCCTAAGGAGCTGTTTCTGGAATGCTTATATAAAAAAAATATTGAATGCTCTATATAGGATCCTGCAATTAAGTTTTCTCCATTGTTAACTTTTAGATCCTTGGTGATAGAAACATCAATTTATCAGTAAGATCAATTTATTTTATTAAGAAATTATCAATTTTTCTACTGATTAACGTATTGAAAACAGGTAAACTTGAATTTCGCACTTTTAAAGTTATTACAAAAATATACCTTTTTTAAATGAGAATCCTAAATATTATCAATAGCAAATCCTTCTCTAAATGAAAAAAAATTTCTCTAAAAAAAAAAAAAAAAAAAAAAGCACTTTTTTCTTTAAATCGGAAATAACAATGATTGACAAATTGACTATATATGTACATCTAAAAATATATAATACTCACAATTTGTACGTGGCCAAAGGTAAGGCAGTCTACATAATTTTTCCATTATCATATTTAGTAAGCGATAGCTTAGAACATTCTTGGTGATGCGTAGCCTCTGCCTATGTATACGTTTTTTCACCCTAAAATTTAGGGTAGAGAAGTGGAATTTAAAAAATATGCTCTAAAAACCCTTTGGCACATTTTTTACCATGCCTGATATGCCTAATCAATTATTCGACTTTTCCTCTGACTAGGCATAAGTCTTTTTTGTAGTTAAAGAGAGCTTAGAAGGTTCTTGGGATGCGTAATTTCTGGCGATGCATAATTTAAGTTACCCTTGGTGAGTACAGGGTCAAGGGTGTTAATAGAATTTTGTACCATTTAAATATGCACGTAAGGCCATTCTGCGTGGTCAGAGAAAAATCTTATATAATTTTTCTATTACCTTTCGACGTCTTTTATTATAGTAATGATAACTTTCACAAAAAAATATTCTAATTAAACGTTTTTTAACTAAATTTTTAATAAATCTGTCAATTATCCTATTTTTTTAATGATCCAAAGCTTCATCTATAGTTAAACTTTTCATCAACTCCCTTGTACACATAATTTTATTGCTTAAAAAACGATTTGCTATCGATTTGTATTATAATAAAGAGTGTCACATTAAAAAAAAACAGAAGAAAACTCAACTCAAGAAGTACACCATTTTTCGAAATATTTGCAAGAGTGATGTTCAGCTTTGTTTTCTGTTTTCACTACGATAATTAGGAGAAAAAGTGTTTCACCGGTGGTAACTTAATCATCTTTGTACCTTCAGGGATAACGCAGGATTGCATTATTGAGAAACATATTTTTCTAACTTTTAAAATGGGCCAAATATAAAATTTTAGATGGGTCTATGACCCATATTTTTAAATTATTCCGCTTGTAAGTTCCACATTTATTTAAAGACCTCAAGAAGCGCATAAAAAAATATTTTTCCTTGAAACTATATGAAAGCAAATAGATGCGCTTAAGATAGAAGGTTTTGTCATCTTCTAAAATCTGCGAAAAACACTTTAGTATCTAAAGTTGTAATTATTTTTACATAAACTAGATTTTTTATCGATCTAAAAATTAAGCTATTGAAGAATTTGGAGTCGAATTTTAAAAAGTTTTCTATCAGATATATAGTAACGATACTTATTTGCAGCTTATCTTTAATTAAAAAAACTGAATGACACCATTTCATTATCCTACAAATTGCTAAATTGTCAATATTTTTAATGTAAATTGCATTTTTCCATAAAAATATATACATAATATAAATTACAAGATCATGGATAGCATACTTATAATAAGTGTGACCGAGATATTATTTGCTATAGATCTTATAGATCATTTATATCTTGATTCCAATGATATTTAACATGGCCCTTAACCATAATGTACTATTTTTTCAAATGAAAAAATAAAGTACCCCAGTTTCTATATAAACTGCAAAAAAGTAGCGTTAATAAATGATAATTCTTGTTTTAAGTTTTTAAATTGAAGCAATAAATTGTTAGTTAATACAATATACCTACGTAGCCTATTTTATATAATTATCATATATTTGTTACTTTACATCTAGAGCATGTTTAAAGTTTTTGTTGCCATGTATAGCCTTAGAGCCCTCATTAAATGTACATGTTGTTGGGTTGCTTTGCTTTTTTGCTTTGATAAAGTACTTACTTGTATGGTTTACTCAATAACAGAAAAAAATTAGAGATTTAATGAAAATGTGATTATTTCAATAAAAATCTGATTAAGTTATGTCACTTTAGAATCAAAAAATATATATTCTTATACAGGAAAATTTTATATTATTTCGAGATTAAAAATTAATTATAAATCATTGCGTTGGATATAAACCAATATTGTTATAAATATATCTTATAGACGTAATCGGGACTTAAAAGCAAAAATATATTCAAGATATTAAATTATATTACAAATGTTTTATGTTTTAATTGTTTTATTTGAATGGAATTTTAATCATATAGATTTTTTAGTGTATGAGTAGAGTACTATTATTGTATGTTTTTTATATTGTTTTCCTATTCTGTTTATTTATATTGCATTGATATTTCTAGTTATTGTTTTCCTACAAATAGTTTTACCTATATTAATATTTGCATTTGTAGGACGTTGAATGTATGTACATATCTTATATTAAAAGCATTTTGTTAATAAAATATTTAAAAATATGACCGTTTTTATTTCACACAGGCATAAGGTTTGAAAAATTATATGAAATCTAATATGAAAAAGTATATATATATTTTTTGAGTTAATTTCTGATTGCCTTTACCGCTTAATGATTTTACTGCGAACGAAATTTACTAACTGTAGGCGCCAACATGTTTTTGTTCTCTTATTTTGAAAAACATGTTGTTGTCCTAAAGAAAAGTTTCCTATCGAGATTAAGTGCCGCCGAGCAATCTAAATGTCACGCGCCCAGCTTCCATAAAAAATTGTTCTTAAAAACGGACTGACGATTCTGTGATCGAAGGTTTTATTTATATGCTTTTGAATACTAAAAACTGACAAAACTCAATCTAAACTGTAGAAGACAGTCAACAATCTCATCAAACTAATGACATGAAGTGCATAGACTTACACATTGGCCAGACCAATCCTAAGTAGGATTACCAACATCAACAAGAATCATTACCGGTAAAAGTACAAAAGAAAGTCTTGGATTTAACAAAAGGAATTTGATATGGTATCGCATAATCTGCATTTGGACGTACATTAAAACAGTGGAATAAAATACTATAATATGTAAAAATAACAAACACGCTTAGCGATCCATTTAATATAAAAATAGGTATGACCAAGAGGACAGTTTTAGGTAAATGTTCTTAACATACAATGATAATCTGCACAAACTTAATGAAAAAACTATCATTTCTTATGCAAATGATACAGTTATAGTATTTTCTGTAAATTATGGAAAGAAGTTAAACAAAATTTTATTATGGTACAAAAATGGATATCGTACAAAATTGGATCCTTTGGAAAGTTTGATTGATGATTGAGATATTTGAACAATGCCAATTACATTACCTTTTTCTTTAACTCTAGGCAATCGTCCCTTATAGTACACGAAAAAAATTCAAATAATATCATTAACGAAGTTGCACTTACTAAATATTTGGGTATCTTTAGAGACACTTAAAATGGGAAAAACGCTTTATATCCATTAGGTGTAGTACAAAATTTTATGTTTCAAATAATTTAAAAAAGTAAAGTATAACCAAAAAGCGTTCTTTTCAGATCTTTGATGTGAAAACTTAATATAATATATTTTAGAAGTAAGTGTATTTGTTTATTAAAATGAGGAACTTAAAAGTCAGTCACAGTTACCAAACTAAAAATAAGATCAAAAATTATTATAATAAAGTGTCTAAAGGTAATACAACCGTCCAGTAATATACATTTTCTTAAACTTTTATGCTCCAAAAATATTTACCTTATCCTAGCCGAAATTAAAATACTACGAAAATTCTATTTATTTCCGCCAAGAAAGTATCGCATCATTATGATTTTTTAACTGACTCTAGAAAAAACAAATATTTATTGATTTTCATGTTTTGCGGTGGTTTACATTTGTATGGGTTTATTAGTAAAAAATACAACATTAACAGTTGTTTTATTTGATAAACTTTACAAATTGGGTTATAAATCGAACATAATATGAATTAAAACTACTTTTGAATATAAAAAATCTAGTAAGTATGTTTTTTATTTCTCCCTCCCCCATCTAGCACGTATCACATCTCGACAATGGCGTAGCATACTTCTAATCAATGATCCTAAGTAATGTTCCAGAATTTATCATTATGCAGTTAATAACTGTAGGAGGTCTTCAAGTATAGCAGGTCCCAAATATGCTCTATCGGAATTAAATCCTAACTGCATGTTGGACAAACTCTGATATCGACCTCTTGCTACGTGGCGGCGTGTATCATTAAACATTATCGTTGTAAATTGTTACTAATAAATGAAGCCTAAGGCATAACATGTTGTTCAAAAATATCTCAAATATATCAGTCAGCAAATAAACCCCATCAAGCAGTATCAATTCCGTGTGGCCCCTTAAAAATATGACTTCCCAGAGCATAGAAGACCCTGCCCCGAAATTGATTGAAGGATCTGATAGCGCTTACCATTTGGTCTGTAAATAGGTATTCGTCGATTTGACCGTCAATCTTCAATTTGAGTGCTCTTGCAAATGTTAACTGGGCTAGACGGTGCTCTCTATTGAGACGAGGAGCAGTGACAGCTACTCTGGCCCTTATTGCAAATTGATCAGCATATGTCTTACGGTTTCTGATGATACCCATACATTTTGAGTGGCAGCTAACTCATGTTGGAGCTGAGTTGCAGTTACATGTTTGTAAATCGATTATGAATCTGGTACTAAAATATTTTTTACGGAATTTATAACATGTGATAACAGCGTGAGGAATTTGTAACATATAAAGTGTTTTCTTCAAAGAACATAAAATTGTTGAAAGTCCTTATATAAAAGTCAGTTAAGAATTTATCTAAAGCTGAAATATACCTATATCTATAGAAGCTTTATTATGTCTGAAAGACTGAAGCTTTTGATTAAAAATACAGAGATGTAAAGCACCCATCAAGTTGTAAGATCTATCTTACAACAGACGACTAAACGAAATATACATAATCGCACTCAGAGAGAGACCTATATAAAATATGCTCAATTGTCACTTTGCGAGTAGGTTATACAGGGTGTCTGCAAAAGGTTGGGAAATCTCGAAACTGGAGATACAATAGACCAAAATATGTGCATTGATCCAAACATACCTTAGTCCAAAAGTTGACAGTTTACGAGACACAGGGTGTCAAAGTTACAATTTGATTTTCTATTTTTCCTTATTACTTAAGAAGCGTTTCAGATTTTGGCATAAAACTTGGTATAGGAAGGTTTTCTAGTATGAGATACAAGTCTCTGTTACTTTTTATAGCCAAATTTCTAGAGGGCGCCACTTACTGCACTATTTCAGGAACTTCTTATCACAACCTTAATAAATTACCTTTTTTGTGCTACGCTGTGTATAACTGACCAAAAAAATCGTATTTTGTCGTATTTCCACAATAAAAAAGATCTACTTGTTAGAAGTGTCTAAAGTTAATAATTTTCTAGATATTATTTGTTTTTCAAAGTTGGAAGGTCTTATGCATACCATAAATACCATGATGTTAAAACAAGTGGATTGTTAAAACAAGGATGCTTAATTGCAATCATTTCTTGAGAAAATATACCGAGTAAGAATAGGTCAACTCATAAGATTTCCTGGGAAACAAGAGGGAACACCTCTTATTTTTGAGTAAGGTGAGCATTGTTAGACTTATATTCACTTCAAACAAACCCCCACTTAATCATTGTGGGATATTTCTTATAATTACTGCAAAAGAGGGAAAAGAAACTGTAATCTTGGTTTTATTTTTAATACCACCATATCTCAAGACTGAAATTCAAGACCCTTCTTATCTTTGCCAGATTCTAAGTTTTATTTCACATATCGGTGAATAATAATGTATAATATTATTATTTTGTAAACTGATGCTTTTATGAAAATTAATAATTAACCTTAGCCTTAAAATTTATTATATATAACATAATAATCAACTTGCTTTGGATAATATATGAGTAGTATTGCTATGGCTTCTAAAAATAATAGGTAAGGATGGCATCAAAACTAATAAAAGAAAATACTAACTAGAAAAATTGCATATAGTAAACAATATCTTGCCTGTTACCAGCTCGACGAACTAATCCTTGCTGCACTCTCCAAAGCATTTGGATCATATTTTTCGTTTCCTAGCTATCGTGGAAAATGTTTGGTCGAAGATCTCCTTCAGTTTCCACTGGTATATCGTAAAAAAACCCAAGAAGAAAAAATCCATAGGATTTAAATCTTAAATCTTGGCATCCACTAATGACGCTTTAGCGATAGTTCTTTGATAGATTGATAGAAAAGATCTAAAAGGCACCAAACTATATGGTGTAAAGATTGGTTAATGCAAAGAGAACATTATTCAAACATCAATTTATTGAATGAATTGAAATTTGCACCCAAAGACTGGCATAACTACCTGCGTATGAATGAAGAAACTTATTTGAAGCTTCTATCGATGGTTACGCCATTTATTAAAAAGCAAGAAGATACTGTAATGAGAAAAGCCATATCGGCACAAGAAAGATTAACAGCAACTCTGAGATTTCTTGCAACTGGAAGGAGTTACGAAGACCTGAAGTTTACAACAATAATATCATCTCAGGCGTTAGGTGTTATTACTCCAGAAACTTGCGAAGCAATATACAAAGTACTGAGGAAAGATAATTTCAAGGTGAGTAAAAATGTTTTAATTTCTAAACATTTATTCGCATTGATTAAAGTTAGATATAAATGCTCCGGCTGATTTTTCTGGAATAGATAATTGCCTTAGAGTATGTTCAGTTGAATGTTGTGAATCCGAATTATCCGAGTAGATCTGAACTGCATCGAACTCTTTTTGTGGTAGTGTCAAGTTGCCCCTTTCTGCTTGAAATAATGAGTCGTTTATGTTTTTTTCGGCAATCAGTCTTTGCTGTATCGGTAGATCGCGTAGTTTCCATGCGACATTTTTGCCAAAAATGTCAAATCGGTCTTCGTTTAACAAAGGACGTTTGAAATGATTCTTAACGAATTGCAATACCTCGTTAGATAAATCATATAAATTTGATGAAGAAGTATTACTATTACTTTTTCCTTTGGGTGGTCTAGGGCGACTTGATATCTGTGTAGCGTTAGAAGCTGTTTCCGGAGAATTATCATCTCGATCTTGTGACGGCAAAACATCGTTATTCATTGAATCCGGTACATTTTCCTGAAACAAAAAAAAAATTACTTTTTTGCTTTCAGTTTCCACAAACAGAAGACGAATGGAAAAATAGAGCAAAACAATTTGAAAACAGATGGAAATTTCCACATTGCCTCGGTGCCATAGACGGGAAACACATAGACATTATTCCTCCAAGTGGAAGTGGCTCCTATTTCTATAATTATAAAGGTCGACACAGTATGGTACTTCTTGCAATAGTGAATACTAGGTACCAATTTATAATGTGCAACTTTGGTGTTAACAGCAGGATATCTGACGGAGGTGTGCTTCAGACTACTATAAACTACCAATTAAGTATCCCAACACATGAACCTATAAAACGGAGTTCTAAAATACTTCCCTATGCATTTGTAGCCGACGATGCTTTTGCTTTAAGAACGGATATGATAAAGCCATACCGACAAGCAGATTTAAATTGTCACGAAAGAAATATTTACAACTACCGAGAATCTCGAGCGAGGTGCAATGTCGAGAATGCATTCGGAATTTCGGCTTCTAGATTTAGAATATTTAAAACTCAAATTAATATAGAACCAAAGAATATTGATAAGGTAATGGCAAGCTGCGTTTCCATAACTTTTTAATATCATTGTCATCGAATTCATATACTTCTGCATATTGTTTCGATCAAGAAAACATAGAAGATGGAACTATTACATCAGGTTTAACATCACATGATTCGAACATGGAATCATTACATCGAGGAAACTCTAGAAATAATGCAACTGCTGCCAAAAATATTAGAGTACAGTACCTACATTCCTTTAATAACGAGGGAAGTGCACCTTGGCAAGAGAATTTTTTCTCTTAAGTACTACTTATCCACATACAAATGTTACCTTTCAAGCAAATATTTACAATAAATAAAATTTAAAAAAATATTTTGTGTACTTACTTGAGAATTATCAACTTCGTCGATATTGGAAAGAGAAGATCTTGGCATTCCTTGGTCGTCATGGAGAAATTTCAGTAAACCATAGTACCATAATGTGGGCACATAAACATCATTGGTGCCAGATTCAGAGCGTGTAGACTCTTCTATCTTCTACTTTTCTTTCCGGTAGTTGGTGCGTAGGCCATTAATCTTTTTAAACTATCATATCTCGGTTGGCACTTGGTTTTATTTTTTTATACAGTTCTACTTATTTATAATAAGCGACTGTTTTTTTATCTCTATTGTAGTAGTGTATGTTCTTGATTTACCAGAGCCATGGTTCATTTCTTTAGATATTTATAGTCTTCCAAATTTTCTCGAACTCCACGTGTCTCACTCATTTTGGCACCACAAATCGCAAGACGTGTGTACAAGCACGCGGCAAGAACTACTACTACCAACGTTCAGTGTTGCCAGTTTGATTTTGCAAGGGGTAATAGAATGTCCAATGAAAAGGTAACAGATTTGAAAAAAAGGTAATAAATTTTCAAAAAAGTTGTGATTGTTGGGTTAGGGATATTTTGGGCTCGAGTCTATATTTGGCTTAAAAAATAAATAAATTTTGACTGTTTAACGGATGCCGATATGAAACGGAAACATTAAACCATCATGCGCGAAGAAAAAGACGCCTATTACCATTCAGTTTTTGCCTCGCGTGCGAATTTCAAATAATCAGGAGTCGAAATATGAACTCAATTCATTATGTAGGTAGAGCGCTTTTATTTTCTTTTTAAAATGTAATAGGTAATAGATTTTAGCAAATGGTAACAAGGTAATAAAAGTTTTGAAAAAGTAATAGATCTATTACAATTGTAATAGACTGGCAACCCTGCTAACGTTCCACACCGAACGACTATGCCACACACGTTTAAGTAAACTTGCACAAGTCTCAGAATCGAAAATTGAAACTTTCTTGAGTCTTGTACTTCTCGGGTAATCAGAAAAGGGTATTTACTGTATATTTGGAACTTCAAATTCTTGAACTAAATTCGTAACCCTAGCTGTGGGATTTTCAACGACAGCATCTAAAACATTTTCTTCACCTTCAGCTGTACGTTAATTTATGAGAGCTCCACCATGTCAGCCCATATTTGGAGCAAAACTACCTAGAATCCAAATTGTTTTTACTACGCAAAACTCGACTCAAAATAAGGGTATAATCATTTTTTACCAGTTTATCGTAACTGCTGACAGATACGCTGGAGTCTTTAAATTAGGGAGGTGTCTATTAGGGAATCTGTTAGCCAACAATCTTCGTGCGTTTAAAGCATTACATCTTGCCAATCCGTACATTAAATGCATATCAGCATCATTAACGAACGTATATTCATGATGTTAATATTAAGACCTATGATATTAATATTATTCTAAATTATGACAAACATTAGAAATTATGCATGCAACACTACTCTATATTATCCAAAGCAAGTTGATTATTGGGAAAATATTTTATCATCATGGTACACGTAATGAATTGAAAATTTTAAAAACAAATGTCTCTTAAAGTATTAACTTTAGAGACTTCTAACCAGTGGTTTTTTTTTTGTTGCGGAAATAGGAGAAAATAAGATTTTCCGGTCACTTGTACAAAAGTTATGATGAGTTAATTACCCAAACAATGCTATAACTGGCGCCCTCTAAAAGTTTGGCCAAAAAAAAATAAAAGAATGTTCCTTCTATGCCAAAAAACCTTTCCATATTGAGTTTTATGCCAAAATCTGAAATGTTTGTCAAGCAATAACGAAAAATATAAAATACAATTATTGTAACTTTGACACCCTTTCGCAAAACAATCAACTTTTGGACTAAGGTATGTTTTGGGTCAATTCACATATTTTGATCTGTAGTATCTCCAGTTAGAGATTTGCCTCAATAACGCCAATTATAATAAAAATTCAAACAAAATACAATTTTAACGTAGAGTTGAATGATAGTTAATCAATAGGTGGGATTGATATTTTTTTAAATCGTAAATTTTACCAATGCTGACATGCGTTTTACATACGGACTTGCTAATGAAAATGCTTATACGTTTGTCTCAGAAGCGTTATCCGAATAACATAGCTCCAACTTCAAAAACTTTTTCAACAGTTCATGTTCGGTTAAGAGAAACAGGTACATTTGAGAAAGCTTGTCACCTGTCAGGTGCAGCTCGAACGGTAATGCCAGATATCGAAAAAGTAGTCCTTAATCATGTAGAACATCCGGAAATAAGCGATAGGAAAGTAGCGTTAAATATTTCTCCATAGAGCACCATTTTTGTACTAAAAAATCAAAAAGTAGCGATTAACAGCAAAAGTTTTAAGTCAGCATTCAGTAGGTGGCGTTTTTCTCTGTAATAAACCGCTTTAAAACCTGGTCATAGAACTCTATATACCTGTCAAGGTATGCCATTTCTTTTTATTTGGAGTTTCGCCAGCCATGTGAACTTTATAAATCCGTCGATATACTCACTAACCTCTACTTTTCTTTGGCTTCTTTAATGTAGAACCTCTGGTAGATAGAAATTTTAAATATCTCCTTTATGCTGGAGGGACTCCTCTACCATAACTTGCAACAGAATAATCGTTTCTCTTGTAAAAATTATGACCATCCACTTTTAAAAATCACTTCGAAGGTTCTTAACCAGTAGACCAAAAGGTGGATATTAATACTAGCTTTTAAAATTAACAGAACATGCGGAATACAAATGGCCCCTGGAAAATCGTGCGTTATTGTGGAAAAAAAATGTTTATTACAAAGGTTGACAAAAACGAGTCATTTGTATTTTGACATAATGGCTCATCATTAAACAATACCATGTGTTTCACAGTGCTAGTATATATTTTTGCTTGTATGTGGTAGCTTTCAGATCGTGAATCGCCTACATTGCTCATAACAAGTATCATTTTTTTTGCGATGCAGCTCTTTTCCTAGCATAAAACTTTTTTGCTCCTCAAATACAAAAAAAAATAAACTGAAGGAACAAATAGAGCTACCCGTAAGTCAATTTTGACTTACGGGTTTTTAGAATAATCGATTCCAGTATTCTCTGTTTTTAAGAGATTTTGATCACGAGGTTATTGCGCCATAGATGTCAACTTTTAAGAATAAAATACGTATTAATTTGTGAGAGATTCTGCTAATGTTGACTTAGTATTCGAACCTTGCCTTAAAATTAAAGAAAATTAGAAACATGAAGGATAGCGGATTTTATAGAAAGCAACTTTTATTAACAAAAAATACAGATGTGTGTCGAAAGAAAACAATACGGCTCCAATTATTAGACAATTAAAGCCACAAATATATTATCATAACTACAAACGGCTTATAATTGTAAAAACTGGACTTGAATACGATTTAAACATAAGTTTCAAATATTTGCTACCTGTACAAAAGTGGTTTAAATAATAACATAATGAAGTATAATAATTATTTTATCCCTATTTTAGCCTTTGACCAGAATTTTTCTGATAGAAAGGCGAATAAAATAATATTTGGAAATTTTTGAATTTCATCTTTTTTATGAAAATTACATACATTGTGAAACTTTATAGATTACCACGATTAACAAACTTTCGCAAATAAATATTTTCATAAAACCCTAAACGACATATCGGAATATAAGACGTAACAAATTAAAACTCTCCCATGTATTTATAAAAATTATTAACATTCCCTCAACCATGGGTGATGACGTAACATGACCGTTGTTCCTTAACCACAGTAGTATTATTATAAAAAAACTTTACAATATAAATAAATAGAGACAAACTCAGTCGATATACTGCGCGAGCCAACGGAATCCCTCGCCGTATCCTTGCCTTTTAAGAATGGAACACATAAATAATTCTAAGGGGCGACCGGGTAGATCTGTTCTTGGAACTTTACCCTGCAAAAAAAATATATCATATAAAAGGTATCAATAAAAAAAGTACATTATTTCTTTTACATTATTCTAAATAGTTTTTTTTATGTTGTATAATGCAATATTTAAGTAATATATTTATTACTCTCCAGTTAGCCGGCTCCTACAATACTATATCATACCTACGCGATGAGTTTATATGTTCAACTAGTCCAAATTGAAAAACCAAAAAATTAAATAAAAAAGCCATTAAATCGAATGCCACTTTACCGAGACTAACTAATAAAAACACCAAAACAGTGCGAATAGCAGAAATTTTCCTAATTTCCGTGGTCATTGTGACCGCGTAGGCTATTAAAGAGGCACGCATATGGCGGCATCTTTCGGGAGTATCAGTGGCCGCAGTATTAAAGTATCAGTTGCTCTTCAGACGCCCTTGTGATTAGATAATTTTTGTGATGGTTTTGCTTAGATATCTGATTCAAGCTTTATAATTCGTTTTACTCCTTTTGCGTTTTTATTTTAGTTAATTTTGGTCTCGTTATTATTGCATTGTTGTTGTTTTCGTTGTTACTATACTGTTGTTAAGTTTAAATTGTTTTTATTTAAATGGCATTTTGGCGACCAGATGTCAAAGACTTGTTCTAAATATGTTTGATTGTCTTGACGCGAAAATATAGATCACACAGCAGCAACATGAATTGAGCAATTGATGTTAATATCTTGGCCTGTCTGCCATAAACGAGAGTTTACTGTATTGACTTCTTTATAGTGTCTTTTCATATTTTATTCAAGAAAATACTTCACATTTTATTAAAGAGGAACAGTAGTATTGTTTTGTGCCTGTCAAATTAAGTGACTAATTTTTATAATATTACGAATTGTTTTTTTACCATTTCTACATAAGCATTTGACATGATTGCATCAGAGATGTTGCAAGCAAACAAATTGCTCATAGTTCCACGGCAATGCTAATTCTAGCCTTTCAATGTTCTAAGGTTACATAGTTTTATTCCACTGGCAGTATTAAACTGACTTACTCTTTTCTATCTTTATGAGTTGAAATTTTGAATAGTGGAGTAACTTATTATAATTTTTCCGGTCATTTGGTTTACTGTATTGCACAAATGTCACGAGATAGCACGACTTTGCTTGCGTGGAAGTAAAACGAATTATGAACTTTATGTAAATAGTACCGAGTCCGTAGTAGACCCGCAAACAAAAGGTTCTTCGCTAGAATAATCATATAATTGTATTGTTCAATATTCGCGTAATATTGCAAAATCGACGACGAATCTGCGATTAAAACCACGCCTATAACCTTCCAAAAACACATAAGTTTATCATAAGCACATTTTCTTATTATTCTGTAGCGCAGATTAGGTATATATTAAGAGCGCTCGTACATTTGAGCTCTTAGTAACTTCGACTGCAAGACGAAGTGCCGACATTCTGTTAAATACATCAGATAAAGAAATTGGGACCGAACATTCCATATATTCTTCTAATAGTAACCCTAATTTTCACTATAGGAGAACAGATCTAATATAATCATATAATTTTTTTTCCCAAGCTCAAGCCGAAATATATTTCATACGTTACTAGTAAAAAATACGTTATAACTTCATAGCTAGAGTCAAGTTATAAAAAAACTAAAGCTTTTTGAACTAAAATGTCTAATGAAATAGTTAAACGTAACATAACTGGAAAATGTATAGAAATATGACTAATATGACTCATACTAAAATAGTTTTTAGTATTTCAAATCTTTTTTTTTTCTCGTTCATCATTGATCAATAATTATTACCTCATAATCTGAGAAACTGTTCTTTTTCTTTCTAATATTAAGTATTTGAACTAAAATAATTTTGATTTATAGATACCTATTATGTTGGTTTTATTCCTGAAAATAAGCAGAACATTCACGGTTTCTGTGAAAAAATTTTTGTTTTTATTGAAGATTTTCAGAAATGTTTTTTTTTGCTAAATAGATTACATTTTCTTTTATTTTTTATATAGAAATTTGTATTTAAAGTTTTGTCTCTAAACTAACATTAGTAAAGTTGTCAGAGTATTAAGGCTATCTATTTTTTCTTCAGAAGGGTGCTGGGCATGGTAGAGGAGGTGGTGGGAATTTATATAAAGAAACATTAATCATTTCAGTTATTTGAGTTTAATGCTACCCCATTAATTGTGAATTAATTAGAATAGAATTTAAATTAAATTAAAAAAAAATTATTTACATCAATATATAGACCTCCGGCATTCAATGTTAAAAATTTTATTGACTTTTTAAAAGATGTCATGGCATTTACCGTATCATTTTTTTTCCAAGATTTTCTAAAAGACTCTGCTCAAAAAAATAAAATAATTAAACTGTTTGAAATGTTTAATCTTATTAGCCAACATATTTCTATTCCAACTCGCATTGATATGGCTTCAAATTGTTTAAGTTTAATTGATGTTATTATAACAAACAAAAATATAGATTGCTGTTGCAGCAACGTGTTACCAATTTCCTATCATGCTATAATTTATTCAATTCTCAACCTAGAAATAAAAACAGAAGATTTTAAAATTATAGAATCTCGTTATAGAAATGTTAATTATCATAATCTTGAACAGGATCATAATCTTGCCAGGGATAACCACAACCATTAAACTATTAATAAATCTCAGAGACAAAGCACATCGAAGATATTTAAGATCTAAAGCTCAAGCTCACTGGAATTATTACAAAGATTTGCGAAATTTTACAAAACATGCCATTATTTGAGAAAAAGTTGCATAGTTTAACTTACTTAATAATTAATTTGCAAGCTGTAACAGTGTTCCTGATTCGACTTCTGATGACTGTTATAATTCTAATAAATTTCCCGGCAAAAATACAGAGTTAAATTTTTAATTAATAGATACAGAGATAGTTGATAAAATAATAAGCACAATAAGTACACACGCAATCGGGGAAGATTGTTTATCAGTTAGAGAGCTAAAATTATGTTTATCTTATTGTAAAAAACATCTAATTAACATTTTAAATACATGTGTTTTCGAATTGTTTATCCTGACCTTTGGAAAAAAGAAATAATAAAACCTTTGCCTAAAGTTTGTAATCCTAATGAACCCAAAGACCTGAGACCTATTAGTATATTGCCAGTAATGTCAAAAATAATCGAGAAATACACCTACAAACAAATAATTTCTTCTACAAATACATATAATTCCGGATTCTCAATCGGGCTTTCGTAAAGATTTTAGCACAAAAACTTGCTTAATTAATATAACGAATGATATAAGTGCAAATGAGGATAAAGGGAAAGTTACCTGTTTGTGTTTATTAGATTTTAGCAAAGCGTTTGATACCTTTAATCATAAATCATTACTGTCTAAACTTAGATACTTTGGGCTATCAAATAATTCAATTAAATTTATGGAGAATTTTTTAATCAATAGGTCACATTGCTTTTCGATAAAAAACTATTTGACTCAAGACAAATCAGAGTATTTGCCAATGAAAGCAGGTGTGCCCCAAGGGTCAATTTTAGGGCCACTCTTGTTTTCTCTATATGTAGCAGATATGCAAAATGTGGTTACTTTTGCCAGTCTTCAACAATATGCTGATGACTCCCAGTTGCATGTATCATTGTCTAAAAATAATTTACAAGAATCTCAATTAAACTTCAACTCAGATTTAAATAAAATTAACCAATATCTCAACATAATTTAAAATTAAATGCTTCAAAATGTTGTTGTTAAAATAAATTATATTGTTATACCAATGGTTACCGAAGCTAGAAATGTAGGCATCTATTTTGATAGAAGCCTCTCATTTCAAACCCATATTAAGAAAAAATTAGCATAGCATACATGCACTTAAAAAAAATTATACCACCTAAAAAATATTTTGCCATCTAAAACCAAATATTATTTATGTAATACTAAACTATGTAATTTTGTCTCTATTCGATTATGGCGACACTGAACAATAGTGCAATTACAGTAAAAGTTGCTAAATCTATACAAAATCCAAAATACATGTATACGCTTTGCCTACAATATGCAATTTCGTAATCACATAATTACCATACTATACCTAAGTAAATATTCAATTTTATCAATGGCAAGCAGACGTCAATACCCTACACTTTACCTAATTCGCAGAATTATTAAAACAAATGAACCACTCATTTTAGAATCCATACTAGATTTCAAAATAATTACAAAATAGCTCATCATAAAACAGCTAACTTTCAAAAATCTTTTAATTTTGTTGCAGTTCAGTTATAGCTTCCACATAGCGTAAAACACTTATCTATGTATAAATTTGCTAAGTATATAAAAAAACAATTGCTATTTAAGAGACTGCTTATTATTGACCGACTTATTAAGAGATTGCTATTTAAAAGGCTGGACAATAATAATTATTGGTTATTAATTCCATGCCTTGGTATTTCCCCCTCAACCGACGTTGTTGTTAATTTGTTTAGATTTAGCTTTAAAGGTCTGCACCACACAGTTATGCTTTATGATGCATACCTAGGGTTACCAGACGTCCGGATAAATCCGGACAGGTTCGGGTTTTTGCTACGTCCTGGTGAGTCTGGGCGGGTCTTTCTTAAACGTCCGGGTTTTTCTTTAAGACAAGAAAGAACATAAAACATGCAAAATAGTCAATTATTTTGAAAACATTTAGATATTTCAAATCGCCTATAAATTTAGTAGTGTAAATTCACCTTTAGTCTTTAGCGGAATAAATAAAGTGGCGTCGCGTCGGTATGTCAATCGCTCGTCTATAACGACATGCGCGGCAAGAGGTTTTTTCTTTCGGGGAATCCCCAATGCATTTATTTACATTATTTTCACACTTTATGGTAACGTTAAGCAGTTCACGACTTTTTAGGTTTTATTAGTGAAGATTTTTAATTATATCTTGTTAAAAGTCTGAAATTGGTTTTTGGTGATGCCAAAACGCAAAAGTACTTATTCAGATGAAATTTTTCAGTTATACCCTTCTTTAAGAAAGGAAAAACCACCAGTGAGGTAATTTGCAATGTGTGCAATTCTTCAATATCAATTGCTCATAAAGGCAAGCTTGATATTGAGACCCATATAAATAAAGAAAAGCACAAACAAAGAGCTCAAGCGGGAACTTCTGGCCTTCAAAATTTTGTGGTAACTTCTGGATAAACCAAATCAATAAAAGCTGCTGAAGCAACATTAGCTTTCCATACAGTTTGCCATCACCAATCTTATAAGTCCATGGATTGTACAACCAAGGTACATTTTTGATTATTATTTTATGTGTGTAGTTTATAATAATTGTATGTTTTTGTTGTTAGTTAAATAAAGCAATTTACCATGATTCGGCAATAGCCAAGAAGGTTACCTGTGGACGAACTAAGGTCGAGGCTATGATAAATAGTGTAATTGGACCATATACTCTTGAAATGACTCTCCACGAAATAAACAAAAACAAGATTTCATATATTGGTGTAGCTACAGATGCAAGCAATCATAACGCACTAAAAATGTTTCCAATGCTGATACAGTATTTTGTTTTTAAAAATGGAGGAAATCAAACTAAATTATTAGACATTAGCAGTGCTACAAACGAAACAGCAGAAACAATTTGTGATTTAATTTTAGATATGCTTAAAAAAAATAATTTAGAAAAAAAATGTGTCGCATTCTCCGGGGATAATTGCAATACAAATTTTGGTGGCATAGGCGGAAAAGGTCAAGTGTAGGTTATCCCTCTCATGTAATCAATAATGCAGTGCACCATAGGTGTGACAAATTTAAAGTTGATATAGAAACCATCATACTTAAAATGTTCAACTATTTTAGTATTTACACTGTACGAGTTAAATCACTAAAAGAATTTTGTGAATTTGTGGGCACAGAACATGAGACTCTTTTATATCACTCTAAAACTAGATGGCTATCTTTGTTTCCCGCTATTGAAAGGGTTTTAAAAATGTTTCACGCTCTCAAGGCATATTTCTTGTCTTAAGATGATGTTCCTCATATACTTAAATCATTTCTTGAAAACGATTTTTCAGAGGCCTATCTTTTTCTTGTCCATTCTTTGATGTCTGTTTTCCATACAAATATAGAAAAGATTGAACGTCAGAACAATTCTGTAGTGGAAACAATGGCAATTTTAGAAAATGTTATTTTTACTTTAGAAGAAAGAGCAGCTAACAAATTCATGCCTTTAAAAGTTCGAGAAATTTTTAATAAGTGCATTGAAAATGGTTTAGAACGCGAATGTGACCAAATAAAATTAGAGTTATTTGATTTGTATAATAATTCAATTCAATTTTTAAAAAACTGGCTCAAACCATTTGAAGAATTCCAATGTTTCAAATGGATGAGCTTAAATGATATTACTAATTATGATTGGGACAGGGACGTTATGCCCTCATTATTATATTTAACATCAAAAGGGAGTCGAAATCGATGACACTAAATTTTTGATGAATTTTGTAACTTAAAGAAATATATAATGGAAAAGTTTGACTCTAATGACCACAATTTGCCTACTAACAAAAAATGGGCAAAATACTTTAATGAGAGTATTTCTGAAGAAATATTTTCACAATTACTAAAAGCAGCCGAATTTCTTTTTGCAATCTCACAATGTCAATGTGGAAAGAATATTTTCACTTATCACCGCTCAGTGGACCAAAGAAAGAAATAGACTGCTTTTATCTTCTGTGAAAGGAATAGTTATGACTACCTATAATTTCAAACATATGAGTTGTTTAGAGTTTTATGATTTTATGCTTTTGCCAGAAAATTTAACTGTGAAAATTTAATAGTGAAAAGTATCTTTAAAGTGATTGAATTATTTTTGTTTTGTTATTGAATTATATGTGTACTTTGTAACTCAGTTTCTAATCAAGTTTATTAAGTTTAAATAAATAAAACTTTTAAAAAATATGATTTTGGTTTTGTCTTATTAGTAAAAATCAAAGTTCATCTCTGCAAAATGTTTTTCGTCGAGAAAACGCCAAAAAAAAATTTTTTAGTAAAAAAAAAAAATTTTTCCGGATTTTCTCCGCATTTTTGTTAGGGCTTGTCCTGGATAGGCAAGTTTTGATCTGGTAACCCTATGCATACCTTGTGGATCGGTTTTAAAAATCGCGGTGTAAGTCCTTATTTATTTATATTATGATTTTTTTAATACTAATGTTGTTTCTTAATATTTAACATATAAAAACATTTTGATTGATTTGACTGATTCATTGATATGCCGGAAATCAAATTTAAAAAATAAATGCCATGAAATGATCTACCAGCTTTTAAAAATACAAAATACCAACGATATTCCTGTCTTGTATTATTATTTCAAGTTCACATGCTCTTAAAAAAAAACCTATTACAAGAGAACGTGTTCATTTTACACTACTCTTATTAATAAAAAAAACTAATAGGATTGAATTCAATTCAAATTCCTGTGACTGGTCAATCAATCAATCCTATTTTATTGTTGGAGAAAGAATAATAAATAAAATATATAAGGCCCATGAGAAGAAAAATCTCAATAGATTTGTTGCTGTATACTTACTTTTCCTGTGGTCTGACCAAACAAAGCAAAATAAGTTCTAAGTTCCTCTTCAGAAGCCGCACCTGGAAGATCTATTTTATTTCCTAAAATGAGTACTGGACAGTTGGCCAAACTTTCATCTGTAAGTAATGAATCTAACTCGTTTTTGCTTTCTAAGAATCTCGTTCGGTCATTGGCGTCTACCAAGAATACTATCGCATCTACAGCGGGAAAGTAATCTTTCCATACTCTCCTGGCTGTAAAGAAATGGCAGAATAAAAATAAAATGGATTTAAAAAAGAATTTGAGAAAAACATACTGTTAACAAAATACCAAGTTATTTAAAGTGCAAAAAAAACGCCAATAGGAAAATCTTTAACCCTACGTAACATTGAGAGGGTATATAAAATATTTGTTGTTGAAAATCTCTTATTAAATTAATTATATTATCTTTTTGTGTTGAATGTATGTAAAATATAAGGGTGGTTTAAGTAACCCTACTACTTACATGACCAGACAAAGAATCAAATCGCCATTGCTGGTGCCCAGAACCTAAAAAGTGCTTAACTCCTTTGTCTATAATGGACGTCGGCTATTTAATAATTTACCTCTTAGCATTAGAGAGATTTATGAGGAGGTTTTAAGATAAAGATTAAAATTGCTGGTTGCAAGCGTTTTTTTATGATATTCAGAAGTATAATGACGACCATTTTTAGAGTTCCATGTATATATATTTATTTATTTTATTTTATGATATTTTTTATTTTAAATTTCACTCAAATTTCAACTGCTCATATGTGATGTTATCATTAAGTGTTAATTAGATATTAGTGCTCATATTGTCTCTTGTACATTACAAGAGAGTGAGATATTGACAAGACTGCCCTTGACATTAGCAATTGCCGAAACGCGTCAAGCAAATTAAAGTTTTTAACATACAGTGGAGATATGGATTTCTTTGATTTTACCCTTAATTTATAACTGATTTGACTAATATAATGTACTTTATTATACAGTAAGGACGCACAAGTTGGAACAAATTTAAAATTCAGGGGTTTGTTCGAAAAAAAAAAAACGCTCGGACACGGCGATTTTTATGATGATGAATTCATACAGGGTGAACCAAAAATAAGCGATAACGACCATCAACTTCAATTTTTTAAATAGAAACACCTATTTTTTATTTAAATTTTTGAATACTATAGAATTGCATTAGAATTTTACCAACAATAATAAATTTACAACTGTTTGGGTCATTTGAGCATATTCAAACATCTTTTTTCATAATTTTTTAACAGGCATATTTGATACCTTGTCGCCATTTATTCACGTGGAAATGGTATGTATTACTTTACGTAAATGTCAGTAAGTGTCAAGTGCAGTTGCAAAGTTTAAAAGTATGGCGCGTTTAACTGAAAAACAAACTTGAAATTTTGATGATGGTAGGATATGGCGACAAGACTCGAACACAGGCCCAAGTTTACGATCTGTTTAACAATAAGTACCCTAAGAGGCCTATTACACGTTCAGTAGTAAGTAAAATAAAAAAAAAAAAGTTTAGCGATTTTGGTCATGTTAAAGACAAATATAACCTGAACTGTCCTACGCTTCCAGAAAACAGACAATTAGATATTTTGCTTGATTTACAAGAAAATCCACATAAATCAAGTCGACAAGTTGCTGCAGATCAGGTGGTTAGTAAATTATGTGGTCTAAAATATGCATAGGAATAAATGGCATAGGAATAATTGCATAGGAATAAATGGCATCCATATAAAATTCATTTAATTCAGGAGCTTATTGAAAATGATCACATCCGCAGAATAGAGTTTTGCGAAATAATGATGAATAAATGTAATGCAAACCCACAATTTAAGTAAGACTGTTTTTTCCGACGAAGTAAGTTTTTTTTTAATGGTTCTGTAAATAGGCAAAATTTTCGTTATTGAGCACCAGAAATTCACACTGGAGTATAGAAAGTCACACACAATTTCCCAAGAAGTTAAACGTGTGGGCAGGAATTGTGGGCACGTCAATTGTGGGTCCCTATTTTATTGAAGGCGCATTTACCTCTGAAAAATATTTAGTTGCTTCAGATTCAGATAGGTAGTACCTAGTTTAATTGCACTTTATCCAAATAATGAAAACCCATTTATACCGGCAGATTTGATATGGTTCCAACAGGATGGCACCCCCCACACTATTCGCGAACAGTATGAGATTACCTTACCAACATTTTCTCAAATATATAAATTAGAAGGGAGGGTTTTATTGAATGGCCAGCAAGGCTGCCAGATTTAACCCCATTGGATTTTTATCTATGGGGTTATCTAAAATCTAAAGTTTATTTTGATAAACCTGAAAGTTTAGAAGAATTAAAAAATGGAATTAGAGCCGAAATCGAACGGTTCCAAAAATTCATGGTTATTTATGAAAAATGTTATCGCAAATTTCTTAGTAAATATTGAGGTTAGGTATAGGACATGGTGTACGAAATATACTTAAAATTTTATACATAATTAAAAAATAAAATAAAAAATGGATTTAACTATTTAAAAAACTTAAGTTTTAAAAGCCGTAGATCATTTTTGGTCCAGCCTGTATACATGAATTGATCATCAAAAAAATCTCTACCAAAAATAAAAATTAACGTGTACGAGTGTTTTTTTTTTCTGAACACTCCCTTAAATTTTAAATGAATTTGTTCCAACTTTCGCGTCCTCACTGTATATGTTTTAACTATTTGAATTTTTGCCTGGGTTTATCTTCATTTTATTTATTGTTATGTGACATCATTGACAAGTGACTGCAAATTTTAACCATTTATCTGTGTTTTGACTATGGATATGTACTTGTATGACTTTTTTAGCAAATTTTATTTCTTCGTTTGTATTTACATACTTAACTGTATATCCATAATTTATTTGCTTTGTTAAACTCTCATTTTAAAAACAATAAAGCTTATTTTTATTTGAAGTTTATTATGCTAAAACAACTCACCTTGTGTGTGGCCTCCTAAATCAAAAGTGGTAAATCTCATGTTGCCTATTGACAGTTCTTCAGAAGCTGAAAACAAAATTATATTAATTTGTAATTTGCTTAAATAAAAAAAAAACTTTAATTTTATTACAATAAGAAAAAGCAATACCAAAATTCCCAAACTTCTTTGTTCCTTTAGATGATTTAGAAAATATTGGATTAGAAAAGTGGATGATTTAGAAAATAAGGCAATAAAAGATTTATTCATTCATTGATAAAAATAACTGCAAATGTCATATTATATGTCATTCAAATAATTGTTAAAACTTTAACTTCAAAAGTAAAATAAGTAAATAATAACTAGATAGGCATGAAAAAATGGATTTGTCCAATATATTTTATCTTCTTAGGGCCAATACAAAATTGTTTAAAAAATATTAGCTTTGAAGCAAGAATTGTTAAAAGATAAAAAGCAAACCAACTGACAAAAACTTATTTTATGCAATATTGGCATCTGTTTTAAGTTTCTAATTTGGAAAGATCAAATTAAGCAAAACCTATACAGAAACACCTTACAATTATAAACATTATAACAGCTTTACCTATTCTGAATAGAATATGAAAAAATAGATCATTATCTCTCACTTAAATGTAAAACACCCTGTTTATCATTTTTGCACTGTTAAGTATTTCTCTTCTTAATAGATGAACAAATGAAAGAGAAAAGACAATGAAACTTTCCTTGTTTATCATTATTTTGTTGGTAGTCAGTGCACAAACTTATATTTATGTTTTAATACCTTTATTATGATAAATTTGGAAACAATTTAAAGCATATTAAAAAAAAATTAAAATGAAAATAGTTTTAAAGAAAAAGCATGTTGCACTAATGAGTTTTTGGAGCCTAATATGCTCATTGACTTGCTTTTTCTGTTGTTTTGTTTGTTTAAAAATAGAATTTTCCTCCTCCTGTCTTATTTTGATTATGGCATTTTTCAGTTGTTTTCAAGAAATGTCAACCAAAGAATAACAATGAAACATAAAATGTATAAATAATATGTTACAAATATTACATGGTACATCTTTCCCTGCATAATCATGTTTAAGAAATTCCAAAAAATTTAATTTATTTGTTTTTTCTTCTAATTTAGCATGTAATAAGTAAAGATGATAAAGAAACAGTAAGAAATTACTTATTCAGACAAATATAAAAATATAAGAAATGTCTGTATGGGAAAAAATACATTACAAGGATTACAAACAATGAACAAATAATATTAGTCTTACTGGGATGTAGTGTGGGCAGATGCTGGGCCAATCTGTCATCCTTAAGCATGTGCAATAGTGTTGTCTTCCCTGCATTGTCAAGGCCCAAGAAGAGTAGCTTCCCAGATTTCTTCCACAAACCTAAGCATGCATAAAGAAAAAAGGGTTAGTCTTGTCACAATGTCTTACCAGATGTGTGTGAACCCTCAGCTATATCCGTTGGCAGCATGGTATGAGGAATAAAGTCTATTTGTTTATCTTCTAAAAGTTGTCTAATAAGAGTTTCTTTGCCAGAATTTGATAGTCCAAGAAATACATATTTTCTTCTTATATTTAGCAAACCTAGGAAAATAATGTATTTCTTAAAAAAAAGTAGTGTGGGGCTAATAATTTGGCACTAAACAAAATAATTCACTGCAAACTTTTTTTTTTAAATGTGAATAAGCCATTGCAGGTAAAAACTTAAATAAGTCCTTTCTAATAATTAAAAATAAAAATGTTTACTCATTTAATTTATCAACCTTTGGGATTCAAATTAAATATGCTTCGATTGGATTACCTGTTGATGCACCCATGATATTTCATATGATTCACATCAATTTCATATCATGGGTTCAACATACAACAACTTTGCATCATTTTGCATGGTGGGGGAAGTTTCTTTGGCTATAGTATTCAGGGTGACAATTTGAACACTTAAAATGCTATAATAATTAAAATATTTAGTTACCAAATAAATTTTTTTTTCTAAATAATAATAATAATATCCTTTATTTGCCAACAAAATCGTATACAGGACGACAAAGCAACGTCATACAAAGGAGGATCTAGCTCCCATAGGGTACATTAATTTTTCTTTTCCAACAAAAAACTGGTGGTCGCAAACTTTAGTTCTTGATAAACATGTTTTGAGAGCAAAATTATATATATTTCACTACCTATAAAACGATTTGGAACACTGGTATTTTGATTGTGACTACAATGCAAATGCTTCTGAATTTTTATTGTGTCAGTTAGCTAAACATTATTTATTACCAATCAATGTAGAATCCCTAATCTCTATGATAAGCCAAAATAGTCACATTTTTAGAATAGTTATCACTTTTGTTAAAATGTGTAAAAGAAAGTTTAATGTTTTTATATTCTCTTGTTATCCATATATGTTATATCCTAATTGACATCCTGGATTTAGATTGTCAAATTGAGTTTCCTAGATAGACCACTTGAAGTGTGAAACTTGAAGTGTGTGACCCTATCTTTTATGTTTTTGGGTATTTGAGGTGTTTATTTTTGAATGAATAGTTCTGTGATTTTAAGGATTCATTAGTTCATTGTTGTGGTTGTATGAATTATGTGAAAAGCCAATCAAACAAAAAAAAAACTACCTATAACATATTAATCTACCTTTAAAAATTTTACAATTTTCAACAATAAAATGGTCACCAGACTTTAATTCTTAAACTTGTGGTTCACAACTGGAAGCAGCAAAGTTGTAAATCACTCACCTAACTTAAAAAAAATGGCTTTTAGCAGAATTTATATTTAAAAACACTGATATTTATTTCAAAAATTCTAGACATTGCCATTTTCTTTTTCAACCACTTACAACTGTTAATCTAGTTAAATTTGAATTCTCTAAATGTATATGTATCTTAGAAGATTAAATACACTACAATAAACATTGGCTGCTTGGGATTGAGCGCAACATCTACACAGGGGGCAGAGGGGATATTTTGTTGATAAACATGCTTAGTATTCCATGTTGCCAGTGATTACTCAATTTCAGAGGAGATTTATTTATTTATTTATGGAATCCATTTACAAAAGTGTTACATAGCATACCCATACAAACATATATATTCAGATACAATGAAAGGTGTAGATGAGTTAATTAATTAAAGCCCCTATGAAATAATATTCTTTAACTGCCCCTTAAAAGATGTTATTCTAGAGTCAAAAAAAGTTTATCTGTCCTGACAGACCATTAGCACTTCGAGCCATTCATGTAATTGGCTCATTAGTGCCATAATTGGTATGGTGGAATGGGACTGAAAATATTTCTGATCGTCTATTCAATCTGGAAAGCACCCTAAGTTTAAAAAGAGACAATAACTCGGGACAATCTATAGTAGCATTTAAAACCTTATGCATAAAACATAAGTCGAGTAACGTTTTAACGAGAATTGTTCTTTGTGACTCTAATGTGGGTAAGTTCAGTTTATCCCTGACCCACTGATAGTAATACTCCTGTCTCCTGTAACCACATCTAAAAGCCGCCACCCTTAAAAATTTATTTTGAGTTTTTTCAATCTGCTCAATGTAGCAGTTATATGATGGGGACCACACAATTGAGCCATACTTCAAGATGGGCCTAACAAGAGAGCAATAAAGTAATCTAAAAGTAAACAAAGACAAATCAGTTATAGACCGTTGGATAAAACCCAGCATTTTCATTGCCCTACCAGTCACCTGATTGATGTGACTTTTAAAAGACAACCTGGAGTCAATAAATATTCCTAAGTCAGAAACCTCTGTTTTGACACCAATTGCTACATTATTTATTTTATAAAGAAATGCAATAGGGTTTCTTTGCTTAGAAAAAGTAATCTTATGGCACTTATTGATATTAAGGGACATTCTATTCAAGTGGCACCAATCAAAGAACAAATTGAGGTCTTTTTGCAGGAGCACAGCATCAGAAAGGGATGTGATAAGCCTAAATAGCTTCACATCATCAGCAAACATTAGCACACAACAATTTTCAAGTTTCCAAACTAAACCAATCAAAAAGAGGCAAAACAAAACAGGGCCCGAGTGAGAGCCCTGTGGCACCCCAGATGGCACCAAAATTTCAGAGGAACATGTACCTCCAAGATTAACAATCTGGGTTCTCCTCTGATGAATCCCGAGATCCACTGAAGAAGAGGCCCCACAATACCTAAAGCCCTAAGCTTCTGCAAGAGTACCCCCCAACCATAGGTTAACCCTATCAAAAGCTTTGGAAAAATCTGTATATATTGAGTCAACCTGAAGTGCCTTCTCCAAGCAGCGGTAGAGGTAGTTGACATACAGCACTAAATTAGCATCAGTAGATCTGCCTTTTATAAATCCAAATTGCTCAGGATTAAATAAAGATTTAAAACTCCAGGCAATCCTATGACTGACCAGGCAGTCAAGCAGCTTTGGCAACTCAGATTGGTTACACACAGTCTAATAATTGGAAATTTCATTTCTACTACCAGATTTAAAAATGGGTTTTAGAAAACTTCTCTTCCAGAGAGTGGGATAAGAACCAGTACCTAGAGATTTGTTAAAAATGAACAGTATTGGTTTCGTAAGAACACAAACACATTTCTTTAGGAAGAATGCCGGAATCCCATCTGGTCCAGTGCAGAGCTTATTCTTAGAGGAAGTAATAACCTCATAAACATCCTGCATTGACAGAGTTAAAGTGCTCAGACAAATCGATTTATCGAAATCAAAAGATGGTATGTCATTGACTTGCTCATCCAAATAGACAGATGAAAAGTATTCTGCAAACATATCCGCAGTATCTGAGATATTCATACTAATCTTGTTATTGTATGTCATTCTGGAGGGAAGACTAAAACCAGTTCTTTTATTTTGAATATATGACCAGAAGTACCTTGGATTGCCAGCAAGATTCATTTCCACCTTATTAATGCATTGTTGATAGCACAACTCTCTTAGTGTTTTTGAAGGTGGTAGACAATGGTACAGTGAAAACATCTTGTCGAACTTGCATTGTCTTATTTATTTAATGTAACACGACGTTTCGACTGGTAAGTATCTCCAACCGTTATCAAGTGTAAACTCAGTAAACAGTTTACACTTGATAACGGTTGGAGATACTTACCAGCCGAAACGTCGTGTTACATTAAATAAATAAGACAATGCAAGTTCAACAAGATGTTTACAACTCTCTTAAGTACTCACATTGTTGTCTCAACAATACAAATTCATCATAATCCTGCTGTTGACCACTAATTTTAAACATCTAAACTTTATAATTAGCAGAAACTGAATTGTATTCTTTATTATAAAGCAAAAGAAAAAGTGAAATCTGTTCAATAAGCAAAACTGTTTTGTACTATCTTTACACTAAACACTAATAATAATTAATATTTTTAATATGGATTCTTTAAATCACCAAATTTCCACACACAGCAGCAACGGTGATTTTGCCCAGAAATATTCTCGCAATAAAGGTTTTTGGCAACTGCCCTCATTGTTTACTTTTCAATGGTGCATCTTTCATACAGTATTAGTATTAAAAGGATGTTTTGAGTGGTTTCAGTGCATTTTTTTAATAAATGTTAAGACTAAAAACTCCCTTTTTACTTAAAAATTATAAAAAAGTTTAAAGTGGGCCCAATTGGAAAAAAAGAAATTCAAATTGTTCCTTTCACAGGTGAGTTAGAAGTCAATTGTGTCATTCTTCTAGGTTATATTATAAAAAGCGACAAATTTGTGAAGTATATATTATTAACTAAGTATTGCATACCAAAATATTAATAAAAATGTGTAATTAAGTATATTATTATACTCTAGCAAATTTATTGCTTATTCAGACTCGAAATACCACAAAATTATTGTTGCAAAATTGAAGGTAGTGTCTGGTCGATATCCAGCAACCAAAATCAAGAACACAGCATATGTTGTTTGCCAACAATATATTTATAGTCTGCACCCATTATTATTTAATCAATAGAATGCCCATATATCCTGGAATTCCAAAGGTATTTTAAAGATGTTTTGTCTAGATATTAACAATGGATAACTAAATCGCTGTAAAAGTTGCTTTTTTTTTCATTAACTTTTTTGTCAGGAATCTTTTTTTATTCTGAAAAATTTGTTGATTCAAAAATTTGAAATTTTTAAAGAGTTAACTTTTTACCTGTTACAAAATACAACACATTAAAAAAATATGTAGTGGATTAAGAAAAACATATATTGAATGAAAAATTGGAATGTTGATTTGACATCATTGTCTGAGAGATGGTGAACTCAAACAACCTCACCTAGGTTGCACTAGGCTAGGTTTGCACCTAGACTTATTCTAGGCCTCCAATGTTCTAAGATATGTATAAGAGTTTTATTTAATTAAGAGCTTTATTGAAACTATAGTATAAGTAAGACCTACAGTATTAACTGACAGTGGGCAGTCCATCTAACTTATTTTATGGGGCAATATAGTACCTTAGTTTTTGTAAAATTTGCATTAAAATCTCAAAGTCTTGACAACTAGTGCATCACCACAAATAAGCACAATAGCCTTATTTGCAATTATAAAACAAGGTGATCCTTCTATTCTTTGACTACTTAACTGATACTTGGATGTTAATCTTGATATTTTAACAGGTTGGTAGAGCACTTAATTAAACTAGTTAAAAGAAATTAAATAATATTTAAAGCCAGATAAGAATTAAATCAGTACATTTAAAAAGAAAGAAATAAAATACAGCATGCAAGCAAACATTTTAGAAATTTGCTAACACACAGTTGATAATGTTTAAAATAATCACAATTATTAATCTAACAATAGGTGATCTCAAGGTAATACAGATCTTACTTTGTCCCTGTTTTATCTATCAAATGTATTTACTCCATATAAATTTGTAGAAATGCTTATATTAGACATACATACTTATTATAGGAATGTATTCATACTATGAATACTGGTATCAATTTAATTTCTTTAGATTTCTGTGAGGCATTAATTACTTAACTATAGAAGTAATTATATGATTTAATTGTGCTTTTTTCAGATGACCTTGTATTAAGCTATTAAGATCATTATTTAAACATACTTTATAAATTAAACATATGTGACTAGAAAATGTATTTCTAGATTAGAATTAATGTGTTCAAAATGTGTAATGGGGATTTTATTATCAATTTAACCTACTAAAGACTAATTAAATTCTTATATAGGTATGTATTAGAGAGAATATTGCTTTTAAGCAAAAATTACTGATCACTTACCTAAAGATGCCAAAACTCCAGAGAACCAGTCCCAAATGAACATTTTGATCTGCAAATCAAAAAGTTTGATATTTAAAATTTAAAAATTAATGATCTAATTACAATCAATAAATGACTTGCACTTTTAATATAAGAGACAATTTAAAAATAACAGAATAAAAAAATATAAGAAATCACTACATCATGTTAGTATAAGTAGGTTCAATACTCTATTTGAGTGTATTACTTTAATAACTTTTCTACAAATTCTACTTACTGATTAGATTTAAGATATATCCTACGCAAAGAAACACCTAAATAAATAATAAAATTAATAAATATTTGAATTATGGGGGCCTTAATACAAAGACGTAAAAACGGCCAACACCATTGACACTTAAGAATGATGGAAGGAAATTCGTCGCGTCACTTGATGTATGTCAGAACTGACACTGACAGTTTGCTTTGTCTGTCACGTCGCCATAAATACTGATGGCTTTACATGGTGACTACTGACTACAGCGTTTGCGATAATTTTGCCTACGATGATCGATATTTTCATTACCTCTGCTTTATAACAATAACAGCACAACTTAAATAATAATATTTCTCAGCAATAACAATTCAAAATTTCACAAAATATTTCTTTTGTTTTTGTAGTCATTTTTAAAAAAAAAAAAATCACCTGAATGACATTTTCGTACTTCAAACACTTTCATAGCACTACGGAGGCCTTCTATTTCACCTTCTTTTTTCGCCATCTTTATAAATGAGTAACTTTGGCCAGTATTTCTTAGTTCCTTTATTAGGTTGCGTTTCCGTTTTATAGGATTGAGTGCTTTCTTATGCTTCTTTTTTATGATGAAGCATTTTCTTCTCTCGCGTTTTTTTTTACTTACATTTTCATGTAATTAGTACTGTGTCACTGTTCGGTAGAGAACTATTAAACAAATTTAATCCGTTTAGAAAGTAATCGGCAAAAATAAAGAACAATTATATTTTTGCTGTATATAGGGTAAACCACCTAGTTATTGGACATTTAAGGATTTGACAAAGTTTGAATTTACGCAAAAAAAATATTTTTTTACCTAGAGACTTGAGTGATTGCTAGTTTGGATCGAAAATATATTGGATTTATACACTAGTATTAACAAGATTAAGATAAAGGAGTAATTATTTTTTACAAAAAAAAATCTGGGACTATGTCAAAAATCTTAGTTATTGGCAAAAATGTTTAGTTTTTGGACACACTGAAAGCAGTTATTGGACAATTAAAAAACGATACGCAAGGTACGATCTTTTAATTTTTTATTTAGGTAAAAACGCGTTAAACTCAGTTTTTTAGTCTACAAACATGTAATATAGACAAATTCCATTATTACTTATTATTAAAAATGTTTATATTCATTTTTATATAAAGCAAAAAGTTCATCCACTTCTTGATCCTCGTCCTCATCATTTTGTTTGTCTGCGTTTAATTCACTTAGATCATCGCCGACTAGTTGCTCACTATAAAATTGATTATTTTCGTATATTCCCTCATTTTCTGTTTGATTTTAGTCAATTAAAATATTCTCCGACATGTTACTTCCTCCGAGTCAATAGCTTTTACCATTTCATCATCTTCTTCTTCTAGATAATTTATATTTGCCATGCTCGCCAGATCCTTAAATCTTCGTTCGCCAATGAAGACATTTTTTTCTGGTTCTAAATCCTCAAAATTCTCCTCACTATTAATATCTTCATCATTTTCTTCTTGGTAGCAGTTATTACATAAGAATAAATCGTTATCATCTACATCGGGGACATGCTCCTTATGTTTTTTTGGGATATATATGTTATGAAACTTTTTATGGCAAATATTACATGTCCAATGTTTTCTTTTGGCTATGCGTTTCTTACAGACCGAGCAGACGGCATCTTGTTTATTTTCGGTTGATTTACAAACATTTTTATTTCTTAGGTTAGGTTTAGTTGCAGCTTTTTCTTCCCTTTTACGTTTTTTTTTCAATCATTTTATTTTCTTCCTCCAACTTAAGAGCCTTTTTAGCCTCAAAATTTTCCTGGTAGGCTCGTGAAGTTATAGCAAAAGATACACGTTCAACTTGGCGCTTATTTTTGCGCTTAGGCTTATCAGGAATTTTAAGGAAGTCACTAATACATTTACCTATTGGTGAAAAGCTAGGTGTCTTGTTCTTCGAATCGGTACCTATTTGTTCGTTTGAAGGCGCAATTATCCCAATGTCAGGAGAAATGGTTTGTGTTGAATCATTATCTTTCGCAATAAGTACATTAGCAATAACATAAACTTTCTTACTGCTTGAAGCTTGACTTGAAATCGAATCAATTTCTCCATTGAAAGTTTGATTTTCCTGCCTAGATTCATCATTTTTTTCAGTGTCATTTTTAAAGTTATTTGGTTCATTCGTTGGATTGTGTTGATTAGAAGATTCCTCCAATTCTCTGGCATTAGGTTTCCTGAAGAAACTCCACATCCTATGGAGGGCTAAAAACTCAGAAGTAAATCCTTCTTTGATGAGAATGGCGTCATATGATTCGAATTTAGTAATAAGGTCAGCCCCAACAAAATTACTAAAAGTCTCTTCATCCATCATTACAGGAGCAGATATCGTTTCCTAAATATCAAATAAAATAATATGAGAAAAAAACGGAAGTAAAGTAAGAATAACTTATAAGCTTACCTCAAAAGTTTCATGGAGCTTTCCCAAGCATTTAGAATAGTCAATAGCATACGGATTAAATGGATAGAGTCCGCATGCTTTAAAACCATTGATAAGCGTCTCTGTTTTGGCTGCTTCTGTCACCACCTTTTCTAATAAGGGAGCAAAAGAGATTTTATTTAAAACCTATCCTGGATTTTGCTCATAATAATTTCTAACAGCTTTTTTCAAGCCTATCTTTATTGGTCTAAATACCGCAACATCACAAGGCTGCAATAGTCGAGTTGCATTAGGATAAAGGGCAAATACTTCTATTTGTAGGTCATTGCAGAGAATACTTTTTTTTTTTTTTTTGGGGTCGGTGGAGAAATTCTTTATGAACACTGGTTACGCGGCGCCGTCCCCAGTAGTGTGGGACTTAGTGTCGAGTCTGTTTCCTCCTATACCCACTAAAACTCCACCGCTGGGTGGTGCTCTGTGGCTCCCTACACTGCGGTCTGCTAAGAAGCAGTTCTATTGTGTCCCATATGTTTAGTCCCACAGGTTCAATTCTGTAGCTTCAAGGAAGTCCAGGATTGTGCCCAGTGGTAGTTTTCGTATACCCTCTGGTGAGGGTTTCTCTTCCCCCAGGAATGTTGCCCTGGTTTGATTAAATGCTTCACAGAAGCACAGTATGTGAAGAGTTGTTTCGTCCTCCTCATTGCATCCCCTACATAGCGAGGTAACTGATTTCCCTAGCGTATGCAGGTGTTTCCTGCTGGGTGCATGGCCTGTAAATAGCCCTGCGACCCTTCGCAGTTGTCGTCTGGAGAGGCCCAGTATGTTCTCACCCTTCTTGAAGGGTGGGCTGCCTATAAGTTGTTTGGATTGTTCCATCTTTGGCAGCTGCTCCCAGTAGAATTTGTTCTGGTTTGTTAGTCAGTTGCCGATTTCCCCCTTCCAGGTCTTATCGCTGACACAACATGTTGGTTCAGGGCCTACCAGGCTGTTGCTGGCTCCCTGGGTTGCAAATTGGATAGCCCTTCTTGCAGCCTTATTGTTGCCCATATTCTCTGCTAGGATTATCTCTAGCCTATTTTGCGCTTCGGCGAGGTTCCTGAGATCCTCCCAGCAGCTTTGCACAGTCCTTGACTTAGTCTCGAACTGTTGTAGTGCAAGTGTTGCAGCCTGGTCTCCTGTGAAATTGCGAAGGTTTTGCCTCTTGGCAGCCCTTCTCTCATCAGTTGGCCACAGGTTTGTATTCCTATTATGCTTGCCTGTAAATTTGTTGTTTTGAGGCCCAGGTTTAGCATAAGTTCTCTGCCCTCTTGTTCGTCCTTCACCATGCCCACAGCTACCCCGATCTTGGATCGTTTGGTTGCCGTGTGCCATACTGAGTAACCTCTTTGCCTGAGCCTGTCCGCTTCTGCGTCCAGTGGTCCCCTTTTCTCTTTGATGACAAAAGGTTTGTCTAGGTATGTGACCTTGGTTCTGTCTGTTCTTAGGGCCAGGCGCCCAAGGTCCTGTATCTTGTCAAATAAGGCATTGTGCCCATCTTTCGATAGGATTGTTGCGCCATTTGACAGCAGACTTTTCGCCCCCGTTATAGCTTCAGCCCGTACCACTAAGTGTAGCGGGCTTAGTCCTATCAGGTTCTCTAGGGCAGCAGTCGGCGTTGTTGATATCGCTCCTGTTATGCCCAGACATGCTATTCGTTGTTTTGTTGAGTATCTGCATTACAGTCCTCTTTTCTGCCGCATGCCACCATATAGGTGCTGCGTATGTAATGATGGGTCTAACCATTGTCGTGTACATCCAATGTACCATTTTTGGTGACAGTCCCCATGATCTACCGAACATTCTCTTACAGTACATAAGAGTTTTCGTGGCTTTATTTGTAGCCTGGATTACATGTCTCTTGAAGCTGAGTTTTTTATCCAGGGTTATACCTAGATATTTGACCTCGTCTTCAAGTCGCAGATTTTCTCCATAAAATGTTATGTTTCTAATGGGCTCTAGTTTCCTTCTTTTGGTAAAGGAAACCAGAGTAGTTTTTGTGGGATTTACCCTTAGTTGTTCTTCCTCACACCAGTGCTCGACAGTAGTCAGGGCTCTTTGCATTTTTTCGAATACATGAGCCTGACTACCCCCTCGTGTAAGAATGACTATATCGTCAGCATATCCTATAGCGAGGATAAGCTGCCTCTCCAGTCGTGTCAGCAAGCTGTCCGATACAAGGTTCCACAGCAGCGGTGACAGTACGCCCCCTTGCGGTGTTCCCCTGCACACTTTGGCCTTAACCGTTGTGCTGTTGAGATTTGCTGCTACTTTCCTATGATTTAGCATTTGGGTTATCCAGCCGCCAATCATGGGATGTATTCCTCGTGCTGCTATCGCACGGTTGATTGAGTCATATGATGTATTGTCGAATGCTCCCTTAATGTCTAAGAAAGCTCCTAGGGCGATCTCTTTGTTGTTCAGAGATTGTTCGACCCTCTGGGTTATCTCGTGAATCGCTGATTCGCAAGATTTACCTGTTTGGTAGGCATACTGGTGTCGATGTAGAGGGTTGACCCGTAATACATTGTCCCTGATATGCCTTTCTATGAGCTTTTCCTCTGTTTTTAGGAGGAATGATGTAAGGCAGATTGGTCGGAAGGATTTAGGTTTCGCATAGGAGTCGCGTCCCGTCTTTGGTAGAAATACTACCTTTGCTTCCCTCCAACTCTCTGGTATATGCGCCGTGGCTAGACTTGCCCGCATTATTTTACATAGTGCAGGCAGCAGCAGTTCACTACCCCGCTGTAACATGACTGGCATTATGCCATCCATTCCGGGAGATTTAAATGGTTTGAAGGAATTTATCGCCTTTAATTAGAATTTATTTAACCTTCTCGTAGGTTACTACCTTTTTTGCTAGTTCCCAGTGTTCCCTTTTGCCCCTGTTCGGAATGATAGGAGTTGGGTCCTGGGTATGTTCTGGTTGGTGGAGAATTTTCGATCCCGGAAAGTGCGTGTTCAGCATTAAGCCAAGCGTTTCTTCCTCGGTTGTCGTATATTCTCCATCGGGTTTTAGACAAGAGCCTAGGGTTTGTCGTGGCCCTTTGGATATTGCCTTGTGGAGTCTAGCATATGCTGGTGTCTCTGTTAGGTCCCGGCATAGCTTCCTCCACCCTTCTTTCTTTGCTCTTTTTATAGCATCATTGTACCTGGTTAAGTGTTGTCTGTATAGATTCCACTCGCCAGTTCTTTTGGCTCTGTTAAAAAGCTTTCTTACTGTCGAGGGGAAAGATCCTCTGTTATTATATATTGTGAACAAGGCCGAATATGATTCTCTTTCATCAGGACAAAATGTTTCTTTATCGATTGGCGGTCTCCTTAACCACATCGCAGTCTAAACAATGGCGAGAATGCTGAACAAAGAAAAAAACATGAATAGCTCTGGTCTTAGTTTAGTTTTCAGTCTTTACGTGACGTTTAAATTATTAAGTTCTATAATTCGTAATACACTTATTTGTCTTACTTATTTAAAATTCATTAAAAATAAAACATTTAATTATCTCTAACAATATTTATTAATTAAAATGTATACAGAGCAGTAATTTTTTTTCATGTTACTACAAAAAAAACTATTGAATGAAAGTTTGAATGGTTTGGGCTGCATATACATGACCAGCAGAGATGACAAATAAGCTAAAGAAGTGCGAGTCTACATACTATATAACAGATTAATACATTTAGCCTCTTTGCATTTAATTTTGAGCTTGTTGATATTAAAAATACCATAAATTATTATATTTAAATAACAAATAAATTTATAGATTTTTATTATTTGAAATAAACAAAGTTAAAATATAATTTCTACGTTTTTTTTTGTTTTCTGTTTTTATACTTTGACTTTTTAGTCATATTTACCCTTTATCCAGCTTTTCCAACCATATATATACTTTATATCAACCACTAAAGTATAATGCATAGAATATGTATAGTGGTAGTGGACAATTTAAAAGAATTAAAATAATATTGTACTTTCAAATAACTATTGACAATTATTATATTACTAAGGTCCATATTAGAATTATGACATAGAGGTATGTAAAAATGCGTTAAAAAAAAACTTTAAAATGTACACCGTATATTGTTAATAAATTTAATTGCCATTTATTTTTATTTTCTAACTTTTTTATTTATCCACTCATCCACCTATTAACCAATTAATTTATCAGCTCTACACACCAATTCAATTTCGTATCACCCCATTTTTAATATTTAACTAACAATAATAATTAAATAATTCATACATTGCGCTTACACGTACCGCTATACCAAATGATTAACAAATTTCGTCAATAAAAGAGATAATTTACTATAAAAACCAAATTTGGCAAGTATTTATAAAATATTTTTAAAATAATAATTGATCACACGCTGTTTTAATATTTAAAAAATAAATCAATAATCCATTTACTAATAATAGCTAAAATATCTTCTTATTAAATGTTTTTAATGCATATTGCATTTTTCTTCATCTAAAATATATACGCATCATAAAAACCTAATTAAATATAAATATGAATAGCAAAACTCTACATACATTGGAAATTTCCTATTTTGAATTTGGCGGTTCGCATACCACGCCCTCGCGGATGCCGAAGCGCTCTCATTGGCTAGGCATATTTGTATTTTAACGTATGCTCACGTCGCCGCGGCAGCCACTGCCTGACACTGACCGCGATTGGGAAGAGAAAATCTAACAATATATTTAATGATAAGAAACATTAAATGCATTATCGACTTCTGTATGCAATCCGGCTACTAATGCTAATATCATCATTATGTATGAAGTTAAAAAAATTATATAAATCTTAAATAGAATTGTTATTATCTATGACTCCCAGTCTTTTACTGCTTCAGTTCTTAATTTATCTCATTTTTCATCCTGCATGATCATCTATGGCTTTTTTGAACGGTATATTAATAAATACATTATTCGTAGTAATTTTGGATAAAGGGTGGTTTTAAACAAATTTATATTTTTTACTAGAATCAAATTACAAATATAAAACTAAATTTAAATGAAATCATCATTGAATTAAATTATACAATAATATAATTTATATTTTATTTAATTTGGTATATACAACAATAAGGACAAGAATAATAGTTTTACAAGCGACAATACTTATATGCTTACCTATTCAACGAGTACACACTAGGTAAAGTCGTTACATTACTTCTTACTAATAAAAATATCAGGTAAATATTGAATTTCACTTGATTGAAAAGGAAAAACCACAGAAAAATTAACTTCAATTTTTTAACAGTCACTATCGGCTAGAATAACACTAAAGAAAATGATATGTGAAGTTAACACACAGACCTTTAAGACACTTGTTGGAAGCAGTATTGGAACCCTAATCTGGCTGTTTCAGACAGCTACACTTAAATGACCCGTCACCACATGGCGCTATATTAGGGCATTGGCTTGAATTGGAGTATGGCCGAGCTAAGGTCAAATGCCGCCATAAGAAAAAGCTGCTGCGACTATAAAAATAAGTGTGAGAGATTCTTCGGTCGCGTTCATATAAAATTTACGTCATCTGTAAAGTAGTCGGCTTAATAAATTGGATTTTTGGGAATAGTGACTTTTATTTGGGGTGTAAATACCAAATAAACTTTCTAGTGTTTACAGCTATAAGAAAAAAAAACAATAATAAAGGACTCGAAAAATTCATTCATTATGCCAAAGATGCTGGTCATACACTTTTATAAAAGGTAAAAACACGAAATCTACAGCATCACAAATACATTTAATAAAATTACAAAGGTTACATGTTTCGCTCGACTAGAGCATCATCAGACCATAACATACACAAAACACCTGACATATAAATAACAAAGCTTACAACTTTGTATTATAATGTATGAAGATTACAATTAATACTTATAACAAATTATAGAGTTTTGGGTCTTTTATTAATGTAAATAATGAAAGTGCTTATGTATATGGGGGTTGATCCATCAATGAAAGAGATATCTGATTTTCTGACCAATTTCATCATTTTATTTTAGTTTCTCAGAATTGCAAAATTACTACATAACTTGATTGCATGAAAAATGATTTACAAAGTGATGTGAGGAGAGTTTTTAAAGTGATTTTTTTTGCAATAAATATAGCAACTACTCAAACTAATTAGCTTGTAACAACTTCGATTGAACTCCTTGTTCATTAAGATTTAATTTTTAGGGGATTCTTATCTGGGACTAAATGATAACAATTTTGCTACATGAATTGAATTATGGAGAAGAGATTAAAAGAATTTAAAAGGATTATTTGTATAGATGGAACAAATATGAATTGTTGTTATGGCATGGCTATATTTTATCTCTGTAGGTATGTATGTAAAATATGATGGTGTATTATTTAGTATTTTGTGTTCTATTTAACGGTTTTGGTGCAGGGTCAGTATAGATGACAATTTTAAAGCAATATTGTAAATATCAATTTTAAGAGGTTTCAGATAAGGTGTTTGGTTTCTACCTATATAGGTTTACGTATCTTTTATCTTGAGACTATTTTAGCTAATTGGTATTTTACTTATTTTCTATTTAAATTTTCAAATGTACCTAAATTTGGATTGCTATATAAGTATAATATTTTTAGAATGCCGAAAACCTAACTGAATTGCTTCAAAACGGAGATGGAATAAGGGACAGGCCCTCTGTGAATATATTTATTTATGAAAACAGTATTTTTTTTTCTTTCATGGTACTACAAAAAAACTGTTGAATGGAAGGTAAATAAAAATTTATATGTTTTTTTTTGGAAATATACTTTTAGTTATTCATCACCTAGCAATCTTTATCATCTACCCACTTAATATTCTCTGATCCACATATTTTAGTTTCCTAAGTAATGTATAATTGGCTGTTTAAATAAACTTCAAACGTTCATTGACAATTATTATATTATGAAAGTTATTAATTATAGGTACCTATCATAGGAATATGACATGTAATAGGTTTTTTCACACTAAATTTAATATACTATCATAAAAAACATTTTTAAAACAAGCTAAAATACCAAAAAATACAAACTTTGAAGTGTTATCATTAATAAGAATGCCATAATTTTTAGATTGTTTAATGTGTTTTATATATACCGTACTCACTCATGCACTTGTACTTATTTACTAATTAATGCAGCAGCCCCATCGTACTCGGTTCCCTATTACCCACATTTAAACTTCAACTAAAGAAAAAGAACCCTAGAAGTACTTAGTGTCCTGAGGATGACTAGTTTTTTGTTTTTTTTTTTTAATATCTGACCCCATCCAACAACTATCTCCAGTAATATTGGAAATTGCTTTCATACCTCTATCGCTATCATAATAAAATGATTTCAATATGATAGCGATAAAGGTATGAAATGAAATAAGGTACTACAAAGATATCTATAAAAATAAAATTTAGCAACTATTTATAAATTACTTATTTTCATATTCTTAAAAATCTTGATCACGCTGTAAATATATATAAAAAAATCATTAATTTACTAATCTATAACAGCTACAAATATTTCTTTATTGAGCGTCTTTTATATGCATATGGCATTTTTTTTCCATCTAAAATATAAATGCCACCAAAACAAATTGCTATATTAGCAAATATACGGGTGTTCATTTGAAAACTTCCCACCATGAATTTATCGAAAATCATTGTTTAAAAAAAAAACACCGAAATACGTCAAAAGGTTTGTCAAGGGGGACAACTTTTTAACCTAAAATTACTTCACCCCCTTTCACCCATTGCCCCCCAGGGTCATCCCTTTGAGAATGTTAAATAACAAGGGGTATTGAGTAATAGCTTGTTTAAAAGGTCTTTCAAAGTCTTTTATTTTGACGTTTGTTTTTTTTAAATCGGTCGATTCGTTATCGAGAAAATTAGAAAAATCTTTGTTTATCTTAATTTGTTCAGATAGAAAACAAAAACATGAAAATATCAGTTTTAATTTCAATAAGTGTGCAAAATGTTGCCCGTTTTTGGCCAACCAATGATATAGGCGATGTTCAAATTCCTGACGGACATTTTCAAAAACATGTTGTGGGATATCATGGCAGCCGTCGATGATGCGTTGACGAAGTTCATCCAAACTTTCAGGTTGGGGAGTAAACACAATAGATTTCAAATGACCCCATAGAAAAAAGCCTAACGGCGTTATATCAGGAGATCTAGCAGGCCATTCTATAGGCCCCCTTCGTCCTATCCATTTATCTGAAAACTCGTCGTCTAGCCACAAAATAAACGATCTCATAAACGATCTCAAACGATATGAGATCGTTTATTCTGTGGTCTACCCATTGCCGAACGGGAAGAACATAGTGAGGAGGAGCGCCGTCTTGCTGGAAATATATTTCAGTCTCATCAAGTATAGGGTTTCCATCATCGATTTGGTTTTCAATGGATTCAGTGATAAGCGGATTGATGGTATTTTCCAACATATCCAAATGAATGTCTCCATTTAAATTTCCGTTAATAAATAATGGCCAATCATTATTTTTTTCTACAAATGTATAAGGATTTTCATTGCTCCAATATCTACAGTTATGCTTATTAATAAATCCATTTAGATAAAATGTGCATTCATCGCTGAAGCAGATATTCTTTACATGAATAGTATTATCATTAATCGCTTCAGTCATTTTTTCACAAAACTCAACTCGCCTATCGAAATCGTCTTCGGTTAACTCTTGCAATATTTTCATTTTGAATGGATAAAATTTATGAAGTTTGGTAACTGTGTGAACAGAGCCTAATGAAATACCAGTGGCAGCAACAACTTTGCGTAATGAAGTATTAGGATTTATTCCAAAATGACCCAAAACTTCAACTTGAGCGGCTTCATCCAAAATTCGCCGACGATCACGTTTTTTATTTGAAACAGATCCAGTTTCAGTAAACTTAGTAACAAGGTCCAAAACATGTCCACCTATGCGAAGTTATCTTCTCCGGATGTCTGGCGTTAAACGTGACGGCAGTTTGCCGAGCACATTGATTTTGGGCACCATAAATTAGAATAATTTCCACTCTTTCGGCTAGTGTGTAAACCATTTTGGAAGTAAAATCTTCAATTAAACAAATAAATTTTCACTATTCCAAGGCTGTCACAAATATAACTGACGGCAAAATAAATTCTTTATTTTCCTTAGCAACTATAAATAACTAAGCAGGTATAACAATAAATACAGTTCGCCCAGGATATCTTTTAGTTTTTTAGTTTTTTCCACGTCTAATCTTCGGAATTGCTGTTTATGTTGGTAGTTTCCGTTTTAAATTATAAACGAATTAAAGATTTGGCAAACCCTAACGGGCAACATTTTGAACACTTATTGAGATAAAAACTGACATTTTCATGTTTTTCTTTTCTATCTAAATAATTTAAGATAAACAAAGATTTTTCTAATTTTCTCGAAAACGAATCGACCGATTTAAAAAAAATCAAACGTTAAAATAAAAGACTTTGAAAGACCTTTTAAACAAGCTATTAGTCGATACCCCTTGCCATTTAAAATTTTTAAGGAGATGACCCTGGGGGGTAGAGGGTAAAGTAATTTTAGGTTAGAAAGTTGTCCCCCGTAACAAACCTTTTGACGTATTTCGGCGTATTTTTTTTAAACATTGGTTTTCGATAAATCCGTGGTGGGAAGTTTTCAAATGAACACCCTGTATAAGTAAGAGATGCCAAATCTCGCTGTTCAACCATAGAGTAATTAAAAGTATGAGAGGGTTCAATCCTATAGTGACAAGTATATACTGTTATATAAATGAACCATATATTAAAAGTTTTATTTTATAAATGCTGCAAAGACAAGTATATGACCGAGTTGAAAATTATTTTATGCTAAAATATTAATTTACAATTTGCAGTTTCGAATAATACTCATAAAAAGAAACTGTAAGAAACGTATGAGATTTTCTTCAAATATTTGCCTAAAACTTACATAAAAAATTAAAATATACATATACATATATACTTAAAACTATAAAAATATACCTACTATTATATAAAAAAAATACTGATAAATAGAAAAAAATATACAATTTATTATTTTTATTTACTGCTCCTTCTTCTTTGATGGAAAATAAACTTGTTTGTCCATTTTTCGTTTACCTGTATTTGTCTTATTTACCTGTTCTATCATTGATGTCAGTTGTCTCATGCACCTAGTCATTTACAGGTATATGTTAATACATCTTATATAATTTTATAAAAAGATAACTTACTTATCATAAGTTTCATCATTAAAAGATCTTAAAAAGTTTGATACATTCTCAATTTCAATTTCTCTTGTTGATTGCTTGTTCAATTGTTGTACTGCTACTTGTTGATTTTCAGTCGTCTTCTCATTAACAAACGTTTCAATTTCTACACTATGGCTAGCTTCAATATTATTGGAAGAACATTCTTCAAGGAGTTCACCTAAAACAGAATCGCTTCCCTTCCTTTGCTCACACACCACAAAGACAATACAAAAATAAGGCTTACAGGCATGCTACCTAAAGGACTATATAATGTTACCTGCACCATAAATCTTGACATTTAAACGAGAAGGACATACACCATTCATTTTAATGGAACCACTACATTTTATTGTTCTCTTACTACATTTGCTTTGAAATCCTAGAAACAGCTACACATAAAGTACATGTTTAGCAATCTTTCACTAAATAGTACAGTATGTAATAAATACTTTGCTTGAATTGAAATTGCTACAAATTTAATTTACCTCTAAAATCGCTTCGATTGCAACAATATACTTTTTCAATCTTGTCTTCAATTTTCCTTCTGCGAACAAGTGCATAGTTTGTGCTTATTTTATGCTCTCTTAACTATTCCTCAAATCATTCTTCGCTGGAAAAATGGAAAGTTGAGGACTCTATTTTGATATCATGACTTACCTGTAAATGAGCTTCAAGTTTTTTTGTAATTCTCACAGAAATACTTAGTCTCTTTGCATAAGGGACAAAAAATTTGTGACTGGGTTATCTGGGTTGCTGCTTATGAATAACCTTAACACGTTTGTTCTTAGCTGAAATGGGAGAAAACATTTTACTGCATAAGTGGTAGTGATGGTATAAAAGACCTGCACCTGCTCTTTTGGACCTAGTTCGCCATTTCGAAGCGGTGCACCTGCTCTCAAAACCTATAATACCCAGGTGTAGGTGCACTACGGATTTGTTAGTATAACGTCAGATCTTGAAACGGTTCGAAACGAATCCGGCATGCACTTACAGGCCAGATCCCAACTCTCAACAGGAGCCATATAAACCATTAACCCCTATAAACTGTTTATCTATGACAGGAGCTAAAGCTAGGATTTAGTCGGACTCGGACCGAGCATATTACGTTAGAGAATTTTATAATGATGGCGGTTTGGACTTGACAATTTGTGAAAAATAAATTTAAATACTTTAGTTTTTGTAAATAATGAAAGGAGTTAAATTTACCAAAGCCAAGCAGAAATATATATGTTATTATAGTATAATAAGTATAAGTACATAGTATCATAGTAATAATATTCATTTAAATTCTTAAAAGGGGTATTTGATTTGAACTATTTGCTATTTGCTTTCATAAATTCATACATATTACATTACATATACCTACCTAACAGGATGATTAATTATAATTGAACATAGAAATCATAGACATAGAATTTAGAATGTAAAATTTTTGTTAATAATTATAATACCTAACTCATGGGAGTATTATTTAAAAATCTTTTATTTTTATTAATTTTAACTATAACACTAAAAGGTGGGAACAGTAAATAGGAGAGGGTCATAAAAATAAAAAGCATAGTTCGAAGCTTGGTTCAGCCCGGTGCACCTGCACCTGATAAACGGAGCTAGGTTCACAGCCGGAACTGAAGTAGTTGCACCTGATCCCAAAAAGGAACTGATCTTACCACCCCTAATAAGTGGCACATATTTTTGTTGATAGTTTGGTCCTGATTCTGATGATTTGGAGTAGTGCCGCTCATCTTTACAGCTAAAATCAATTGAAATAATACAGCTTTTCAAGTATTACTTTAAAACACTATAAGCAACAATATGGTCAATATTTCACAAAGAAACAAAGGAAAGTTCAGTATAATCGCAATAATCGATCAAATTAGTTGGGAGCTTTTTCACGAAAGTAAACAACCAACGCAAAAAAAGCGGGAACATTCGTGTCGTTATTCTTGTCATTCACGTCAAACGACCGAATTTTTTTCCGAATATACACGATCGACGATCACCAGCGGGAATTTGGTGCTTTTTAGTGGCGTCTAACGCAAATGCGTTTTCGGATCTTTCTTTTAAATTCTTAAAAGGCCCAACCGAAGTCGGGCTCGAAAAAAATTACATAATACACCCATTTATGTTGACCCTCTCCACGGAAATCTTTAGTAAAAGGCGAAAGATTTATTCGCTTTGAAGAGAGTCCAGGGTGAACAAAAACCTAAAATTGACAGCTATATTAACAATATCTACAAAAATGTTTCGGCAACGCTGTGACTGTGGCGCCATCTATTCTCAAAGAACTACAACTAATAATCGTTTTAATGGTTCTTAGAGTCTGCCTACACATCCTTGTACAAAAAGGACGGATGCAACCAGCTTTACATTTTAAATCTTTGCTTAGGCTTTATTACATAATGTTTAGATTTTTCTCATTTCTGCAAATACAGGGTGTCCCACTTAAGTTGGATGCAAGCAATAGCTTGGTTGTTTGTTGAGCGATCTTTTTCATGCACTCATAAGGCGCACATTTTGCCCAGGGTAAGAAATGTGGTAGGTACTCCTAGACGTACGCGTTAATGGGGTTTGATATTTTTCGATTCAAAAGTAAGCTACCTTTAGGACACTATTTATTTCAAATCTGTTAAATTATATTGAATCCTCCTTATCTAAGATATTAAGTTCTAATTATTTAATATTAATACAGGGTGTGTCATTAAAATAAAACATTTTTATTATTTTTTTTAATAGTTATTATTATTTATAATATAATAATAAGTTTCTTTTTATAACGTTTCTAATTAAATGTCAAAGTATTCGTCGTTCGAATTCGCCTTTGGCTTGCTTTGCGTTGTTTTTTTTTTGTTTAGAAAGAAAGGTCTTTGGAACTATTTTATTATTTAATGATATACGGCCTGTTCCGTTGATCATGTTATAAACTTCTAGGATAGATAGAAAACGTGAAAAGCAAAACAAAAGTTCATATGAACATGGGTCGGGAAATGCTTCCTCAGGGAGCTAGATCTTTTTGAAGATAACCTTTAAAAATATATTTTTTGTTTTATATATAACTATCCTTTTTAACCTATTAACAGAAATTACTTTAACCAGGGGCGTGGGCACCAATGGGGGTATTGGGTAAATTTAACCCCATTTCTCTACGCATTCAATTTCTGCCCGTTTGGCCATCAGATTATGATGTTCTTATACATTTTGAATAAAAAAGGTGCTCTCAGTAAAAATCGCTAAATATCACCGTTCTTGTGAAAATTGGCTGAAAGCAAGTAATAAGATACAAAAATCAATTATACTTAAAAAATTAAATCTGTGCAGTAAATAAAAAAGAACTGCGTTAAAAAAGTTAAGTTAGCACTTGATTAAATTGGTAATAAATAAACTTTAGGCATTTTTAAATGATTTTAAGTGTAATAAAAAAAACAACAAATTAACAATTTTATAAACGTAAACAAATTATTATAATAATTGGAATTACAGAAAAAACTGCTAATATATAATATACTGCTATAATAATAGGGTCATATCCGATAATTTTATATTACGATTTTTTCAACATTATCCTATACTATTTTGCATAAAAACTGACTATACAAAATTTCACGCGTTTATCTTTAATAGTTTTCGAAAAATTAAACCCCAAAGTTGCCGCGGACGGAAAATTAACTCGTGCTCGCGTTACGTCACTAGGCTTAAACGGACGGTTGGGGCTGTTTTCCGCCAATTATATGGCCACTTATGCTTAATATAAGTTTAGTTTAAGATAATAATTGTCACAGCTTATTCAGCATTTAGAAGTATATGTATAGAGGATGTGAAAGAGGAGTAGTTAGTCATCTTAGCGCAGTCATAAAGTAAGCTTTGCAATATTGTAACATAAATTGTATTCTTGTGTTTAATAAATTAAGTTTTTTAAAACACGAGTTGCGATTTATTAAATAAAATTGGCGCAGTCGGTAGGATCCTTTCGGAGGATCTCTGTGAACATCGTCGTCGAGTACAGATACGAGTAGTCGCGAGTTACGTAACGCGAATTACGTAAATACGTGAGTGAGTGATCCCTTAGCTATAAGCGTGGATACAGTGCTTAGTGTCTGGAAAGTGCGGATTACCAGTAGTTCACTCTTCTGTTTTAACAGTTTAGAAAGGATCAAGAATTTAGTTGCTGAGCAAACTGAGACAAGCTGAGTGATTCCTGGCCAACAACCCTCGAAAAGTGGTACGCCATTGCGAGTAGCCAGTAGGAAGAATTGGCATAGCTAGCTTTCAAGACAGGTGGTGCCTTCACTACAGTATAGCTGTTGTTGCAGAGACATCATTTGATACAGGTCAGAAACTAGAAACTTTTTATTGTACTGTATAGAATTGTTTCTGTTAGTTGGAAAACCTGTTAATTAAGGAAATATTTTGAATATTTTATAATTGAAAATTTGAAATTTTATTTCTTATTAATATTATTTTTCTTTTTGAAGTTTAGTATGAACTCTAATAAAAAAATTTAACAATAGAAATAGTGACATAACTTATCCTAGAGTAAAGAGTTTAGAGGTTACTTCAAACAGTAATTCTTCTTTAGATTCTGGCTTAAACGAGCTTTATTCCGAAATAGCAAATAATACTTTATCATCCCTTAATTTAGATAGTAATAGTTTAGGTATAAATTTAAACTTAGTAGACAATAGTAATTTAGTAAACAATAATAAAATGGCTGATGCATTAAAATCAACCGTTGCACTTCTCAAAAGCTTTGATGGTCAACCATCCAGATTAAAAACATTTTTAAACCAGATTGATACCTTTTATGCAAGATACTTTAATGCAGACCCATCACAACAAGAATATGTAATTTTAGCAATTAAATAAAAAATTATAGGAGAGGCTGAAGACTTTTTGTTAACAAGATCTGACTTAAACTCTTGGGCAGAAATAAAAATTGCATTACAACAAAAATTTAACGATCCAATTACTAGGACTAATTTACAGCAACAATTAATTTTCTTAAGCAGAAAAAATGAATCTATTAATGATTATATTCAACGCTTAAAGTCATTAGTTAATAAGATTAATAATAAGATTTGTTCCGAAATTAATAATATCGAAGCCAAAACAATTCTCATCAATCAAAATGAACTAACAGCTACACAAAATCTTTTAGCGAACGTTCCTAATGAACTTAGAACATTACTAATTGTGCAAAATCCACAAACCTTAGATCAAGCTATCGATATTATCACAAACTATGATATTTTAACAAGTCAAAACCAATTCAAAAATAACTACCTTCATATTCAAAATACTGCAAGACAAACTTCACACAAACCACCAAATCAACCACAAATAAATCAACAAAGACAAATTAACAATAATCAATTGAGACCACAAAATCAATTTAATCACCATAAACAGAATCAATTTAAGCAATATAAACAAAATCAATTTAATCAACAAAGACAAAATCAATGAAATCAATTTAGACAAAATGAACCAAACACATCTAGACCATATAACCAACCATTTAATAAACTACAAAACCACCAGTTTACACAAAGAAACCCGCAACGAACACCTCAATATCCCCAACCAATGTCCGGAATACAATACACTAATACAAAACCCCAATATCCTCAACCCATGTCTGGAGTAAGTGTACAACCTAGAAGAGAAATGCCTTATTATACACAACCTAAACATGAGTTGACCCACTTAGAAAATCTAAATGAAGTCCCATATTTTGATAGCTATAACGAAAACGTCCCCTATTCTGACAACTATGATGAACCCTATTACGACGAACATAATTTTCCAAATTACAATCCTGAAGACAATTCTGAAGATTCACTAGTAGAACAACTAGAAAATTTTCATTTAGAAGCCTCAGAGAAAACAAACCCTGTTTAAGTTTAAATAGTTTCCAAGTTAATCAACTACCCTTCATACACATTCCTGTTTTAAATATTCGATTACTTATAGATACAGGTTCGCACGCATCACTTCTTAGACCCTCATTGGCAGAAACTTATTTTCCTGAGTTAATTCAACCATATATTAGTACCCTACAAACTTGTACTGGTTCACAAAAAGCCACAAGTAGAGCTTTTATTCCCTTGTTCCTAAATTTTGGCATAACAAAATCAATAGAGTTTATTTTATTCTCATTTCATGAATATTTTGATGGTATTTTAGGAATCAAAGATTTATGCAAACTTGGCTTAAACATTGACTTAGAAAATCAAAATTTGGTAAATCAATATTTAACAATTCCTTTCCACTATAGAGAAAATTTTGAAGAATTCGTAATCGAAATACCCCCAGAAACTGTTCAAAAATGTATAATAAAAACCGATCTACCCAACGATACAACTTGGTTAGTCCCCTATTTTCATGATGAAGAAATAACAATTCATCCTACATTAGTAACGATCAAAAATAATTCCTATATAATAGATATTCTTAATCATTCTAAAAGATCAATTGCGTTAGAAGGTCATGTATCCAATGGATTACCCTTGGAACCAATTGAACTTAATAATTACGAAATATTGGATAAAATCCCTTCTTGCGACACCCTTAAAACAAATCATTTTAGTAAAAATATTTCTTGTAACGATTTAAACTTAGAATCCCTGATTAGACACGAACATTTAAATAAAGAGGAACGCAGAGAACTTTTTAAGCTAATAAGAAAGTTCGAAAAAGTCTTACACAAACCCGGAGATAAATTAACGTTTTCAAATCAAGTAAAACATAAAATAAACACTACCGATGAAATCCCAGTCTATACTAAAAGCTATAGATATCCGCATATCCTTAAACAAGAAATCGACAACCAAATTGAACAGATGCTAGATGATGAAATCATTAGACCTTCAAATTCCCCATGGAGTTCACCTGTATGGATAGTCCCGAAGAAAGCCGATGTGACAGGAAAAAAGAAATGAAGAATCGTCATTGATTATAGGAAATTGAATGAAAAAACCATAGGCGATAGATACCCAATTCCTAACATCACGGACATATTGGATAAACTAGGCCGATGTAACTACTTCACAACCATAGACCTTGCTAGCGGATTTCACCAGATAGAAATGGATCCAGAAAGCATACCAAAGACAGCATTTAATGTAGAACATGGTCATTACGAGTACGTACGCATGCCATTTGGACTCAAGAATGCACCTGCGACATTTCAGAGAGCAATGGATAATGTGTTACGAGGTTTGCTAGGCAAAATATGCTTAGTCTACATGGACGACATCATTATATTTTCAACCAGCCTGCAAGAACATCTTAACAACCTTGAATTAGTCTTCGAGCGACTTGTGTCTTTTAACATGAAAATACAATTAGACAAATGTGAATTTCTGAAAAAAGACGTAGAATTCCTAGGACATATCATAACAGCTGAAGGAGTTAAACCAAACCCGCGGCAAATTGAAGCAATTAAAAATTTTTAAATTCCAAATACCCCTAAAGAAATTAAATCCTTTTTAGGCCTCGTCGGATATTACAGAAAATTCATCAAAGGCTTCGCAAAGATCACGAAACCTCTTACCAATTGTCTTAAGAAAAACGTTAAAATTATTCACGATAAAGCCTTCCGTACAGCATTTAATCTCTGTAAGAAATTTTAACTAACGACCCGATTCTACAATACCCTGATTTTCATAAACCCTTTGTACTGACAACAGACGCATCAGAATACGCGATTGGAGCTATATTATCTCAAGGACCCATCGGATCTGATTTACCCATTTCATATGCTAGTCGTACATTAAATTCCACTGAATCTAATTACTCTACAATTAGAAAGGAACTTTTGGCAATAGTTTGGGCTACAAAATATTTTCGTCCCTACCTTTTTGGCCGAAAATTTACAATTATAACGGATCATAAACCACTTCAATGGTTATTTTCGATCAAAGAGCCTAATTCAAAATTAGTAAGATGGCGACTCAAACTTCAAGAGTATGAATATACAATTCAATATAAAAAAGGTATTCATAATAGCAACGCCGATGCACTATCACGACCACCAAGAGAAATACACCCCATGGAAATCAAGAAACCTCCTTCTACTCACATGTCAGCAACATGCGATAACAATGAGGCAGATGACCAATATTTATGGCACGAAAGAATCAAGCATTTCTTTGATAACTTTCAAGATCAACCGAATCTTTTTGAAAAACCACAGAAAAAGAAAGAAACAAAAGAGATTAATATTATTTCTCAAATAATAATACCTCCACCAAGTTTGAAGAAAATCAAGGAACCCGAACAAAATAAATTAGAACCACCTAAACCTTCGACAAGCCATGAAAACGACATCATTTTACTAGAAATTCCAGAAAAAGACGGATCGGAAACAGACACAGCTAGTCTATCCATAGAAAAATTACCACCAGAACCTCAAGAGATCGTAAATAACAAAAAAGATAACTCCGAAACAGAAACAGTACACACATCAAAGGAAGACCCTATATTAGGTGCCCCGTATGTCAATAAATCTTTAAACATATTCAAAAATCAGAAATATTTAAATGGACAGCAAAAGAAAAACCCTATGTGACCAAAACTACCCTATTCGAAACAAAAAAAAGACTAGTTTATTTTATAAATAAAGACCCCTTAACTTTTGATATACAATCACTCTTTAAGGATTATCTACCACCAGATACATATTGCCTATATTTCCAAAATAAGGAATTAGAACCCCTAATTTTAAGAATTTTTCAAGAAACATTTAAAAATAACGCATACAAACTTGTTATTTCAAACACACTCCTTGAAGACGTTTTAAACGTAGATGAAAGAAAAGAAATTATAGAAAGATATCATACCACGAAAACATCGCACAGAGGAATGACAGAAAACATAAAAAATATTAAACAACGTTATTACTGGCCGAGCCTGGAAAGAGACGTTATAAATTATGTAAATACTTGTGAAACATGTCAAAAAACAAAGTATGATAGACATCCATACAAAGTTGTATATAAACCCCAACTGGATCAAGACCCCTTGAACACATATATATGGACATATATTCAATTTCAGGTCAAAAGTATTTAACCTTGATAGACAATTTCTCAAAATTTGCTACTGCCTATCCTGTACATGAAACCTCAATAGAAATCTGTCAGAATTTGATTAAATTCTTTTCTCATCATGGTACACCTTCCAAGATTACCACCGACTATGCTAAATCCTTTAAAAGTAATTTAGTACAAGACCTCTGTAAAACTTACCAAATAGAATTATATTTTATAAGCCCATACAACCCAAATTCAAATTCCCCAATAGAAAGATTTCATTCAACTCTTCAAGAAAGCCTTATTGTACTTAGAAACGATCATTGTAGTAAATCTATTCAAGAATTAATAGACATAGCTATTTTAAACTATAATAACAGTATTCATTCATCACATGAATATACCCCATTTCAAATTTTAAAAGGCAATTTAAATTACCAATTAAATTTTGAAAAAAATCTAAACCAAATGCAAACTGATTATGTTTATGAACTAGCACAAATATTTAAAGAACTCAATGAAAACATAACATCAAAATTAAACGAAAAAAGGCAAATATTTTAGCAAATCTAAATAAAGAACGAGAAAATGACCCCCAAATACCTGAAGCTACTACACAACTTATAAGTACCCCGCGAAAACTAGCCTCAAAACTAGAACCTAAATATAAGAAAACTAAGTTTAGAAATCAGCGACATCCCAAGAATATTAAAAGACGATCGTAATTTTCAGGAACAAAAACCATGAAGCTAATCATTCTTCTACTTCCGCTAATAGTCAATGCCCAGTATAAGATTGAAGAGTTAACGAATCCTTTGCTACCAGTGTACCAAGGAATTAGTTATATCATAACAAATTACCATCATGTATATTATCATGTTAATTTAACCAACATAAAAGACTGTCTAAACATTACAAAAACAACCCTCTTACAAACTAATATCACCCTCGGAAAAACTAATGTTACCCCTTACTTTCCCTTATACAAGCTATTGATAACAAGAATTCATAATCTATTTGAACAAGTAAAATCAATAGAATCTCTTATTGAACATTATTCTAACCCTCAAAATAGAGTCAAAAGAGGATTATTTAATTTCATAGGCAAAACTCAAAAGTGTTTATTTGGCACTTTAGATGATAGCGATCAAGAACGTTATGATACGTATATAAAGACATTGCAAGATAACCAAAATACCTTGCATCATGACCTTTCCCTAACCCAGAAAATCGTTAAAAACTTGACGAGAGACATAGACACCCAACTAAGCAATATTAAAAATAACCAAGAAGTATTATTGACCCAGGTCACTGACTTGAAACAAATGACCCAGTCTATAACCATAACTTCTTATTTTATTTTGCTACTTGACAATTTAGAAAACAACCTTCGTGTGCTACATGAAATCTATACGAACGTGCAAACCGCAATTAATTTCGCTGAGATAAATATAATGCATCACAGCATTTTTAAATATCAAGAGCTTAAAACGATTATCTTGAACATTGACCCTAAAAACAGGATACCTTTTGACAATATAATCAAATATTATGAAATTGCACATGCAGACGTAACAATTAAAGACAATTTAATTATATTTTACGTAGCCATTCCACTAATATCGGAAAAACCTTACATGCTTTATCATATATACCCAATTCCTGTAAATAATCAATTAATCACTATTAATAACCCCTATTTGTTAAAATCTAATAATAATTTCTATAATTTAAGAAAAACCTGCTTTAAAATAGAAGGCATGTTTTTATGCCCTAATAATTTGCTTAATCAAAACGAACCTTGCATTGTTCAAACTATTAACCTAACCAATCATTGCCCTATGATACCTATTAAGTACAAAGAGACGTCTGCTACACAGTTAAATGATAATTCAATCATAGTAATTCCGAGTTCTGAGAAGAACATCTATTTTGAATGTCCCAGTCAATACAGTATCGAAACTATAAATAAACCAACCCTACTTATACCCTCAGATTGTAAAGTAAAAATAGATGATAAAATTTTTGACTCACAAAGACCAGAGACAATCAATCTAAGACTAAAACTTCCTTCAATTAATATCGATGAGCGATTAGTTCAAAATATCGAACCTTTAGACTTGAAAGAAATAAATCTTGAAAATATTAAAGAAGATTTGGACAACGCTCAAAAATTGGTAGTTCATCCTTTACAGCACTTCGATAGTATAAATTCCGGATTATCGATTACTTTGTTAATTATCATTGTTATCATCCTTGCATTAGTAATAAGTATGTATTTTTATAAAAAATATAAAACAGAAACTGTAAAAGTGGACATAGAGTTGAAACCCCTCGAAAATCCCCAATTTTCTCAGACCTAAGGAACGGAGGAATTATATGGCCACTTATTCTTAATATAAGTTTAGTTTAAGATAATAATTGTCACAGCTTATTCAGCATTTAGAAGTATATATATAGAGGATATGAAAGAGGAGTAGTTAGTCATCTTAGCGCAGTCATAAAGTAAGCTTTGCAACATTGTAACATAAATTGTATTCTTGTGTTTAATAAATTAATTTTTTAAAAACACGAGTTGCGATTTATTAAATAAAATTCGCCGCCCGCCGTCATGCGTCAGTAGGTAGAATCTATAACAGCGTTTGTTTATATCAGTTATCAGTTTTCGAAAGTACGTTGCGTAAGTAGAAGTGTTATTGGATATTATTTTTTTAACTGTGGATATTTAAAAATCGGAAAATGTTTAAAAAAGGCTTTGTAAAAGCAGATTCTTCTAATCTTCCGGAGGTAGACTTGTTAATGGTTATGCAGTATTTTAATTCCAATCATGAATATTTAAGTGCAGAGATGAGAAGATCTAAAATGCAAAGATAAATATGTTTTAATTTTATTGGTATAAAAATTACTTTATTGGTAATGATTATTTGTAAAAATAAGAGCAAATAAATAAGTGTACGTAGTTAAAGTCGCTGTAAACTGTATACATATTATCACACGTTTTCACAGTAGTAGAATTTAAAAAAAAATGAATATGGATTATTATAACTGCAAGGAAAAGATATTTCATTACAGAACAAAGAATAAAAATATCCTACCAGTTGTTATCATCCGTTGTCTAGCTTGTCAACGACCAATAAGTGTACGGAAATATAGACTCTTTCTTTCAAAAATGCTATCATAAGTCTCAATATTTCTTTTATTGATTTGATGAAAGTTAATAGTTAAGTGATATTATTTAATGAGCGTTCGCAGGGTTCGCGTGTTTTGAAAATAAAGTGCTGAGGAGTCTCCCTTTTTGATATTGTAGGCATGTAGGCTATATCACACGAGCTGCACTCGATTAAGAATTAATATATTGATTAGGTATTATTATCGATTAATACACGAGGCATTTTTTTGTTCTTGCTGCCTAATAAATAACTTACATGCTTGCTCTGATTAAATGATATAGTTTTGTTTGCTTTTTGTTTTCAGATCAGCTCGACAAAGTTATGGGGATAATGCGATTGGTTATGTACAACTAAGCCGAGAAGGAGATATTTGTAACGTATTTTCCAAAGTAACTCCAGAGCATAAAATAAATGCTAAAAATTATGTAGTTTCTTGTAAAATAAATGAAAAAGAAGATAATATTTTAGAGGTAATGTGCCAAGATTGTGCAGCTTCTGACGGTGGTTGTAAACATGCGGTGGCTTTTGTAATGTGGTTATATCGTCGAAGCGAAGAACTCTCGCCAACAGATAAAGTTTGCTATTAGAAAAAATCTGTTTTGTCTGAAGCAACAACAACAAAAAAATTAGTCACAATAGCCGACTTTGGGTCTAGCAACAATACTTCTTTATGTACTCGTATTAATGAGGGACACAAATTAGTTTACGACAAATATATTAATGAGGCAAAAAAAAGAAAGATAGAAAACTCTATTACACGATATTACATCGACGATCCTTTAAAAAAAAAAATGCTACTTACTTACTTGCCTTCACTACCTAAAACATCAATTTATGGCTACATCTCTAGATAAGGTAGCGCAAGAATTTATAAATTTTTGCAAAGTAAATATGGCGCCGGAACTTCTTAAAACTATAGAAATGGAAACCCGAAATCAAGTGAGTCCAAACTTTGGATGGAAATGAGGTATGGGCGAATAACTGCGTCTAACGCCTATGAAGTAGCCCACTGTCATAAAAAGGATGATGTATTGGTTGAAATTGGTTGAATATTGGCTAAAAATCTAATGGCTACCATAACACCTTCTCACGATCCTCGTTCATATCTCCCAAATGAAAATTTACACAGCTTCTTTTTTACCCCCATTGTATCAACAGAGCTTCAAACTACAATTAATAAAATAAAAAACAAATCATCATCTGGTACAGATGGGCTCACTCTCAAAATGTTTTCCAATCTGCCAAATTGCACCTTAATCCATCTAACAAACTTAATTAACAAGTCATTCCCAAATGGAGTCTTTCCTACCTGCCTTAAGACTGCAATAATTATTCCTTTGCATAAGGGAGGAGATAAACAACAAGCTTCAAACTATCACTTTATCAAAGATCATTGAACGATTGGTTAAAAAAGGCTCTTATCGTTTCTGTTTAAATATAAAATTCTTACCAATTTGGATTCTTGAGTAACAAGTGCACAAATGATGCTATGTTTTCTCTCTTTAATAGTGTTTACACCAGTATAAATAATAATCATTCAACAGCAACAATTTTTTGTGATTTCTCCAAGGCTTTTGATTGTGTAAACCATAACATCTTAATTGACAAATCGAATCACTATGGGTTCAGAGGAACGCCCCTTGAGTGGTTTAAATCGCATCTCAGTTACAGAAATCAGCTTGTAAAGTTTGATACGACGAAGTCTTCTTGCAAACCAATAGAATGTGGGGTACCTCAAGGTTCAGTCCTGGGCCCTATTTTGTTTCTGATTTTTATAAATGACATGGCCAATCTTAACATCAGTGGCAAAATCTGTCTTTTTGCTGACGATACTAGCTTTACATAGAGCAATCCGGATGCTAGGGCACTACATGCTACTATTTCTAATGACTTAATTACCATTAAATCGTGGTGCGATTCTAATCTTCTGTGCCTAAATGTCTCAAAAACTAAAGTCTTATCATATAAAACTACTATTCAACCCTTTGTACTTAACAACACCAGTTTGGACGTTGTAGAATCTGTGAAGTTCTTGGGACTTAATGTTGACTACTCCCTAAAATGGGACTTGCATATTGATGCCTTATATAAAAAATTAAGTTCAGCATGTTTTGCCTTAAGATCAGTTTCCAGGGAATTAAGTTTTCAAACATCAAGAACAGTTTATTATGCCCTTTTTGAGTCACATCTACGTTACGCCCTTCCATTCTGGGGCACATGCGGTGTGACTCAATTTGAGCGCATCTTTAAACTCCAAAAGAGAGCAGTTCGGTATCTGCTTGGACTTAATAGCAGAGCTCACTGTCAGTAAATCTTTAAAAAATACAAGATACTTACTCTTCCCGCTTTATTCATATTGGAATCTATTTGCTTAGTACGCAAACATAAGTCAGAAATGCCAAGTAGGCCGTTTCACAATTATTCACTTCGCAACGCAGTGCATGATCTTTATCTGCAAACCCCTCGGTCCGAGTTAGTAAAAAGCTCTATTCTATACAGAGCCAAAAAGATGCATAATCATTTGCTTTTGGAAATTAAATCAATTACTTCTTTTCCTCGATTTCATAATGCTTTGAAGGCATACTTTCTGGAAAAAGCCTTGTACGCAGTGGAGGATTTTTTTCTAGGATAACTTTTTGGGTATCACACACACACTGGCTCTTTTTATGTCTTAAAATAGAGAATATATTAGTTTTTTTTTCTTTAGTAAATGAATTGCACTTTCATTTTGTATTTAATTAATTTACTGTTATTGACTATTGTGTTTATTTTTATTGACATTTTATACATCAAGATGTATATTGACCAGGTACATTGTTTCTGTACAGTTTTGCGTGTATTTATTTTGTTTGTATATTTATTTTTATTTTTATTTTGTGTGTTTTGTTTTGTTTTTATATGTTTTTTTTAATTAGCTTTGTCTACAAAATTTTGTAATTTTTTGATAATAAAGCATATGATTGATTAATTGATTGATTGATTGATTGAAAAAATACTGGGAGCTAAAGTATTTCAGACCAAAGCAATGAAACGAGGTTTAAAATTGGAAGATTTGGTAATAGAAGAATTAAAAAAGAAAACAAAAAAATTTTATAAAAAAGCAGGTCTGTTTTTATCCCGAGAATTTCCAATAATAGGAGCATCTCCAGATTTTATAACAGACGATTCTGTTATTGAAATTAAATGTCCATCAAATGAAAACACGTTTTTAAATTATATAGATAATGAAGGGAAAATTAAAGAAAAACCATTACATCAAATTCAGCTACAAATGTATCTTGCTGAAAAAAAGACTGCTGTTTTCGTTGTTGCTAATCATGACTTTGAAACAACTAAGAAAATTACCGTTAAAGTTGTTGTTTATGATAAAAATCTTGTAGAAAAGATAACATACGACGTCATGCAATTTTGGAGTGATGCTGTGTTCGATAAGTTATAATGATGTAGGTACTAAAAAAAATAAACTTATGCAATAAAATTAAATAAAATTTTCATTTATTAAACCCAAATTCTACTAAGCAAAAATGGTCACAACATTATTTTTTTATAGTAATTAAAAAATTTAATAATTAAAAAAATTTAAATATTGATTATTCCACAAACAATAATAGAAATATTATCTAAATGAGCAACTAATTTATTATGTACACAAGCATGAGGAGCTAGTATTTCAAATTCTCTTATCCTGCTTATTACCCTTTCGATATGGATACGCAAACTAGCAATTCTTTTTGCCTCTGACTTCTGTCTTAGTGCTTTTTGTCTTGCTTAAAACCGACGGTGACCTTACCAATACTACATTTTTTGAGGCTAAAACTTCATCTATATGTTTGAAGCCTCGATCTGCCATAATGTCAGCTCCACTCTCAGGAAGATCAAGAAAGCCCGATTCATTAACTATAGTTATATCGGACGTTCTCCCGCCAAAGCCTTTTGATATATAATTTATTAATCCATCAGGTGTACATCCAATTAAATATTTAAAGGTATTACATTTTTTGTACTCAGACCACGTGAGGGCCTGTAAAACAGGATTGGTTGGTTTTTGACATTAATTGACACCTCGAAACAATCAATAATGCATTGCACTTTATTATATCTATGCCTAAAAGGTATTGGCAAATGCTTTTTTATTTCTTCCAGTGGTTTCCATTGAATAAAGTTCTTAAATGCTCTACATAATATGGGCAAAGATTTTTGAAAGATAATGCCCACAACTCTACTTGATACGCCACCTATGCAAGCATACGATTGATTAAGCTTAATTTTTTTTTAAAGTAATAAAAATGTCAATCTTTGTTAACGGACATTCTGCAAGTATGATATCAATCAGTAAAAGTGAATTTTCAGGTATTCCTAAATATCGTTTTGGATTTTTTTCTATCACATATACTTGTCTTTTTTCCACGTTTTGTTTTATATTATAAGGCTCCAAAGATTCACTTTGCGATACTTGCAATTCAGTTTCAGAACAGGCATCTAATTTAAATTCCGATGAACTACCAGTACTATCACAAATACTAGATGAGGAGCTTGATTCAACGATTTCAGTACTTTTGAAATGTTTAGCTTTGACTATTTTAGGCGGTCGCAATAAACTACACTGAATCGGCTTAGATTTTAATGATGGTCTTATGTTTACTTGTACACCAATACTTTTGAAATCCATTGTGCTATTATTTTTTTGAAAATTTTCTTCTTCTGGGACATCAGCTATGTCCTCGGCTATCTCTATTGCGCACAGGTTTATTTTAAGTTTTTTTTGGTCTATGTATTCTTCAATAATTTCTTGACATTGTCTCTTTAAGAATGCCGATCGAGAAGAACTAGCTTGTGCACCTTTTCTTCTAGTTTGGCACTCAAAAAAACGAGGAACAACACCTTCATTTAATTTAATTTTCACGTTTGGCAATAATTTAAATTTAACATAATTTTCAGCATCTTCCTCTAACTAAAAAAAAATGTACCTATTAATTTCAAAATAAATATTTAGTTAAAAAATCACTCCTAGCATTCAGCCGTTTAACGTCAAAACACCATATGTAATATTTTTATTATTAGGACTTACGTTTTTAAAAACCATAATACTTTTTACCTATCACTTTTTTACGCTTGTCACTCAAGTAACTTAAATTCCTAGACTTAGAACACTCCTCTAGGATCCAAATTTTATTCCGATTCTACAGCAAAAAATCATAAAGAAATAACCTTAAAATTTAATTACTTTTTATATACAAGGCGCTTGGGCTAAAGTTTAAGACTTTTTAACAAAAGCATAATTTTCTCTAAACAAGGTATAAAACGAAAACATACGGTGTTTTTCTATTATACGGCAGTGATATGTCCATTGGTATTTACGTTTTATTTTTTATTTATGTATCTTAAAACTTACATTAAAATGATCCTGGCAGCAATAGGCTCCTGTTTTTTCACTTAATAGGAGATCCCGGCGCATTGCTCGTTGCCAAAGAATTCTCTTCTTTTTGTCTGTCGGCAAACGAATAAAATATTTGTCCGGTGTTGATGCCGTCGTACTTTTACATTCAGGAACAATACAATATTTATATTTGTTTTTAGTGTGGTATGATGCCATATTCAAATAAAAAAAGTCTCTGTACGGATGAAAAAACTAACTCTTCTAAAAACTAAATCTTTTTCACTATTTATTTTTACGGAGCCAGTCATCCTGAGCCGTTAATTGACCCTTTCAAAAAGTGTGTGAGCTAGAACTCGTCGGCCTTTGGGGAAACCGCTCTTTATATAATCGAGAAGCAGCTCTACCATTGTATCGAACTTGCCCATAAATTAATAGCATATCGGCATATTCAGCAAAAGTATAATCTTCCGTTACTTAACCGTTATAAAAACGGAATTAATTCCGTGTAGAATCGGTTACTGACAATGACAAGTTAGAACAATGAATGTTATTCCATTTCCCGAAAAGCGATAGTAATAAAAAATAAAATACAAATCTTTTTACGAATGTTGGCTTGTTTCTACTCTAGGACTATATTAAAAAAACTTAATTGAATCTATTTATGGGTGATTTTATTAAATTTTAAACATGAAACTTTATAAAGGTGAAAGCATTTTTGATATGGTAGATATAAATGTATGTAATTTTTAAAATTACTTGATTGCACAGTAGTTGTGGGACGTTAAGCAGAAAGTTAGAAGTTCAGTCCTGATTAATTCTCCAACCTTGTTAACATGCACTATCGCTTTTCGGCAAATGAACTTTAGCATTATTAATAAAAAAATCAATTCTGGTACTGTATCTTAATTTACTTTTAATCAATTTTTACAAAAACGGTGATATTTAGCGATTTTTGCTGAGAGCAACTTTTTTATGTAAGAGGCATCATAATCTGATATCCAAATTGGCAGAAATTGAAGTCTTAGGGAAATGGGGTTAAATTTACCAAATATCGCGAAAAGTAAATGTACTAACAATAATTTATGTCCCAAAATTGGTTGGAAGCTACAAAACGAAAACTAATTTTTAAAGGTTTTCTTCAAAGAGCTCTGGCTTTCTGAGGAAGCATTTCCGAACCCAAGTTCATATGAACTTTTCTTTTTTTTTACGTTTTCAATCCTAGAAGTTTGTAACATGATCAAAGTTCATCTGATGGCGCTGTTTGAGTAAAAATAACGTGTGTTAGCTGCAATTTAATAAATTTTCTCTTAATTAAAAGCCTAATCATTAAAAGAAAAATAATATGTGTTAAACTTGAAACAGTATGTAACCTGTTTTTTGTAAAGTATAATGCATTAGTGCCCTAATTTCCAAGTATTTTGGTAAAATTGTTTGGTATCCTTTTGAACTGGTGAAGGCAAACTTTAAAACAGAATGGTGCTTTCTGATTCTGACATCGAGAAAGTTAAAAACATATTACCGGATAGGTTTCTCAACTCAATTGCCGAAAGGGTAATAAATATCCTTGACAAAAAGTTTTCTGCTAAACTCAATAAACAGCAGGAACGCATAACTAAGCTAGAGGACTAGGTAATAGACTTAAACAGGCAAATTTTTAGTTACACACCTCCCTTGACAATTCGGAACAGGAATCCCGAAGTCTCAACCTGAGAATATTTGGCATATCAAAAGAAACAAAAGAAGATTTAAAGCCAAAAATGCTCAAATTGTTCTAGGAAAAGCTAAAAATAGAAAATGTTACCAGCGCGGACATTCTAAAATGCTACAAAATCTTATCAAAACAAACAACCAAAAATTCACCGCTGGCAGTACTCATCAAATTTAATTATCGTATTTATTTATCGATACTGTACGCTCCGCCGTAATAAAAAATCGAAAATACCTTAAATCGACGGGAATTATTATCAAGGAGGATCTTACAAAATCTCCTCTTAACCTTATGTCTGTGCGGGTATACACGATCCGCTTTCAACGGATGCGGTAGAAACGGAGCGGTATACTGCATTGGTACGACCACAGATGTATACCGGGTTACACAGAAAAAAGGGAATACTTAATAACTTTTTTACTTTTTAAGATAAATAAATGAAATTTAGTACATCGATAGAATTCTTAGAAGAGGATCTTTTGACATATTCTATTATTTTCCACCACTTCCGGTTTAACAGGAAGTGACACTAACTTTCTTATTTTAAATGGGACATTTGGTATATTATTACGTATTTCGATAGAAAATAATATTCTAAAAACACTGATACTATATATACTACCTTTTGTTTTATAGCCATAGAAAATATTTTTTTAAATGTTAAAATAGGGTGCCATGAATGCCTTGAAAGTTTTAATTTTTAATCACGGAAAAATAGTTTTCTTTGCATTTTATGACTTAAATCTTTTACACGCCTATTTAAAATGTCCAAACCATTAATTTTGGCATTAGTTAATTTTTGTAAGTAGCACATTATTGGGAACAATCACTTTTTAAATGCGGTTTTTTTTTCCCAATAATTTGATATGATTATTTATTAAATCCGTTAATAAATAAGCCCATAAGAAGAAAAAAAATTATTTACAAAAATGAACGAACAGGATGCATTGTCATAACACACCTGCCTATTTTTTTCAACTGACATAACACATCATATTTTGGCAAACGTCATATTAACTATTTGAGGATAAAAGAACAAATTTTATAATGCAATATTTTTTTTAGTATTTTAATGCGACATATTTTATTTAACATTTACTTAACATAACATAGGTACACAAAAACGGTAAACAAACAGAAAAAATATGACGTTTACAAATTATTTTAACATAACATGTTCGAAACGATCACCTTCTTGTCTAATGAAAGTACGTATACGCATACGCGTGCGGCATATCAACTTTTTCTTCATTGGTAAACGTTTCAAATATCTGCAAATTTAAATAACAAATAATAATGGCGCTTGACAAGATGTCATGTATAATGTCAATTGAAAAATAAATAATTGAAAAACGCGTCAAAACGCAGCCTATTCAAGCAATCAAAGCCTTCTATGCTATTTTTATTGATTAAATGCGTTTATGGCACCCTATTTTAAAATAAAAAAAAAAGAATTTTTTCTATGAGTATAAAATAAAAAGTAAAAAATAAAGTATTACTGTTTTTAGAATATTATTTTTTATCGAAATACGTAAAAATATACCAAGTGTCCCATTTAAAATAAGAAAGTTAGTTAAGAAACCGGAAGTGATGGAAAATAATTAAAATATGTCAAAAGATGCTCTTATAACTGTACAGGCTATACGTCCTCGGCGAACTACGGGCTGGTCACGCAAAAATCTGGCCACGGGCCATACAGGAATGTCCTCTCCTTCTGATGGACAGAGACTCCATGGCTCCAGTGACAGTGGAGTGCGAGGGATTCGTGACGCACATTGCAGGCAGAGAGGAGTGGCAGCATTCCAACAGACCTGTATTGCTAAATAGAGGGACCATCTGGTACTCAGATGGCTCCAGAATGAATAACAGAGCTGGATGAGGGCTTTGTGGTGGGATCCCACATACCAGTAGGGTATACTCGTTTGGGGGAGCACGCCACTGTTTTCCAGGCCGAAGTATTCGCTGTATTAAAATGCGGACAGGAAATCCTAAGCCGCGGACACCGCAATACAGTCGTATGCTCCAACAGCAGAGCTGCCATTAAGGCTATCACGGCCGTAAAGGTAAGCTCCAAGCTTGTACTAGAGTGCATAAAATTCATGGAAAAACTGGTGCAGGATAGCTGCAGGGTCCAGCTCGTGTGGGTACCTGGCCACGCAGGACATGCAGTACATAATGAGGAAGCGGACTCTCTTGCCAGACTGGGCTCCGCGAATGTGCCGATGGGGTCGGAACCTATAATTTGTATCGCGAAATGCGTAGCGGACAGGCAAAAGCGCACATAGGTGGGCCCTCTGCCTGTCTCACCAAAAATCTACTATGCCTAAAAAGACGCGAAATTCGGCTAGCGACAGGTCTTTTAACCGGCACTGGCACTTAAGAAGCCATCTTCATACCATCGGTATTGCGGATAATCCGGAATGCCGGTGGTGCTGGGAGGAGAATGAAACCGTGGCCATGTGGTCGGGGAGTGCCCAGCACTCACGGGCGCCAGGTTCAAATACTTGGGTAACACCTTCAGTGCACCGAGTGACTTTAAGTCCTTCCAGCGATCCCAGGTCTACCGTTTTTGTGGTAGATCTACCGTTTTCATGCTTTAGCTACCGGTCTACCGCAAAGCTGTTTATATCTACCGTTAAAACTTCTACTTATATTTTCAAATTAATTTCCAAAAAAATAGAGAAGAATTAATAAATATTAGTTATTACGTTTCGGTAATTTGCCCATGTCTTAAAAAAATTGTCGGTTTTTTTAAATATATGTTAACGTTTTGTCGTTTAAGTTTTTAGTGAGTTTATAACAAAGTTAACAATGAGGAACGTAAAATGTCAAAAAAATATATTTTTTTTAAATTACTACATATTGATCACTATGATATAATTTTGATGACATAATATTTAAAAACGTGTCATTAATAAACCCAAAATGTATTTTTGAAGGCACATGGGAATCCATAAAATATACCTTTATTAATAAATTTTCTAAAGTTAGTAGCAGATAATGATTATTTATTTTCATTGTCAAAAAACTACAGCAACTATCTACAGCTTCATAATCATAATAATAATATGTACAAAAAATCCGATCACCTTTCTGATTCAGGCTGAATTAAATATTGACTTTTAGTCAGATTGTTAATATGTAGGAGTGAAAATTTTTTACCGCCTAAGATTTTATGATTTGGCATTTAACTATATATTATGTCAATTTATGTTTAACACTTCTTGATTCACAAAAAATATATAGTACAAATGTTAAATTAGTATTACCACTCATAAAGTCATAGTCGATGGCGACTTTAGCGAACTTTTGTTAGGTATTTATTTTTGACAATAAAATTTTTATTGATCATAACTATATTTTTGTGTTTATTAGGTTTTAAAATAAAAAAAAAACGATGTGTTTAATAATCTTATTTCTTGTTTTTGTTTTATCTTAGAATCTACCGCTTTTTTGATGATAAATCTACCGCTTTTGGTGATTTTAACCTGGCAACACTGAGTCCTTCAGACCAGAGAGCCTTATCGGTTTTTCTAAGGCTATTGGGCTTTGGTAACCTCCGGTGGGGCATGACGGGTCCATCAGGAGACCTATATGCATAACTGCCTTGGTAGCCCACTGTTTTGACAATTTCAAAAATTTCAATACCGTTGAGGTATCTTCGTTTTTATATTTCATTATTTATTTATATATTATTTCAAGTAAAATGTTGAAGTTAAGAGACATTGAAAAGGTCGCGCAAAATACTACCAATGCTAAATTAAAGACGGTAAAAGCGTTGCATACTATTGCCTGTGGGGATGAGGGCGAACCACGTCGAGTTAGAAAAGATTTATGACAGTTTTCAGGTTTTGTTTTAAATAAAGAATCTGATGAATTTATAAATAGAATAAGTCAAGTAAGAAATCAGATAGAGTAGAGATAGACCCTATATCTGTTTGTAATATATTAAATTTAGAATATTTAGGAAGTCATGATGAAGTGGTGAATAGTGTGTGTTCTTTTCTCAATGACTTGTCAGTGGTTAGTGAAAATGAAGACGATGATTATTACCAAGATGATGAAGCGACAGATGATGACAGTGACCACTAGCTTAAGCAAGAGAATGACTTCGAAACCAACGAGATTCATTCGCCTTGACTTTCAGAGACGAGGAAGACAGTATACCTTCTTTTCATGGAAAAGATGAAGATAATGGAAAGATGAAGTAGATAAATGGATCAAAGATTTTGAGAAAATTGCAGATATTACCAGATGGAATGAACTGCAAAAATTAATATTTGCAAAAAAATCGCTTAGTGGACTTCCTTAATTATATGTACAGTCTGAGAAAGGCATAAAGTCATGGATGGCTTTAGAGAGAAAATTACGAGAAGAATTTGAACTATAATATATTTTTACGGACAAGTTAAGACCGGAGAAGTGACTACTTTCTTTATTAAATTAAAAGACGGGAATAAAAGATAAGAGCCCTGTATCTTTTGTTCCAAAAGATGCAAGACGTTTGCCCAATGTTTTTTTTTTTAATTAAAAGACGTACCAAAAGCCAACTAAAGACGTAATTTGTCTCATATGTTATTTAAAGAAGTTAAAACGTTTAATTTAAGAAGTTTATAGTTACCTTAGTGCGATACTTCTCGGAAATTCTTACCTGTGAACCAGTGTTTTTTTAAACTATTCCATTGATAATAAACTTAGTTTTGAGAAATTAATTCAGTGCTTTTTTTAAAATTGAAACCCCTAGACAACAAGAAAAAGCCTACACATATTTCATTTTAAAATACGTTTACATTGTAGAAAAAAAATGGTTTTCCAATTTTTCTCATGCATAGTATGTAAGTCACGAGTTGTTGTCGAAAATGCTTTTGGAAGCTTGAAAGCAAGGTTAAGACGTATTTTAAAAAGAACAGACATTAATTATAAATTTGTTCCTAAAATTGTATATACCTGTATGATAATATAGTGGAAGCTAATAAAGATACATTTATTGAAAATTGACTAAATGTTTTTTGAGAAGCAGAAATAATTTTTCCTTAACTCAAGAGGAATACCGCTCTAGAGCATGATTGCCTTGAAGGAGCCACTATTAGAGACAACCTTAGAAATTTTATGCAAAGATTTCCATTGAGAAGATCTAATTTAGTTTGAAAAATTTTCTCAGTGTACGTTGGGTTCGAGTGAGAGTTTCACGTTGTTTGCATCGTTGCATCGAATATTTGAAAGAGTCGCATCTTCCACTTGAGTCTCAAGGGTAATTATTTTTCATTCATTTATTTCATTTTCCAAGCTTCTATTTTTTTATCAGAATTTAGATATTATCTCACAGGTCTGGAAAAAACGTAAAACACCACTTTGGGAATAGCCAATTAGTTTTATTTGTAGTTTTATAAGTTTAACTGCAGTTTGCGTGCCGTTTAAATTATCATTTTAAACATATCTATAACTATTAAGTATTTTTTGACACTTTACGATAAACAGATTTACGCCATAGCGCTTAATGCTTACAAATTGTCTATATGCTTATAAACTATACTTCGAAAATAAGTGCGTTCAGTGAAAAGTGTTTCTGTGGTCCGATTTATAGCGTTCATAATCGTTCTACTGAATGGTGCATTAAGATGTAAATGTAAGACGATCGCTAAACTTCGACCCGGTTTTACATGTGTTGGACATCATTCTACCGAGGTCGCGATGATCACGTAGAGGCCGTTCAGCTAAGAAAATTGCTGCTGTTGCTGAACGTGTATAAAAGATCACGATCAATAATAGGTAGTTGCTCTTAAGCTTTAAGCATCTTCTATGTGGCACATTGTGGAATATTTTTAAGCGATATCTTAGATTGAAGGTTTTTAAAATACAGCTCTATTCAAATTCGCCTGCGAAACGAGCAAGTTATTGAATGAGTATTTTAATAAGAGAATTATCTCGTTGCGACCGTCAATCGGCCTTATGTGATTTGATGCCATTGCCTTTATCTAAGTAAAATCTCAGGTCCATGTTGGCAAACGAAAATTGACAAAACCGGCCGATGTGGTAAAACTTCAATCAAATAATAATTTGATTTTAATGTTTTCTTTTTTTAATTCCCAGTAGCTTTTATTGGATCACCTATTACTTACAGACACAAGACAGAATAAATAAAACAACATTTTTAAAATTATAATAACTTTTATAAAATTGAATCAACAGTACAACTACAAAATCTTTTAAGTGAATTTAGAATAACAATGTACCAAGACACTCACGTGAATAGTTGCAACTTTAATATTAACAATAATAAAATAATAAATAAACTTAATAAACGGATTGTGATAAAAATAACGTGTGATGCTAACACAATTACAATTTTCATAATATTCTTTATCTTGCCCTTTTTTATTAATTTTCAATAAGTCGTTTTTATTAAATACGACTTTAAATATTTCTGAATGCTCTTTTAACTTAATACTTTTCCTTTTCGGATTACTATTTTAAAAAACACAACTTTATTCTCAGAAGCTGGTTATAAATGATCGTTAAAATTGCTTAAAATAGTTTAGCACAGACACATTATTATAAAAAAGGATTTGTTGTAACAATGCACAGTGTAGGTTACAGCAAACTTATTCTTTCGGAAATGAAGCTTGAATTATGGATTAATAAAAAAGACTTCATACATTTGTAGACTACTTTTGCTACCTTCCATTGCATATTGTTACAACATGGTTTCACAGTCAGTATTGCTAAGAAATAATTCATATATTTACAATAAAAACCTAATAAACATTATATATTTGGATTTATTTACAATATCACAATTTGTTAAAATTAATGATTTTATTGTAGATGTAAGTATCTTTTTATAGCGCATAAAAAATGTATAGCCGTTTTACGTTGCTAATAGGTATATATTATGATCTAAGATTATCTTTTATAATATTTAAGACATTCTATATATTTATTCACATAAAGCTTCCTCTAAAGTTAATTGCCTTACACCAACAGTATAAGGTTAAAGTATTTTGTGCCAGAAATAATGTTATATATCATGTAATTATCATAATTTATAGAAAAGTCAATGTAGGTATATATACTTATTAAGGATGTAAAGTTGTTTATAAAGCCCGCTTGTAAGCTGCTGCTATCTGCAGCTTATTGCCTTGCGCCTTGATGTATATAGAATATATCTACTATATAAAATATCATAGGGTGACAATACTCAGGGTGATATTTTTTAGATTTTTATAAAAAAGATTTTTTTACACCTATCGTGCAGAATTTTAATAAATAGTTAAACGTCTAACACTTTTGAAGTAACCTGTAACAATCTTTATCCCAACCTATTATAGAGTAAATTAATTAGGCAACGAAGTTCTAAAAGTGCTTATTTGAACAGTAATTTCTCAAACAAATATCTTTGTAACCATAATTGTTCTAACATTTAAACTATTTCCAAATGACAAAATAATGATAATTTAAAAAAATCTCTTTTAGGCAATTCGCTTCCTGTTCTTAGTTAAATAAATATATTATATATTATACAAGTTGTACAAAAATTTACTATGTTTAAATCCGTATTTGCAACTGGCACTGCTAGTAATTTACAAACATTTACAATTTAAAGTTTTATGTTACACTTCATATAAAATATATAATAAGGGATTTGGTTAAATAGGCTGTGAACCAAAAATATTTTGTGTGAGATTAGTAAATTTCTTTAGTACAGTGATGTTATAATTCAGAAAGCTAACCTATTTTACCAAACATCCTTATCACATCAACTTTTTTAACCAAATGGTTTTTAACAAATATGTATACTTATCTTTGAGCTATTTAGTGTAGCGCCTCTAGCACGTATTTGTAAGTTAGTATCCCACAAAAATTAAAGCGAAAATACAACACCCAAATTAAATTTAGAACATACGAATAAAATGTTTTTAAGATATCAAAAAAATTATAAAATGGAGAGATGTGTTCGAAAAGCGATTAAATTGTATTCTAATAATTTGATGTTTATATGCCAACCAAAGGAAATAGTGTCATAATTCCCAAGCAAGATATTTTTTTAATTTATAGATTTCAAGGAAAAAAAAGATTTTGAATAAAAAACTGTTTTTATGCTTAACGACCCAAAAGCATTTTATTTTCTAAATTTTTAAGTGTTGATAAACTAGAAAAATATTAGGGTTTAAAAAAAATTAAAAGGTTTTGGGCTATCTAAACACAAATAAGAAGGTCTTATGAATTTTTTTGTTCAAATTCCATTATTTAAAGGTTGTCTTCTTTAAATATAAGCATTCATTATATATACAGGATCTCGCAAAATTAATGATAATGACAGCAGATTTGTAAAAAAATCTTTTGCCAAAAATTCAAAATTTGTTGAAAGCTCTAATGTATTTTCACATTTTTGGTATTATAAATGTTTCTTCTAATTTGTCAATATATTTTTTTATACAAGAAAATATACTCTATAAGTTTCTAGGATCAACTATTTTCCAAAAAAAAACATTTAAAAAACTTTTGCAGTCATCAAAAATTAGATAAATCGACCATTGCGTTAATTTAAAAAAATATATATAATTTTGAAATAGAAAAATTAAGCATTTTATGAAGGAAAAAACGTTAAATAACTTACTGGGTGTAAGATTTCTATTAAATTTAACCACTTTTTAAACCATTACGTATTTTTATAAATTTTTCTAGTTTCGAACAAAATTATTGTTTTGTAAAACTTTTTAAATAACGAATTTTGCGATGTTCGTCTTATTTTATATTTTTTTTCCAAATTGCTTAACGAGGTCAATAGAATGCATTTTTTCTGTAAAATAGCACATACGACAATAAAAATTATAATATAATAATCAATATGACACAACCATAATCAATTGATTATTATCAATTTTTATAATGCAAATTTTAATAAATCGTATGATTTTTACTTAAGAAATTTGCCAAAGTTTCATGTTCTTTTTTTGAACGTCATGAAACAAAAATGTATTTGTTTATTTTGAGAAATAAATTGATACCTTAATTTGAATTGAAAATAAATAAATTTATAGTAAGCACCTAAGGGGTGAAATACATTTGATTGATTAAACGAACCTTAAATATTACTGACTGTTGTTTTATAGCCCAGAAAATAATTAATTTGCTCACTCCCATTTTTTCCATAGAATTTTTTTAAATCTCTTTTTTGTTGTCAGTTTATAATTTATTTGAAAATTTTTAAAAGCGAAAAATGATTGATTAATTCACTAGAATTTTATTTGATTAGGACTCTTGTGGAATTACCTGAAGATTTAAATAAGATTACCACTAGGTTTTGGACTATGAAATTATATTTGATGATTGCCTTAATAATACCATCAATATAAAATTGAAAAATATTATATATGCTCTATTTGGTGCAAATGATATTTATACATTTATTAACATGAAATTATCATTTTAATAGTATATAAATATATTGGCTTCTAGTATCCATTAGAAATAAAATAAAATTCTTTTGATGATATCTTTAAGATAATCGACATTATTTAAAGAGATTTTATTTCGAAAAGAGTACATTTTTTGCCTTTATAGATCTGAATATAAGTAAAACTATAAGTATTTAGTAAATTATTATAGTATTGAAATTATAATATAAAATCGTTAAAAAGTTATGGGTTCGGCATCGTTTAAATATGATTGAACTTGAACAGAAAAGACTTATAATTATGTTTTTAGAAAATAGTTTACGTGATCCTTGTTGACTTTGCAAAGACAAAGAAACAAACTTCTTATAAAAAATTAGTTTAGATATTGTAAATATTACTGAAATATATTTTAGTATCTTTAATATTGCTTTTTTTAGGTGTCTTAAAAAAACTTAACCTTTTTATAATTCAATTAAAAGCAACCATGAAAAAACTAAATCTATAATTATTAATATGTGTTTAAGGTCGATAAAATTGAAACTAAAGTAATTTGAAATATGGAAAAAGATATTGGAATGGTGGGTACTTTTTACTGGACCGTATTGCGCTTTTAAATATACGAATAGGGTCCATCTGTGAGGGCGCTACACAACAATAGTCAAGAGTTCTCATCTTTATTAGTTCCTCCGCCGCCCGTTCCGCTTCCTTGTCCCGTGCCTGTTCGATTCCCTTTCACTTGTTTGTACTCGAGACCTGGATCAAACTGCATGAGCACGAACACCTAAACATAATTAGAACTTTGTAAATGAATGAACTATTATTTAAAATGCGAATTAAAAGCTATTTAAAAGCTAAATAAGGCTTTCAGTATACACTACTTAAAGGGTATAAATTCAAGATGTTATTAGATGCTAAACGTTCCGATCATTTTTAATTTTAATCTAAAGGAGTATTTAATTTATTATATGATGGATTGAAACTAAATTTATTATTAGTAATTAGAAGATTTACGAGACTGAGATCCGAGTAAACAGTAGAGTTCAGGTCAACTTTATTTAAATTCAGATCAAAGAGTAGAGATCAGAGTAAACTAGCTCCGAACATCGTTCGTGAATACAAGCGTTCTCAGTGAATACAACTGTTAAAATGGTAAAAGAATTCGACATATTGACATTGCTTTTTGTTTGGGTGAAACAAAAAGGGTGAACTTTGTAGGTACTAAACTTCTCTATAAGATTATGCATTTTTCACCTTTACCTACTTTTTACATTAGACTATTTTTTTTAAATTTAAATCAAATAGAATTTCATCTTTATCAGACGATGATAAAGAATCCCTTTTTATACAAAATAAACCTGATCTACAATATGAAAAAATTAAGGAGTCTAGGCGATGGCGAGAGTATGGTACTATGCTCTGGGCACTATGTATGGTCGGAATGAGCGTTGGCGCTCTGTTGTGAGCATACCCTACCGGGGCAAACAAAACTTTTTTTTGCTTTATGAAACCTAAATACCAGGTTAAGATCCAGAAGAAAATTTAACATAATTACTACTTAACTATACCCAAGTGGCCCATGCAATTTGGATGCGCAGTAAGACGGTTTTCGTCAAAGGGTTTTGCCAACTTTTTTTTTGTCCTTTGACGAAGACCGTAGATCGTTTAAAGAGCTCCGGGCGTAGAGGCCTGCTAGTTTACATCTCAGTATTATAGCCGAGTGTCATAATAGAGATTTAGCACCGTTCATGTTAAACTACGAAAATTATAAAAAGTGCTTCAGGAGGAATCTGATTTTAAATTTAAAACCAAGAACTGTCGTTGTAATCGATAACGCCCAATACCACAATAAATCACTATAAAAAGTACCAACTTTGTCAAGGAAAGCGGAAATGCAAGAATGGTTAGAGGATATGCATGTGATGAATATATGTTAAGGACACAATTATATGATATAATAAAGATTCACAAACCAAAATATAAACGTTATGAAATAGATGAACTCTTTAATGCAAAACGTATTACGATTACTACTATATCATCTAGATCTAAACCCAATTCAGTAAGTTTGGGCTGAATTAAAGGGATATGTGGTAAACGCAAACTTTAAAAATTCCTTATTTTGCTTAAAATTTGTATCACTTCAGAAAGCGTTAATACTTTAGAAAGTGTTACAGATTTTGAGCAAAATAGTGAATTTTCTGACATAGAGAAATTACATAAGGAGGGTTATGAATCACAAAACTTAACCGGTAAGACAAAACCTATTTAAACTTGTACACATTTGACTTATATTATATTTGTAAATAATATTATTTTGCGTTTTATTGGCCATTATTTGACGTTAGTTGTTTTATCTTTTATTTATTAGATAAATATATTACAGGTAATTTTAACATTAAAAAAAGTTCAGTAAAAACACTGTAAGAGATTTTTACCTACGAAGATATTAGCTTACAGAGTAAACTGCAAAAATAGATTTTTGTAAAAAAAAATTATTATAATATATAAATATAATATCGTCGGTTTTCATATTTTTCAAATTATTTTAGAATAAGCTTTTTAATATAAAAACTTTTTATTTTTAGAATATCTTGTTTCTCTTGGGTTATTATAGCCGATTAAATTTTCCTAGAAGGAAAGTAAAAATCGTTTTTTTCATCTGACGCCTAGAAATTGATAAAACCTTTGAATTTTATTTACTATAATAGATACTATATTATTATTTTAAATATTGCTAAAAGTTGCTAAGCCAAAATATGCCGAGTGTAAACTCAATAAAAACAGGGAATTTACAATTTTGTATTAAGTTTATCGATTTTTGTCCCTGTTGCACACTGACCCTTTCAATCTTTCGTCTGCGCATTTCATCGGCCACTTGGATCTGGTTGAGTTATAATAAATATACATACTTGATCTGTAGGTAAAAGTTGAAAATCATCAGGTGGATTCGTGATAACATATCTCTTGCTGCTAGCGTCACACGTCGAGCTTGTATCCCTAAAACGATAAAGTCCTATGCAGAGCATACCAAATTGTTTTAGTGCTGCGACGAACAAATCGCCGTATTTCCCAGTTTCTCCAAATTGAGCTAGAGGGCCATCGTATAAGGATATTTGACCTACTCGACACCGGTCCCTATTGGATAAACTTTCAGTCGTGCTGTAATTGATAATAAATTAAGTTAATTAATAATAATAATAATAAATATAATAAGATTAATAATTATTCAAAATAAAATGGGATTACAAACTTATAATAAAAGTTAACTTATGCGATATGTTTTATCTTCATAAATGATTTCTTTTAAATATATTAATCGTTCAGAAACCTACCTATAACCTCCTCTTAGTCCAGCTCCTTCAGCTAGAATAAGTTCTAGTTCTGGAGTCGCTCCACCAGTAATTAACGAACGTATTAGCGTTAAGGCGTTTTGGTTAAAATACGTCTAAAATAAAAAGTACGGATTTACAAAGACATTATATTTTAATATTAACAAGCTAAAAGTAATCCAGTAAGCATTGAAATATAAACTATACAAGGTGTGTGAGACAAAACAGTCCAGCCTGAAAATTTTGAAAAATAGCCTGGTTAGCCGAAAATGACTGAATACGTCAAATTCAATATTGAAGGGACATTTATTATCAGAAATTGCGTTTCTCTCACGTCATCTGCTCACTGACTCATGCGACGTCATCCTCCTGATCCCCTAAGACCCCATGTCAATTTTTTTAAATGGGAATAGGGGTTGAGTGGTACCTTGAATTAAAAGCAATTTACTTATTCTCTACATAGCCCTATTTTTATTTTATTAATTCGTTCTCAAGAAATATGAATAAATGTGGATAAAAAATAAACCTTATTTTAAATGAAAAAAATAAAAAGTATGTGTTTGAGTAACACCTATTTTATTAAATGTTGAAAATGACCTCCTTTGACCTCCATACAAAAATATAATTCTTGTTCAAAACGTCTCCGCACATTAGCGAATATGTCGGGCATTATTAATTGACATTTCAACAATTCTATTTCGAAGATCTTCAAGGTAGTCAGGCTTTGTAACAAAAACTTTGATTTTTAGGTGATCCCATAAAAAAAATCCAAAGGAGTAAGATCAGGAGATCAAGCAGGCCATTTTTGGTACATCTTCGGCCAATCCACCGTCCAGAAAATACGTCGTTTAAAATATGACGAACGGCAGCAGCATAATGTATTAATATAAAAAGGCCTAACAATACCAGAGGATACCAGCCCATACATTAAGTTTCTGAGGTCGCTGCGTCTGTGTTTCTCGAAAGTAAAGAGGAATAGTGTCACTTCGTGAGTATCTACAGTTGGGTCTATTGACTTCACCATGTAAATAAAAGGAGCATTCCGAGTCAAGTCAAAGTATAAGTCCGAGAAACAGACATTGTACAGCAAATTTCTCTTACGATTTAAAATCATCTTCATTTAGCCCATACACTAGTTTGATTTTGTAGGCATGATATTTGTATAATTTTAAAATTTAGTCAACGGTAAATTGAGACAAACCAGATGCGTTGGAAATTTTTTAAGCGGATGTATTAGGTTTCATCTCAACCTGACCCACTACTGCAATTTCTATTACTTCATTTCTCAGTGGTGACCTTAATTTTTTTTGTTTTGTACTGTTTCTTGCAACTTCCTCATCAAATCCATTACATAAGGATGATTTACCCTTTTATCCGGATGTTCACCATTAAAAGCACGTGCTACTGTGTTAGCTGATTTATTTTGTTGGTAGACTTACCAACTCAATTCTTTCTTGAAGCGTATAAACCATTTTTACCAATACTATCACCAGGACTAGATTAAACAAATACTTCATGCTACTGTTGTTATTGCTCACTTTAATAAAACACCGATACCAACATAAAAATAACTAAATCAACAAAAGCGTCTATGCAGATATTTACAACATATTTTGACGTTTTTGTCAAAATAACTTACATTTTCGGAATGTATTTTTTTTCTTGATTAGAGATAACAACTGGATAATTAAAAAAAGAAAATTTATACAGGCAACAAAATTGCAAGATCTCAACTTTTGAAGAATGTGATAGAAATTTAAACAAAGTGAAGATTTTCTGATGAATTGATGAAGTAAAAAAAAAATAAAAAGAGGGCTATGTAATAAAATTACCTTCCATTTAAGGTATCACTAGACTCCTATTCCAACATCCACATTTTATTCAGATTCCGAAAAAAAATTACATGGTGGCTCTGGGGGGTGAGGCGATGACGTCAGATAAACACAATTTCCGTCAATAAATGTCGCCGTCAATATTAAATTTGACGTGTGCGGCCGTTTTTCGATTGAACACTTTTTCAAGATTTTTAGGGTGGACTGTTTTGTCTCGGACGCCAGTATTTTCATTTAAATGTTTATAAAGAAAGACTAAAGTCAAGATTCTTATTCATCCAATTAAATGTTCTTTGCATTATATGAAAAGCGTATTTGATTATATGAAAATTAGATTTGAAGGAAGAACTATCAAATTATAGCTATATCTTGATGCATTGAAACTTAGGAGCAATGGTTTGAAGCATCAATTATTCCTAAATTTTGTAAAAATATAAGATCTTAAATCTTTCATGCTATTGATTCTATATCTATATGATTGGATATTCTGCATCAGAATATCCAATCGAAAAGATCGGTCATAAGTTTAGTCAGAAGCACCAAACCTATTTTATACTAATGTGTACAAGTGAACAAGTGTGTACAAAACAGTATATGACATCGTGTATTTAGGATACCATGTTTTCGAAGAATACGCTAAAGAAGAGCGAAGTAAAATATAACATTTTAACAGTTTTAGGAGAAAAAGTTTTAACATGTAATGTCAGCCAAAATATTATATAAACAACCCAAAAACAAATAAAAATTTGATTTACAGAATCACAGTATTAAATATTGTATTGAAGCTTCTTAGATTAACCGGTAACGACACATGAACAATACAGGGTGTTTTAGAACTATGGGATCAAACTTCTAGGGGTTGTTTAGTGCAACAGTAGAATCCATTTGAGTATAGGAACCCATGTCCGGAAATGTGTCACTACGCCACTATGGCCCTAAGACGCGTTTAAATTTAGAAAAAATATTAATTACCTAAATAGGATCTGATGCATTTATTTTTACCTTTTGTATATGATACCATCACAACAATTGTTAAAAATGTCTTCCTCCAACCTCAATACACCGATTTAAACACCGCACATGATTTCGGCGGACTACACTAAAAATTTAATCCTCGTTTTGAATGATTTCAAATGCTGCTGTTATTCGTCCAATTAAGTCTAGCTCTGATTCTACTGGAGTTTTGTAGACAAAGACTTCCACAAGAAAAAATCGAGCGACGTTAAATCGGGGGACCTAGGAAGTCAAGAAACTGCTCCACCTCTAACAATCCAACGGTGCCCAAACCGCTGAGCCAAATACTCGCGTACTTGTACAGCAAAGTGAGCCGGCGATCCGTCATGCTGAAACCACATTTGCTGTCTAACGTTTAGTGGAACATTTTCAAGGAGTTCTGGGAGAACTTCCTCCAAGAAATGCAGATAAGAATATAGAGAAACAGGTCAGATAGAAATAGGTCCTGTTAACCGTTGCGAGGTATGGCCCAATTAAATAATCATCAACAATGCCTGCCCATACGTTGACAGACCAACGATTCTGATGTTTTCTTGGAAAAAATGCATAAGGATTTTCTTCTATTCTTACTATTAAAAATACCGTTTCTTGTGAAAGAGACTTCATCGGTCCACAAAACATATCGTAAAAAATTTGGTTGTGCAATGATCAGAGGCCATCAACAAAATTGAACTCTAGGATGATAATCGGCTGCACTCATACCTTGAACTTTCTGGAAATGGTAAGGATGGAGTTGTTGCTCGTGTAGTACCCGCCAGACAGAAGCGTTACTCGTACTCATATTCTTAGCGACGTCACGTGTGCTATTTGATGGTTCATCGGCAACTCGCTGAAGCACCTCTTCTTCAAATTCGACCGTTCTTACGGTTCGAGCAACACCAGTATCATGCATCTTGGTCCTAAACATGCCGATCTCAGCGAGCCGCCGATGAACCGCAATAAACTTTTTGTATCCAGGATGCTGTCTTTCGGGATAACGTTCATGATACAACCGCGATGCTGCTCGTGCATTGCAGTTTGTTGCTCCGTATGCCAAATGCATATCCGCCAATTCTTGATTGGTAAAGTTTTCCATTAGCAATACATGTTTAAAAATTGTAAGCTATAAAATTTATAAACATGACATTGAGAATTGACATTGATAAGCGCTGATTTTAAGCAATTGTTGTTATGGTATCATGTACAAAAGGTAAAAATAAATGCAGCAGATCCTATTTAGGTAATTAATGTTTTTTATAAATTTTAACGCATCTTAGGGCCGTAGTGGCGTAGTGACGCATTTCCGGACATGGGTTCCTATATTCAAATGGATTCTTCTGTTGCACTGAACAACCCCCAGAAGTTTGATCCCATAGTTCTGAAACACCCTATATAATGATAAATGTTTTTCATCAATAATTAGTTAATAATTAGTAAAAAGTTAGACAAACTTTTTGGTCAGAAAGGTAATCGGCTTAAGTAAAATTTAAAGCTAGATAAGATTCGGGCTTATACAAATGTAAATGTACTTACTGTTGACATTAATGAATCTAATACACTAACAGCAAATGCTGTACCACAAGCAAAAGGCTGCGTTAAGTACAATTCAGTATCAGGATCGTCATCATCGTCTTGGTCGAGAAACTGTACATTACTATCATTAACCAATTCTAAAAATAAAGTATGTTAATGATCAAATTTCAAAGTAATTCGTAGGCTGCTTATTACCCGTTATCATGGGAACATTGGCTCCATAAACTGATCCCCTCCTTTGCAATATTATAGGACTACCTACAGGAGTTCCATTTTCGTTATTTTCATTGTTTTGGCTGAGGACACCTATCGTGTCATCGAATGTCATGGCTTTAATATTAAGGGATGCCAATATAGCTTCCTTATCGGCTAACGTAGGGTCATCGTTGCTTGGCACTTTGGCTGAGAGAATGCAGCACATATCACATAAATTTACGTTAACAGCACGAAGATCGGCCCTACTTAACGGAGAACCCTAAAATAGTAATAAACGTAAAGAGGCTTAAATTGGTTTAAAATCCTTTATCCTTGATATAAAGTATATAATATTTATACCAGGAAAGGAAAAAGGCCAGAAAAAAACAAAATCGAAATTTTGTTTTGTATTTAGATTGACGTTCCGACAATTTATATTGTAATATGTAAAATGTTTTTAAAATAACAATAAAACACAGTTACAAGAAAACAATACTATATAAAATAGAAATAACGTAAAACATAAAAATAATATAACAATTAAAAAATGTTTTAACATTATTTTATTTGCAAAAAATTTTTTATAATCCATCACAGTAAAGAAAAATATTGTTACGGATTTCTCGTGGCTTCAATAAATAATCACACTTGAACAATATACTTTTATTCATTACTTTACCTACAATCACTATTTCTAATCACTTATTGATTATTTAGCGTACTCAAATCACAACTATACTTAAAGTTAACATCGAATCAGGTCCTCATATTATAGACCCAATAAGATTCTTCTAAAAAAACCTCCGGGACCTTGGAGAACACAAACACAGACTTCATCATCTTTCTTTGTGAATTTTATATTAGTTTTACATGAATCAACAAAATCACATTTTTAAAAACAGACGCTGCAAACTACATTATAGTTATGGACTACTAATTATATCAATAAAAAACTTTACGGAAAGTTTACTTTACTCTGAAGACATGCATAGACCTACAAATAGATCAATAGGGTATAGTAGGGATCAGACCAATATGCATTAGGTAGGAAGATTAATATTGACAGAATTACATCCGCTTGTAAGGAAAGTAAAAAACAGTCAAGAAAAAAAAGAAGTGATGCTTGATACCTTTTCGGATAGGGTTCTTTTTAATAACGGCCAAAAACATATGCCGTCATGTGACTTGCAGGTTCCTGAAACTGTTTACAGGTGGGTGATTTTCTTGCAAATTTAGAATTAAAGAAAGACATACTATTTTTTTATACTTAGATGATTGGTTAGAAATAGCCAAAGAAAGTTTCACATGGCACACAACGAGAGAGACGACATAAACAAAATAAACAAAGAATATTGAAACCCACAATTGGAGATTTTTTTACCAAATAGAAATGGAATTTAGTGGGCAGAATTCAGTAATAATTCAGTAATAAAACTAGAATATCTTGCTATGGAATTCCGAACAAACATTTTCCAAATTTTTGAATGAGAGGCATGCAACTCGCGAATTACAAGATAAACCTAGCAAAATCAAACCTTGTATATGTATTACGAATCCAGTGGAGGACTAAGCGGAAGAGGGGTATGTCTGTAGAAAAGAAATGACCTATAGTCTGGTAAATGTGCATAGATCAACTTACATTGGGGTGGGTATAATACAACTTTCTAGGCTAAGATGTATTGAGGGTATGGGTAAGTCCCAAGGTGGAAAGAGAAAGCATTACATATTTATTTAACGAGAACAACGACAAAATCACGATACATAACAAGACAAAACGACAATCGATTATTAAATTACTAATCGCTAAAAACAATATAATAGTTATTATATTTAGAGCAAGACGGTCGTTTATGTTTACAAGAAACAACTAATTTATTAAAAGTGCATTAAGACTTACGTTTAAGACAGAAATTTTGGGTAAATTCTGCAACATCTTCCACTCTCTTCTGATATAGTCCACAGATCCAACAATCACCACATGCTTCAGCTCGTGATAATGGAAATTGCTAGCTCTTAACGGCATAACTAAATTTCTTAGACCTATCAGGGGGGAATCAGGATCGGCAAATAGGCAAACTACAACGTGTCCATTTAAAACTGTCATTGCTGCTTGATTACGATCCTAGTAAAAAAAACATAAATTACTATTGCACTTAAGCAAATGAAGGAAAAAAAAAGAAGCTCAGCATACTCTGATAAAATTGACCTATAACATACAGGATGGCTGTAAAATATCTTTACAAAAACCTACCAGGTAGATCTGCAGACCAAAATTAGCCGATTTAAAACAGTACAGTAAGTACATTATTAGTATAAAATAGCAAATTAATTCTAATACTGGTTAATGTAATTTTGCCAAAAAAAGTCACAATTATTTTTAATATTATTAGAGTCCATGGGCGTAGAACCTAGGGCTTGTTTCAGATACTACGAAAAAATAGGGATTGGATACAAAATTCAAATCAACCAACTCATTTGCAACAAAAAAGGTATGACTTGATATGAGTTGATTCTTCTAATGGTTTTCAAAAAATTTCAACGTAAGTTTACTTTATTGGGCTAATTTTGGTCTAAAGAATAGCTTTTGTAAATTTCTCACAAATACTCTGAATAATAATATAATATTAATCAATTCAATATATTTTTTAAATGATACATAGATAATGGAAAGGGAAACGAGAGGTGGAGGTCTTGACTTGTACATTAGGAATAACTTGATTGTTTCGTGAGCAACTTTGGGTCAAATTAAAAATTGGGGGCCTCTCAATTGCAATCGGGGTATTTTACAGACCTCCCAAGCGTAGCGTCTTATCTACATTAAATATCTAAGAAGCCCCATTTAGTAATGTTGTTCTATGTTGTGATGAAGTTATTGCCTTAGGAGATTTAAATTTAAATCTATACATTTGTTCTAATATAACTCAGCATTTTGACCGCCTGTTGGAAAGTTTCGAATTCAGACAAATTGTCGTTAAACCAACTCGTTATGAGCGTCAATCAGCATCTTTGATTGATGATATTAACTGTCGGGAGATAAACTGTTAAAAGGTAATATTAGGCATTTAAATTTTCATGAAACTACGGACAATCTGTTTATTGCAGTTTACACGTTAAAATTCCAAAAATTGAACCTAAATTTATTCGATATAGAGATTTTAAGCACTTTGATGCCCATAACTTTAACCATGATTTATTAAGTACTAACTGCGCAGCCATTTTGAGTCGTGCAAGTGTTGATGAAAAAGTTGATCTATTCACATCTATATCTTATCGCTTTCTGATACACACGCTCCACTTCGGACAGCTCGTGTCACTAAACGCAAGGCCCCTTGGTTTACAGAAACACTAAACATTATGAAAAAACAAAGTAACAGATTTTTTTCTAAATATAAATGCACAAAGAATATTAGCGATTGGGAGGATTACAAAAGAATGCGAAATATTTTTACCCAGGCTATTCATAATGATTAAGCTCTGTGAATCAGCCATAACTCCGTACTTGGTACATATATTTAATACTTGTATTTTAAACTTGGAATTTTCTTATAAAAATTGGAAGAAAGCAATTGTTAAACCTCTGGCAAAGGTCACAGAGCCTGATACGTTTTCTGATTTAAGACCCATTAGCCTGTTATCCATAATGAGCAAAATTTTAGAAAAGTTGGTTTATTAACAAGTGGTTGCGTTCTTGAACGAGCATAGTCCAATTCATCAGTCTGACTTTCGACAGTCCCATAGCACAACTACAGTATTAATTAAAGTGCGGGATGATATTGTAGGTACATCAGATCTTGGTAAAGCCATGGCTTTGGTTCTCTTGGATTACAGCAGGGCATTTGACACCAGTGATCATCGATCATGTTATGTGAAAAGTTGTCTTACTTGTATTCAGATGCCACTGTGCTATTTTTTAGGAGCTACTTGAGCAATTGGTTTCAAGCTGTTGAAATTGATAACAACATATCATCATTTTTCGCCGGACAGAGAAGTCCCACAAGGCTCCATTCTTTGTCCTTTATTGTTTATTCTGTATACTAGAGACATTGGACAATCAATTAAAACATCTCGTGTACACCAACATGCTGACGACACTCAATTGTATACCAGTTTTGACAAAGAAGAACTACCTGCAGCTATAGAAAAACTTAATAACGATTTAAATTCCATATATTCTTATTCAGCTAACCATGGACTTTTATTAAATCCTAGTAAATCGGCAATTATGTTTTTTTAGTCTAACAAGGACTGGGTTAAGAATAATGTTATAATAACTTTAAATAATATACCATTGCCAAATGTAGATAAATACAAAAACTGTTTGGAAGTCAGGTTGTTAAGGTGGTTCTAAAAACTTACTATGCATTGAAAAATTTTTACAAGAGAAGGGAAATAATTAACACAAACCTGAAAATAAAGTTAACGGAGTCGCTTATTTTATCACACTGCAATTATACTGACACAGTTTATTGGCCTTTTCACCTAAGCTGCCTAACAAAACGGTTACTTGATAGTTCCTCTCCAGATTATCTGTTTGATAAACTTAATAAAAGAAATACTCTTCTTAACAGATACACGCGCTTTAATAATTTATTTGATGTTCCTAGGCATAGAACAGAACTTTTCCAACGTTCGTTTTCCTATTTGTTACTTAAGTTGACCACCACTGATATTTTTCGCGAACTGTATGTCCTACCATTTTTGACATTTAAGAAAAAGTATAAGCAACCTTTACTTAGTAAAGTTTAAATTGTCAGTTGGTAAAAGCAATATACTTACGCCATAGAATGTCAAAAAATTTTAGTGATTTTATAAAATATTATTTCTAAGCTTGTGTTTCCTTTTGTATTTCTTTATAATAACAAAAGTATCATTGCCTAGTAAGTTAAGTTGCCAATATCCAAATTTGATCTTATGTATTTTGTATGTATGCTCGGTTAATAGCAGCTCTGCTAAACTTCGCTGAGTTAAAAATAAAGGCCTATTATTATTATTATTATTATTATTATTATAATTATTAGTATCATTATGATAAATTCTATGTAATTTCCAACAATAATAAACATATTTTATCTTCGCCAACATTTTTTTCATTTTTTTCATTCTAGAACATGTGTATTTAATGACTTTTGCTTATTGTCCCCTAGACCACTTTCGTGTCTATAATATATACCTGTAATGTTTATATGTTTCTCCTTTTTTAAACATATTGCAAATATTCTTACCAAAATACAATCTTCTAGATTTTTGGCAGGGCCCCAATGAAACATGCCCGTACTATCGTATTTCATTTCAGTCTTTTCAAAATCAAAATCCTTGGCTTGGTCATCAGCCAAACCGACAGGGAGGGCCACTCCATTATTGTTTTGGTTGGTGCCGCCACTACTTCTGCTAGTTGGCCTATAAATAAATCATTAGTAACAAAATTAGTAAGATGTACTTCAAAAAATACATTAAGACATGACTGAGGCCGAACTTTTTAACAATTGATTTATTTTTCACTTTGATCTCTGTTATATAACTATGACCCATACATGTCTCAATGTATAATATATACTTATAATACCCAATGACTAGATTCTTCTAATGATCTAATACGCCTATAATGAATCGGTACAAACTAGTATCTATTTAATTGATTTTATAGCGATAAAATGTAATTGCGTGCATGAAAATCACTGTTAATTAAATATGTTTGAAATTACTATGTTTGTTAAGATGTGAAAACTTCCATGCCTTGTGGCTAGTGTATGAAAAATCATTGTGTGGAATGTGGCTGATCTATCAGCAGCTAGCAAAAGCAAATAAATAACTTAGCACATACATACTAAATCTAAATATTTACACAAATATTCCGATTTAGTAAGAATCAATAAAAATTATTTTAAAAATTCATTAAAAATATTAAATAAAAACAGGGTCATTGAAATGATGTAAAAAAATTTGGAGGATGATAGTACTCCTAAAAATACTAAAACAAAGTTCTCATAAGTATAATGCATAATTCAAGAGTTAGGGGCACTGAAAGGGTGAATTTAAAAAACTTTTTCTTTTAAATTTTAGGCGTAAAAAACGAGATAAGATTTCGAAAAAAAATCCTTTGCTATAAATTTTGACCCTAAATCAAATGGTGATATTAAAAAATTATTTGAAAAATCGAAAAGGGTAGTTTTTGCAAGGTTACGGGGTTTGTTTCGCCGAATAACTTTTTTGAGTTTTCTTTGCAACGTTTATTTTTTGAAAATTACATATTTTTTCTTACAAAAAAGGTAATCTTGATAAACATCGTCCAGAGCTATGGTTTTTGAGAAAATTGAAGGCAAAGAGTTTGCTGATGAGTTGCTAACTGGTTAATCAACATAAATTTATGAAAGTTAAATAAGTAAGTAACCAAGTAGTTATTAAATAATTAATTTAAAAATCAAAATTTCATGATTTTTAAAACATCACTATCACCACCGAATTATTTACACCATTTCAATGATACTCTGTAGAAGTAATCATAGGATTTCTTTAGTTTTGAATTACCTCTTGAAGATGAATTTTTAATAAATTTGTAATGTTTAACAATCAAATTTTTATTTTTATTTTAATAAAACAATATTGTTATTAAGTTTCAAAAAATGAAAAACCTGAAAAATAACCGTAATATGACGGCTCATTTTTATTGCCATTCTTTTCGTCGGTTACATGTCATATATTAATTTCCTAACGCAGGACATTGGTTGATCAATAAACGTATTACTGTAAGACGTAATGAGGAAATCCTATAAAATACCTATAAAATAAGAACAAATACTACAGAAATAACATCCAATAATTATTAAATACTAACGGTAACTAATACTTCAAAAATTATATTTATGCAAAGATAAATAAAATAGAAAAGTGCGACATGCTTTGGAGTATTGTCTAGTTAAAGAGATTTTAGAAAAGAACACTGTGAAAACTACAACTACTATTTAGCATATTTATTGCGTTTGATTTTCTTGACTTTAGTGTTATTAAATAGTTATAAATTTCTTTTTTTTATTTAAAGGGAAAAATATTTAATATACAGGGTGTTCCTTAAAGGCATGTTCATATTTGAGAAGTTAATTATTGGATCTAATTTAAAAAAAAACTTCCAATCGCTGCCAAATTAAACGGCTTAACTTTTGAGATAGCAGGGTGGTAAAGTTTTCAAAAAAATGAAGACATTTGGTACATATCTTCTATGCACTTTACAGTTTTTTTATTCTCTCTACTAGCGTCTATATGAGTTTTAAATTAAATATTTTTAAAGACAAAAATACTACGCAACTGCTTTCTCTTATAACAAAAATTATTTTTAAAGTCGTTATTTTTATCCTTTCTTAAGCAAATTTGATCTTCTGGTTTTTCTTTGTATGACGCATGATTTTCGCTTAAACAAATAAAAATCGTTTTAGATCAGTCTCATTTTTTCAAAAATCGACTGAAAGTAAATTAAGAGTTCAGATTTGTCCAAAATTTATGATAGCTCAATTTTTTTCAGATGCTCTATAAGACTCCATACATATAGTTTATAGACTCCATAAAATATGGGGAAAAAGCATTTGTTAGTTTCCTTTATTAATTTTATTTTAGACCGAAGACGACAAAAGATCGCACATATCTCTTAAACGATCACAATTTTTTTATGTAGTTAACATTTCCATCTCTATAAGACCATCCTCCACCTCAGGATTCTAAAGAAAGTTTAAATAGTTAACTATTTGATAAAATTACACAATTTTAACTGATTGGTACCATAAACTAACGTTTGTAGATTTCTAGTTTCTAGATTAATTTTTTCATCCCTTTTAATCTATTTATCTGGAAACTATTTATTGAGCTGCTCAAATGGCAATAAAAATTATCTTTATTTAGTTCCGTAGTTACTTTCAATTACTTGATTTAAACCAAAAATTGAACGATAGAAAATTATATCACATTTTATCGGTTCAGAGAATATGACATTTATCCATGTTAAAACTTTGAGAAAGAATGTCCCAATAATGTCATTGGCATAAATGCTTGGTCAAATGTCTATCTTTTTTTAGAAATTGAGACTTCCAGATATTTAGATCCACTGGGGCATGGATTTTCACTATCCCAAAGTTCATACATGTACTTCAACGCTTCCCTAACTTTCTGAGGAAACGATTTGCCTTTCAAATTCGACCTTAACGTAGGCAATCATTTCTTTTATTGGAACTAAGTCTCTTTCATTGTGATTGTTCTTGAGGTTTGCCAACAGCCTAAATTCACTGAAGCTCAGATCCGAAGAATACAGTGTGATTAAACAATTGGAAATATAATCCTTTTAATATGATGAAATGATGTAAAATAATGATTAAACAAATCTTTTTTTCAGTAAAGTTTTTTTTTATTTCTTCATTCAATTGATTCAACGTTATGTTATATTACATTGATGTTATCTTTCTAGTCAACTGTAACCTTTACATTTGTCAAAAGCAGTATGGCCCTTTCAACTGTGTGTCTTTTATATTAAGCGATATAATATGTAAGAACTAATAAAAAAATAAAAAAATAAGTATTGCTTATTCGTAGTTTGTATATTATTTCCAATATAGAACATACCTAGTATTAAAATCAGGTGTTAATTAACCAGGTGGCTTTATATTTAAACCACCTGGTTATTGCTCAGGGATGTGTGTATATGTAGTGTAAGTATAAAAGATAAAAGATAAGAAGTGATATGTGAGTAAAATCAAGCAGCTATAAACACTAATAGGTAAGTATTGTTAATACTGCCCAAAGCGTACATGAGTTTTTTGACTTCATAGGCAAGATGATAGCCGGCGTAAGTCGTAGTATCTGGCTCCGGTGGGCTGAAAATAGCACACTGCTGATAGCAATACCACATTAAATTTTTACAATAATAAGTTAAGTTATATACTAACTGTACGGCACGATCTGTGAATTTAAACCACTTTAAATTGTAAATAATTAAAATAAAAGCGTAATTCTAACATCAAACTTTGGTTCATAATTTAAACAAAGATAAGTAAAATAGTTTAAAAAAAAATTATAAATTTTAAATAAAAGTTAATATTGTTTTAAATATTAAGTATATATTAAACAAGTATTAATTTTACAAAAGTGAGTGTAATTAAAAATAATTTTAATATAAAATTATCGCCTATGTAATAACTATCTATCTCGATATGTATAATATTTACTAAAAATGAAAAAAAATATTTAGGATCTTCCTTTATACACAATATACCAGAACCGTTTTCATTAAATATATCCCTACAATATATGCTATATATTTATGATAATTTCCAGGTTCAAAAACTTACCGAGAATTGTAACCAGGAGAAACTAAATTTTCTGTTGCATTCCTTGTAATGTTAGGTTTCACTTTATTCACTTGCTTAGTAGAGTTTACCATATTTACAGAGGGCAAAGTGCTATTTCTGTGATTCTGGTTCCTATGAGCTACTAAAATGCAAAAAGAGATTTAAATAATAAAATATTTTATAATAATCATATACAATAATAAAAATAATAATACCTAAATTTATTAGTATTTTTAAATTACTAGTAAATAAAATATTTGAATATTTCATTTTAGTCGAATTAAAAACCTAGGTCAAAATGTATGAAATTTACCTTATTATCAAAAAATTAACTTTAAAAATATCCTTTTTATGAAAGTATATAACTTTTAGGGAAGATTTTAGGGTAAGAAATGATAAATTTGTATAGGTATTATTCGATGGTAAATTTTATTGTGTTCTGAAACATACCTCTGAAAACAAATCAAGCTAATTCCAAATAAATTTAAGAAATGTTACACAAAATCCATAGTATGATATTTTTTGGATTTTAAAGTATATGTTTTATTTTATTTAAGGTTTCCGTTTTCCCCTTATACAGAGCTCATCAGACATTAAGTTTGTTATAAGGTCTTATGATGCACTGATACATGAGCCACGTCTCTTTAAAAATAATAATAAACATAACTTTTTTACTTTGAATTTTGTGTAATGTTTTTTAAATTAATATTCCGATATCAAAATTCATATCAAATAAGGTAAAGTGAAGTATCTATTTGGTTACTTAATTAAAACATTTAAAAAATTTATCATATGTTTTTAAGGTTTAAGTGAGCTAATATGTATTCTTTTTAGGACTATATTAGAATAAATTAATAAATCAAAATTTATCTTAAATATGCTTTTGGTAGTGAATAATACAGGTAACGAGCAAAAAATTAATTTAAAAAGATAAATTACAGAATTTCTGATTTCTCAAGTAGGAATTAATAAACGGAAAGCAGATTGTCTTAAAAACGTTGTGGTAGCAAGTTTAATATGTGCCTTTTTACTTATAATTATTATTTAAGAATTTGGTAGTACAGAGAACAGCACCTCAATTACAAGATTTATTGGCAAAAATTATATAAATAATAATACAAATAAACATATAAGAAGTCACAGAGGCATTGCTAAGAAATTAATAAAAATAAAAAGCATATCTCGGAAAATAAGTAAAAATCAATGGCAAATTTAAAAATGAAATAATAAACAATAAAGTCATTTTTGGCAACTTTGACGCCATTTACTCTATGCACAGGTTAATAAAGTTTTATCTTTACCCTTATTAAACTTGTCTAATAGTTTTCTATTTTAAGGTTTATTAAGATTTTTATTTTAAAGTAAATAATTTTCTTAAAACTATGATATTTTTCACTTTAGAGTTTCTGTTCATCTTATACTTTGGGATCTTTCCAATGGGCTCGTGAATCTTGGTAGAAACTAGGCGTTTGATGAGTTTTACAATCGTCTTTTATCGAATAAACATTTAGTAACTCATTTTTACTTTTGTTTAATTACATGTTAGGTCACTTAGCACCTCAAAAAATTATGATTTAGAGAGATCAATTAATTTTAAGTACTACAAGTCTCCAATAGATCTTTGATCGGTAAAATTATATTAAATTATAGACTTCTCATTCTGTTTTAATGGTATATAAATGGCGTAAACAGAACCATAGGATTACAACCTTTTGCACTTTAAGTAGCAAAATTTTAACAAGCAAAAAAAACTATATATAAGCAAAAGTTAGCTAATGCTGAATGATTACGGACAACATTTCTCTTAGAATTTAGTTAATTATTTATTACCCTTTTGTACATAATATGCATGTGTTTGTTAAAACAAAATACGACTACCACAATCACAATTATACATGTAATCTAGTATCTAAACAAAATATTTACACCAAAAATAAACTTACTAAGTAAGTCATCATGATGGTTCAAGTCACCTGCAAAATAAAAAATTATTTAAAGTGTAACTGGAAGGCGAACGTGATATAATTTTGTATTGTAAAATAGTTTACCTAACACTAAAATCTAGCGATTATACACTAAGATGATTGGAAATTCTAAAAAAAGGGGTTGAGGTATTAAAAGGATAACAAACTTACATACAATTTAAGCTAAGTATTACATGTTGAAACAATAAACTTGGATTCGACACAAATTTCTTTTTTTTTGGCAAACATTTTGTATGTGATCAAATTATTTTTCGTTAAAGTAAAATGAATTTAAAACATTTCATTTTATGCATAATTTAAACGGATATGATAGAAATCTTGTTCTTTAATATTAAAATTAATTGACGAAAATTTTTGAAGTACATATGTAAGTCTGACAAGGTTTTAGGAATTACGAGGAATATGATGCAGAGTCTGTCAAGAAGCAATTTGGTTTTCATGGATTTTATGGAAAAACAAAATTGAAACTTAACTAAAAAATATTCTACTGAACAGAAAATTGATGAGTGAATGGTTGTGCGAATTAAAACTAATATTGTTTTTATAGTAATACATACATATTGTCTTCTTTACGCTCAATAGTACCACACAGCTATTACCTTTAAATTTATATTTAAATAAGTTTTTATACAAAAATACATAGTTTTTTAAATTCATGATAAAAATTCATTATTATATATAAATCGCAATTAAATAGGGAAACATAAAAAAATATTGAAAAAATACACATCACTGATAAGTTAGCGTTATTCATAATTTCAATAAAAAAAATATAGGATGTTTTTTACTAATATATTTTTTATGCACTCTTTAGTCTTGAGTCTGTTTGTTGAGTAAAAATTGAATTTGTGTTGCGGAGATTACTTGGGGGTTGAAATACAACATATTTATTTCTGGATAATAATGAATTTTTTGAAGCAAATTGATTTTTATACCTCCAAGAAAAAGTCTATTATACCCGAAAAAAGCACCATGTTTCAAATTGTTACATAAATCCTTGTAGAGACTTTGACTTAAAGTTTTCTTTATTTTAACTCTGTGTTGTGTTTCTATAGTATTTTTAAGTTGTATCGTTGATTGAATATTTGGGAAGATACGCAACCTTATGGGCTAAAACGTGACCGCAAATATGCGTGAAAAATAGATGGCGATTCTCTCCAGTATGCGCGAAAATAATTTCGTCCGTCGCTTCTCATTAGTAATCGGCCGATCATCCGAGTCGTGTGGGAGAGTTTTTGCACAGGTTCGTGTTTGCCGTATTGCAATTTGGTAGTTGTTAAAAATTTTTCTTGGATATCATAATCACAAATAGATAGATAGGTATATGTAAATGTGTTTAGTTTGTGAGACGATGGCTTCTTTAGGCAAAATTAATCAGTGTGCGTATATTAATTAAGACTTTGATTTATAACAACCTAATATGGGAATCTCAAAATCTTATTAGAAAATCTTTAAAAAAATCTAATTATAAACCTCACAGAAAATTATCTATTTTATCTACAAAAATCAATCCGAACTCTTAAAAATACTGTCTCTTCATGTATATGAGAGCCATTTTCTCTTTTTCTTTTTTTTACTTTAAGAAAATTTTAAATCAATATATTATGTTTATGGTCTTTAGTGTTTTAAGTATTTTCAATAATTGTTTTCATGATGAAATTCATTCATGAAAAAGATAAAAATAAAGCCTAAAAAGCCTTTAAAGTTATTGAGAAACTGGTTATAGTACGAATGGTAGCTTTCCTAATTAAAAAAAATAACATATTAAATGAATGTCGAGTAATGTTTTCATTCCTGGAGAGATTATATTTGAGCTTGAAGAAGGTCACTTTGATGCAGCGGTATTCTGCGACTTCTCTAAACACTTTGACTGTGTCAACCATGGAATATTGCTCGGTAAGCTTTCTAGATATGGGTTTAGGAGAGTTGCTCTAGAATGGTTAAAATTTTATTTTGTTAGACAGAAAAAAGTTTGTTTGGCCAAATGGCAGTTTGTCTGAACTTTGTGTAGTAAGCCGGGTTCGTTTCTCGGTCCTATTTTATTTCTATTGTATATAAATGACCTGGGGTCGCTCCAGATAAGAGGATTCTTCACTATTTTTGCAGATGACACCACTATCTTATGGACAATAATAAAAGCACATTAACCTAGAACAATTTCTAAAGATTTATTAATGATTAAACAGTGGTTTGATGCTAATTTGATGTCTTTAAACATAGATAAGACTAAATTGTTAAGTTTTTATGCTCAGAGCAGTTCATGATTCACAACAAAGAATTGGAAGTGAATAATTTTAACAGATTTCTTGGAATTGTTATCGATCATAAACCTAAGTTTTATGGAGATATGTCAGGAGGCAAAAACTGGCTAGACGATGTTATGCTGTTAGAATGGTTTTAAATGAACTGAGATTGATATTTTTTTTGTCGAAAGTTGGAACTTACTTTCATACAAAAATACCTACAGTATGGAATAACATTTTGGAGTTGCATTAGTAAACGGCTTTTTGACTCGATGTTTGTTTTTAAAAAACAAGCCATTAAATATATGTGTCATAAATCTCCACAGGACATGCAGACCCCTATTTAAAGATACTTTCCTTGTGTTGCTTGTTTATTGTTGAGTCTGCTTGACTAATATACAAAAAATATAAATTGTATCTTTAAAATAATGGCTCCTTAAAACATTATAATATCAGAAAAAAATACTATATTCCAATGCCCATCCCGAAAAGTGAACTAAGAATTCTCTTATTTACTTGACCATAAAAATTTTTAATCATTTTCCAAATGTCATAAAAGTCTCCTCGCTTTAAAAAGTCCTTAACGAAACTTCTTAAAAGCAAATATTTTTATAGCATTAGAATTTTTTGAAGATAGATAGGAATAGGCCAATAGTATATACCTAATTAGTTTTTAGTAAAGATGTAAAGGTTAGAATTTGTGATGTTACTCTAAAAAAATTTTAAGTCGTCTTGCTTTGAAATTGAAAATACATTTTGTGTTTATACTAGTATGTTGAACCCACTATTGTGTATTGTTTTTAAATTATGTGTTAGTAATATGTCGATTAATGTGCCTATTTTATATCATAAAAGTACCATGTCAACAAGTAGGTACCATGTATTTATGAATAAAGTATGTTTTGAATTTTTTGAAATTCGAAATTGTATTTAAAAGAGAGAGAGGTATATAATATTTAATAGGGATGATTCCAACTACTAGCTAGAAATTACCTCGTTGATAAAGTAATTAAAAGGGTTATTCAAAACTGCAAGTGGCCAACATGGCGTCGACAAGAAGAAACAAAGTTGATTATGACTCTCTAAAGAAGGAACGTCGTATTTAAAAGTTAAAAATGTTAACTTGTAAATGAGAGAAAGTGTTTACAACAATGTATAAATGATTTTATTTTATATTTTCAAATAACGCCAGAAAAAAATAAAAAAACCATTTTGCCAAATTTCACCTTTTTCCTGAATATTAGGAAGTATTTGGCATTTTTCCAATGTTTAGATTGCATTTATTTAATCATTACATTTATATTGCGCAACTTTCGCCTAATTAAACTATTTACTGCTCATCCTTATTTTGGATATCCTGTATAATCGCGATGAGACCCTTCATACTGTTAAACAAAATATTTGTTTTTTTTCTTATTAACTTTTTCTAGTTTTAAGAATTAGTAATTAAGTGTTTGCCTGTATTGCAAATTAAAATGTGGCATATTTTCTATATTTTATAGTGTTGTTACACCCTTATTCAAAACCTTTTAAATTTTGCGATTTTATTTTTATATTAATTTCAGTTAAAGGTATCTATTTTTCAATATTTTTGTTCAAAAAAAGTGTACTTCACAGATCTCACTACCCTACACAGTTTTTGAGATATTGGCTGGTTTCACAAACCCGTATTGTCAAAAATCACATTACGGGCTACTTTTTGCAATAAATTATTCACTCTAAAAAACTATAGTATCGTATATAGATATTAAATCTTTAATTATTTAATTTACTCTTTATATTTACGTGAAACCTACCTATATCATCACCTTTATTTAATATTTTTGTTAATTTTCTAATTAATAAATAAAAGCTTATTGAATTTTTCTTTTGTTTTTATTTATTTATTTTTGTCTCAAAAAAGGATTTTGGTAAGTAATTTATTATTTGTTAATAAAATTTAAGTTGTAAGAGATAGCACCTTCCAATACATTACTTGACCACCACATTTATCTAGTTATTTATGCGAGATCACAGCGCATTTAAATATCGGCAATAACAAAATAAATAAAAGCGCTGTTATCATCATCGCCCTTGTCTTAAAAAAATAACAAAACGGCCGGGCGCCCAAAGATTCCCGCGTCGTTAAACTGCAAATGGTCAATATAGCGCCGACAAAGAAAAACAAAGTTGATGATGGCTCTTTAAAGACAGAACGTCGTATTTTAAATTTAAAGGTGTCATCGTATAGGCGAGAAAAAGTGGTCACAATAATTTATTCATTTAATAAATACTTTTGTCATATATTTTGAAATAACGCCAGAAAAAAAAATAAAATGATTTTGCCAAATTTCAGTTTTTTGCAAAATTTAGGAAGTATTTAGATTTTATTATAAAAGGACACTATATTGCTCAACTTTCCTCTAATTGACCACCTCTATTGACGTCCTGTATAACCGTGATGCGGGGTCTTTAAACAAAATGTTTTTTTTTGTTACTAGGTATCTTTTTATAGTTTTAAGTATAGTTGTAACAACTGGTAATTGAGAATTTTCCTGTGTCGCTTAAAACTTAAAATGTAGCCTATTTTCTATTTCTATTAACATCCTCACTCACAACCCCTTACTTTACAGATCTCACTAGGCTGCACAATTTTTCAGATATTGAATCACATGACAAAATGGGTTACTTTTTACAAAAAATTATTAATCAAGAAGTTATATTACCATCGGTATTAAGTCTTATGAATTATTTAAATTATTCTTTATAATATTTACGTGAAACCTACTTATATCTTAAAATTTGTTCCACATAAGTAGTTATCTTACCACGTTTCTGTGACACATGCCATCCACATCTGAAGAAGTTGATGACACATGCCATCCGCATCTGAAGAAGTGGATGGTATTTGTTCTTGAGCTGTGCCGTCGAGGTCATGCAGATCTGAAGAAGACACAATATGTCGTCGACAGAAGTGCCCTTTAGGTGTAGCCGAAGAAGTGATGACGTAACGCTGAAGAAGTAGTAATAAGAAGAAGAAGAAGTTATGACTAATTGCCAAAGAAGTAATTATCTAAAGAAGTCATCAGCGTGTCTCATCAATTTCTTCAGATGTGGATGGCGTTCCGTAGCCGAAGAAGTTATGACGCAACGCCGAAGAAGTAATTAGCATAGGGTGTGGTCGGTGAGGGTGCCTGAGGCAACATATCACCTAACTTAATATGAAAACTCTTTGTGGCAAAGCCACTTTTTTTACTATTTGCGCATATTTCTGTTAATTGCCAAGGTTAAAAAAACCAATTTTGGTCTACCGCGCACCTACCAAAACGTCCGTACCGTTTTAGTATAATATTATTACAATCATATTTTACCGTCGAGTGCGAGCAACAAAGCGGTATCGGTAACCGAGACGACGACGACGACCTTGCTTAAATGTTAATTACTAATTTATATATGTGAATAGTAATACTACTAATAGGTACATACTTATTTATTGATGAACACGTTTAATAAAACACATTGTTGTAGAAATAAATATATTTTTATTTAATTTAAGTAAAAGAATTTAGATATTTAAAAAATATATTTTTAAGTTATATCTATAATTTTAAATAAAATAATAATAACAACAATTTTATTTACTTTTATAAAAATCATTTCTTAAAAATTAAAACAAATCACTTTATTTGTTTTACATATTTTTTTCTGTGGAGCCGAATCCTTTTTCTCCACGTTCTGTGCTGGACATGTTGTTGACTTCTTGAAGTTCTGGATAGAAGATCCTTTCACATATTATTTGAGCTATCATGTCGCCAGTTCTAACGTGAAAATCCTCATCCGAGTGATTGAACAGTAGGATCTTAATTTCACCTCGATAGTCCTCATCGATAACGCCAGCTAATTAAAAAAAATTTCATTATTACAATATATTTTTGTAAAAAAAATAAAACTTACCGCCTACATCAATAAAGTGGTTTACAGCTAAACCAGACCTTGGAGCAATCCTGCCATAGCAGTTTTTCGGTAGCTCAAATTTAAGTCCAGTTGATATTAGAGTTTTTCCTTTAGCTGGTATTATTGTGTCATGATTACTTTTTAAATCATATCCAGCAGCCAGTCTACTACCCTTTTCGGGTGTATATGCGTGAGGTGTGATTTTTGTATATTTTAAAATTGGACTTACTTCTTGATCGGCTTAAATGTATAAAAAAATTTTATTGAAAATGGATAAAATAAATTTATTGATTATAACCCCAAGGTAGTGTATCGGTATATATATAATTAATAATTCTTTTATCATCGTATGGAGTAAGAGCAACTTTTCTCTGGTTTATTGTGTAGACCTCATGTTTTTTACTTCGAATTAAATGTTCTTGTGTATAAAATGTGTCTTTATGAAATAAACAGTTATAATAGTCATCAAATGTTATTGTTTTCATTGAAGTATTAGTAATACCTTTAGCCTTTTTAACAACTTTATCTGAATCAAACAGTTTTAATGCATACATTTTTGATTTAAGACCTACAAATTCACTCATAATTTTGCCATTATTCTCATCTTTCATTAATCCTAATACTTTCTTATTAACTAAAGGAATATTATAAATGTTGTCTACAGGATAATCAGAAGTGTCAAATCTATCTGTATCATTTCTAATAAATTCATAGATATCTTCCACGTGAAAATGGTAAATTAAAGAATCAGTGTCAGTATATAATAGTTTGGCATCTGTATTAAATTTAGGTTTAATATAATTATAATGAAAATCATATAAAAAAAGTTTAGAAATTTCTAAAATACTAAAACCCGCATATATAGGTTTATTAAATTTAATATTTAACCTTGACATTTCAATTATAACCATGTCATCATCAAAAATGGTTAAACTATGGAAATTAGGTTTTGAAATGTAATTTTTTGCTCCATATCGACCGAGCCAAGTAGTTACTACTTTAACATCTTTGTATTTCCTCACGTTTTCCATAGTTTTTCCGAAAACTGCATTATTCATTAACTTAAAAAAGTTTTTTTCAAATTCATTTTGGCTTTGTTTTCTCAAATTTGTATTTAAATCAATGTAAGTTTTTAGCCAAGGTGATTGTTTAAATTTTAAAATTTTATAAACTTTAGTAAGTTGTAAACCAAGAGATAAAGCTTGTTTTAAACTTCTGTAATGAATAACATAGTTTTTCTTATTAAAAAGTGTTGTCAATAATTTAGGTTGTTTTGATGATGTGACAGGTGGTATTAAGCGTTCTGGACATAGAGGTAAATCCTTGTGTAGATCGTGGAGTTCCTTAGGATATTCCAAATCTACTTCAAGTATATACCCTACATCTGAATCGTCTGGTGTATTAATAATATTTTCCGAATAGTAGACACTTATGTCAACCCACTTAAAATCACCAGTAGGAAGCGATTCACTCATTGCTGTTCCATATAAATTGTTAATGTCAAAGTACATTAAATATGATGATGGCAGATCGGGGTTAAACTCATTCTCCATATATTTATTGTTAGCTTTACCATAACGATTACTACACTGAGATACTCCACCTCTAATTCCGCTTTCAATCATCATTATTTGATCAATATCGGTAATTAATTCTAATGTAACTTTTGAAATTAAAAGGCAAGAATCGTAGGCCAATCCAGGGGCAGTAAAATATTTTAGACATTCTAAACCATATGTTTTATAACAAACTTTTCGGAAATTTTCAAAAACATCTGCCAAAAGTAAAATATCAGTCTTTAAGTATAACTCTAAATATTCTTGTAAATTTTGAATTTGAAATGATTCCCAAATTTTAACAGCAAAGTTATAATCAGTCTGTGTTACATTAGATTTTTTAAGTTTGGAGTAAAAAGCATCAATCGATGGTAAGCTATTTTCCTTTAGTTTTTCCCAACAATCAAGATAATCATATGGAAATATACCTTTTCTTGATATAAGATTAAATTCAGTCTCATTTTTGCAAAAACTTTTAGTAATATATTTTTCAGAAGAACTTAGGTAGGAACTCAATCGATCTAAGCTGCTAGACATAAATCGAAAAGAATCCAAAAATCTAAATTGAATACTTGTATTTTCTATATATTTTGAAAAAGATATAAATTTTTCCTTGTTAACAGGTAATAAGGTAACCGAGCCCGGTATTTCGGTTGTCAATTTCCGTATAATAAAGTGACTATCGTAGCCAGAAAGGTTGTGAAATATTACAGGTATAATATGATCATCTTTATAATTGAGATTACATAAAAAGTGAGCACTACCCCTATATTTACCCGTAAAATGACAATGATCTTTAACTTTTATATCATCTTCACTAAAAGGCTTTTGACAAATATGACACATAGTAGATGTGTTAAATGATTCTTGCTCTGATGTCGACAAGGGTAACATTGAAACAATATTATAAAATATAGGATTTAATTGATGTGCTAATTTTTGTAGTTTTAAGCAAAACCAACTTATACAGTCTTGCCCCGTATATAGCTCAAATTTTGATAGAGAATTATCATAGCTACATAATAAATAATAAGCAATACTGCATGGAATATGTTTTTGATATTTATTTACATTAACATTTAAATCCTCATATTTTTCTAATATACTCTCAATATCGGCATAAATGACAAATGGAACTTTTTCTTTATTTTTAAAATGTGAAAATGATATATTCTTTTCCCTTTCAGATGGAAGTGATACTTTAATTTTATTCATTTTTTTACAGGCAAACATATGCTTATTTAAAACTTGTTCAGAATAGAAATAATTTAAACATCTGTCACAATAAACTTTTTTATTAGTAATATCACCAATTTGCTTATTTAATAATCTTGATAAATTTTTAATTAATACAAAATGATATGTTCTATGAAATTGTAAGATATGCTGACCTAAACCATTATTATCATCATCATCATCGTCATCTGTATTAAAATTATCCTCTTGATTTATAGAAAGTATTAATAAATTAACCTTAACTAAAAAGTCATATTGACTCAGACATACAGGTACAACTTCTTTTTTCTCCAAACTAAATACATTCACTCCGATATTATTCATTTTCTCAAATTTACTTATATCTTTTATTCTAATTGGAAAACTAATATTGTCATATTTTAAAATTTCACTAAAATGAGGATATGAAGATGTTCTACATGGATTTTGATTTGTATTACAGGGATTAAGAGCGGCCACAATACACCAGAGAAAACAGTATTTATCATTATTTTTAATATTAAGAACCCCCTTAGTATTTTGAATAAATTTCGGCACCGTAATGTAAGTAGAATAGCCAATATTTATAGGGGTATAATTATTAAAATTAATTTTTAATTGTAAAATTTCATACAGTGCCCAACCGGAATCTCTCTCTTGAAACTCCTCTAACTTTGTTAAAATATTAGTTTTTATGTAATCATTATAAAATTTTCTCAAATCGGTGTTACGATCAACTATTTGATTTTTGGTGGTAAAATGTTTTAATTCAATTTCACCAGTTTGAGGTTTAATAAAATTACATAAAAATATAACATTTATTTTTAACAAAGATTTTTTGAGTTCCTTTCGTACTTGACATAAAAATGATCTAAGAGCTTTTTTGAAAAATATCAGCGGGTCCTTAATATTAAAGTTAACAATTGCTCCAGTTCTTATACGATTATTAAAACATGATTCCAATGCAGTCCAAACTAATTGTTTCCCCTTTTTATTATTATTCTTTTTGTATTTAAATTGTTCTCGATAATTTTTAAAAATACTTAAATTTGATTCTAATTTAATCATAGATTTTCTATCTATTTTTTCCTGACTTCTTAAAAATTTTTTTAAAATTAAAATATTTTTATTTAAAAATTTTATCCACTTGCAATAATCATTTTTATTTTTTATAAGCTTACCAAGTTCGCCAATTTTTAACAACATTTTTTCACTCAACTCGCTAACTTCTTTTGTAGTAGACATTATGATGAGAATAAGTGTTATAAGTTTACGTTGTAGAATTAAATTGAATCAGATATTTTCATATGTCTCGTATAAATATACTAATATCATGTATTCCATTTACATTTTTTTTTTTCGCATTTAACAAGACGGGTATTATTTTATTACACACCTATTATAATAATTGCATCACGTTGCTAAATGTTAAGGTCATTTTGCAAACATAAATAAATCTGCAATAATTATAAATTCCAATTATCTTTAAGATGCATAAATGTTGTTTAACATGTAAAACCTTATTAGAATAATTACCAATTACTCGCTTAGGCAAATTTTCTAGTATAAAAGCACCATCGTCTTATACATAAAGTTAATCTTAACAACTCATCAACTTCATCAACTAACTACTACAATGAATGTAGAATCAACCTTCATTTTCGAATCTGTTGATCGAAAAAAGTTATCCAATAAACTATTAGTGGTGATGTTAAAAAATTTGTTCAAGTAAGTATTTTTTTAATTTAAAATTTCGAAAATGTTTAGCCATTATTATTATTATTATTATTATTGAAAGTTAATATTTTTATTTTTGTAAATAAAAATTTTGATTTTTTTTTTTCATAGATTTGGAAAGAAGGATATTAAAATAGTACAGGGTAGAGTTCACCTCTACCTCTCTTACTCGCCCCGCAACGAAACAGTTGCACAAAAAGTGAAGGGCTTACCCGTAAAATATTTACGGGTGGCAGCTAGTGATGAAGAGGAGCTACAACTGTTCCTCAAGGCTATGCGGGAGTTTACAGAGGTAAACTTTTACCGAGCTGTGGAACTGGAAGAGGATGAACGTCACGCTTTAACGGACGGTAGAGATAAAGAGGAACCGAATAAAAAAAAAATTAAAATTTTGGAAAACCGAACATTCCGAGACTCTACTACTACTACAGCTGGACCATCCCAATTAATTGAAATACCTGATGAAGGTGCAGATGAGTTTGAGACGCAAAAATACTCTGTATTTGACTTAAATGAATATAAATAAAATATATTTTAAAATCAGTTTTTTATTTTAAATGGTTGAGTTTCTAAAAATAAATTCTTATTAATCTAACTAGTAAAGATATCCAATATCGAGATATTAAATTCATTGTTTTATTTTTTTAAAATGGCTTGACATAAAACCAATAAAAAAAAAAAAACAAAAATTTTCTTATGTACTTATTTGATTAGTAATAAAACAAGTGTACCTATATTAACTATTATTTTAAACAGCAAGTGATTAAAAACGTTTTTAATTTTACATTTAAAATTAATAAATAAAACAAGTATATAATTGAAATTTAATCAATTTTATTCATATACCAATCCCTTAAAATATAAACATTTTCCTTGGCGCACCTTAAATTATTATAAATATGTTTTTTGCAGTGGTATTTACGACCACTTTGACTAATAAGACAATTTAAATTTAAACAACCCAACTCTAACAAGTCTATAATATTATTTGGAATTATACTACTTAACCACATTTTTTTTGTCAAACCTTTAACATTCATTGTCCTATTTGGTTTAATAGTGTCTTTTAAAAATGCATAAAGACCTTCCAAGGGTAAATAGTTGACGTCAGTAAAGTCCCAAGGCAATCCATGTAGATTTCTTGTTATCCAATCCATTTGTTTCCCTTCAAAACTGGCATTATCATCAAACCGTTGAAACCAGTGAAATGGAAATGGAAATTTAACAAAATGATGAAAAACGTCACCATTTTCCATATCAATTATAGCAATCTCCTTACAAAGAAATGGACTTTTTTTATATTGAAATCCTTGAACGTCTAAAATATACATGATGCTAGTTGTTTACCTTGGACAACGTGCGTGTATCTTTCACTATAACTTTTAGCAAACTAAAGTTAGAAATTATACAACATGCATTATTTAAATCATAAAATCTATTTTTAATAACACATAGGCTTTAGTTTGTTATATAAAGAATATACATTAACAAGTGCACAAAAACAATGTGATCGAGAGTGATAAAAGCATAGAGGTTCAGTTTTTTCCATCTCCACTTCTTTTTCCTTCTCCTCGACATTCTCTTTAATTTCGATAACAGGTTTCAGTGAATACTTTTCTACATATTTGCATGCATCTTTTCCTTTTACATATATCCTATGTATATTTTCTTTATCTGTAAGATTTTTCAATATTTCAGAAAATTCATAAACTGGGGTATATCCTTCGTACCAAGGAATGCAGTGTTGATTTATCATTGCCCATTTGGCTTCTTTAATAATTTCATTTGATAATTGATCCAATGCAAATGGTGGCTTAAACACAAAATGGCTTATTTTTTCTCCATCATAGACAGCCAATTCTTTAGGAAGAAACTTTTGGTTTTCAAGTTTAAAACCTTGAACATCCACTATTAAAAAATTCATATTTTTTTTTAAACAATTATATTTGCCTCACTATTTTTGTAAGAGGGTTATAGGTAAATACGCGATCGTATATCACCAAACAGTAAGCTGAAGTATCTTTGTCTAAATCACTATTTAACTCAAACTCGACTCGCATAACTACCGGACCTGACTGAAGCAATTCTTTTTGATGAATACAATTTATATAAGAGATTGGTGCTATGGTTTTAAACTGTTCGGGATTAAACATCGGTTCATCGGTCTTTGAATAATAGGTGGATTGAAATTGTGAATACATTTCATAGAGGGTTGCAAATTTGTTTTGTTTGATATCTAAATTAAGGTCTATATAAGGGTACCGTTCAGAGTTTAGAAATACTCTTATAGACCTTAAATTAATATCATGAAATTTACTCATATCTTCCTTAAGCTGATCTCGTTTACCACTTTGGAATGCAATAATTACGTGACGGGGTGTTTCTATCTTAGTTGATGTTTTCACTGGCCAATTATGTCTATTAGTTTTAAGAAGCTCTGGGTATTCAATTAATTCCCAACATCTAAACCCAACTTCGATGTCGACATTCTTATCAATAATTTTTGTAAGAAGCAATTCTTGTGATATTCCTACAGAAATATGAGGTACATTCCAGGATACCTTACTCAGGGTTACCTTTAATGATTCATTTGCTTCCGTAGTCGTAACAGCATTATTATCAGTATGATCTCTAACTAGAATCAGTTCTTGTTTAGAATTTATTATCACTTTTTTATAATCTTCAAAAAATCCCATGAGAGTTTTTAATGGAATGCTTACATTAAAAAAACCCGTTTTTTCATCCACTATTGATTTTTTTTCAGTAGTAGTAGTAGTAGTAGTAGTAGTAGTTGTTGGCAAATACCATCCGGCATTTTCAAGCTTATTTACTTCATTATTATTGTATGATAGGTATCCTTTTAGTGTTGATGTCATACCTACATCTCGCACGGAATCAATTGTTACACCATTGAGCTGATACCTCATTTCTTTAAATAGAAAAGCTACTCCATTGTTGATAAATGATGCTTTTTTTGAAACTGTTCCATCACTCTTGGTTAATTTTCCCTCTATATAGAGTGAACTTTCTCCAGGTAAAGTATACTTTTCAACTTCATTAACGGGAATCACTATTTCATCGTTATTTCCCAGTTTTGTTGGTAGGTATGGTTCATAGGAATGTGTTTCATAATGTGTAATAGAATTATCCATTATGAGCTTTTCCGTAACATTAAGAATTGAGGACATTTTTTTTTTTTAATTTACGTTTTACAATATGATAAATCCAAGTGATTTTAAAAAGTTTCTATTAGACTTACTTAACGGTTTCAAATTAAAGTTATAACTAAATTTATTTTTTTTATGTTTAACTTTATATACTTTATTTGTAAACATTCCATTTTCCTTTTTATTATATAAGATAGCCATTATTCCAATTTTTTAATGTGTAGCCTAATGGTAACGGTTTCGTTTCTAAAGTTGATTACGTCTCCCTCTTGATCTATAATTTTTACAATAATTTTATCTATCACCTTTACAACGACTGGAAAATAAATGATATTTTGTGGACTTTCAATAATTTTATATCCAGGTGGAACATTGGGAAAGAATTGATGAATAATGTGAACGGGTTGTCCGTTCAGGTATGATCCTTCGGCTATACTACAATCCACACAAAGAGAATTTACTTTTATTATCTCTGCTGGAAAATCTGACTCATGATATTTCTTATCACCCTTAATTGTTTGGTCACTTTTAAAGCCTAAAAGCTCTCCAATAGTTCCCTTTTTAAAAACGATATCTGTAGATGATTTAATTTTACACTTTAGGGTATTATTGTTTGCACGTAAAAGAAAGGATATTTCCCTTTCTTCAAATTTCTCCTGTAGTAGTTGATTTAAATCTTCAATTTCATAGCTTCCCAGAGGTATTTCTATGAAATCTCCTTTACTTCCATAATAAACCCTATTATTTGAATAATCAATATTGGGAATTGTATAAAATGTCTCAAAATTTGTCAAACCCACAACATAATCTGAATTATCATCTAAATAAATAGGTGGATTAAAATTTGCCGAAAGTATGCTACTTTTAGCTGAAAGTGTTATGGTAAACGATGACATGCTTCTTGATAACTGTTTATTTTTTATCTGGATTAAACAATTTGGTTACCTATTATTATAAAGGAAATGTAGACATAGCTGTCCACAGTTAGATTTATCATATGTTTGATACGGATCATGGTTATAGCTAATTAAATTTTTATTACCATCACTTAAAAAATATGCAATAACTTCTTTAGGGGGCCTTAGATTACCGAAGCTATCAAAATAACTTATTTTTTTATTTTTTTTAACGTATGCCGTCCAATGTGTACCTGGACCAGAATTACTATCCAAGTTTATAATTCCACTTTCAATTTTTCTAATTACTTTTGGTAATTTATCTCGCATGAAGATGCCTCTAAAATGAGAAATGTTTAATTTTTTAATATACCTATTTATATCTAGGTTTGTTAACGGCTTATTGTGAGGTAATATATTTAATAGTTTTTTGGTTTTAGATATAACCCATAACCATTTTTATATGGTTTTAAGTAAAGACCACTTCCTTTTTTCCCAATAGCTATCTCTTCCATGACACGATTATGTCTTTTATTTTCTTCTAATTTTTGTTGTGCTGCCTTTGTATCATTAATGGCTTTAGCAATGCTTGCTGCCCCTCCTCCTAAAGCGCCTAAGGCAGATAGCCCTGCAAATATTGGAATTAAAGGAAGGACACCACCTTTGATTTTTGGAATAGGAATTATTCTTTTTGAAGAAATTTTCCTTTTTTTAAGACGTTTTAAGGCACCATTGGTTGTAACGTTTAACTTTTTATAAGACTTTCCGATTATACCTTTTTTTCTTTTACTTGCAGACGCTTTTTTTCTATTTTTCTTTTTTGTTAAACCCATCCCCAATTTGGATTTTGCTTTCATTATACCTGCAATTCCTAGGGCGCTTAAACGTTCACCCACACCTGCATCACTTGACCTAAACCGATTGATTGCTTGGTCAGCCAATATCCTATCGGCCTTGTTACGACTTTTTACGCTAGAAAATTTACTGTATGCAATGTCGTGATTTTTACACGCTTCGTCAAGTTTATTTACGCCTTGATGACCGGCAGCTAAACGTTTTTCCAATCTTGTACCGGGCCCACAAAAATTATAACCAGGAATGTGTAATTCAAATGGTAATTTAATAATTACAGTATTTAAGGAGCCACCTTTCGGTGTGAACTTTAGTGTCATAATAGATTTTTATATAATAGTTAATACCCTTTTATACTTCGAATATGTGGTTGGAAAAACAAAAGTTTTCGTTACCAGTGAAAAATTATGACCTAAATATCAGTAATGGGCAGATATTTAAGAAACATGGGGAGTTGTTTGGAGGTGAATCAAAACGGGGAATCATAGTGGGTCCATCTGGCTGTGGAAAAACTAATGTAATGATTACATTATTAACACACCCCAACGGATTACGATTTGAAAATGTTTATGTGTATTCTAAATCATTATATCAACCAAAATATGAATTTCTAAGAAAATTATTAAAACCACTTAGGGGAATAGGTTATTTTGAGTCGTGTTTTGAGCAGGATATTGTACCACCAGTTGACGTTAAACCTAATTCAGTAATAATATTTGATGATATTGTGTGCTGTAATCAAAGTATTATGCGAGATTATTTTTGTTTTGGTAGACATAAATATACGGACTGTTTTTACCTATGTCAAACGTACTCATCGATTCCTAAACAATTAATCAGAGATAATGCAAACCTACTAATTATATTTAAACAAGACGGAACCAATTTAAAACATATCTATGATGATCATGTAAATATGGACATGTCATTTCAACAGTTTAAAGATCTCTGTTCCACTTGCTGGCGATCCGATTTTGATTTTATTGTTATTGATAAAGATTGTGGTGTTGAGACTGGAAGGTATCGAAATAAATTTGACCAGTTTATTCATTTAAATAAATAAGATATATCACTAAGGAGTTAATTAGTTTAAAGCCTATAGTTTGGAAGCGAACATGAATGAAAAGTTAGTAAAAGAATTAATACAAGCCCGTCAAGCTGTAAAACGAAAACTAAAATCTTTAAAAACAGATGTGGCCAAGTCTCAGTTTCGACAAGAAAAAGAATTTAAACCAATTACAGAACCCTTAAAAGAATTAATTAAAGCTGTAAAAGCGGAGGAAAAAATTAAAACAGAACCCTTAACACCGCCAGCATTTTCTACTCCTCAAAAATTTAAAACCGATTTATCACCGCAAAAAAGACGTCAAACAAATATTTATAACAAATATCTACCTTCGGAATTACCATCATTTTTAACAAGAGAAGATACATTTGAAATAAACGATGAGAATGACGATGATGTATTTTTTAATCAACAATCATCTTTAAGGGAGCCTCGTCTAAGTTCTACGAGACGAGATAATTTAGATGAATCTACCATTACTGAACCAACAACAAAAGAAATTAGACAGAGTATTTTTGAGTTAACCAGAAGTCCGGCATACGAACAATATCTTGAAGCATTTCATCCGCTTGTAAGAGGTTTTGTTGATGCATCTTTAAAAAGTGAACGAGATTTAGATAATACGCATGGCCTATTTCATGATGCAGAAAATGAAAAGTGGAAAATTGGCGACAGTGAAGCTGACTTTGTGCAACAAAATTTTAAGATTCAGGATTTAATCTATGAGGGTACACCCGGTCTCTATGAACTTTTATTTTTTCAAGAACCTCGCGGTTATACCTCAAAAGATCTTGACAATTACATGGATATATTGCAAAGAAGCAATGCTTATAGAAGAAACTATGATCCAAAGGCACAGATTCAAGGCACTACCGACCCAAAATACTTAACAATAATAAAACCGTACTTGATAAAAAAGGGAATTTTAAGATCTACTTCCACATCTAGTGCCATTCCTTTTTCTAAGCCTAAACCACCGTCAGAAACACGCCCGAGAAGTACTAGAATAACCTCGAAAAAGGGGGGAGGAATGATGATGAATTTAACAAATAAAAAAACTGATTATGTCTATTATGATGATCCTAATGAGTTAGTGGAACGGTTAAAATTACTTATATCATCACAAATGGCAGGGCATACCGGACATAATAATGAAATAGTCTCCATTATTGAAGAGCTAAAGGAAGCAAAAGTTATTTTATAGACTGTTTAAACCACTATATGGTATTTTAAAAATGTCTTTGAACAAGTTCGGTTCTCATCTTCACTTAAATAGGAAAAACTATAGTAAAACTGATACAATTACTTTTATTCAATTAACGCCCCTAAAGTTGTTTTACAACATATCATTAACATTTATGGGAAACTGCTTTCCAAACGATGAGAAATTTACTTTGATATTTGATAAAAAAACATTTTTTAAATTTCCATTAAGTTCTGGTGTTATTATAGGGGGCTGAATATCCAAAGAAAGAAATATTCTTATTAATTAATGGTAAAAAAGGAAAATTAGAGGGAAGAGAAATAAAAGAAGGAGATCTAATTGAGTTTGGTAAAGAGCCAAAATCCTCAATTGACTTTTTTTATGGAGAATTAATAATAAAATGTCCCGTTTTAGTAGAATAAAACAATAAATAAGTACAAATAAAGTTTATTTCAAAGATGACTTTAGACAAGTTTGGATCTCACATATTTCATAAATATTCCAGAATTGATGATGATGATAATCAAGTTAATTTAGTCAACATTGCAAATTTAAAATTATTTTACCATATAACATTGCCATTTCTTGGTCACCATGACCCAAGTGAAAAAAATTTTGTTTTAACCCAAGATAAACGAGTTTCCTATCGATTTCCAACTGACTCTGGTGTTATTATAGCCGGCGAATTTCCAAAACAACATGTAAATTTATTAATAAATGGTAAACAAGGTGGAGTGGAAGGAAGAGAACTAAAGGCAGGTGATTTAATTGCATTTCGACGGGATTCAAAATCTCAGATAGACCAATTTTATGGAGAATTAATAATAAAATGTCCTATTTTAATAGAACAATAAACATTAACCATGAGCAAGATAAAAGAAGATGTTGTTAATGAGCTGCATAGATTAAGTAGGAAAAAATATCCAAGAAGACGTGTTATAGTTAAAGGACTTAATGATTTATGGCAGGCAGATTTAGTGGAAATGATTCCATATCATAAGCTCAATAAAGGTTATCGATATATACTTGTAGTTATTAATGTTTTTTCAAAATACTTATGGACAAAACCCATAAAGTCAAAAACTGCTAAATATGTGGCTGATGCAATGGCAAATATTCTTAGCAATGTTAAAACACCACCAAACAACCTACATACCGACAGAGGATCGGAATTTTACGGTAAACATTTTCAGGAATTAATGAAAAAATTTAAAATAAATCATTATAGTACATTTTCAAATGTAAAAGCTAGTGTTGTGGAACGAGTAAATCGAACTTTAAAAACTTTAATGTGGAAAAAATTTAGTTTGAGAGGAAATTATAAGTGGATCGATATCTTGGATGATATTGTGCAAAAATATAATAATACAAGACATTCTAGCATTGGAAAAAAACCAAATGAAGTAAACGAAAAAAATGAACAAGACATTTTAAAGTTTCACTTTAACCATATAAAAATGGTTGATCCAAAAATTCCTAAATTTAAAATTGGTGATCATGTACGTATAAGTAAACAAAGAGAAGCATTCACAAAAGGATATACACCCAATTGGTCAAATGAAATCTTTCAAGTGAAAAAAATTAATCTAACAAATCCTACAACCTATTTACTACAAGATGAAAATAATGTGGAAATTCAAGGTGGTTTTTATGGGGCTGAGTTGCAAAAAGTAAAACATCCTGACGTTTATTTGGTTGAAAAAATTCTACGGCGTAAAGGGAACCAAGTTTACGTAAAATGGTTGGGAATGGATAAGACACATAATTCTTGGATTCTAAAAAAAGATGTTTTGTAAAATGTTAGTTAAGTTAAATATATTTTTTATTATTAAATTTTTAATTTTAAACCAAACCATGTACATAGTAGAAGATTATGTAATAAAATCTGTTAAAAGCAAAATTATTCTTTGGTTTTGAGTAGATCAACTATAACCACAAAAGATGTTGAATCAAATATTAAATTCATTAAAATATTTATTTGGAATAAAGTGTGTAGTGAAAAATAATAGTGATAGTGTGACAAACATTTATAATGAAGAAAAACATAATATATTATGTGAACAATTATTACAAATTATAGGTGGAAAGAAAAATGTGCGAGAATTGAATGCAAAGGAATTAGAAAATCTACCAATGGATTTCTTTTTAAAATATGTGGATCCCATGACTTTATTATTTATTTGGAACAAACTACCTGCTAACTATAGACAAGAGTTTGATTTACAAATAAAATTACCATGTTTTATTCACTATAATAGACCAGATTGGCGAACACACGTAGATGGACCTCCTTCACCACAAAATAAATGTTGTTTTTGTATTAAAGCTCTTGCTAAACAAAATTAACCAATATTCAACAATAAACCATGATTTGGTTAAGTCCTACATTTATAACACTAGTTGCAGTAGTACAAAATGTTTTCTACGTTCATAAACCTCCGGAAATAGTGTCTGCATTTGTTCAACTGAAAGGTGAAAATTTTTCAAGTGATAATTCATGGATACCCTTACTATACAAACGCATTCATAATGAATCAGTTCCAATATTTTTTACATGGATTCCAACTACCATCTCAATGACCTCTAGACATAGACTTCACTATAGGTTAAGATTTCGATTCATTAATGGAACAATACTTGAAAGTAGGGACTGGACAACTTTTAGTAAAGGATTAAATACAGAAAATTCTATAATTATTAATCTAAATTCTAATACTAGTGGTAATTACTTAGAGTTAAATACTTTAAGATCAAATTTCCATGTCTTTATGTATGTAACACAGACCATTTTTATAATTACTATACTAATTTTAGGTAATATAATATGTAAAATGTTGTATAATTTAGGAGAACAACAACAACAAAAACAATTACAAAATGTACACCGTTTAATTTAAGAGAATAATAAATATCATGTGTATTTATCAATAAATAAGTATGTACCTATTAGTAGTATTACTATTCTCATATAAATTAGTAATTAACATTTAAGCAAGGTCGCGATACCGCTTTGTTGCTCGCACTCGACGGTAAAATATGATTGTAATAATATTATACTAAAACGGTACGGACGTTTTGGTAGGTGCGCGGTAGACCAAAATTGGTTTTTTTAACCTTGGCAATTAACAGAAATATGCGCAAATAGTAAAAAAAGTGGCTTTGCCACAAAGAGTTTTCATATTAAGTTAGGTGATATGTTGCCTCAGGCACCCTCACCGACCACACCCTATGCTAATTACTTCTTCGGCGTTGCGTCATAACTTCTTCGGCTACGGAACGCCATCCACATCTGAAGAAATTGATGAGACACGCTGATGACTTCTTTAGATAATTACTTCTTTGGCAATTAGTCATAACTTCTTCTTCTTCTTATTACTACTTCTTCAGCGTTACGTCATCACTTCTTCGGCTACACCTAAAGGGCACTTCTGTCGACGACATATTGTGTCTTCTTCAGATCTGCATGACCTCGACGGCACAGCTCAAGAACAAATACCATCCACTTCTTCAGATGCGGATGGCATGTGTCATCAACTTCTTCAGATGTGGATGGCATGTGTCACAGAAACGTGGTAAGATAACTACTCACATATTTTTTGTATATTAGTTTTTAGTTAATTAAGTGCAACGGGCTTTTTATTTAAAAACTTGACCCTCTTGAACACAAAATGAAGGAAACATAATGTTTGTTGGAATTATAACTTGTATTAAACTTTTTTGGTAATTTTGTAAAAATAGCTTTTTATATATATTTTTGTATAAATTTTTGTCTCAAAAACATATTTTGGTAAGTAATTATTTGTTTATAAAATTTAACTTTTAAGAAATTTCAATATGCCTCCACCCTTAAGTATATCACTTATCACTTGACCACTACATAAATGACACTGTGTTGTATGTTCAAAAAAAATAATGAAAACATAGTTGGCAGCATCATCCCATATCTTAAAAAAATATCCAACACGGCCGCGTAACCGGAGATTCCATCGTCGTTGAAAACCTGACTCAAAGAAGCCAAAAGCCAGGTCCACGCAGCTAAAATAAATCGTTCCTAGATTTGACGCTTTGCGGCAGCACCACACGGTGCACGAAACTGAACGGCAATCCGATAGTCGACCGGGTACACTTTTTAACACAGGATTGCGTATCTTCCCAAATATTCAATCAACGGTTGTATTACATAACATTTAATACACCTAAGCGTAAATCTTTAGCTAGAACCTGTAGTGGTGTAAATACACACGTAAAAACACTATCAATATTTAATAATTAAAACACATAATGTCTCATGACAAAAAACTCCATTCAAAAGTAACGACCTCCGTTTTGACAATTCCTTATATATAATAAAGATTTGGTAATCTTTTAAAGAATAAGTATTCTTATATGTAATAGACGTCAACTATACGGTATACAGTATGTGGGGTAAACAATTATCAACTGTAAACGGAGAATGTATAGCCTAAGATGTACGAACCAAATAGCCAATTACTTAATTAATACCATAAATTCCCTGAAATTATACTTAGAAAATTGGAATGAAATAACGCGAAAAAAGGCGTAAGGAGAATCAAGGACTATAAGCGTAACAAAGAGTCAGGCTCTGATAAGCTTTAAAATTCTAAAATCTTCTGTTAACTTTCCATTGATGCTGATCATGTTGTGTTATTATAATAGAGAAGCAATGATTAACGCTAGCATCAGTGTACATATTTTATTATGTAAATAACTCCAGACGATTATAAAATATTCATATCTTAATTTTTTTGTGATGATATTACTGAACGTAAAAGTGTATTTTAATGATATTAGGACAAGCAAATGAATCATCGGCTAAAAATTTCAGATACCTCTAACATGAACCTTCTTGGGCAACTCTGGTGGTGTAAAAGTAGGGGGAGGATGGTGGTCATCTGTAAACCACAAATCATTCTCGCATTCAACTATGATTAACTAACCTAGTTACTAAAACTATTTTTAATAATAAAATATTACTTTAGGCGTAATATAAGTCTAACAGAAAAAAAATCATCTAAAGCAATCAAAAAACCTAAGTCATTTCTATGTGTATCTAAATACGCGATATTAAAAGAAATCATCCGATCTGCAATAAACCATATGACCAAAAACAATAGTTTTTTTTAGAATAGAAATAATGCAAGATTAGTGCTTAAAGAATTAACGCTAAAATTTTATCTATTCTAGCAGTATTTGCCTAAAATAATACCTTATTATCTATAATTTTTTTGTCTATCTATATAATCTAATTTATATTTAATATCTTATAACTAATTAATTAAATATGTATATATTTGCAACATATATCTGCAATCAAGAGGTTAAGATTACAATAAAATATTTAACATGCAGATATTTCTAAAATTTTTACATGCGAAATACTTCTAATATATACATGCATATAACATTATATACACATTCTTTGTTTTCAGAGTTAAACCATTAAAATTAGCTAGTTTAGAAAATATAAAATTGGCCATGTAGTTATAGATCAATTTATAGGAGAAATTCGATAAGAACTTTCGAGATTTAAGTATACAATATTGTATTTAATAAATTAAGTTGATTATAATAAAAAGATAAAAGATAAAGTATGCAGTGGTATATGAATTAGTATTAGGTACTATAGTTATATAAAAGGTAGATTTATTCTATTTTATTTAAGTCATAACTTAAAAATATCAAATGATTTTGAAACCTTAACTAAAAAAAAATGAAAGATACACTTTTTATTTGTGATGAAATAAGCATTTGTTTTCTAAGTTCTTTTCCTAAAAGCAACAAATGAACATCTGCTTATTGGCTTGGAAACCAACGAGTAACGAAAGACAAAGACAGAATTCATTCATTCATTCATTGTAATCGAAAGAACCCTTGATTTTCTAAGAACTATAAGCTCCACCTGTAGAATAAATTATAATTTTTCTCCTACTGTCCTTTAAGATAGAAATAATTAAAATTTTATTGTTGTTATTGTTGGTGGAATATCTTTGAAGGGGAAGAATATAGCTACTAATAGAACTACTACTATATATAGTACAAAACTATATATATATATATACATATATATATATATATATATATATATATATATATTTATTATAATATATATATATTTATAATAATATAATAAATATATATAGGGTGTCCTATTTGCTGAGTGACTATTACTATTTCCGAAACTATAGGAAATGAGAGCAGTTAAATTAGAAATAAGTTGCGAATTTTGATGCTTATTCTAAATCCTTTTACAGCGTTGCAAAATGTTTTTTAATTCGTGAGTTACGGGGTGATTTATAAAAAACGCCAAATTTTATTTTAAATTATTCTTTCTAAAAATATTGATTTTAGAAACTTACTTTTAATTACAAAGTTTTATAATTGTTTGTGCTCAAATTCACCTTTAATTTTTTTTATGACGTTTGGTATCTTGGCAACAACTATCAACTCCTTTTTTTTTAATACGGACCTGTATTTTTCATAACGTATTTTAAAAGCTGGATGGTATTTATGAGATGGATTTAAATTGGATGGTCTTTAAGCAGAAAAAAATAATTTTGAATGTGGAGCATATTTTGAAAACGTAAATAGAATTACTTTGAAACAGCTAATATCTGCATATTATGGTGAATGCACCATAATGTTCTCCAGTACGAAAGTAAATTAATTAGTTAATTATGTATATATATATAAATATATATATAATATAATAAATATATATAGGGTGTCCTATTTGCTGAGTGACTATTACTATTTCCGAAACTATAGGAAATGAGAGCAGTTAAATTAGAAATAAGTTGCGAATTTTGATGCTTATTCTAAATCCTTTTACAGCGTTGCAAAATGTTTTTTAATTCGTGAGTTACGGGGTGATTTATAAAAAACGCCAAATTTTATTTTAAATTATTCTTTCTAAAAATACTGATTTTAGAAACTTACTTTTAATTACAAAGTTTTATAATTGTTTGTGCTCAAATTCACCTTTAATTTTTTTTATGACGTTTGGTATCTTGGCAACAACTATCAACTCCTTTTTTTTAAATACGGACCTGTATTTTTCATAACGTATTTTAAAAGCTGGATGGTATTTATGAGATGGATTTAAATTGGATGGTCTTTAAGCAGAAAAAAATAATTTTGAATGTGGAGCATATTTTGAAAACGTAAATAGAATTACTTTGAAACAGCTAATATCTGCATATTACGGTGAATGCACCATAATGTTCTCCAGTACGAAAGTAAATTAATTAGTAAATCTGTTTGAGCAATCTACCCTAGATGTTGCTAGAGAATTAACATCAATATTATTAGCATATTTTTGGATGGCGTTTTCAATAGAAAGGTTTACTTTACTTACTCTTATAAGACCTAAACTTTTTTGCTGTTGGTTTAACCTGGCTTCTTAGAGCAAAGCCTATTCCCTTCCCCAAAAATGTAGGAAATTGGGAAAATATTATATGCATAATTTTCTATCATAATACGTAATAATATACCAATTGTCCTATTTAAAATAAAAAAGTTAGTGTAACTTCCTGTTAAACCGGAAGTAACAAAAAATAACAGAATATGTCAAAACACGCTCTTATTAAGTCAGTTTTACCTGTTCTATCGATATACCAAATTTCATTTCTTTATCTTGAAAAGTAAAAAAGTAAATACCCTAGTTCTTATGAATTTTTACTATAATATCAATCTTAAATTAACATAAAGATTACTTAATAATTCATTCATGTATTTATGATGGATTTAACTCTGAAATACATAATTACATAAACCATACATAATGTGCAAGTAGTGTGTGGAAAACTAATTCATGCAAAAGAGAGAAGGTCATAATTTGATACATTGGTAATATTCTTCTGTGTTTTTTTTTAAATTATTTTATGTCTCGTGTACCAAATTAAATATATACTTAAATATATTTGGCCTTTTGTAAATCATATGAAAAAATGTGAAATTGTGGTGAAACTATATATTAAAATAAAACATAAAATTAATATTATATCCGCTGTAGGTTAATTTATGGCAGTAATGAAACTTAGTCAGCCATGCGCTGATTGAGGCAAATTGTACCATTATCGTGCGTTGTTACAGATGTTACCTTAAAGAACTCGACTTACTTGCTAATGTGAGATCCACGTCACCTGTGCCAGTGAAATGAATGGAACAGGGAAACAGGTTATTAATGGTTGAGACAATGAGTGCGTATGAAGAACTTTGTGAGGGCATAAGAGTCTTTTTGAAAATGTCAAAATTTTGGCTTTGATTGACAGTTACTTTATAAAATATGTATCAGGTTTCTGTCGTGTTTAAGATATGTAATAATGTTATTTCCAAATTGAACTAGTATTTAAACTCACAATATTAACGAATCTATATGCTATCAAACTAAATGTAACTTTAATACACACATAATTATTTATAAAAAAAAGGCTACGAACAATAATTATTATTCTATTATTAAATTTACACAAAAACATTGAGAAAAACATAAATCATATAATAGTGTAAGTATATCATTCAGCCAATTCAATAAGATTTGTCTAATAAAAAAAAGAATTTTTTAAAATAAAGATTAGAACACAAAGTGCTAAAGACAAAAATAACAATGCATCTATATTGGGAATTTAAATTAGAAGCACCTTAAAAGGCAACAGAATAAATTTATTGAACTTTTTCCAAAAAAATGATCGTTTTATTTATTGTTCTTATTTTTTATGTGACTATTTGTCACATTTATCATGGAAAAAAACACCAGATAAGAGAGGATATTTCTTGACAATACATTTTGTTTTCCGTTATTACATTTAAAAAATGTTATGTGCAACCGGAAAACAAAAGCTTTTTTCTAAGCTTTTCGTTTTTAATATTTATTTTAAAGGAGCATTTAATTTTAATTCCCAATTTTAACGACGTCACAAGAAAAACAGCGAGTAAAAAAAGTTTTATTTCGTATACATTCGTTTAACTTAAATGATATAATAATTAATTTTAGGTGTAAATGCAACTGAACAACTCATAACTGATCTTAAATAAATATTATAAAACTTATTTAACTCTTTAAGTTTGCATTTCTATTGTCACACTTTTGTGCTCAATCATAAAATATTATTTTAGAGAAGTCTTGAAATGTGTATGTAGAAGAATATATATTCCATTAAGTAAAAATGTAGGATGCAATTTGGTTTTTTTTTGTTAGTCTTCAGAAACTTAAAAACAAACTATATAAGACAATACGTACTTGCTCGGCCAACCAATTGGATGGCTCGGACGCCTTTCCTAAATGTCGCCACTGTAGACAACGAACCAGAGTTGAGATATTTTGTTAGTTGAACATAAAGGGAAATACAGTGTTAAAATAGGTAATTTTAAAACAGTTTCAAAAAGTGTATATTGTTGGATTGATTGGTAAAAAATTTATATTGTACGATTATTTTAAAATTTTTAAAATAACACCATACCGTCTTTTTTATCACATATCGTAAAAAGGTTTTCAAAAAATTAAAAGATAAAAAAATGCAACCCTCCGTGTTATGATCAATTTTGCACATTTGTTTTCAATATATTATAAAAAATAATTGTATGTGCGTTATTTAACTATTTAGTCAAGATAAGGCTAGATAATCTAGAGCAAACAATCAAAAGATCTACCTGGAAGGCTTACTTGTATACTGCATCTTAAGACTTTTCGGCTACTCGGTTTTTTCAAAGTTACTTCCTTTCCGTCTAACGTATATCTTGCATCACATGTTATAACACTAGTTGTTATAACACTGTTAGAGTATTTGTAAAGTTACTTTATCAAAATTTAAAGAAACTTATCTAAACTCTCTGAATTTTAAAGCATGTAAAAGGTAATTTTTTTTTTAAACTCTAACTACTGCTGACTCTACTGCCTTTATTTGGCAAGCCATCTGCATAAGGAATTGAATGAATATATTATTGTCTATATGAATTATTAACAATATGAAAACTATCTGTTTAAAATCTTTCACAGGGGACACTTTTAAAAAAAAGTAAAAATATTTTGTTTAATATCTGTTTTAAAATTACTTATTTGAACATTGTATGATCATGTAGGAAAAAAGGAATAGCACAACAGTAACAGGAGTCAGTTTTACCCTAAAAGTGAGTTTTTTTAGCAATACGGAATTGCGTGGTTCATAATTTAAATTATATGCATAATATACTTAGATATATAGGCTCTAGCAGATAGCGGTGTAAAATTCTAGCCAGGCACTTTTTAAAGTCAGTACATTTTGGCTCTTTTTTAATTTCCAAATGTTATCGCGTTTAAAACCTCTAGTGATTTATTAGATATTAGCAAGATCTGAAATTGTACCTCTAATAAATAGGCACAGAGTTATTAATCTAGTTATTTTGATTTTTGTCGATCAGTAAAGGCCCAAGGGCAAAGCTACTTCTGTAATTAAAATTCACTCAATCTGGTTTGTAACAAAACCTAATTTATGTTACATTTACATGACAATCAGAATAAGTTTACAGCTGGTGATCAGGAAAATACAAAAATCAATCGATCAAATTTATATTTTCTGGCGCAGGGTAAATGATATTATTTTAAATATAGGTTAATAAAATGAAAATATATGGTCTTATAAATAAATATGATAACCCAAACATCTCTCACCACGTATATTTTGTAATGCTTTTATAAATTCCCATAAAATTTGACGTTAGATATTATTATCTTCAAATATTTAGTACAAGAAGAGCATAGTTAATAAATTTGGAACATCACAAATTTGTAATATAACCAAACCAGATAATTATTATAGATTAGCAGATGTAAGACATACAGTTAGACTGAAACTCCAACGTAATTTGATCGATGAATTAATACAAGACATACTGACACAATAACAGTTTTAAAATAAAAATTATACATTGAGTAAGCAAAGCAAGGAACTTTTTTAGTTGGCCTACCATCAAGGTATCTTTGGTAGTTAAGGCCTGTTTTGACCATACCCGTTTGCATCATGATCATTCCGACATCTGCAAAAATTGGAAAAACCAAAAACTTAAAAAAATCATAAAAAGCAAAAAAAAACATAAATTTAAAAAAGTGTCACAATGTTATTCTTCAAATAATACTAATATTACGATGTTAGAGCATTTTCTTATTAAATTTAGTAAAGCATTATTTTATTGTATGGATTCGCTGATTAGTACTATTTACAAACATGTTTTTTTAGTGTGGTTCCTAAAAATTGCTATTTTTAGAACCACCGGAAGGGTCTTAAGGCTATTGAATTAAAATGAAATAAGTAATATTTGTTTGTATTACAGCGAGAAGAATAAATATAAAAAACAGCTATCTTTTTTGTTTTTCAAATATAGTTTATAATTTCTAAATTTACGGATAAGTTATATGAATGAAAAATGTTTATTTTTTGTGATTTAAAAAAAAAAAAGACAAAACCAAAAAGCGATGGCATCATGAAAACACTAGATAAGAAAAATATCGATCAAATCAATAGTCATTTCAAACAAATACGTATTTATTTTATGCTGTGCGACGATTTAGCAAAAAAGGTAAAAAAGAATCTGCAATTCCACAATTCAAGAGCAATACATATTTTGTCTTGTTCTAAATAAAGTTTGGTCTTTGACCTGTGTTTATATGTTTATGTATCCTCTAATATCTTCTTAATTCCTGTTGAAATTATAATATTTTCCTGGCTTATATTTCTTGCTATTTAAATATAGTATGGAACAATATAAATAGTTAGACATTAATATCCAGTGTTTTAATTTCAAAACGAAGCACCTTTATAAAATAAAAAAATGGGATATTTAAATCAAAATTAAGAATTTATGATAATCAAAACAAGCATGGTGCGAAATTTCATTATTGAAGCAGTTACGTCTGTTGGCCAGGATAAATAATATTGATAAAATACATAAATACGATAAATTACCAAATATTTTTTTCGTACTATTACGTAGTATGGGCAAAAATTATTGGTACGGTTGAATCGACAATTTGATAGGATGGAGGTTTTTATTTGACATACCAAACAGTTAACTGGGGAGGAGATGGTTGATAGAAGTTTAAATAAAAAATCAAACTTCCCAATGTAAATCTAAATTAAGGCGTTTTTTACTTTAAAAAGTTAGTAAGGAGCTTCGTTTTGAATAGAAAACACTACATGTGTAATAATTCGCCTTTTTTATCTCCATGAACTCTATCCATGAATTTTTAGTCACATTGAGTTATGTTTTAAATATGTAAGATTTATTTGGAATTGACGAATTTAATAAAAACTCGCAATTAGTAGTTTTTTACTCTTTTTCTATTTCTAGTAGCACTCCTTATTAACTATAAAACATTAAGGTTAATAAAATTGAATAAGAACCATTTTAGTTTCACGATTTCATAACAATGTTAAAAATTCTAATAAACTTAAAATAGGTTGAATTTAATTTAAATTCTAAAACACGTATTCAAATAATTAAATATATATTGACACAGTTATTATACGAGAGTATTCAGAGATATTATAAATTAAAAATTTATATTTTTAGTCTAAAAAAAAGAGTATGATTAAGTTAAACAAATGACTGTATAAGATCAGAAGTTGTAAAAGTTTATAGCACTAATACTAAAATAAAAACTAGGTTTTTATTTTTGAATAAATTTAAATAAAAAAATATTTATTTACTTTTTATTTGGTGAAGATTTAATTTATTAAATTATTGTTTATTTATTTATTTATTTATTCATGTTCTATACCACGATATTAAAATTTCAATATTCTCCTTTTTCTGGTAGGTATGTACATGTTTATTTATTTAGCACTGGCAAATGTAATTAGAGCAATATTTTGATAACCTCTTGCTCTTGTTTTAATTATCGAGGTTAATTGTTAATTATCGGTTAAAGTAATAAATCATGATTAGACGTTACCAAGATAGAGAAAAGCAAATGGTTATTGCGAATATTCTAGTCTTAATAAATCGATTGTTTTCCGAATTATCAAAAAACATATCTCAACAGCAGAAATGGTATAGTTCAAAACATCTAAGTCGTATTAATAAAATAACAAAAAAAAGCTAACGCATTATTGCCAATAAAGAAAAGTTCTTTTAATGTTCTTTTAACTTTACATAATAAAAAACAAATTGATTCCATATAATGCCTCTTGAGAAATATTTTTTAGTAGTCCCAAACATACATATACCTTATTACGAACGGGTTAAGGGGATTTAAAACAAAACATTGACCATAATTGCAAAAGTTTAATTTTTTTTAAATTTTGTTTTAAGATGCCTCCAGGGTCGCCAGATCGCATAAAACTACTAAGTATTAGTTAAACTCGTTTAGTTAGTAAGAAGTATTAGTATTTACTTATACGTCTTAGAATTAATAGCTAAGTTTACAGAAACTGGTACTATTACGTACCAAAGTAAGAAATAATCTGCGTAGAATAGATAGAAAGTAAAATAAATAGAAATATTAGGCACCGTGGTTAGCAAATCCTCCAGAATCTCATAACAGTATGAAAAGTCACCCAAAATACTTATAATAAATTTTACCCAAATGAAATGCAAATTCTTAACGAACTTTTTAATAACGACGTAATTTTATGAAAGAATGATGGATTTGGGAAGGGTAACGTTTAAGCAGGTATAGTTGGAAATGCTATTTTTAAGGTTATATTCAATAAACAAAAGTAATAATCCATTAATACCAGAAAATCATAAAATCATCATCAACTAAATGCGCCTATTCTTGATTTTCCAAAAACATCTTTCAATAAAATTTGCAAAAATTGGTTGAAGCGCCAGTTGAAGGGCCACCATGACCACCTGACTTAAAATCTTTAACTCTCTACCTCTAAGAACATGTTAAATGGATTGTTTATAAAATAAAGCCTCAAAAGTTGGCGCATTAAAAAACGAAAATAGAAGTAGTTTAGAAACCTTAGAGACGAATATAAGAGCAGAATATGATTCAGTCTTTTATAATGGACAACATTGGTATACTGTAGCCTTAAAATTTTTCTTAAATAAAATATCTTAATTTAAATTTTAGTTATCAAAATATTATTCCTTGATTTCATTAAACTAAAGTAGACGCAGAATAACAGTGTACAAATCAATTGAATTTCTCTAATGCTCTGGTGACATTAAAAATGTTCACATCGGCCAAATGTTCAACTTAATATACACTTTAAACATTGTAAACTTGCTGTAAAAATACAAAATTAAAAAGTTAAAAACAAAAAAGTTAAGCATATGTGCTGTACCTATCGGTTTATGGATGGTAAAAATTAAGTTCATTTTATTATTTTTTCTTGGACTCAACTTGTAGAATAGTGAAAGCACCAAATATCGTACCGTAGTAAAAAAACTGAATGACAAGCACATTATGTTTAGCTTGGTACAATAATTAAACAACCTATTTACAAAGGAAATGCAATAAAACATTTACATAATATTCTTATTGATAAGAATAACATAAACTATTTTATTCAAAATAACATTATGTTAAACTTTTTATCTTAGACTCAGAACAAGAGGTATATGAGTAATGAAAACAGATTGATGTAGGCTATTTGTTATATTTGTTTAACATAAAATTGTTTTATAAAATAAAAATTATTATACAGAGATAATGACTATCATCATCTGTAAAATGACTTATCAAAACAAAGTCAAATTAAAGATGACCGTCATATAATGTTAATAGATACATGTTGGTACATGTTGATTCAGGATAAAACTTTAAAACTTTTAAAATATTTAAAAGTCAATTTATAATAAAATTAATACATTGTATTGAATACAAGATGGCGCACATAACATACTTTTTATGTTATTATATTGTATTATTATTAAACAAGTTATTTAAAAAGCAAAATTTGAGAAAATCACAAAAAAATACTATAAGGGATTTATAAAAACATGAAAATAAGGAAATTGAAAGGTAGCCATGCATTTAATGTGCAAAAGGGTTCAGAATGTGTGTCAATATACATTCCGTTATACGCAGGCAAAATCATCAGCGATTTTTCACAGCCTAAATAGGTATAAAAAATTTATAAAAAGTTAAATCGCTCGAAAAAATGTGCAAGTCGTGAATAATCTACAAATGTTTCGAATAAAAAAACAACTTCGCAATGGAAAAAATAACTACAGATTTCTGTCAATGCCAGAGTACTAAAAAAGTGAAGAATAAGAATATAACCTTGTGTACTTCGAATGCATAAAACAAGTATAAGGATTCAATGTAGCAAGGGTTCCGAATAAAATAAACCTCAAAGTATAAATAAATGTTAGACAATAAAGGAGTTAAGAAATTAAATACATTGTTTCAAATAGACTTATTTGGAAATTTAATTATTATTAAGGTCTCGACGCACTCCCCGAGAGTCCAGACTCTAAATTAAACTAAAAGTTAAAAAAAAGCGTTTTTTTTTAGTGAGATTTAAATGATTTAGAATAAATGTTGTAGTAGCCATTTTTATTATGCAAAGACCGTAACCATTTAGATAATGCATAGATAATTTGTAAGTACAGAGTAACTGAGCTTGGAAAATGTGTTTAGGGAAAAAGGTTTTAATATATTAATTCCACAGCTTAATGAAAGAATAATTACTTACGAATTTTAATTTGGAATATTTATTTAAAAATTTTAGATTAAGAAGATTTTCATTAGCAGTATATGGTGTATGTGAGTTTTTCTTTGTTAATTTTGAAAACTAGTTTAGTTTTCCCTACATTAATACATTTTACAGATTTAATAGTTTCGAAATAATACCGAAGCAACATAGAGTTTTTTTTGTGAGGTATTCAGATTCTTAACTGCTCTTTTTTTTAAATCTGCTTTATGCTTTCTTCTTTAATTCTCTAAGAATGTTAACGCTTTTACCTTCATATTTTGAATTTTACTGAACGATATAAGAATACTAATAAAAATATTACCGGTTATTTTATTCGGATCGGATAAACTAAATAAGGGAATATTAATAAATCGAGAACAATTAACAAAAATGGAGCTGATCCACAGGCAAAAGATCTAGATCGATCTAGAGTCAATATATAGATCATCAATTACCTAGATCGTGGGACCAGTTACGTTGTTGTGCCACTAGAAGTCATTAGAAATAAACGTTTAAAATAGGAATAACAATAAAATTTAAAAAATCAAGTCATAAAAATAGAAGATGTAGCTCTAAAGAAAACAAATTCATTAGGTTATATTTATTCCAGTAGTTTTTCATACAAAATACTTCTATTTTATTTTGAGAAAATGCAATACAATTATGTTTTATAATAATCACTTGGGTATGTTATGGTTATTGCTCTGTTATTGCATAATTTTAATTCGCCATATGATCTATTCCAATATAGATCATATTAAGTAAATAAAGTTGTATTATTTAGAGCAAAGTTTATTATCAAAATTTTGTAGACTAGATAAAATGCTTTGTACTTACAATTTTTGCATTTGCATTTCTTTATAAGTGTTTCGTCTTTGATGTGATCATGACAGGCTTTGCAGTAAAACCAAGCTCTAAAAATAATTTAAATATTTTCAATACACTATAAATTCTAAATAGGCAACAATTTTTAAGTTAACTTAAAAAGAAAAGTAAATAAAGCTAAAATTAAAAAAATATAAATCGAAATATTCTGGGGGACAAAGACAAAAAACAAGAAAAAGACAAATGAAAATTTATTTAGAAAATATGTAAATTAAACACAGCTGAATTTATTTTGGAAACACTGATAAGCAATTTATTAAAAGCACAAAAACTTCAGTAATAATAAAGTAAAATATCGAAAATTCGAAATAACAAAATTTAAAGAAAAATTTATAGAAGAAACTCCTTATAAGCATGCTTAACAGATCGACATCTGTTTGTCATGCTTATAATCAAAATGTCGATGTCGTTTTGCTTAATTTCTAGCTATTGCTCTTACATACAGCTTAACAAGTCTTCCCTTACCGGACACACTATAAGTTGACTTAAAAGAGAAGCGTTCTCAACATATCCCAAATGTGTTCGATCGGGGAAGTTAGAGGATTGTGCAGGCCATGGTAATACCTGAATATTGTGCTGCTCTAAAATGTTTCAAGCGGTTTTTCTAACATGCAGATGTGCATTTTCTTGCATAAGTACAAAATTTTTGACAAATTCTGTAGAGCGTAGTCGAATAAAGTAATCGATATATACTTCTGCTTCTTGAATCAGGACATAAACCAAACCTTAATTTATTGGAAAAAAGAATCCATGGCTATTCATGCTCTCGCCAAAGTTGATGTTCTTCGGCCCAACCTAATCTCCTTTAAATTCTTTATAAATCTAATACGACTTAAGTTTTCTTATTCGAAGAGGAAGATAATTTTTTTAACCATGTTAATAAAACAATTTCTTACTTGCTCTGAATGTGAAATGGGCCACCGAACGGTGCATGGAAGACGAGTTCCAAACGAACTACATCCCACAATTTCCTGCTTGTTCTTTCTGAAGATTATAGTTATAGTTTCAAGCATATATAAATAAAGAGACAAAATTCTATTTTGCTCAAAAAAATACAGACAAGATTCATGACTCCGAACTCCACAAAGGGTTCCAGTTAGTTTTTGCAGAACAAATACTGTATTAAAGAGATTATGGGCACATGAGCCTCAAAAACAAATTCTACAGCGAAAATAACTCTTTTTGCCATGTAAAAGTCTACGTTCTTAGAAATTATTCTAAGGACATAGCAACTGATGATAGCCTCTACGCATTATGCAATCAATTGTCAATCCTAAAAACTGACTAAGACTGTTGAGTTGAAATCGGCTCTTTATTGATAGTGACAGAGTTCATTGAACATTTTAAAGTTAACAGGTTTATTTTCGAAGTATTAAAACAAAGTTGATTTTGCATCATTGCAAACATACCCTTTATGGGGAGCACAGAAAGGGTATTTACATAAAGAAGAAATAATAACGGCCCCAGGGCAGATCCTTGGGGAACCCCTGTAGTAGACTGTAGTTCTTCAGAGCAATGACCATCAAAATTAACACTCTGGACATAATTCGATAGATAGGAGCTGAACCCACCCAAGACAAAGACTATGTTTCATATAATCCATTGCTTATTATGGTTTGAGCAGCAACAACGCCATAAACATTTTGAAGCTCACTTTTTAGGGAGTTTGCGGTAATATAGAGGTATGGTAACGTCTTCATATCAGTTAGTTGCTCTTGTTGAACCAGTGTATCTTCCTCTCTCATCGCCATTCTCTTGAAATCTCTGCCACAACCTTCCTGTAGTGCTCTTGGTAGAATTTATAGCTTCTACGACGTCACGGATGTTTATAACACCCTGTATTATACCAAGACCTCGTAACTACACGTTTCACGATCAAGATGTTGCCTTTGCATATTGACTATATTGCATGGATAATTAAACCAAATTCTCACTACATTGTCAGCAACTATTTATTTATTTATTGTCAAGAAGAATAACTTAATATTATGAATGTTAAATGGTATAAAGTCTAACTTCCATTACCTTAATTTTAATTTTAGCACGACGCGACGCTTCGGTTGGTTTTAAACTATTTACATTTGATAACCAATAGAGATATTTTCTTCCTAGAGTTAAAAAATTGGACTTTACTACTTTACCAATGTCTACCAATTTTAAAAACAGATTGTGATAAGGAAATGTCAAACAAATAATAAACACAATTCATCTGGGAATTACATTTTTCCATCTAAAAATTAAACGGCTTTTTTGTCCTTGTCCCCAGGAGCATTTCAATATCTGAATAATATTATAGGTCTTTAATATAAATATTCTTTAAAAGCAATTGTACTTAATTTGAGAATGAGCTTAAGTTATAGTAATAAAAAAACGAATACCTTTTAACTTCATCAGCAGATTGAGCGATAAAAAACCCTTGCGTGTTCGCCACAATTTTTGCATTTTTCGGATTAATTGATATTTTAGTGTCTGCTCCTTCGATGCCCTTAACTTCAATCGCTAATAATAGAAGCTTTAATTTGGTAAAACACAACCTGGTGAAAAAAAGAATTTACTTGTTAGTATTAATACAAATGTATGACATACGTATATACATATATAATTATCATAAAATATTATGTGTATATACAGTATCCACTTAGCTTTATAACATATATAATAGTTGTATAGTTTTGAAATACAGCAAAAGAACCTTGAATGATTATTACAAAACTTTTTCAATAGTACTGACCTAGCACTTACCTTTTGACAGAGAATAAGATACGCTACTAAGACAACACCAGTACATATATGTTATAAAACGTTCCTTTTCTCATACATTTAATACAATAAAGGTATCAAAAACTAAATAAATATAATAAAGCATTGAATTGGTTATGACACTACCTTATATTCTCAATCCCTTTAAGTCTTACATGAAGTAACATGACTTGGTATTAATTTGTTTTAGTAAAATAATTTTAATTAATAATCACGATATTTTATATTAAAATAGCAAAGGTAAGAATGGTGGATTTTGAAAGTTGTATAATCGAATCGGAACTGATAAAATAGTTGAAAATTTATCCTATTTTACAAAAAATTATAGTAAATTAAAAAAAAACGAAAATATTAGAGCAAACGAAGCCGGGAAATTTAGCATGTAGCAATTTTTATGTATCATTTTAAGTTGGTAACTTTCGTAATTTTGATGATATCGTTGCTAAATAATTAGGATATTAATCAATTGTTATTTTATAGAATTAAAAAAATGTTTTCTCCGTTTTTTTGCATTATAACATTTCTTTAATTCTCGCATTATATTAGGTTGCCTTATCTGCCATAAACTCCCTTTACACATATTATACAGTGACCGCCTAAAGTTCCGCATAAATTCCATAAAAATTAGAGACATAATTTCTTTAAAAAACGCTCGGACCCGTCGATTTTTATTTTAATTTGCGCATTATTTCACATAAATTTTTGTACACAGGGTGGAACAAAAAAAAAGATATGACGTCATCGGTCATTTTTTTAAATGGAATGCTATATTTTTTATTGCTTTTATGAAATATAGGCGAAATTCCAAGCAAGTTTCGTATAACACACCTTATCTCAAAACTCAAATGTTTCCGAAATATTTACATTTAAATAACAAGAAAACAAATAAATACGTCTATTTACAAATTAAGATAAAATCGAGAATAAAAATAATGTTATAAACACTGCCAATTGTTTCTATTTCCATGGTTGCACTTGTAAAGAATCTCCATTTTCGAATGTCACTGTCAGTTCGAAAATTAATAGTTTTTATCAGAATAAATTATGGCTAATTTAACGGAAATCCAACGAGTTGAAATTTTGATGATGCTAGGGTACGGGGATCGAGTGCGCACGCAAAAAGAAGTAAGTGAACTGTTTAATGCCAAATACCCAAACCATCCTATTTCTCAGTCAATAGTTAGTAGAATAGAGCACAAATTCATAACTTCAGGTCATGTTAGGGTTTGCCAAGATCAGGTCGTCCAAAAATTTCTGAAGAAACAAAATTAAACGTTCTGCTCTTTGTCGAAGAAAATCCAAACAATGCAACTTCACAAATTTCAGTTGATAATAATATAGCCCGAACGTCAGTAAGACGCATCTTATAAAATCACCCTTATAAAATTAGACTAATACACTTAAATGAGGACAATCCTGATCGAAGACACCAATTTTGCGAGCAAATGATGAACATTTGCAATAATAACCGCCAGTTTGTGTTACGAGTTTTGTTTTCGGATGAAGCAACTTTTTGTTTAAACGGTGTCGTAAATCGGCAAAATTGTCGGTACTACGTGTCAAATCCACACTGGGCTACTGAGGCTCATACACAGTATCGTAAATATTTATGTTTGGGCTGGTATAGTGGATAATAAAGTAATAGGGCCATAATTTTTCGAAGATAGCTTAACAGGATAACGCTATTTCAATTTTCTTCAAGAAGATCTTATTTCTGCTTTGGCTGCCCTATACCCAGACGAACAAGACCCTGCTGTCCCGACAGATAATTTGTGGTTTCAGCAAGACGGCGAACCGCCACATTTCTTTCGAGATGTCCGTTATTACTTGGATACTGTATCAGGAAGGTGGATAGGACGAAGAAGGCCAATAGAGTGGCTGGCCAGGTCACCAGACCTAAATCCCTGCGACTATTTTCTATGGGGGTACCTGAAAAGTAAAATTTATATTGAGAAGCCAAACAATGTAGAAGATTTGAAAAATAGAATTATATATGAAATTAGACGTATATCACCCGAATTAATTGATAGTGTTTTATATGAGTTTGTAAACGGTCTTGCTTTCTGCCAAGAAGTAGATGGGGATTAGTTTGAACACTTGATACATTTATAAGAGTTTTCACAGTTTATAACATTTTATCCTCCATTTTATCTTAATTTGTAAATAGAGGTACTTACTTGCTTGCTTGGTTTAATGTAAATATTTCTGAAACAGTTGAGTTTTGAGATAAGGTATTTTATACGCTTGCTTGGAATTTCGCCTGTATTTCATAAATGCAATAAAAAATATAGCATTCCATTTAAAAAAATGACCGATGACGTCATATCTTTTTTTTGTTCCACCCTGTATCTTTAGGCGGTCACTGTATAGTAGAGAACTTTTAACACTTGCCTTGCTTCCTATTCTGGATAAAATGCTTGAAAACATTTCATTACAGTCGAATTCTTTAAACCTGTCGACGGTAAATGATGTCACAAACGAACTTCTAATTTCACTGTACTGGAACGGTCTAATATATTAATAAGAATCGAAATAAATATAGAACTATTTTAGAAGAACTAAGATTAAGGAACCAATCCTAACATAGCATACATTTGTTAATTTTTAAATATTACCCAGTGATACTGAGGGGATTTCGGCTTCGTTACGGAATATCGAGAAAAATATATTACTGGAAGAGGATGCTCTCAGGGATCTAAATTGGAACCAACTGAAAGTTGTTAGGTTATGATGACTTAGCTATAATTATTGGTTTATCTTAATATATCTAGTTAGGAGAACAAACTAAATTTAATTTTAAATGCTGTTTATGTGATGCTAACTTCGCACCTACTTTTTAGAAATATAGGCCGTACAGCAAGAACCATTTAAATTACATTAAGAGATCCATTACCAGATGATATAAAAATATTAGTGCTCCACTTCTTACCAGTTTTTGCGATGGAATTTCAGTCAAATCAATTTCAAATTAAAAACAGTATGATTCTAGAAGAAATAATGCATGTGCTATTGCAAATGACAAACAAAACATTGGAGAAGTGGCAAGAGGAATAGTATAACGCCAAAACTCGATGCTGACCACATTATAGTTTTTCCTAGCATAAAAGACAGGCAAGACCTTCAGTTATTAGCCTGTTAAGCATCACAGGCGAATTAGTTATTATCCTTGGAAGGGACGTTGGATGGATAATACATCATAGCTTAGCGATGTATTTATTGTATTGTATAATACGTAAGCATATTGTTACTACTAAATTTCAGAAAACATTAAAAATTAAATTTGAAAAATTTTTCATTTTATGGTTTATACGTACGTATGTGTTGAGTAAAGTACATGAGAGATTGAGAATATATTTTATTAAGTTGGTTAATAGGCAGTGGTTAAATTATTAAACTTAAACAACTAACATGCGACCTCATATATTATATACATATATACAAACATGCAAGCATATAAAAACCAATAAGAAATTTAAAGCATTGCAAGCTATAAGGGATAGGTAATTATATTTTTTTTGATGGATAAAATTTTTAAAATTGATAAAGTACTAAGAAAATGAATGACTATTTATTTATTACTAATTCTTTTTTATTGGCAGAATTCATAATAATGAAAGAATTAGTAAATTTTGCACCTAACTCTATCCCCCACTATTTATTTATATTTCAAAGGAAAAAATAGGGCATTTGATAAGATACTATTCTAGTATTAATGCAGCTAGCTTCTAGACTCTACGTAGATAAAGAGTAAATATTTAACACATCACAACACTTTTAAAGAATTTTAATTAACAGGTGTTAAAGTAAAATAGAATTAAAAAATGAAACAAATAAAGCTTAATTTTTAAGGAGAAAAGTTAAGTTTAAATAACAGCCTATAAACCATATTTTGATATATTTATAAATAAAATAATTTTTAATAATAAAATTGCACAATATTGGAATATTAGGGTTTTGCTTGAATTGTAAAATTTATAGAAAAAAATATGATTCGTAATCAATTACTGCAGCCTTAGGCCTATGAAACTAAATTCTAATAAGTAATTTATTAAGACCTATAAATCCCAGAACCGATCATGCAAATAAAATATACCCTCCCAGTTTAAAAGGGTGTTCTATTGTCCTAAATTTTACTTGTTAATAAATCAAAATATTATTTGTGTATGCAATGTAAATGGTTGTGTTTGAAACGTATAGGGAACCTTACTCGCTAGCCTGGAAAAAAGTCATGCCCGTGAACGAGGGGGACAGAGTCTCTGTATACATCTCACACCCCGTTCCTTGGAGGTAATCATTCTGCCACACTTGAGTATCGGGAGACTGAAAAAATCACCGTAACTCCAAATTTGTGCTATTCTTTACTAATTTGCCTAACAAGGTAACGTTTTGTGTCAAAACGTGTTTTTCTACAAGCATAAAAATTTTTATAATTTATTGAAGAAAAGTGTACTTTTAAAACATTGAGAATAAACTCTACTAAAGTCATCAATTTCTAGGGCTAATTATAAAAAATCACTTATTAAATTATTTTTGTTTTCAAAAAAGATGCAGAATCACCATTTTCAAGAATTAGTAAAACTTATAACTTAACAACAATTTTAATTAAATATCTATTTTATCGGATATTACGTCATTATTTAAATAAAAACTAATTAAGAAGATCACTACACACTACAGACTCATAAGCTCAATTATTGGAAAAATTAATAAAGAACTTGAACAGAACTTAAACTGAAATAAAATTAGCGATCCCTATCATTATATTTAATTCAATTTAATCTGTTAGTTAATAAGTATAATTCTTAAATATAATATTTTACTTACGGTGTAATAGATTTTTCTATATATTCAGTAGCTAAGGTTTTATTTATCGACTTCTAAGTTCGTTTCTTATTTTAAAATATTACTTTTATTAAAAAGGTATCGTTAAAGGTTTAAGTTCATATTTCTTCTAAATAAGTAAATACGTCTATTTTCTTCTTTTAAATAATTGAGCGGATGAGATAGTATATTCTAAATTAATATTTTTTTAAATAGTGATCTAATAACCAACAAAATAGATAGACTAATTATAAATTCGTCACAACAAGGTAGATTTTACTTAATTTAAAGATATTTATAAAAAAGCAATACTAAACTCATAGTAAATATCGTATAACATATTTATATAAATGTAAAGTTAACAATGTAATACCCAAAATGTATAAGATTTCACATATATATATATATATACAAAAATAATAAAACATAAAATCTTAGAACGAGAAATTAAAGCATTATTAAGAGACGAATTCAATTTCATAGATATAATAAAATTAATTTAAATAACGAAATACAAATTTCAAAAATTAATTTATTTAACTTAATTAATTAAAATTAGTTTAATCATATATGCTTCTGTATAAATATTAGTTATTTGAATAACTTGCAAAAATTAATTTCAGTAAAATAAATCTACTATTTAATTAAAACATAAATCAAGAACTATTACACATAAATAAGAACAATTTTATAAATAAAACTTGTTAATTTATCACTGAAATAGTAAAACTAATTCTTTAATATGTGAGTAAGTTTTTCGCTAAAAATGGATCAATAAGAGAAGTTTAACTTCTAGGAGTTAAGTTGTAGGTCTGTTTTTCTTGTCAAATTACTAATTTTATCAGTACCTTTCTCTAGCCAACTGCTGCGCCAGGAAATTCTTCGTTCAAAAAGGTATAAAGAGGAATAGATAGATAGATCATTTAATTTGTAAGAAAATATCCGTTTAAAAAGGACAAATGGAAGCTGAGTATTATGAAGGTAGTGAATCATCTTTTTACTTTAGGATTTAAATAAAACGAATATTCATCAAAAATACTAAAATTCTAAACACCTCTTCATCAAGATTTAACACATTGATAAAGTATTCACAGAAATACACACAATCATCAAAATCATCTTTATTAATCTCAGAAACTAGTTGCGTCATTTTCAATCAAAGTTACACTTCAAGGTAACTTATGTTTTAAAAAAAATCATAAGGTATCGTTGGAAAGTTTGACAGCCGCTATTTTTGACTAGAAAATTTATAATACCATAAAGTCTATTTTAAACATCTCCGAATGCAATGGTTTAAGAACCACAACTAAAAATTACATTTTTATGGGCATAAAACAATTGACATTAATAATAATTTACTCCGATATACACGTTTTGACACATTGTTACGAGCTACTACGCTGAAAATAAATTAACAGTAAATGATTGATACAAGTATTTCTCTAATTTAATGATTTTTCATTCATAGTTTATTTTATGAAAGTTTTAAAAGATAACCTAAATACAATAAAAAAATAAACATCAACAGCAGATGTACCACAAAAGCTTGCTGGAAACAATGAAATATCAGATAGCATCATAGAGCATAAGAAAGGAAACGATTATGTTCGTGGTGCGTGTTGTTATTTTTATGAGACACTATATTAGTAGATATTGGACTATATACAAATCGAAAGTTTCTACCTACAACACTTATTTTAGTATAGGTTTTTAGATACGGTAATATTACAGTTTGTTCTGATTTATTCATTGAGTATACATAAAAAAAGTACGGCTTCTGGTCAAACTGATAACAACTTGCTTTTTTTAATGGCACCGTGTATATCTTCAGTTTTTTATATTTTTGAAAGTCTGTGCAACTGTATCTTGAAATGCTTTGAAGAGATGATTTTCGGTAAACGTTTTGATAAGTTCTTAATTGACCGCTTTTTTTGCAAAGGACCTTAGTCTAGCTGCCAGTCCCGATATGAGTCCTCTAATTTTCTATTTATGGAATCATCTGAAGCCTCTTAGTATACTATTTCTATAATACTATAAAACTCCTGTTGTAAATGTGAGTACCTTGAAAAATTGTAAGCGTTTACTATTTCAAATAATTGCACCAATCCTCTTTCTCAGAAACGAAGCAACTCCAGACATGAAGTTTCCTTCCGTAGTTATGAAATACCTTGTATATGTATTCCTTTATTTTTAAAAGATTAGCATTTAAACATTACTTATTATAAAATCGTAACAAACTGTAATATAATAAACATGTCTAAATCAACAACCAATTCATATAATTTAGAAGAACATTATTTATATTTTATTAACAACAAATGGATTTTATCAGCACGCACACAGTAACGAACAATCAACAAGGGTGCACAATTTTGTTTTTTTTTGGGCGTCTCATGAACCGTCCTTTACTTTGACTTACTCTGCCGCATGTGCAAATGGAATGCCAATAAATGAGGGGCTCAGTGTCTCCGTGTACATTTCCATACCCGTACCACGCAAGTAATCATTGGTCCATATTTGCATTCCCGGTGACTAGAACCACATTTTTAATAAAGCATAATAACCGATATCTTTCAAATTAAAAAAGGTTATCTTTTTATTATGATATATTTACATACCACTATATTTTATTATTATAGATTTAAAATCCTACATTTACCTTTAATAGTTTAAAGGTTCTCTTGGATATTAATAAGTTTTATAATTAAATGTCGCAATAGTATTTTAATATAATTATTATTTTACTACCTTCAATGAGCTCATTTTTTCTGCTGTTGAGTTTGAATATTTTAGTATTATTAAAAAAAAGATTATACGAAAATACCTTTAAAAATAAATAGTTTGTACTTAATAACAAGAAACATATCAAAAAGTTTCTATTTTTGAGAAATTTTTCCGATTAACTAAAAATACCTATTGCACTTTTAAATTATTTTAATTAAATATCTTAAAAAAATTAAATATATCTTAGAAATAAAAAAAAACTTGACTAAGCGCCAATTAATACTTACAGTTTTAAAGGAACGCATGGCAAATAGATTTGCCATCATTGTGGAAAATCCTGGCGCCAAGCATGACTGCGCAATAAATCCTAATTTTAATTCAGCTAAACATATAACGTCATCACCCTGTTTCCAGTCCCACGATGGAATGTTAAGTAAGTAAGCCTAAAATATAAAAAAAAATATATAATATAGAGAGTAGATTTAAAATATGTAGATATTAGAATAAAAGAGCGTATTTGAAGTAAAGAGTACCTACAATTTTTGTTATTTTAATCTGTATAAATTTGGTGAAAACGTTTACTATTTCAACTACAATTTCTGTCTATCGTTTTTCTCGTGACCAAACCATAACATAAAAAACACATTTGTATGTTAAATCCAATTACCTATCCTGGGCTTTTTTACACAAAAATTGCCCAAAATCAAATTTTATTGATGGTTGGGTGGGGTGACAATTGATCACATACTTAGGCAGAAGCAAAGCTTTATATCACGAAACACACCTCGCCAACTAATCAGTCACCAATTTCCCTGGGCATCATCAGCAAAATTGAAAAACATGTTATCGTTAAACGATTCTTTGTAAGAACATACCAAGAAAAATGCTGCTTTTACTAAAGGATAGGCAATTAAAGAAAAACCTACTTGAAATCCTGCAACTTGCAAGAAAAAATAGTATGAACCATACAAAAAAAAACCATCAATCTAAATATACAGGGAGACGTTTAATTTTATATTTACCAAAGTTCTGTCAATCAGCTCCTCACCTCCAGTTAACCTCACTCTGATATGTCAAATAGAAACTCCTATCGTGTAAACACATCATTGTAAGCGAATGATGAACTAAAATGTTTGGTAATAATGAATATTTTATCAACGTCATACTTTGTAATTTTTTTGTTTTATTTGTATGTCAAATGGCTATCCTATAGTGTGATACATAATTTTAAGGAGCATACAACCTAGCACCCAACGGTGTATAAAAATGTAAGTTTATAGACTTATAAATAGTAAAGGTGTAAAAAGGTGTTTTAAAACACCTTTTTACACCTTTACTGTTGTAAAAAATAAACAATTTAATCGGTTCACAAAATTTATTTTATTAAGTGCTCAAAATGTCCGTCTCCATTATTCGCGAGACAATAGGATTTCGCGTGGGGTAATATAAACTTTGCGTTTTAAATACCCTCCAAAGCAAAAAATCTAGTGGTATTAAGTCTGGCAACCGTGCGGCGTCACGTGGACCATTCAATTGCACCACGCCTGCCAATCCAGATCCCTGGAAACTGTTCATTAAACCACTCTCAAACTGTCAAAGCGTAGTGCGGGGAGTTTTACATTACATTTTAGTGGAAATACAAATTATTTTCGTTTAGTATCCCAACACCATTTTCATCCACTTGGTTTTCCAAAGATTGACGATTGAAGGATATATTGTATTTTCGAGGAGGTCTAAAGAAATTTCTCCAGTTATATTTTCTTCTGAGAAAATTGACATTAAGGTTTTCACGATACTGACTATGATCCTCTCGAAAAAGATGTGGTTTTTCATTATCCCAGTATATACAGTTTTGCCGGTTTACCAGTCCATTTAGAGAAAAAGTTGACTGGTCACTGAAGCAGATGTTCTTTTGCAACCACATCAGTTCGCAAAATTCAATTCTCCTATCAAAATCGTCTTCTCCTAATTAATAAAGGATTTAAATTTTTAATTAATTTAAATTTCGAAAAAACTATTTTTTTTCCCAAATTTTTTATACAGAGCTTGTTGAAAAATTAATTAACTCTGAGACTTTGAGAATAGATAATGTTGAATCCACTGCGAATTGTCCCAGTACGTCAATTTGGAATGCTTTATTGTTTATAACAACCCTTTCCTCAATAAACATTTTATTGCAAACAGATCCTGTTTCCTTAAACTTACTTACCAGTTCTATAATACATATATATATATAACCTACATTCTTGTCTGAATATCTGTTATTTATGCCCTGGTAGTTTTATGATCGCACGAATCTTTAGTGCGAGAAAGAAGAATAATTTCCATTCATTCGCTTAGCGTATACACCATTTTAAATTATTCGCACTTCTGAATTTTTGACTGACCGTCAGAATGCTAATTTTAATAATAATAGTCAACTGGTTTTTAAACGTATTAAAGATTCTAGTTATTGCAGTGTTATTTTTTGTTCCTATTAGGTTCTGCAAAAAATACTAGTAAAGTAAATCCGCCAAATATTACAATTGCCATACATTTTTACTGATAAATCGCTTCAACTTGCATCAATTTTTTTGACAAAATAAGATGGAAAATTGTTTGCCATTTAAAATAATGTATGAGGCAACCATTTGACGTACCAAAATTTAAATTGACAAAATGTCGTTTATTACCACATATTTTTGCTTACTATTCGCTTATACGTCAACCGATTCTGTTTTTTTCGGCTTGGTTAGATATAGATTATATGCTCTTTAAAATGATGTATTACATTTAGGGTAGCTATTTAAAATACAAAAGTTTGAGGACGATAAAATATCCATTATTCCCAGATATTTTTGGTCACTATTTGCTGGTACGTCAATTGATTTTTTTTTGGCACTGTTGAATAAACGTTTTAATGCTGCTTGCAATCATGTGTCACATGAGGGCGGCTCCCAATTGACATATTAAAGTCTGGTTAGCTGGAGGTGAGGTGATTAACAGAACTTTTTTAAACATAAAATTAAACGCCCCTGTATATATAAATTGACGTGTTTTTTTTAAGAAGTTATTAAAGGTGAGGTGTTTTGAAATGAACAAAAGCAAAAAGTGAAGCTCATACTAAGCTTAATATGCAATGCGAGTCTCTAACTTGGAATAAATTCGATAATAAATAATTGGGAGCGTGTTCGGAAAAACGCTCGGACACACAACTGATATTGTAAGTTGCGCAATTTTTACAATAAAATGTTTTTATACAGGGTGTGCCATCTAGGCGGGGCTAATACCAACTTTCTTATTTTAAATACGACACCTTATATGTTATTATATTTTTGGATTCTCCACAAAATTCCAAACATTTTGATGTATCACATGCTATATCTTTATTCGATTGTTTTTAAGATACAGGGCGGTAAAAAAAACGTATTTCATAAACTTAAAGAGGGTTATTTTAAATCTTTTTCTTTAATAAGTGTTCAAAATGGCAACCATTTACTATTTGTCAATGCCCTAAACGTACTACATATTAATTTTGAACGTTTCTTATGCATTCTGGAGAAATGTTTCGACACTCTTGCCTTATTCTAGTTTTCAACTCCTCAATATTTGCCGACTTGTTCACATAAACTTTAGATTTTAAATATCCCCATAGGAAAAAATCCAGCGGAAGTCAAATCGGACGATCTTGGTGGCCATTCAAACAATCCTCTCCTGCCAATCCATCTGCCTGGAAAAATAGTATCCAGATAGTTTCAAACAGGTCTTGCAAAATGCGGAGGCGCACCATCTTGCTGAAAACAGATGTTTTTATTCGGCATATCAGCTTCTATTGGATCAGGGAATAGAACAGCTAGATTTGGAATTAGTTCTTGTAAAAACTGTAAGGACCTTGCTCCATTTAAATTTTATTCGAAGAAAATTGGGCCTATAACTTGTTGACTCAGAATTTCTGCCCAAACATTTAATTTTTCTTGGTGTTGAGTGTGGTCTTAGCTCATCCAACATGGATGAAAATATAAGAAAGCCAAAACAAGAAGTTGTGCCCATTAACGGCAATTTTGACGATTTACTTCTCCGTTCAGCGTAAATGTCGACTTGAACAAGGGAATGTTTTCTGTAATAAGATTATTATTCTGCATTAATTTCATAAATTGTTCACAAAATTCAATTTTTCTATCTGCATCCTCCTCATTGAGTTCCTGGAGAATTTTTAGTTTATAGGGATGAAATTTGTCTGCTTTAAGAACCCTTACTACTGAAGACTGGCTCACTTCCAATTCGCGCGCTACCTGCCTAATGGGAATATTAGGATTTTCTTCAATGGCTAATAACACATTAATTTTGGTGTCTTCATTAAGCGCAGATCGACGAGAACTTGTTATTGTTCTTACGTGACCATTTTCCCAAAACTCTTTTCAATCTTGCTTATAGTACTTTGAGATATGGGTGGTAAATCAGGATACTTCTGTCAAAATAAATGCAAAACTTCATTTTGGGTTCTTGTTCGATCTCCGTACCCAATCATTATTAAGAATTCAATCTTGTGATTTTTACTTAAATAGCCCATTTCGTAAAAAAATTAAAAGAAACCTAAATCTGATTATCCGACAGTAAAGGCACGTCTTGTAGCAATGTCAAAATTATAAAAATGTCACATTCTTAAAGGACATTCATAAAATACATTACGAAAAAAACTGTTTACTAAATTGCATATTTTTTGAAATTAAAACATTTTTAAATTAAAAAATCAAAACTTAAAAACGGGTAAATAAAGGTAGGGCATGTGATACATTAAAATGCTTGGATTTTTGTGCAGAATCCAAAAATATAATAACATATTATAGGGTGTCCTATTTAAAATAAGAAAGTTGGTATTAGCCCGGCCTACATGGCAGACCCTGTATAAAAAAAAAGTTACAGACTCGCATTGTATTTTCTGAGCAATATTGTAAAAAAAAATAAACACAATTGTCTGCTCTAGTATTTCAATTTAATAATTATAGTAGACATCTATGAAGACCTTTTATGGACACCTTTTCTCCTAGGTATGCTATCATACTACTACTATCATCTAAGTATGTCATTATTTCTAAACCAGTTAAAATACTACAAGGCAGAATGGAGTTACGATTTTTTATCGGTAATAAGTCTGATCATTATAACTTTAAAAGGCTATTATAAAGAAATATTTATAGGGGCCTGCTGGAAACTGATTCACTGATCGATTCTACCGATGAATATTTTAAAAATATAACTATAGGCAAATATATTTAATTTATAGTTGATGATTGGAAATTTTGGCTTGAATTGGAAATAAGGATTACATTTTTCAATAAATATCATCCTTGGTGATGAGGCAATTTTCATTCTCGTCAAAAAAAACATGCAAAGAACGCTGTTGGGGTTATCTGCAACTGATAACATGATTTATTCTAGAAGCAGTTGGAAGATGTCCATCCTAAATTTCTGATTTTAACATTGTGTATTCTTATGACTTAACACTAAATCTTTTGAAGTTATTTTATTATTTTTTCATATCAATTACTTGCACTCAAAATATCTAAAAAAATATAGCTTGTAACGACTTGTTTGTTTGACTAAATGTTTGTTTTGTTTCAAAATGTACACGAAACTCTTCAATACAAATTAATCAATCTAGATGTATTCAAAGCAATTTATTTTTAGAAGCTTAGCAGAGCGCTTTTGGCGTATGAGCCATGATCAGTCTAATTCTCAGAAGTTTTCTATAGTGGGAACACATTTGATAGTATGACAATTATTGTAAGGAATGATAGTACATTTAGACAGAACCCATACCCGTTCTGTATAGTCTTCAGTGTGTCTAAATGTACTATCGTTCCTTACTATCAAATGTGTTCCCACTATGGAAAACTTGTGGGATTAACTGATAATTACTACTGATGATGGCTCATACGCCGAAAGCGCTCTGCTAAGCTTCTAAAAATAAATTGCTTTGAATACATCTAGTTTGATTAATTTGTATTATCCTTCGAGCAACACAGCCACTTCCCTCTTGAAACTCTTGAAAGCATGAATAAAAAGTTTCTAACGTGTGCTTTCGTTTTTAAATCGACTTACGTTTCTTATTTACTACTATTTTGCAAAAAAAAAATGACATCAAGAAGAAGTTTCGTTTTAGAACATATTAAAATGTGACATAAAAAAGATTTCTGTAATGAACTCATTTAATATTTTAATTTCACTCAACACGCCCTAAATTTTAATAATTTAATACTAGTGTTTTACGTATTAATACTAAGTTTTACTATTTAATACTAACAAAATATACGACTAATATTTTACCTTATTGTGATACTGCATTAATTGAATAATAACCCTAATATCATCACTATAATTCTTAATAGAAATCACCCTCATAATGTTAGCCGCATCTTCTGCGTCTGGATCTTGACAATATTTATTCGCTAATACTAGACAAGCATCTGCTTCGTGTACCTAAAAGATAATTCAAATATTAATCAATGTGTTTAGGTTTAGAAATACGAATAAAAATTTAATAAGTTGAAAAGTTATAATAAACAAGATTTAAAGGAAAGAGTTTAATATTTCATATTGGCCATAATGTATCAGTATTCTTCAAACTCTATTAAGTTTCTATGCTATAAGCAGATTATAAATATTTCTTTACTAATATATAAAAATGCATCAGTTTTTAAATTTAATTCTTAGACCAAAGTAGATAATATAAATGAATTTTGACATTTCTGATAATTTTCATGGCTTGTTCTGTTTGATTCTTCTTATTTTATATTTATCTCTAGGTTCATAGTTGTATGAAAAAGTGTAAGTATTATAAAATATTGCAAACATCAATTAAAAATTTAAAGATGTCTTCCGATATTAAAATTTTTCACTTAGTTTCTTATGGAAAAGTCTTCTCAAAGTATTTAGTATAAGTATTTATCAAAGTATCTCAAAGCCAGTTATTATTCCATCCTCCAGACATGACCAAAATTAATCCGAAGCCTAGAAAATTCAATAAATCTTATATTGAGAACTTGTTTTAAAACATTTTATATACGTATCTTATTCTTTTTCTGTCGTTTAATAAACCCGAAATTAATTAAATAATGTAAGGTTATATAGTAGAGATAGATCTAAAATAGCTACTAAATCCTGTTTATTCCCTTAGTTAAGTAGAAGGAAGTAACTATACTTTAAGTATAAGTAATTTTGTGAACAGGGTTAAACATTATTAAGATTTGCTATGCAGAACGGTATTTTTTAAATGCAATAAATAGTTCATAACTGTAAATAGAATATGCTTTTGCCACTTTTAATACAGTTATAATGCAGTCTTTATCATTTTTAAAACATATTTTTAGTAACAATCAAACTTGGTTTTAATTGGTAAATACATTTGGCCATAAATTATTAATATATTCTTTCGTTAAAATCTTGTTTACATAGTTTAGATAATTGAATATTAAAAGTAATTGCTAGTAATAATTACTGTAAAAAATCATTAAAGTTAACTTCCTAGACGTAAATGGTATTATTAAAAGTTCAAAAAAGTTGCCTTTTTCGATTGATAGTATATTATTCTAACGTTAAACAAAAAAATTGGTAAAAATAATTCCTAGTAAGGCTTATATAATTTCTCATTTAGTTATCTATAACGGAATGAAATGTATTTAATATTTCTATATTATTATTTTTTTGAAAACTTGCAAATAATAAGCAATAAAAAATTTTAAGTCAAATATGTTTTTATTTTATTTATAAAAGACATTTTTAATATATTTTGAAGGCAAGTTGACTTTAATAATAAAAACTATTTAAATTTCTAAGACTACTTTAACTGAAAAATTATGAATAATTTGAAGAAACTAAATTATAAATTGTATTTACAAAAAATACATAAAAATCCTAATTATTTCCTGCCTTCGCATGCTAAAAATTCTAACATTCGCCTATACCTATATAATTTAAAAAATCAAAAACAATTTAAAACACACACGCTGCGAAAAATTTAAAGGTAATCGCACATGTGCGTTTAAAATGTTTTATAAAACATGTATACAGTGAAATGTATAAACTAATGACATGCAAGCAGATTTTTATCTATTTTGAAAATGTAATAAAAACGCGGATTGTAAAATAAAATATCTACGTTTGGCTAAAAAGAAGCCAACTTACCAAATGTGGCCCTACTCCTGTTCCCGCATTCAATTTATTTGATTTTAAATTTTAATTTTTGATGACTAATTTAAGATTATAAGGACTGAATAAAGCGTATTAAGAAGAACACAAATTGCGTAATGACATTTTATCCTTATACAGCAATTTGCGGTTTTTTTCATGACCAACTCAATAGCAGTGTCTAAATACCAAGTTTTTTGGCGGAAATAGAAAATTTAAGCCATAAAAACTGTAGGCAACGTTTACTCTCTTCCTTGAGTTAAAGTTAACTTAAATTTGAAAGAGTACGATACATTTTTGTAACACATAAATTAAAAATTTTTATTTTTTTTCGATAGATGCATTTTGGAGTGTAATTTTTTTAGAAAAAACGCTTTAGTTTCGTACCTTAAATAGTTGTATTGAGTTTTATACCACGGTTATTTTTATTTACTACAGGTAATAGAAAAGTATATAGATATTTATATTGACTCTAGTGAGTTTTTTTAATTGAACTTCTTATTAGATTAAAATATATTTTACTAATACATTACTTTTTATTTCATTTATTAAAGATTTGCCATGGTTAATTATTTTTTAAATTGCTCTAATCATATTTTCAATAGATGTAAAATAAATTATAAGATGTAATGGCTTTTGCTTTAATATCTTAAAAAAATAATTTGAAAATAAAGAATTACTGCTTTGGTCTATAAATAAATGTAATCAATAAAATTACGTTCTGACAAACTTAAATCTTAAACTTGCATTTGTTTTTAATTATTTTTTATTAATTATTTAAGTTGGATGTCTATTGAATATTACATGATATAATTAAAAAGATTTGCTAATGAATATCTAATTTAAATTCTTGATGTATTAATACCATGCTTTTATTAATACATTGAAGGAATACACCTATTTTACAGAAAAAGGAACAATATTTACACATACATACATAAAAAATGTTTCAGTTTATTGAAGACTAAAGATTATAGCGAATATTCAGGATTTTTTTTTAAATTTGCAGACGTGTTTTATGCATCAAGGGGGCATTCTTTGACGTACAAGAATAAATTAATTTTAATTTTTACCAGTGGCGTCCGTAAGAAGTTTATCGAATATATTTTTTAATAAAAAAACAGTACCACACTGCATTTTCCAGAAATAAATTTCGTTTTTTAAGTTAGTTTTGAGCAAAATTGCATTATTGAGTTTTTTTTATTTGATGCACTGCTTTTGCGAGAATAATTAAAAACCTTTTTTGTAATTGCTCATATCAATAAATAAACACATAGCAACGTAGTATTAACAGTTTTTTTAAATTAATATATTAATTAATTTAAAGAAACTTAATTTTAAAACAAAATTTATTAATTAATAAATTTTGTTCGCAGTCTAATAATAAAATAACAAAAACAAAAAAAAAATTGATGTAGTTGTTATAACTTAACTATAAATACTTCTGTGTAAAAATTTTTTGACGATAAAAAAAATATAAAATTTTAACTTTTACAATGGTTTATTTTAATAATGAAGAATATGCTGATATGCATTAAGCTTATAGCGGATCGTACTGTAATACTAACTAGCTCAACGCAGGTATGCTGAAAATGTTTCTAATAGAAAACATTTATTGCAGTTTACGTTTACTGCACATCGGCGGCTGAGAGACAGGATCACTCATTCCAAAGAACCATGAGGCAGGAAGACAACCCTTTATTACCGTTGACGATGTGAAAATTATTTTACCGACCGTTGAAGAAAATCCTGAAAAGAATTATTGTAAGAAGCCTTGCTGCAGGTAATCATTTGTCAGAATCATCTGTGTGGAATGTTTTACATAAACAAAATCTCTATCTATTTTCTTTTTAAAAAGATCAGGCCCTTTTGGAACGAGATTTTCCCACCCGTTTAGAATTTTCCCACAAGCTGCAAAATTTAAAAAGAAACCACGATCATCAGGTTATGTCTCAGATTTTGTTTAGTAATGAATCTGTTTTTACTAAAAATTGAATTTTTAATATTGATAACGCCTATTATTATTCAAATATTGAAGAAAATCCTCACGTTTTTAAAGAAGCCCATCATCAACACAGATTTAAAATTATGTTTGGATAGAAGTAATTGGTAATATTTTGTTAAGGCCCGTCAAACTCCTGAATGAATATGTTTTAAGAATATATTTATATGAATAAGTTTATGCCGTTCTTGTAGAAGCTAGAGAAAAGTTTAGGAAAGAAAGGGGTTAGAAAGAATCGGGCAGGATTGCAATAAATTCCGAACTAAAGTGGGGATTTTTCAAGGTATTCGCTGTTTCTTTTCAGAAAGAGCAAGAAAGAGATATTGAAATCAGAAGTCATATAGAAGACTTTTTCAATTTAGAACAGTTTTTTTATTTAGCTTCAAGTTTATAATAACGAAAATTATTTAAACACTAGAATTTAATTCCCAGAAATTATAAATTTATTAGGAATTTACACTTAAAAATCACTTGTGGTTTACTTTTTCTTCCAGCTATCGTTTAAAATACCGAAAAATTGCATTTGTTTTTCCAAGAGGATAAAGTTAATATTTAAATAATAAACTTAAGAAAAATTATTTTAATAATTATTGAATAAATATTATCAATTTGACCATTCCAAAAATGGTTTTTATTAATTTACGTAAAAACAATGGCTCAAATAAACAAACTCAGCAATACAAATTTGCTCAAAACTATACAAGGATTTAAAAAATAAAATTTATTGTAGAAAAATGCAGTGGTGTAATGTTTAAGATTTTTAACACACGTAATTTTCTTTCTTATTTTTTGTTGGAGATTACCCTGTAAAGTTTGTCGGTAGAGTTCCTGGACACCCGGTAAGTTTTTCATAGTAATTATATTTGGAAATATTGACTGAAAGTAAATAGGTATAAATATATTGTAAAAAAAAGGTAAAAATAGATAATAAAATAGGTAAAATAACCGGTAATAGGTAAAAACACAATATTATAATAGATAACTGACATGGGTTACATATTATAATATTTTTTGTTGGCTGGCTCTTTGGGCAAGCACGTTCTGCTATCGTTTGTTTTTTTTTGCCTGTCGTTTTGTTTCACTCATTTAGAAATCTGTACACTCGTATTTGTATCAGGGCTAATTTTTATATTAAGCAGGTTGACATTATTCAGGTTTGGCCTCAGGTACTGCTCCTATGATGTGTTCCCTGATTTGAAGGTAGGCGGGATGAGGTATTTTCTCCACGCCTTATATACGCCTAATATTCTCTAGTATTCATCTTATATATTAGGGCTAGTGAAAAATACTGCAGGTTTGTCTAAGTTTTGATTTGTCCTCAATATAGGTCTCTGTATGGTGATTTTAATGAGCTTCTTCAGAAAACTTCAAGTGCAAATCACTCGTCGTCTAAGTCGGAATTAAAATATTTAAAATATTCATCCATCATTCTTAAAGAGACTAAGATGTATAAAAAGGAGAAAAATCAAACTCGAAGTCAAAGTTTCATAAATTTATTTATAGAAATCTCTGACTTATGAGACTTTAATTTACAGTTTAATTTTTACTCTTGTTGAAATTATTATTGTAATGAATTTGTGCTGTTTGAATCGTTACAATGTTTGAATTATCCCCACTTGGTAAGTGCATAATGGTTAAACTCATGTCCAGTGCTTCTAGGTTTCCTGCAAATCGATGTTCTTAGAATTTCGTCGTGGTACTTTACAAGGGAATTTGGTGAAAATAGCCTAAAATCTCAGGTGGATGGTGACAAGATAATTGTGAATATAATTGAGGCTCTGATGTTGCTGATACTGTCCAAAAATCGGTTCAGATCAATTTCGTGTATATCACTAAAAACAAAACTATTGCCCACCTACTAAAGCCAAATATTAGATTTATATTCGCTACGATAGCTTAATTTTATTAGCAGTCCCTTGTACTGATCGTAAAATATATCTTCTGCTTAAAAGTAGTAGTGCATAGACATACCTGTCCATCACTGCCTCCAGAGAGAAAGTTGTGTTCTTATTGAGTTTATCTCGGATGAAGTTTAAAAATTCTGCTATGGTGGTATAGACTTGAGTTGTGATAGTTTGTTGTGGTGGAGTCTTAGTTTGGTGGGCAAGGTGCCACAAAAAGGTATAAAATATAACGAAGCACATTCTCGCTTGACTTGATGATGATTGACGTGACATGAGAGCTTGTAGAATAGTGGTGGATTTTAGTTTGCACTTGACAATGGTTAAAACTTTTTTAAAACTTGATAGATCGAAGTCCAATAACACATATTAACAATTTTTTATGTGTTTTTCAAAACGTCTTTTCTTATACCTAATTTGAAAAGATCAGAAGATGTTTACGGTTTTAATTATTGACAATACAGAGTTGTGATTTAATAACGCATAAATTCAATAGAAGGCAGATATTTTTTTCCATTCCAGTATCTTTGGAGACGTCAATTTTATTTTAAATGGCATATTTTAATATCAATTATGTCGCAATGATCTCGCAAAAAATATGACAGAAATATTCTCAAATGTATATATTCTTAAATGGAACTTTTCAACTGTGGAGGAGAAATATTCCTAATTATATTACAAATGTGATCTTTAAGAATATCAAGCGTATGTGGCTTATCTTTGTACACTTCTTTTTTGACATAACACAAGGAAACTAGTCCAATGGATTAAGACCGGGTGACCGAAGGAAGCTCTGCCTATTCACCTGTTTAAGAAAACATTGTCTAGGAATCTTCTAACAACCGCAGCATAGTGAAGAGACATCCCATCCTGTTGAAACATGCTTGATTTGGCATATGGCTCGTATCTACCCCTGGTCTCTAAATGTTGGTGCAGGAATTTGCAGTTGTGGTAGGAATTATAGTGAAGACGCTAGTAGAAGCATATTTATCCTTAATGATAATATAATATTCACGATACTTATTAAATGGATACATATCAAAAGTCAGTGTCCGTTACTTAACACTTTCATATAAACGAGGTTTAGTGAGATGTTCCACTCTTCATCTTAAAATTTAGAAGAAAAAATAGTTTTCATTTAATGTAACATTGGAAAGATTCATTGTCTAGTATGTATTAATTTTTCTAGTATTTAATTGCATCAGTTCTCTACGATTTTCGGCGTTTTTTTATATTTCCATAATTTTTTTATTTACCTTCTCTTTCTTACAGAATATGATTAAATTAGATAGTTTCACCTATATGAGCCTTTGGTAACATTATCGAGCTATAAATCCAATAACATTTACTTAAAAAACCTCTTTTTATTTTAGTCTTGCTACCATCAAGTGTATAAAGCGATTTCTCAAGGTTTATCTAACTATCAGATTTTGTGTAGATGCCTGCTCCTTGCTGCTCCCTGGGTAAGATCTTCTAATATGCCTCTACACTAATTTTCAATTTTTGTTCTTAAAATGTAATCAGTTTAAATGCATTTGCTTAAGAAAAAATCTCTTTAGTTCTTTCATTTTTTGCAACAATTTTATTCTTTAGTTTATATAATGCGTAGATGGAGTTCGCAGGTTTAGAACCAAGAAATCAAAAACTTCCTTTTTTGAAAAGGTGCCGACGTTTCGACGTTTATTTACGTCTTTTTCAAGGCTGTAATTACGAAACAGAACAAACCCCTAGTATTTTTTTTAAGCACGTAACTGAATATTAATTTTAAAACATCAAAATTATAGACATTAATTTTTTTTTTAATTATGTAAAAAATTTCTTTTTTACTTAATTTACAGACAATAAAAAATGGACAAAAGTAATAAATAAATAAAATATACTACAACATTAAAATCACAATATCTATAAAACTTACAAACTAAAGATTTTATACAAATTACCTGTTTACTGTGAAGAAGCTTTTTTGTCGATTGCATATACAGGGTGTCCGCTAATTAATGGTACATGGAAAAACCACAGACGCCTGATGTAAAAATATTACGATTTAACTATATTTACCTATATCCAAAAGTTGATATTAACTGAGATACAGGATGTTAAACTTAAAACTTTTTTTTGTTTTTCCCCAATAACTTTAACAAAAGTTAACTTTTTTTCACAAAAATTTGTAGTTAGAGGTTTTTTAGGTCGAGAAATTCATTTTTTTAACAAATTGAGTGTACAATGTAGGGGGCCCTGTCTGCGACATCTTTTTCTCTTTCATAAGGTCATAACTTTTTTGTGCTTAACTGTATTTAAGTTTTTATTGAAAATAATACTTTTTTCATATTTTTACGTAAAAAAGGTATACTAAGTTGAAGTCGCTCAGAGTTACCGTTTTGGAGATATTTGTATTTAAATTATTTAGTGCACCATGCACTCGACCCCGGCTGAATAATTAATATAATCGGGAAATAATTCGCTTTTTTAAAGTAAGCTATGAGAAAGCAAATGAACTTTAGAGACGCAGTTGTTAGGAAACCGCCATGTTGTTGTTATTTGTTGATTAGTTTAAAGTTGTCAGAAAATATTTAATTAGTGTTTTCTGTGATTTTGCATCCAGTTTACTGTTTTGTTGAATTTTTAAATTTTTCGTAAGTTGAGAAACAATGCCGAGGCACAATGTTTTTTCAAATGCCGAAATGAGGGATATGTTGTGTGTATATGCGCAGGCAAATTTTAATGGACGCGAAGCCTATAGACGATATTCAGAACTCTATCCACATCGAAGACAACCTGATTTCAAGATCTTCAAAAATCTTTACGATCGATTAGGAGAAACAGGTATATTTCGTCCTAAACGGAATTCCGCAGGGCGCCCGAAGGTTATAACTCCAGAACAAGAAGAAGAAATTCTGGTCCGCGTGGCCGAAAATCCGGAAATAAGTGCAAGACATGCTGCTGCGGCAACTGGAGTAGGCAAGTCATCCATTTGTAAAATATTTCACGAAGAGGGTCTTTATCCGTATCATTTCACTCCTGTGCAAAATTTATTAGAAAATGATTTTGCGCCCAGGATAGAATTTGCCCGTTTTTGCCGTGCCCAAATAATTGCCGACCCCATGTTTCTGAATAAGATACTATTTACTGATGAAGCAACGTTTACACGTAGAGGCATTTTCAATTTTAGAAATAAACACACATGGGCATTACAAAATCCACATTCAGTACACGAACGTCATTTCCAACATGAATTCAAAATTAATGTATGGTGTGGTATAATCGATAATCATTTATTGGGCCCTTTCGAACTACCGCCCAATTTAAACTAGGAACTCTATCTTGAGTTCTTAGAAACACATTTACCAGATTTTCTCGATGATATTCCGCTGGACATAAGGCAACATATGTATTTCATGCAAGACGGAGCGCCAGCCCACTTCTCTAGAGCTGTCAGAGAGTACCTGAACAACCGATTTCCTGATCGCTGGATAGGTCGTGGGAGCCAGAGGCCATGGCCGGCGCGAAGTCCCGATGGATTTTTGTGTTTAACCCGCTGGATTTTTGTGTATGGGGCTATATGAAGTCACTCGTTTACAAAGAAATAGTGAATTCCAGAGAAGAACTATGGCAGAGAATTTTATATGCTGCACAAAAGCTACGAAACGAACAATTATTTTTTAAATTAGGAGATCTTTCAGCAAAAGAACTGTTAAATGTATTGAAGTGAATGGTAGACATTTTGAACAGTTTTTGTCAAAAGCAGATCTATTTTTTTACTAAGTCTCGTCACAGTTTCAAAATGGAAAAGTTATCAGTCGGATAGTTAAGTTTGTTTTTGTTAATGTTATTTTCTTTCAATAGATTTTCTAGTGTCATAGTTATTTTAAATAAAGTTAATTAAATGATAATCCAATTTTTGTCTGCATTATTCTCAATGACTTATACTTAAACATTATTTATGATGTAAAAAATGATTGGTAAAGAGTAACAAGACATTATTACTTGCTTGAGCTGCTGTACTAAATAATTTGAAGGCAGATATCTCGAAAACGGCGACTCTGAGCGACCCGAAAGTAGTATACCTTTTTTACGTAAAAAATATGAAAAAAGTATTATTTTCAATAAAAACTTAAATACAGTTAAGCACAAAAAAGTTATGACCTTATGAAAGAGAAAAAGATGTCGCAGACAGCGCCCCCTACATTGTACACTCAATTTGTTAAAAAAAATAATTTCTCGACCTAAAAAACCCCTAACTACAAATTTTTGTGAAAAAAAGTTAACTTTTGTTAAAGTTATTGGGGAAAAACAAAAAAAAAGTTTTAAGTTTAACACCCTGTATCTCAGTTAATATCAACTTTTGGATATAGGTAAATATAGTTAAATCGTAATATGTTTACATCAGGAGTCTGTGGTTTTTCCATGTACCATTAATTAGCGGACACCCTGTATACTAATGGCAACACAATATACATATGTATGTAGATGGGCACATATGTGATTATATTAGGCCTCGTCTCCGTAAATAAGATCAATTGTAGTACCTCTATTTCCTGAGTCAGACCACACAATTCAAAGCTAAAAATAAAAAGTTTTGACAACATCGCCTTCTGTCGGTACCCCCGCTGTCCCGTCCGTCGAGCCTCATTCTCGTTTTGTGTGTCAGACCGTTCGCGCGCGCGAGTTATTTCGCCTTTTATTTTTCGGTACCGTGTACAAAATATTTGTGTTTAACCATTAAAATAAAAAAAAAAAATGTATAAACGTAAAAGAAGTCATGACAGTGACAGTGATCTAGCTCTCAAGGTAAATAATATTGAGAAAACTCTCTCAAAACTGTTAAAACGCACCGGTAATAAATCCCCACGCTATCGATCCGACGGAAAAAATCATGCACGTGGTTCTCGGAAGTCCCCCTGTTTATCGCCATCAAGCAGCTCGGATTCGGATCGCGCCTTTCGCTCTCTCTCAAGAAGCCCGGCGCGGCGTTGCCGCCGCCGCCGTAGAATCATAACATCGGATTCTAGCTCGAGTGGAAGTGAGAAGGAAAATGAACCAGAAGATGGGGACAATATTATCCGTATTGACGATAATAACTCAATGGATTGTAAGTATACTGAATAATTTTGAGTTGTTTTTTTTTCTTTATAACGCTGGTGGGCCGATATTCTTGACACTGAGTGGTTCCTGAATGTTTATTGTTTATGAACACAATAAACATGGGCTAATCTGTTTATGAACACAGAGACGTCCCAAAAATGTAGCCTTAGGGATACGCATATTATGTATTTGGCTTAAACTGTTTATGAACACAGTTTTATTAAATATTTTTATACACTATGTGTTGGTTATCCTTACCTACTATGGTATTGGTTTAAACGGTTTATGAACACTGTTTTCTTCTGGCCAAAATATTTTATTTAGCAAGTGCTAGCTACTACCAAATTTAATACTATGAATATATGGTATTTGGTTTAAACTGTTTATGAACACAGTTATGCTTTAATATTTTTTGAATAAACCCTTTATGTTTTATTCTTACGCCAAGTACTTGATTCTTGGTAAGCAGAGGCTTTAAACTAATAATGGAATTTTTTTTCTGATCAGATGGAACTGACCAGCACCATGAAAATGACAGGGAAATGCCCTCCACGAGTACTAAGAAAAACTTTGACGCATCATTGTTTGGAACCAACGTTGCTAAGAATAAATTGTCTTTCGGTCCTCCTCTACAAGAAGACATGGTTGAAACATGGAAAAGTATAGTGGACAATGGGCTGGACTCAAATGAAAAGTCTGATCTAATAAAGAAGTATGCGACCCCTGAAAATGCTTCGTTCCTTGGAACCCCCAAACTAAATGAGTTTCTGGAAAGAATGCTTTCAGAGTCCGTTAAACAGAGAGATACCCGGTTAATGCAACTGCAGTGCCAAATAGGTTCAGGTATATCGGCTATTGGACAGGCAATCACCTCCATCTTAAATGAAGAGGGGGAGGGGGACAAACCCTATATCAAACCCTTATGTGACGCGGGTCGCCTGCTTACGGATGTTTTCCATATCGAGACATCTGCTCGAAAAGAACTTGCCTGCTATAATCTGGATAAGATAACTAAAGAATCATTATTAGCTGCCCCAACGGACGAATGGCTTTTTGGATGCAATGTCGACAAAAGATTAGAAGCTTCCAAACAGCTGGAACGAACAATAAACACCTTCAAGCCAGCACCTAAACCCAAGGAAACCAAAAGAGCCCCAAGGACTAATTTAAACTTCAGGAGTCTGTCTCAGGACACTCGGGGGGGATACCGAGGCAGGCGACAACAGTACCAATCCAGGACCCTCCCTTATACTCAGACTCGAGACCCTCAACGTCGCAGATCTTACAGAAAAATGGAGCCGATGCAGACAGAGTCGTCGTTAGATACCAAGGTTAGTGACCCTGCAGGCCGTTTACAATATTTCAATAACTCTTGGCGTAAAATTACGTCGGACAAAATTATTTTGTCACATATCCAACATTTTAAAATTCCTTTTGATAAAAATCCGATACAAAGATGTATACCTAGAGAACCTTATTGGTCCTCCAATGAGTTTAAAGAACTTTCGCAAGAAATAGGTAAATTACTTAAGACGGGTGCTGTAAGTAGGGTTAAGCCGTGTAATAATCAATTTTTATCTAGCATTTTTCTAACCCCTAAGTCTGATGGTTCTAAAAGACTAATAATTAACTTAAAAGGTCTTAATAAATTTGTAAAATGTGATCATTTTAAAATTGAAGACCATAAGACCGTTGTTTGCCTTATGAGCCAAAACTGTTATATGGCCACATTAGATCTTAAAGATGCTTATACTCTTATTCCCGTGGCAAAATGCCATCGAAAATATCTGAGGTTTAAATTTAATAAACAGCTTTACCAATTTAATTGCCTACCTTTTGGGTTGAATTGTGCTCCTTTAGTGTTTACAAAAATTATGAAACCAGTTCTAGGTGTATTAAGGAGCAAAGGCTGGATATCAGTTTTATTTTTAGATGATTTTCTCTTATTTGGAAAATCATCACTAGAGTGTAAATATAATATTTCTGCGACAATATCCCTTCTTGAATCTCTTGGTTTTATTATAAATTACAATAAAAGTTGCATTATTCCCTCAAAGGAATGTAAATATTTGGGGTTTATATACAATTCTAATAATATGACAGTGTCATTACCCAAGGAAAAAAGAAAAAAGATTATCAATTCCGTTAAACAATTTAGGGGGAGGGAAAAATGTAAAATTTGGGAATTTGCTAAATTTATTGGTATATTAACGTCTGCATGTCCAGCAGTTAAGTATGGCTGGCTCTACACGAAAGCATTTGAACGTGAGAAATTTTTAGCTCTCCAAAGTTGTAATGGAAATTACAATTCCCGCATGTCGATTCCTAGCAACTTGTCAAATGATTTTGATTGGTGGTTAACTAACATTCCATTCGCCTTTAATTCTTTGGGGCCAATGAATTATAAAATTGAAATTTTTTCTGATGCCTCCCCCAGCGGTTGGGGAGTATGTTGTAATGGCGAAAAATCCCATGGTTTTTGGTCTCCAACTGAGAAAACTCACCACATTAATTATTTGGAGCTCCTGTCAAGTTTTTTTGGTCTAAAATGTTTTGCATCTCATCTATCTAACGTCAACATTTTATGTCGAATTGATAACACCACGGCCATTGCATATATCAATAGGATGGGAAGTATTCAGTTTCCCAAACTAAACATTTTGACCAAAGAAATTTGGCAGTGGTGCGAAAGACGAAATATTTATATTTTCGCCTCGTACATAAAATCCAAAGACAATACAATTGCTGACCAAGAATTCCGGAGTCTCGACATTGCCACTGAATATGAATTAAACCAAGATAAATTTCAAGTTATTACATCTTCTTTTGGGCAGCCACAGATCGATCTATTTGCTTCGAGAACTAATGCAAAATGTAAAAAATTTGTAATCTGGGGAAAAGATCCAGAATCTTGGGCAGTGGATGCATTTACTCTAGACTGGGGCCAGTTTTACTTTTACGCTTTTCCTCCATTTTCAGTCATTCTACGTGTTCTTCAAAAAACAATTGACGATAAAGCTGAGGGAGTTGTCGTAGTTCCAAATTGGAATTCACAACCGTGGTATCCGGGTTTTCGCTCCTTACTAGCACAAGATCCTGTCTACTTTAAACCAGATAAAAACCTTCTTTTTTCCATTCATAGAACTCCACACCCGCTCTGGAAAAATCTTTCCCTGGTGGCCGGAGTCTTATCGTGCAAGCACTACAAAATGGAAAAGTCCCGGACATGTCATTAGAGATCTGCACAGCTTCAATATCAAACTCGACAAACAAACAATATAACGTAGGTTTAAAACTGTGGTGGCAATTTTGTTGTGATAAAAATATAGATGTCTTTGATATTACTGTACCCTTAGTTTTAGAATTTTTAACAATCCGCTTTAACAAAGGGGCATCCTATAGCTCTCTTAATTGCTACCGATCCGCAATATCACAAATAGCCTCACCAGATTTAGCTAATGATTATAGATTAAAAAGATTTTTTAAGGGAGTGTACGGTTTAAGACCCAGTTTACCTAAGTACAACGTTACCTGGGATCCTTCCACTGTTCTTACCTATGTAAAAACTCTTTCTAACGAAAACATTAAATTAGACATTTTAACACAAAAGGTGGCCATATTACTGGCTCTTACAACTGGACAGAGGGTACAAACTTTAGCGAGTATTCAACTAGAGAATTTAGTTATTTCTAAAGACAATATAACAATTAAGATTCCTAAAAGAATAAAAACCTCAGGACCTAACAGATTTCAACCCACATTAGTACTGCCCATTTTCAAACAAGACTTAGAAATATGTGTTTATACAGCTATTTTATGTTATCTTAAGCGAACAAAAAATTTAAGAAACACTTCTTGCAAAAGTCTTTTTATATTACCCAAAAAGCCTCACAAAGATGCGAGTTCTCAGTCTATCAGTAGATGGATTAAATGTATGTTAAGCAAAAGTGGTGTGGATATTTCTATGTTTACCGCACACAGCACCAGGCACGCTGCAACTTCTGCAGCTGCCCGTAAAGGTGTTAGTCTCGACACTATTAGGCTGTCAGCAGGCTGGACCGAAAAGTCCAGTACTTTTGCAAACTTTTATCAACGACCGTTACTTTCTAAAAATACTTTTGCAAATGACGTTTTGTCTTGTTAATATTATATATTAAGTATGTTCTTTTTTGGTCTGTTTTTGTACTTACACTAATTAGGTATTTAAATTAGTGATAGTAATTGCTATTTAGTTATTCTGTGTTTTTCGCTTTTTCTACCTAATATATAAGTTGTAAAAGCATAATATTGTTGCATTTTTGCTTTAAACATCTACAATTGATCTTATTTACGGAGACGAGGCCTAATATAATTAAAAAATTAAATGAACTTACCTGAAGTGAACTTCAATTTTAATTATATTAGGCCTCGTCGAAGTAAATAACGGCCCACCCAGATCCCGATAAAAAATCCCATATGTTTATGCAACAATATGGCTTTGAAGAAATGAGGCTCGACGGACGGGACAGCGGGGGTACCGACAGAAGGCGATGTTGTCAAAACTTTTTATTTTTAGCTTTGAATTGTGTGGTCTGACTCAGGAAATAGAGGTACTACAATTGATCTTATTTACTTCGACGAGGCCTAATATAATTAAAATTGAAGTTCACTTCAGGTAAGTTCATTTAATTTTTTAATTATACTTTGAACAAACGTAACATAAATCACACATAGTAGACAATAACTTTTTTTTTATACTTCACATCACTAACATATCATAAAAAAAAATTAATAATTTTTTTAGGTTGTTTTAGTTTTATTTATATATTCATGTATTATCTGTTTTAGGACCTTTTATTTCGGATACCTATGTCCCCCATGTAGCAGATTACATTCTAAAAACAAGTATAGCATTCCAGGGTTAATGAACTAAATAAAAAAAATATTGTAAAAACAGGCAGTCTTATTTTTTATGCTTTTATCTCGATGATCTATAGCAAAAGCATAATATTAAAGTGTCCTACTGATTTCTGTTTAAAAAATTAATTTATAATCAATAATAAAATCACTTCTACGATATACATGGGTGTTTGGAAGGTGAGTAGCCAAACGGAAATCGTAAATAGGTGAGGTTACTGGCTATTTAAAACGCATAGTATTTTTTTGTTTTTCCTCAAATTTAAGGAGTAATATATTTTTTCCTTTTTTTATTAGATTTTCCCCGTTTTTTTTACTTTAATCTTCAATTTTTGGCCAAAATAGCGCACAATTAATTTTATTTTAAAGACTAATGTTGTCTTATTCAGATTTAGGTAATAACTGAGAAAAATATTTAAAGAGAAACTGATAGTGGAGTAACAAACTTCCTCAAATCAATAGAAAAAAAATGTTTGTCAGTTTTATGGATATTATGATTTTAATGTTGTATTCTATTTTATTTATTTATTACTTTTGTCTATTTTTTATTGCCTATAAAAAAGAACATTTTTATTTTTTATAATATTAAAAAAAACAATTTATGTCTATAATTTTGATGTTTTCATATAAATATTTATTAATTATATAAATTAGTTTTTGATTTCTTGGTCCTAAACCTGCCAACTCCATCTACGCTACTTACTAAGGACGCTACTTTCAGTCAATATGTTTATATGTCAACCCAATTAAACCCAATAAGACGAGTTATTTTATTTTTGTTCTATTCTTATCACAATCTTTTTAATAATTTTTAAGTTCAACGGTGTCATTTAAATCTGTATAACGGGGAAATAAAGCGTTTTAAGCTTTAAAGCGTTATCTAGAAGACGTGAAAAGTGAAAAAGGGATAGTCTCAAATTAATTAAAAAAATAAACAAATTCCAAAATAGAGATGCGCCTTAAATGATTTTATTTAATGAATTAACAAGATTGAAAATTAATCAAAAGCATGTTAACCCATATATTTTCAGTATATTTATTTTAGTCATTGACAACTCCATCTCTGAATTACAATTAATAGTTTAGGAAATAATGGTGACTTGATTGAAAATTTATAAAAATATTAAAGTTTCAATTCTGGTCTAATATTTATTCTTATCTATAAAAAAATACTTTCCCCGGCAAACTTACCTTTACCCTTTGCAGATCAATAGGGTTCATAATGGTACCCTGGAAGAATTCTACGGTGGTAAAATGTCTCTTGAACAGCCCTTCCAACTCGAGATCGGGCGGCTTCCTATACATCCCGAAAGACACATACATTCGTAAAAAATCAAAAGAAAAATATAAACAAAGGCAAAAATTCGGGACTTATTTAAAATAAAAGTAATCTAAACTTGGAATTTCTGAGATTTACCATGCAGCTACTACATACGATCTGCAGAAAACTTAATAAAATAGGCATGTGCAATTTAAATTACTTATACTGCGAAGCAATTGTTATTGACCTAGACCTTATGAGCTATATTAAGGTTAGTATATATTTAAAGGTAATAAATGAACTTTGAAAATGTAAATCTAAGTCAATACATTTGCACTTCGGGTATATAAATAATTATGAAAAGCGTCGGTCCCCGATGAGCTGATACCTTGACTCGTTCAAGGTCAACTGCGTTCATCATCGTTCCCTGAAAAAACTCCACGGTAGTATAGTGTCGTTTTAGTAATCCCTCCAATTCCAAGTCAGGTTCTTTTCTATAAATCAGCAGTAGAAGGAAAATATGATTGATATATGTTTGCTTTAAAACAATTTTGTAATTTCTAACTTTGAAACTTTTTATATAAAAACAATTTTAATACAAACTAATTAAATTTGAGAAAAGAAAAAAGCTAAATAAGAGGAAAAGTGAATATGCCAAAACAAGAATAATTTATTGAACAGAATAAGGTATAATTCTTTTTTCCGTTAACATTTTTTATTCACAAATTTAAATTCATTGACTCCTATATGAAAAACTAACTTACCGACATAAAATACTTCATGTCCTTTTAGTTATACCAAATTATTAAAATTATTTTATGAAAATGTAAACGTTAAATATTCTCGTAGTTTTTGTTCAGTTTTGCTCTTATTTTGCAGTTTAAGTTGATAAGTCAAGTTAAATAAGTAAACTGAATAAAAAACTTGCTGATGTGATCGGAAATATTTTTTTACTCATTTAAAAAGTCTATTTTGTTATAATTTATTTTGGTCCTAAGAAAATTTTATTTAAAAAATAGTTTGACATTTATTTAACAACACCACATCAATTACTAGCTGGGTTAATACTATTTATTATTGTATAATTACATAATACATTCTTTTAAAATACACTTACCTTTCAAATAAAATAATTACATTTTATACAAAGTATCTTTAAAGTTTATAGTCATTATTTTTAAGAGCATGTTCCTTTGGGTACTCAAAATGACTTTCTTCGAAACGCATGGATATCATCTGTATATTTTTACCCAATAGAACAGTGCTATTTAAAATTTATAACTGGGAAATCCGTTGCCAAAAACTATCGAGAAAAACTTTGAATTCTTTCATGGTTTACAAATAAAATGTCCTTACATAAATAAATAATTAGGCAGTTATTTCCAATGGATCTATATCTTTTAAGGACAAATATAAAATTTATTATCATTAAGTTTAATGTAATAAATTCCAGATTTTTTTATTGTAAGAACTTCTTGCTCTTACTCTAGATCTATCTCCCAAAAGATATTTTTCAAAAGTATTAAGAATAAGTTTTCTAGAAAATTGAGTGATATCACGAAAATGGCACTGACGAAGTAGCAGACGATTAAAAATGCACTTTTTCCAGCCATTAGAGATGCGAGAATAGCCAATTAAAACAAAAAGATATTTATAAATAAAAACATGCGAGAATCCACATTTTAATCTTATCTATACTATACCAAATCTAAGAATTTTGAACAAAAACCTTTATATCAAAGGGCGAAAGAACGGGTTTATCCAAGCATACCACTTAATTCTAATTGATTGATAAAAAATTATCAAAAAATCTAATACAACAGAGCAAAGAATGTACTATTAGATTGCGATACTACAGTCATGATAAACAGATTGATTTAACCAAGAGACAAATATCACAAGAGCAACACCTCATTGAGGAAGTCAGAGATTTTCATACATATCATATCATTTATATTGCAAAACTAACATGAAAACTCATAAAGCATAATCTTTCTCCAATACAGGAATAGATAAAACGGAATTTTTACTTCGCATAGCATATTAGCGGTATCAAAACAATGACAAACAAACGAAACTAAATGGAAATACGATGAAATTTGAAAAGGTTGTTATTTTCTAATAAAATAATACAATGATACAAAAGAAATTATTAAAGTCATAAAAACAGAATTACTTGCAGCCTTTTAGACGTAATTGCTCTTAGTCCACGCAGACGATAATCACATCGTAGGAGACCCTTTTAACAAAGCTGAAGAAGTAACAAATAAAATAAGGCTAAAGGTCAACAAAGAAAAAACGTGATGTATGGTTAACAGAACGCAACTACGAAACAGAATAGAGCAAAGTCTCACAGTAATTTCACACCTTCTGCTTTAAGAGAGTTTCAAAGATCTTGGAACGTTACGTTGGTATAGTTATTACAGCCAATGAAGAGCAAAATACAATGGGCAAGCCAATGTTAAATAAGGACACAAAAAATTAAAATTTATCAATCCCATTTCAGACCGACAATAACATAAGGGTTCGGAACATCTATCAGGAAAAAAACTCTGTCTGGAAAAAGACCACTCCCTCCAACCCTCTCTCGCCCGTCAGCCTTCTCTTCCTGTAATTTGGGTCAATCTCTACTTAGTAGAGAAGAAAATGGGAGAACCGCTATCATTTTTTTGATTGACTTGAGTCGGTCAGATTCGTATTCTGGATCTCTAAAGCGTTGAGTTATTTGGTAGCTATTAAAACCATAGCTTTTAAATCACATCAATCGCTAATTATGCGGTAATTATGCTAAATACCGCAAAATCTATTCACATTAAGTAAAACCCTCTAGTCGAGATTATACTCTCTTACTCGAGATTATATTATATAGCCAGGATTATACCCATCACAGATGAGGACGCCCTTCAGACAGAGATCGATAAAACTTTAAATATATTAGTGACTCTATGAAATATCTAAAAAACTTTTTTAATAGTTTAGTAACTTAACTGAAATTTTGAGATTATTTATTAAGCAACTTCTCTTTTTTCTAGCTAACCTCGCATTATTTTTAATGCCCCAGAGTTTTAAAATGAATATTAACTTTTTATATAGTAATTTGGACATAAGATTAGCTGCTTGCTATTAAGGTCATTTTGTAAACACATTTAAATTCAAAAAATTGAAGGTGTAAAAATACATACCTGTGCAGAAAGACAACCTCCACGTCAACATCTTCCCGGTCTTCATGAAGAAAATCCTTTAGGAAATGAGATACGGACTCATAAGTAATGTGTCCGCAAACAACAATGTGCCTACATGAAAAATATATTAGAATCACAGGATTAACCAAATTAAGTGTCCACCATTGGTAACTTTGTTATTAGTGAAAAAAGTTGTTTAAACTAACAAACTAGTAGCATTTTTAACGCTGGTAAAAATGACAAAGAAAAAAAAACAATTGAAAATCGTGTTTTTCAGTGAAATCAAAATTTTTTAAATGGAAACCTCTGTATATTAAATTTTTTCACATTTAAAACATCAAATCTTAAACAAAAAAGTTTATAATGACTTTTCTCCAAGGTTAAAAATTAATGAAGTTATGACACCCAAACGAAAACAATTAAATTGTATTGACAAACTTTATTTTTAACATCAACTTATAATCTTATTATAAAATTACAATTTTTTTTAAAGAAGATGCTCGAAGACATCACTTTGTTCTTCAATAAATTATTAGGCATGTTTTTCAACTGCTCAAACTGTCTTAAGTATGGTCCTACCATCTATTTGAGTTATCCTTTTCCTAACTGCAGTCTTTAAACCGTCGACGTTATCGTATCTTCGCTTGTAAATTTGGATCTTTAAGTAACTCCACAAGAAGTAATCAAGTGGGGTTAGATCTGGCAATCTAAGAGGCCACTGGATGGGGCCATATATTCCTATCCTCTGATCATTAAAAGTAGTACTTAGAAAATGATAAGTACCTCTGTAGTTGTGGGCAAGCAAAATGATTTTCCCGAAATTTCCGTCATAATTTCCACATATGTTTTACCAGTTTAGGTGCCCTCGTAAAAGAGCGAGCCAACAATTTTTGAATCAATTATACTGCACCAACGTTGAAACTGAAACGGACCTCTTGGATGTATTAACAAAAGATTTTCTCCCAATTTTATTCATGTGTCCATAAAATGTAACGAAGGTTATTTTACATTTTGGCGGCAGAAGTTAAGATACCAATGGCAAAAAACAAGCCTTCTTTCTGGATTCCCTGCCAAAAGCGATTGAAATGGTTCGTACTTATGAGAAATAAATTTTTACTTTTTTAAAATCCTTTGAACAGTATTGAATTCTCACGATAAGCTTCGAAATATCCAATAACTACAATTTCCGTGACCTCGCTTATTATGAATTCTTTTTTTGTCCTTGTTTTAGCAAAAACCTTTTTGTTTCTATAAATTTTCGATCAGTCTCAGAAAATATCGTTCATACGGTTGAATGCGAGCGGAATATAATTCAGTGTAGTATTTATTCTCTTGCTCTGAAAGAGGATTTTCTGCACACTAAATAACATTCTAACATATCACACTTTTCTTCATGAGAGAAAATCATTTCTCTTAAAATTAATAACTGACACAATAAACGAGTTTTCGACAAACACACTAATGTTTGACATTATTTGATTTTATCATTGTTTTCCAAAGCCTTCTGGTTGCGAGGATGTTTTAGCAATTTGTCATCGCTTATCTTAATAAATGTTTTCATAGCCGTCTTAATATTTTAATACTGCAAATAGTTAAAAATATTTATCGTTATTTTGACTTTAATTTGGCTCTAGCGGAAAAGTCATTATAAACTTTTTTGATTAAAATTTGATGTTTTAACAGCAAAAAAATATAACATAGAGGGGTTTCCAATAAAAAAAAATATTTTACTAAAAAACTAAAAAATACTATTCTCAATTGTTTTTTTTTGTTCTCATTTTTATCAGCGTTAAAAATGCTACTAGTTTGCTAATTTAAACAATTTTGTATTTTCACTAATAACTTAATTACCAATGGTGGACACTTAATTTGGATAACCCTGTATTGATAATGAATGTAGTTAATAATTTTCTAATTAAGCACATTATCTAAGTTTAATTAAAAAATCTAGACAAATATATAATTAGTATTGTTAAAAAGTTTATTCAATCATAAACCGCATGCAACTAGCCAAAAATTCAAACCGTTTTGAACATTTACTGTGCTCAATAGTATACAAATCTGTAAAATAAAATAGAATAAGATCTATCTGAGTTAAAAAATGTAATATTTACAACTAATAGTGGGAACCTAACCACAGCCTGGCCACGCACATTTTTTATTCTCAAAATAATTAATGTCAATGTCTATTCTTAACACAATAATTTCTTGATCACGCACATCATGTCATGTTCATGCAATTCACAATATTTACTTATTTAATGTTAAAACATAGTAGTTGATATGAGCAGTAATGTGCATATTGTATATTAATTAAAAATAGAATTGTACTGTTCTTTAGTGAAGTATTATATAGATTGTTTGCAATATTTAAAAAGATAGAAAAATGTATTTTTTTGTAAATTGATATATTTAAGACAAAATAGACTAATTAAACAAAATTTTATGACAAAACTTTTTGTGCGGCAAAAGTTTAATAGACATATATAGGGTGCTGCTTCAAAAAAACTTGCAAAATATACAAACATGTCTAACTCAAAATCTCTGCATATATTATTTGGACAGTTAAGAAAGAAATAGCCTTCACATTTGTCTATTTCAGTTTTTTAAAAGCTAATTTATGTATCTACTTTTTAATTCATAGTTTTAATTTTATGTAAATTAGCGTTTATGAAATATGGGATGAAAACAAAAATTAAAATTGTTACTTGTTAATGTTAAAAAAATTATAGTTTAATTATTTTGGAAAGCCGTCATCACAAATTTCTCAAATTCTGGAAATCTGAGTAGTATATTTCTAATTATATGTAAATTATATTATTTTTAATTAAAAGACATCTGTTTTTACTATCATTTTGCTAAATAGTGCCAATTTTAACTCTAAGAGTTACATATATTCCTACTTAAATCATCTTATCTAGACAAGCTGTTTAAATTGTGCTAATTAAAAAAAATATTTGTCCAATATACATTTTAGGCCTTTAAAAAACTTTATTTTATAATCAAAACTATTATTTCTAGAATTATATTACTTTTATCATTTAATATATTGTATTAAAACATATATATTTATTTAGCTGATTTTTTGAGAAAAAAGTGACATTTTCAATTTGTCCGTTAATTCTTAAATTTATTTAATGATTTGTGTACTTCATCTTTTTCTACAATATTTTTCATTTACTTAATAGCCGATCATAGTAAAAATAAATAGTTACAGTTACTTAGAACTCGTAAAAGGGATGATCAACTAAAATTGAAATTATCAATGTGTTATCCAAATTTTATATTACTCACATTATAGAATAAATCAGACAAACATATATACATAAAAAATTATTGGTTTATCAGAAAATCTACAAAATGAGTCGAGAGTACAAAATCTATTTTTTAATAGCACTTTAAATGCAATTTTAAATTAAAAGATTATATACTTTTGTTGAAATTATATAAATGTAATAGGTGCATGAATTTGACCAAAATATAGGGCGTAATTTATAAAAAACTTTGTTTTGATCCTTGCCATATAGTTAATTAAGATCTGCAGTATAGTTGCAGTAGTGGTGATATAGTTGCAAAAAAAAAGAAACGAATAAAATTGTTAAGTTTGTTAAGCAAAAGTACTATGGGTCTATAAATACTACACGTCTATCTATTTAAAAGTAATATACAATATCCGCACATTAATCCTATGTTTTGTGGTCCTTTTGGGCCAGCAATGTAGATCTATAAATATTGGGTAATAATGAATTCATTTAATTTTTTTTAAAATTATATGCTAATTTAAGGTCAGGGTATATTAAGTAAAAACACTTACCAGTGTCGAAAAGATGGGATGCTGGCCAATATCCGAACCAATCAAATACTTAAGTATTTTAAGTTAAAATATTATCTACTTTACCTGTATTCTAAAATAAAATTTAAATATTGATTTATTTAAAAACTATAATTTACAAGGTGTTTGATTAAGGTCGTTTATGAGTTTACTAAGTCATTGGGTGATGACTGGAAAATAGCGCCAATTTTAAGTTTATGGGGCTAGGCTAGTCACTACTGAGATTTGTTTTTCTTACATATTATGTACCAGAATGTATGTACATAAAATAGCTTCTAGGGCAGTCTAAAATAATTGGGTTTTTGAAAATAGTTGGACCTAAAAAAACTAATATAAAATATTGTACGTTAGTTATGAATTCTTCGTATTGTTGTTTGTAAAGAACATTGCTATTTTTTTTTAAATATTTTTGTTCAAACATTTTTTTTTGTTCCTTTTAGATTATAATTATATCAAAGCTTCGATGTTTCAATATTTTTTCCAACTTTATTTTTTTTACCTAAATTTTTGACCCAATTTAATGAACAAACGTAACTACTTTTTGACCTGAAAATGTAAGAACTTTTTTTTTACCGTGAAAATGGCGGACGAGTGCCACTTTGGAAAAAACAACTAATATGCGAGGTGTGGCAATTAAATAATCGAATCGAGAACCGAGCCTTTTGAAGCTGACTATGTATGATATTCTTTTTCTCACCCTGAGTATGTTGGACAAGCCAGCGGGATGTTACGGTCGATTGAATTGGTATACGCACTTCAAAAAAGTTATAAGTGGTCAGGTGGAGCAACTGATTAACCTCTAGTTTCTTGTTAAACTAGAGAAAAATGACGCAGATATTAAAAGAAATAGTGAAGTGAATGTTTACCTTGCAGTTTTTAGTAAGTAAAGTAAGTTTTTGTAAAGAAGAAGATTAAGTTTTGCAGGAAGATATATTTTTTTTTATAAAGCTCATAAAACGACCGAAGACGATCGGCATCCAAGCCACCTTCCAACGTCAAAACAGACGAAAAAATTGCTAAATCAATCCATGCTCATCATCGCTTGAGCATCTGAAGGCATGCCGAAATAACCATATTCAATAAATAATGTGTTTGGGATTTTGCATGACTCATTTAACACATATAAGGTTTGCGCAAAAATGGTCCCGAAACTCCCAATCAAAATGGGCTTATGCACTGATAACCTAAGTAACGTTGTCACTAATTCCGAGCTGTACAGATAAGATTATTTGTTAATGAAAAAGCAACCCATTCAATGGAAGAGTTTAAGTTCACAAAGACAAAAAAAACCAACATAAGCAAATCCAAATTTCAAGCAATTATGATTGTTTTCTTTTGATATTCGTAGCATTATCTATACTCTTCCCCAAGAGTAATATTGGTCAATCATTTTTTCTACATCAAGTAGTTGTAGACTATAACATCCTTATTCATTATTAATTAATTTTAAATCATTAATTAAATTTTTATTACACATTAAACTACTGCATTAAATACTACAGTATTTAAGCAATACCAAAATTAAGCCAGATATTTCTTTTAAAAGTGTCACTAGTATTTCGTTGGGTAAAATAGAAAAGTAGTATGCAGAAATCATGAGAATATTAAAATGGTCTATCTTTCTGATTAAGTTTTTGTGGAAGATGAGTGCCATTCGCCACATAATACTTACGCCTTTTGGTTCTTACTTTTATAATTAACCTTGCTACGTAGTTTTTTTTGTTAAAATCAGTCCTTGATCAAACACCCTGTTTATTGACTTTAATTTGAATAAGATGTCAATCGGCTGCAGCCAGGATCCCCGTCAACTTCGACACTATGAAAAACAAATACATATTTGAGACACATCTAACACAATAAACAAAATAAATAACAATAACAAATGAGGACGACAACAAGCGTGCAGGAAGAGAATAGCCACTGAGCTTTTGATTCTACGACATGAGCACACATCGATTAACAAGTACTAAGTTAATATATAAAACAGAAAGTTTGAGTAAAAAAACGTTTTCTGTTTTACATTTTGCTGCGAGTAGGCAATGATTTGCAAAGTTACCAGTTGTATTATATCATATCACAAAAATAAATGTATCAATAAGTTTATATTTTGAATTAAAGTAATTGTTTTATTTTCTATTTGCCTTTTCAAGCCTACTGAACAAAAAAAATCAAATTGTAGAGCGAATCATTGCCTAAATGCTATTCAAAGAATTATCCACATAATTATATTCTATGATAATATTATATTGAATACGGTTAAGATAGTTCTAAGGACCGTATTATAAATATATGAAACTGGTCCAAATGCAAAAAAAATCTAAAATTTCTCACCTTCGGCCACGTTCATTCTTCAATGTGCCGCCATATTTCGGTCTAGTCCCGATTAAGTCAATGATCTCTGGGATACAACTGGCGAATATCGCCTATAGCCAGACAAATAAACATTTGCATAATTCTTTAATGCTTCGGAGAGAAAAGGCATTTTTTGATTACTTTTTGCATAAGTTAGTAAACTTTACACTTTCATTTGTAATTTTTTTAATTTAAATTTGTTTTGAAAAAATTAGATAATAATATTTAAATTTAATATTGTTCAAAACCCTTACAGCCTTGAATACTTTTATTTAATATATTAGACTGCACAATGCACAAACAACGCATGCGTGTACCTGTGTATTTGAGAAATAGTTTATGGCTAGGTTTGCATCGGATTAAAAATTATCAAATAAATTAAATTTAACATTAAAGAACTCATATGAATGCACAAGATAAGAACGACCATTATGGAGATATTTAAAACAAGACCGAGCGAAATCTAGGTTTAAAAAATAAGTTGCATATTAACAAAATCCTGGTGTGAATGGTACTCGGAGAAAAAACTGCAGTTTCTTTAAAAAAAAATGCTACTTCCTCTTATTCTTAATATAATTCTTTTTTTATTTTTAGTTCATCACTTTTTCTTACGTAGTTCCAAAAATTTTACTACATTCTAGTTTATATTATTCCGCTTATTAAGATGATTAATATTAGAACAATTTCTTTGATTCAATGCATAAGATTTTGCATATGTTAAAAATTTATTTTGAACATGAATCAATTTTAATATTTTTCATTGGAGTTTAGAAAATTATAATAAACTAATCAATCTAATATCTGGTATCATAATATTTAATAGATATAGAGTTTAGAACCAATTTAAAAGTGTAGTAAGTGATCATGGCATCCATAAAAAAATCCATAATGTCTCATTGACCTCGATATGCTGTTTTAAGATATATAACTCTTACATTTTTTTGTAGCAATGATAACAGAGAATTAGGGAGTCACGGACTAAAAATGTATGTATTTTAACCTGAATCACTGTTTATCATTCTTATGCGATGCCATTTATAGAAAATCTTACACCAAAAAAATATTAGTAAGGCAAGACATCTTGTTAATATTTGTTTTATGCATCGTTTTTTTAAAATTGATTTTATACCCTGCAATCTATCGCCACATTGGTGTTCTTATGTTGAGTAAATTGTCTCAGTAAATTCCTAATTTAAATTAGTTCAAAAGGAGTCAGATATACAAATTAAAATATTAAAGATATAAAACAATAATATAAACCTGCATACTTAATCCATATAACTAATGAAAGAGTCTATAATTCATCTGGAATGTAATTAATTTATCCGACTATGAAATTGGTCAAATTATGAAACAAAGAAAAATGTTAATAATAAAAAGATATAAGTAAGGAAAAGTAAAAGCATAAACTCGTCGATTGTTACTTGACAACTGTCAAGAATAAAACTGGTAAACACACGTCATGATAAATAAAAATAAATGTAACCCACCTATTTTAAATGATAATAATTGATTTTAAATACTGTTTTATATCTCTAATAATAGTTAAGATTGACTCTATTTTACAATTTAATTTTAGTGCAATAATGGTGCTTTCAAAACACAGTTTTTTAAACATTACTTTTAATCAAGCTGTTCCGTGCATCAAGATTTTTGGTTTGATGAATGATGCTCTTTAAACAACACAGTTAGTCACATAAAAATGCCTACAAAAACTAATGCAAAAAGTAATCTACTCTCGTGAAAAACGAAAAAAAAAGTTTGATGACAAACATCATTTAAGAAGACAACAGTGTAAGCGTTGGGGTGTAGGAAATGGAGTCAAAGGGATGGATGGACAGGGATGTCATTACTGACTTAAGAATTTTCAGTAACTAATAAGGACTAATAATTGAGGAGCCTTATAGGTCAATGTGTTAGCTAAGCTTGACTCTGTGATCCCTAAAGTATATGCAGCCACAAGTTAATTAGTTATGACTAGTGTTAACCGACTAAATCAACTTACGAATAATAAATTTAACAGAGTTATAGGATCTTAAGGTTTACAGTACATTTTCTTATTGCAAATCATGGTTTGTTGTGATTAAAACTGAACTATATGGTATGTAGGGTTTACATTTTTTATAATACGACACGCTTCAAATGAAATTTAAACACATTCATTAAAAAAAATCGTATAATCTTATTTTATACATTAACTAGAGACTGACACATTTGAATAGAATTAAATTTTAATATTATTATAAATTGTTGATTTACTCCTACAACTTTTTTTGATGCATGGGAAATGTTTTGTTTTTATGAAAGAGAGAATGAAAGTTAAAATAAAGTCTTCATAAGTTTCGTCGGACACATTTAGGTACCATACGGTTCAAATGTTAATACGCAAAAACCTTGGTTAGCATAAAAAAACTCCGAATACTGAAGCATCAATTTAAATGTTAGTGTTGGAAAAAACTAAAATTCGTAGGGATAATTTGATAATTATCACATTAATACCCAGAATTTTAGTACCCAGATGAAATTTAGTTCTACTACTATAAATCTTACGACGCACTTACTATAATAACTATTGCAACGGGTATTTGTTAATAGCGTGTTTTCTCCGTAAATGTTGCTTAAATCTGTGTTTTTTTTTTAATTAACGTAATATCTTTAATATTTGTTTAAATATGTATTGAATTTAATTACAAATAAACCTAAGATTTTTGCCTTTTTTAAAAAGGGGAGGTCTACCATTTTCTCCTAGAGTAGGAATTTTAAAATTCGATTACGGTTAGAAAATCAACGAATTAATGCGTTGAGACTTAAAGTAAATGATAAAAATCAGATCTACACTGTATTTTTAAAATAATAATAATATCAGTTAAACTGGTCAAATTATATATTTTTCCTACTAATTAAAATTCACATATTTAATGCAGATGAAACACCAAAATAAACATTTGCTGAAAATTGTAGAATTAAGTGCAGGCATGTATCTACTAAATTTTACTGATTAAATAAACAAAAATCAAGTATGCCTAACTTATAAGCATTTTTGATGAACGTTTTTAAAATCTTGACTTTTTTTTAAAATCTCTCCACTGAGTTTTACTACGTCATGGGGACTCAAAAATATTACGTTTTATAATAGGTAACAAAGCTAAGGTACAAAGGCCACTATTTTCTTTAAAAACCTTTGCAATAAATGTATATTTAATAGAAAATAATGTACTAATATAAAAAACTTATTTTTCAATATTCTCAAATATAAAATTTAACATAAAACTTTAAAAATACGTCATTTATAGTCCAAAAAATAGCTCCGATTACAAAGAACCTCTTTTTCTATGGTTGATTTAAATTATTTTAGTAACAGTTCATAATTATTAAGTAGTTTAAAATAATTGTATTTTAATATAGGATTCTACTAAAAGACTCGTTTGGACGTAAGTAATTTCTATTATATTATATTTATTAAATTATCTTCTCTTAACCAAATCATCCAAAATTTAAAAAATTATGTATGGTTGAGCAGGATTAGTTAACTCTAAGCTCTAACTCTTTAACTAAAAAATTTTTTACCCTTAAAAATTTTCTGCTTTACTGGGATGGTTATGGCATAGTTTTTTGCGAAAAATTGTGTGTTTTATTGGTAGATCTTTCTGAACCAATTACCAGCATTAATGGCGATCGATATCGCTAAGTGCTGAATAGACTTAAAAATTCCATCATCGGAAAATACCCTGAAAATTGTCAAAACAAGAATTGCTTCAAAAAAAAATATTTGAAAAAATTCGAATGGAATATTTTTCCCACTCTACTCTCCAGACCTAGTGAAACAGTAAAACACTGTAAATCATAAATCTAAATTTTGTTTACACTACAGCAATAAATAAAAATAAGTAATAGTGCCAAATTGATTTGTCTATGAGTAATTTATCTTACAATATAAAATTATTTTTCATATTTGCCAAAAGTAAACATATAATTATATTTATTGTAACTAAAAAGTGGATAAAAAATATACAATAATCGTCATTTTCAGTTCTTGTACTCTTTAAACGGAACTCAAAATTTTTATTATTATATTGGCAACACTATGGTAGTAGAACTATAGCGATGGTCAACTTTTATAAAAAAGCACCATCTAAAAAAAATAAAGGATCAAGTAATTTGGAATTCAAAAATTAAGGTAAGGCGTCTTAGAGGAAAAAGTTTGCCTATTAGATATATCTCTTCAACGGGAAAGCATAAAAGACGCCTATTAAATAGGCTTTTATTTTAGAAATATCTGTTACTAGCCATATTCAGAAGATAGTCTCAAAGGCCTCAAGAATCGTAGACTTTATTTGTAGAGTCTCAGCAAGTATGTCTGTGAATATCTTACCCTACGACCACTGGACTGTGCAAATAACTCGGTATTACTGAATACTCCTCAGCTATTTGATCATCAAAGTAATTCGTGAATAGATTTCTGAAAACTGCAGCGAACAGGTTAGACTTCACTTATAAGAAATATAATTATGACTGGCTGAGAGTTTTCTTACCTATACATACATTAAGACTTCATGCTGATTCATGTTTTTTTCATAAGCTAGATAAGATTTATTAATTCTCTTGAATGACTGAGTTTTATTATTACAAAAATTTTCACTGCTATATTTGCACGAATTATAGTATGAGTAAATGAATCTCAATGCTTGCAATCGATGCTTTGATTTGCAATTTCAACAAATGTATATATTGGTGTTTTTAATTGCACATCTTTCTCTACCTCTAAAAAGAGTTAGACAAAGTTAAAATAAATAGATAAATTATTAATTTTTATTCACTGATATCTCTCTAAACTGTGAGATGCTTAATTACATACAGGGTGAAACAGAGGCATCTACTGGCAGTTTGGAAAAACGCTCAACCCTGTCGATGTATACATGTACTTCAATTCAGTAGTGTAGAAAATTTATTGATTTGCGCTAATAGAACAGCTCAAATATTTAATGAGCGACATGAGAATAGTAACGTGCATCGAAAATCTGTTCTAAAAGCTAAATTTCAGGAAACTGGATCAGTCGCTAATAAAAAACGCAACATTTAAAATCCCATAAGGGACGAAGCAATAGAAGTGGGGGTTTTAGGGCAAGTTTACCTACATCCTACGTTAAGTACCCGCAGATTGGATACTGTGTGATGTTAGTCGACGTAGTATTCCAGAAATTCTAAACGCCCATAGTTTTCATACGTATGAACTTAATGAAGAGGATTTTGATCGGCGATTACAATTTTGTGAAGATATGAGTAAACGTTTATAAATGCATATAATCATTTTCTATTTACAATTTTGTGAACATGTGATTAAACGAATCATAAGCGAGTATGAACATTTTTTATTTAACACTTGCTATTCCGACGAATATTCCTTTTTCTTAAATGGCGTAGTCGTCATACCTGCATAATAGTGGTCCGTTATTTTAGAATTTATCATGAGGTACACATACAGGAGCCACAAAATTAAATGTTTGGGCTAGTATTTTTGTCGATTATTTAGTTGGTCCTTTTTTCTTACATGGAAGTTTGGTCGGTGAAATGTATTTGAAATTACTGGAAGATGTCATAAATCCTGTATTAACTGCCATAATTGAAAATCACAATGGTCGACGGTATATTGCGAATAGGTTGCTGTTCCAACAGGATGATGTCCCATTACATTACACATTGAATGGCCCCTAAGGTCGCCAGATTTATCGCTTTTAGATTTCTTCTTGTAGGGTTACTTATAAAGCAAAATCTATGCCAGTCAGCCAACATCATTAGAAGATTTGCGAAAAAGAATTGTGAATGAGTGTCGTCAAATTACTCCTCAAATATTGCAAAATGTGCGGCAGCGTTTTGAGCAAAATTTTTATTACTGCAGGGAGAATCAAGGTGGTCATTTTGGACATTTTTCTTGCCTGACGGGTCAGCTCATTCTTAATCTTTAAACTGCTTTCCTGCCAAATGTATTGATCTCCACTAATGATGATGTATTAGTTTTATTTAAGCGTTAAATCAATAAATCTTTAAAAGTACTGAATTAAAGTAAATGAATTTCATTATAACTAAAAGATCTTTAAAATAAGGCATCACTCGACCCCCCTTTCCATTTAAGATTTTAGGGGTGATATTACTCCCGCTCAGGAAGTGATTTTTCACCAAACTTGTATCCTCCCTGGAAATCAAAATAAACGAGTCTAAACGTTTTCCCAAAAAAAAACTGAACTTCCGGTAAATGCCTCTATTTTGTTGTCGATGCGCCACCCTTTATATTAAGTTAAATATAAAAAATATGAAAGTATATTATAAAACAAATAAAATTTATTTTTTAATATTTCTGCGATTCAATAATTATTACAAGAAGTTTCCGTCTACACTTCAAAGTTGTGTGCGATTACTACAAGAAACAAGGCCATTATCTAAAAATAAAAAGACTACGAACTTTTTACAAGAACGACTTACTTATTCTTAATTCAGCTGGTAGACCATTCTCTTTAAAACATTAAATAAATTTAATAAAAAAAACAAAAAAAGTTTAAATATACACTACTTATGGAAACCTTAAATAATTCTACTCTGATTAATATCGTTTAATTAGTATGAAATCTAACATCTCACAATAAGCGAGGAACTCAAAATATGCCCTTTAATTTTAGTTAACCAACACTTACAAAATAGGAAAATTGTATTCAATAAGTGAAATATCAAAATTCATCGATTTTAAAGTCTTAATAGTTGTACACTCATGCGAAATTTGGCCAAATATTTAATACAGACTCGAAAAAACTCCGCCTAACAAATGTCACAGGTTTTCTAAAATTTTTATATTTTGCAACTTGAGGAATGCATTACTTTAAACATACATGATGTGATAAATATAGGCTTAATAGGTAAGTAATAATTTCTGCTTCATCAATGCAATTAATAACCAATTGGCGATCCTGCATTCAAAATTACTGAAGATAGATGTTAAAAATGGTTTTCTAGTAACGCATACTAAACCTTCTCTTTAGGGTATATAAAATATTATGGGTTATTTAAATTTCCGAAAATATTAAAAGGAGATAAGTTTGCGGACGATTTTGAAACTTTAATTGTAAAATAATAATTAAAACAATTCTTAATTGCTATTGTTTTTAGCACAAAATATTGGCAATCAATGACATTTACTTGACTGCAAATATAAAAGAAATAAGTATAGGTAATTTTAAAATAAATATATTAAGTTCAGTATAAAATCTGGATTTAATAATACAATTTAATAAAATAATCTCAACGTTAGAAAATATGATAAAGGTGTAAAACCTTAAATAATACAAAAAAATAATATCATCAGATTTTTAAATAACCCAAATTTAAAATAAAATTCAACATTTCTTATTGTTTATTAATTTATTAAAATTTCGACCCGTGCGTGGCTCAGTAAGGCTGTGCAGGCAATAAGATGCTTCTAATTGCTACCTACTAACTATGGAATCTAAAAGGCAAATAATAAATCATTATTCTAAAATAGTAGTTCAAACCTATTTCTTAAGGTAATACCTACTAGGGAAATCTTAGGCGAAAATCTTATTTGGCGAATCAAAATACTGGCATACTACATTTTGTATGCTTGAATACTTTGTAATATACTTTATACAAAAGCTTTGTCTCGTAGGAATAATATCATAAAAAAGTGAATTAAGCATACAAAATGAACAGCATATATATTTTCGGCAGCTAGCCTAGCATTACATGCCATAATGTGATCAAAATTCTAAGGTAAAAAAATACTCCAAAAATATTGCTTTTACGTTAGATACCTTGGCATCAGAGCAACATTTTTGTCAATTATTATCAGAAAGTCCAATTAGCGGTCTAAATTACGGCGCTATATGATGAAAACATGCCGCTTTTTATTTTTAGTCATTAATTAAAGCGGGTTTTAAAAGAGTGCCTTAAATATTTAAGCTCGAGTAAAGAAACTTTTGCATAGGTTTCCCTTTCAAACTTTTTAAACTTGTAAATTAATTCCTGAAGACCTACGAATATATTTTTTTTTTGGTCTCTAAGCTTAAATATTACTTTTTGTTAATGCGCCAAACTAGTTAATTAGAGCTTCATACCAATTAAAAGTAAAAAATAACAATTTTTTAAAATATGATCTAAGAAACAAAGAATATTTTGTATTTACACGTAACATTCAAGTATATACATAAATGTTTTATTTCTCTAATTTTTATTGTATATCAATACTTTAAATGTGATTAGTGTAAAAATATTTTAGTTAGAAAGATATTAATTAAAATGCAATTTTACACAACATAACTTATAAAATAATTATTTGATCGACTTTGGTTAAATTTATATTTATGTTAATTTTAATTTATTTTTATGTTACCATGTTATATACATGGTAAACAAAATAAGATCTAATAGACCTTAGTATGTACTGGTTAATGCTAGATGACCTATAATGACCGAAAATCATAAAAATGCGGATACTGGGCGGTGTTAATATTGGTGTTAATATAAAGTCATGATAAACCAAAAGGGACCACCAGGAAATAAATATTGCTTGCCCACAATAACAAATATAATTAGTATGAATACAAAAATGGCAGTTCAAGACAGTCTTACACATAGATTAAAAATTGAAAAACGTCTAAAAATATGAATACTGTTTTTTTTACTTGAACATGATACCTAAGCATGAACTACAGAAGTTTTACATTTAAAGTATTTCAGGACTCAGGTTAGTTACAAACAAAATATGGGATTTCATATTATTTACTTCGGAATTCCATACACCCGACTTGCCCTTATATACAGGTTGGTATAAAGCAAGGAGATTAATCTACGACAGAGTTGTTTATGAATAGTCAGTTTTGGATAATCAATTTTCATTAAAAGGGTACCTAAGCTTGTGATGGAAAAAAGCAGTGTTGCTACAAAACATACTATTTTTAATAAAGATATTAGTGACTTTGAAGAAATTATATTTTTTATGCCAAAACGTGTGTCGCATCAACCAACTATCATCAATTGTGTGTACAAGGCGAGTTGGTATAGGAACCCATCAAACTCCAGGTGAGTATTGTACAGGTTAAAATAATTTGAAAAACTCATATGTTCTTATGCGATTCTCATTTATTTTTAAAATATAGTGTAACTACAAACAAACAAAATTTTCTATATTAACATGGTTTTAATTATAGCGCTATTTTAACAAATTTTCAAAAATTCCGCCATTAGTAGAAAGTGTTTAGAGATTACACATTCTACTTTGTCTGCGGAGAGCCCTTCTCTTTAATTCTAATGCGTCAAATTAGGGCCTTCCGAATGTCGGCTTCAGTTTGTACATTTCATTTTTAAACCAGCCCCACAAACAATAGTCCAGTGGTGTAAGGTCTGTAGATCTTGGAGGCCAACTAACAAGACCACCGCGACCAATATAGTCCTGGAAACTTCGTCCAAATATTGCTTGACCTGACAAGCGAAATGTGCGGAAGTTCCATCGTGCTGATAACAAAACTGCATTTTGATGTTTAGAGAAAATTCCTCTCCTAATGCTTTTAACTCATTTTCAATCGCATTTTTGCGTGAGACGATTTTCTAAAATTTATGGGCCAATTAGATAACTCTCGACCCTACCACACCATACGTTTACCGAAAACTTGTGCTGAAAATTAGTTACAACTGTTGCATGTGGATTTTCGTCTGATCACACATGAGAGTTGTGAGTATTATTGATGCCATCGGTGAAAAGTATGCACGATACAACAGGACGATTATTATTTATTCAACATAATCCTCCGGTTGTAGGTGCTGTATACGCTGTACATGGTATGCATATAGGCCTTGCTCGTGGAGTCTGTTGGTTATTTTTTTCTGTGGAATGACTAATTAAGTAAAAATTCTTTCATGAGCTGATCGTTGCATCATTTCCTACCAAACTCAAAATATTACTACTTGTTCTAAACCTTGTCGAATGACTCGTTCAGATGTTATGTTGGTACTAGGCAGAGTTCCGGTCTCGCCGTTTCTTAAAAACTCTAATAAATTGGTTTTTGTCTGGATTTTTCTGGTGTAGAAATTTTTGACGGTCTTCCTGAATAGCAGCTCTATTATTCCCATTATAAAAGCCTTAAAAAAACATATTTGCATATTCTAAATTTGAATAAATGTGTAGCTTTTGATATAACTTTAATCGTATAAATCGAATATAAATCCGTCAAACACTGACACTAACACATGTCAGAACAACAAAACGGACCAAACAATTGATGCCTACAGCATTTGTGATAAGAAGCGGTAAACTATTTAAAACTATTAACCTATAATTAAACAAAAATGAGAATCGGATAAGAACATATCAATTTTTTATTTTTTTTTAAGTGTACAATACCAGTTTAGTGTACAATACCTGGAGGTTAGTGCGTTCCTCTCGACTCATCTGTACAGGGTATTTCAGAACTATGGGATCAAACTTCTAGGGGTTGTTCAGTGCAACAGTAGAATCCATTTGAGTATAAAAACCCATGTCCGGAAATGTGTCACTAAGCCACTACGGCCCTAAGACGCGTTTAAATTTAGAAAAAATATTAATTACCTAAATAGGATCTGATGCATTTATTTTTACATTTTGTATATGATACCATTACAACAATTGTTCAAAATGTCTTCCTCCAACCTCAATACACCGATTTACACGCCGCACATGATTTCGGCGGACTACACTAAAAATTTGATCCTCGTTTTGAATGATTTCAAATGCTGCTGTTATTCGTCCATTTAAGTCTAGCTCTGATTCTACTGGAGTTTCGTAGACTAAAGACTTTACATGTTCCGACAAGAAAAAATCGAGCGACGTTAAATCGGGTGACCTAGGAGGCCAAGAAACTGCTCCACCTCTGGCAATCCAATGGTGCCCAAACCGCTGAGCCAAATACTCGCGTACTTGTACAGCAAAGTGAGCCGGCGCTCCATCATGCTGAAACCACATTTGCTGTCTAACGTTTAGTGGAACATTTTCAAGGAGTTCTGGGAGAACTTCCTCCAAGAAACGCAGATAAATAGGTCCTGTTAACCGTTCCGGTAGAAGGTATGGCCCAATTAAATAATCATCTACAATGCCTGCCCATACGTTGACAGACCAACGATTCTGATGTTTTCTTGGAAAAATTGCATAAGGATTTTCTTCGTCCCAAACATGGCTATTCCGACTACTAAAAATACCGTCTCTTGTGAAAGAGGCTTCATCGGTCCACAAAACATATCGTAAAAAATTTGGTTGTGCAATGATGTGATCCAGAAGCCATCGCAAAATTAAACTCTAGGATGATAATCGGCTGCAGTCATACCTTGAACTTTCTGGAAGTGGTAAGGATGGACTTGTTGCTCGTGTAGTACCCGCCAGACAAAAGCGTTACTCGTATTCAAATTCTTAGCGACGTCACGTGTGCTATTTGATGGTTCATCGGCAACTCGCTGGAGCACCTCTTCTTCAAATTCGACCGTTCTTACGGTTCGAGCAACACCAGTATCATGCATTTTGGTCTTAAAAATGCCTGTCTCAGCGAGCCGCCGATGAACCGCAATAAACTTTATGTATCCAGGATGCTGTCGTTCGGGATAATGTTCATGATACAACCGCGATGCTGCTCGTGCATTGCAGTTTGTTGCTCCGTATGCCAAATGCATATCCACCAATTCTTGATTGGTAAAGTTTTCCATTAGCAATAAATGTTTAAAAATTGTAAGCTATAAAATTTTTAAACATGACATTGAGAATTGACATTGATAAGCGTTGATTTTAAACAACTGTTGTTATGGTATCATGTACAAAAGGTAAAAATAAATTCAGCAGATCCTATTTAAGTAATTAATGTTTTTTATAAATTTTAACGCGTCTTAAGGCCGTAGTGGCGTAGTGACGCATTTCCGGACATGAGTTCCTAAACTCAAATGGATTCTTCTGTGGCACTGAACAACCCCCAGAAGTTTGATCCCATAGTTCTGAAACACCCTGTATAATATCAAACAAACTATCAAACAAAACCCTTTTGTCTTTAATATATATGGTGTAAAAAATATGAGAAATATTTTTTTAACAATAAAAAACCCACGACTTTTAGCAAAGCATCTTTATACTATTGTATCTGTTCTATTAATCGAGCCTATGATTTTTATCGTTCTTATAATACATACATTAATTTATATTTCTAATAATTTGTGATTTTTTACATTATTTAATAACTATAAATCAGTAAACAATTTATCAAATTATAACAATTATATTTACTCTATCCATTTAAGTTATGCATATACATAACTTAATTGAATTTCAATTTGTTTAGAGTTCATTAAATCCTCCCAGCCCAAAGCTTAAATAAAATATATAGGTAAAGCAAAATTATGCATTTTTAGTTAAAAGGAAGTATTTCTCTTCTTATAGCATTATAGAACGTAAATAAAATTCTACCTTTTTTGTTATTTCATATATTGATGAAACGTGCACTATCGTTATTTGATTTTTAGAATGACCAAGAGAAATACACTATAGAGAATATCAAAGAAAAACTTATCAAATAGTTAAAAATGTAAATATATAATTTGAATAATGTTTCAAATGCTTTAATTTAAAAACTGTTACGTGTAAATACAAAATGTTATAAATTAGTGAACTCTTATCGCATTGGTTATTTTCAACGATCTAATCTAAAGGTGCCAGGCTTGGTCTGTGACTGAAGTACTGCGAATACCTGCGCCTGATATCTTTGCTGTATTTTCCACCATATTTCGATCGATTGGCCGCTAACTCTGTGATCTCCGGAATCCAGCTGGCAAATACAGCCTACCAGAGAACCCACATTATCCCCAATTAGGCTCCCCAATTATTTTAGTATGTAATAAGAAAAATTTCTAAGTCTACATTGTCAGTTGATCATTTGACTTATATTCTACAGAGTAGGCCAATAGAATATACTGGAAAGTGTTTACCACAGAAAGAAAAGAAACTAGTTTATCAAACTAATAAAAATTCGATTGCAAATGAATCGACTGTTGTGTGAAAGTAATTTTTTTCTTTATCTTGTAAACCAGTCTTTACCCTCACTTGTAGTAAATGCTTTATTTCAAATTACTATAAGTATACTTTGTAATTATATTTATTAATATTACTAATTTCACTATTTTTCTTTTCAAATTACCTTTTAAGAGAAATTGTGGCTGAGGGTTTAGAAGATATTTTTAAAGAACTATATATAGATAATTAAAAAATATACTTATATTTCAGGTGTAAATATGTGTATGCTGTCAAGTGAAAGGAACTTTGGCTTGGATGAGTGAATAGGGATTTAAATGATGCGGGGTAAATATTGATATTTTACAAAAAGAGAAGTAAAATATGTTGTTTTTTGGTATTTAAAATTGCAATGTGCATTGTAATTCTACTCTAAGTATTCATTCAACAATATTTTCTACTCTAAAAATATTCTAGAACTTAATTTACATCCTGATATTATTCACCATATGCCGTGTTCCTGTGCAATGCCACTACGCTTCTATAGTAAAAATGGTAAAATGCAGTATAAAAAAGAGCGCTATTGAGCGAATTTGAGAGAACAGCAATTTACTTGTAATTTTTTTGTGGTAAATGGAAAGTATTTATTTTAACATATATGTATCGTATTTAATGAAGTTACTGAAGTAATTAGTCAGTTTCTTTAGTTAGTCATTAATTTTTTTACAAATTTACTAAATTACTAACATAAATTACAATTTTACCTACAATACAGTTAGTTTAAACTTCCAGTGCTCGACACGTTTTGTTGTTAGATTTTCCTCGTTATTATTAAAGGTAGAGTTATTGAAATCGGTTAACTAAAATTTCGTATGTTAAGTTAGGTTTTTTATTTTATCTATGTATACTATATGATTTACTATATAATTTATTTAAAGATATTTTTTTATATATAGAATGGTTATAAAAAGTCAAAATGTCTTCTGAATATCTGGCTGGATGATTTTTGTACCAATCTCAGCAATTTTCGAAAAAATTACAAAATCTCTAAAAAAAAAGATTAAATTAATTATTTATTAAAAACAAATATTTGGTCAACAAGGCCCCAACAATAGTCGCACTATGTAAATATAGATTAGTCCTTGTCGGGATTACCCTTGAATTATCAATTTATATTATTATATCTTAACTAAAAACCACATTGAATTAATAGTGATAAAGAAGAGAGAGAAAGAAATCGACTTTCTTCTAATGTTGAAATTTATACTAAAAATTATGTCTTTTTTCCCGCGACTGACGAGTCTTATTCGGAAATTTGCACGTAAAAAATTGAAGATCGATAATTCGCAGTCGTTTTCTAATCAAATTTCATAACTAATATAATATTGGAATAAGGATCATCTATTAACTTTATAAATTAACATTTAATTAGGTCAGAGTTAATAATTGCGAAAGAGAGAAAATTGAGGGAGGAAGATAATGGTAAAATGTTTGCGTTGATCCGGAAGAACTACACTGAACTTTGGTTTCAGTCCTCCGGCTTATCTCGACCATTCCGTCTCTAGACCATTAAATTATCCGACTAATTTAAAAGTAATAAATTAAAAACTATATACAAAGCAATTTTTAACCCCTATAATTTTTATAAAGTTATTAAAAGAAGAAATAGGAAAGGCAAATGTGTCAAAAGTTACTTAGGTGTCAAAATTTTTAGACAAATATATATCAAGTCTCAGTACTAAGTGGAAGGCTTGCCAAAAAAAAACTCGTTTACAATTCATTTATTTGGATGTTTTTCCTATGGTTGGTGTTAATACTTTACTTATTTGCATTTTATTAGATTATAAATACTTGTTTCTATTAATTACTAACTATTTATAAATAAATGAAATAAAAAGGGACGACATATATACAAACGTAGTAGATAACTAGAATTTTAGAACATTGAAATACTAGAATTAGTACAACAACAAAAAGGTGATTTAAGCCAATAAACGTCATCAAACGTAGAATAATAAAAACTTATTAAGAAATCTATAATAATTATAAAATATTTAATTTCCATAAAAATACTTTCATAAGATTATAAGGTACCTTTACTCTAATGAAGTACATTAAAAAAGGTATAGAGAGTTCATAAACGGTAATATTATTAATAATTTAATTTTTTTTTGACGATGTCGCTGGTAAAGATTTCTTGTGTCGATGGAATCAACAATCCAATCAAGCGGCGTTGCGATATTGTTGCCTTTTTCTTTGATATAGGAACGTTCATTTAACTTTGAAAATTGACTTCTTTATAGAGTATCTTATCATATTTCATTAAAAAGGGATAGGAGTATTGTTTTGTGCCTGGCAACATAAGTGATTCATTTTTATGATATTGTGAAGTGTTTTTTTGCCATTTCTACATAAGCATTTGGCATCATTGTATCAGAGATGGTACAAGCAAATAAACTGTTCATAGGTCCACGGCAATGCTAATTCTAGCCTTTTCATGTTCTAAGACTGTGATAAATTTCCTATTTATTTATATTGTCTAGGCATATATTATATTAAAAAAAATTACTCTTTAACCTAAAAAAATAAATGTACTTAAATACTATGAGTTTTGTCAAAACTGGGAAACTTTATCTTTAATAATAACGGGAATGCGTTAGTGTTTAGCATTTTACACCCCGTAGGTATATATATTAAATGTGATCACAATCACAAATTTTTGGAGACTTTAATCATGTGTGAAAGTGCTTTTTCTAAAATTATTTTATTCCATAATTTAAAAAAATATACGAGGATTTAAAAAAAAAGCTGTTTTCAGGTTTTTAAACTAAAACCAAGTTTTAGATTTAACTATTGATACCTAATACTAAATTATTAATTTGTAGAGTTAGATACTTTTAGTTAAAATACATACAATCTTATCTTCGAGAATACTATAAATTCCTTCAATTTAATATTTTTTAAATAAAAAAGTAAAAATTTAATTGTTTTTTTTATTTACCTGCTTGTATTATTATTTGTTTGTTTTACATTGAAATAACCTAAACCAGTCAAAAAAATAGCTTTTTGTGTACTGCAAAAAATATTTCCTAAAAGTTATATATAGAATATATTGGAAAAATATCAGGAATTTTTTAATAAATAATTTGAGTAGGTAAAACCAAAATTAAAACTAATGCTGTGCGGGCTGGCTGTGAGAAGATCAAATAAATTAGTAAGTTTCATTAACTTTACGCCATGCTGTCAAGTAACGGTAGAAGTACAAGTTTACACATTATTTATATTTTCCATAAATAACATGTTAAGAATATTGAGGCTTTATACATAATAATTTTTGCCTTTATCCTCAAAAAAAATTGATTACTAAGATTATTTTTGTAAGTCTTCTTACATGTAGTATAAACCTTTATAACAATTTCAATACTGCTTTTGACAAGCTTTTGTAAATATGTTTCGATAATCCTGACGTTGTTAATAAATGCTTAAGGGACAAGAAAAAGTTGGTAATTAAAGCAAATCTCACTAGTTTCAGAGGGAAGGAAATTTAAAAACTTCACATAGAATTGTCTAATAGAAGGATTGGATTGGTGAGGATGTAGTATTAAAATTAACCAAGTGCCTTCAATCCAAAAAAAATTGGGTTCTATAAAACGAAAAGACGATTTCTTACTAATATACTATCTTAAAGCGACCCTAAGACCAACTTGAATCGATTAAAGGTTTCTGTTGTGGCTTGAGTGTATGATGTTATATCGCTTTCAGAGATATGGTTGGTTCTGAATATTTTAAATTTTGCGTTGGGTTTATTAGACTTTTAAGTTTTTAAATGTGACAGAAGTGCCCCACCAAGTATAAAAAACTCGTATTTTAGAAATTGTTTATTTGCCTCCCAACTCTGATTGGTACAGTTTAGGGCTTATTGATTCATTTGAAAGTTCTCTTGGAAAGATCTATTCGAATCGTTTTTTTTGTAATAGTCGTTGACTTGAATTCGTCTGGTTGTAAATATTTTTTGGTCTCATCGATTGATTGACCGTATGTACCTGATATTTTATATCTGGTTATTACCTCTTATATATCCATAAAAACTTTTAACAATGGTAGGTTCTATATAGTTTTCTAGAAAATTGAAAAACTTGGTCATTCGCAAAAAACTACATAAAAAGAATGTGATTATGTGACTTTTTCTGAGCTTAAAAAACAGTGCATGTTTGAAGGAAATTTATTGGTTAACCCAAAGTTATTCTGGAAGCCAGTTAGTAATGCTAGAAAGGGCAATTCTTAACCATATAATATATGGTTAAGAATTGCCATTGAATTGCTATTGAAAACAATTGAATATAATATATTGATAAAACAACTGAAGAGGGAAGTAGTACAGTTGAATTATTTGCCAAATAGCTTTCTAGTATTTACTCTGATAAGTTATACCAAATTCCTTATTATTATGTCAATTTTAGAGATCAATTTAATGTAAGTTTGATTAATATCTGTTTAGTAGATGTGTTCAATCCTTAAATTAAAATGCAATACCTCCATTAGTCCTGATGATGTACCTGCATTGCTACTTAATGAGTGCGTTTGTAATCTAGCTAAACCAGTATTTAATTTGTTTAATGTCTATTGAAATAAGTTTTTTTTTCAACTTTTTGGAAACTCGTATAAAATAGCTATATTTAAGGCTGGCAATAATAATAATAATAATAATATGTCTTTATTAAAAACAAAGCAATATTAATCTTACAATATTACTTAATACTACATTACCAAAGAAGACGAAGATTAGCTTAAAGCTACTCTTTAACTCTAACCTTCCTAACATTCACAGTTTAAATGGAGAAAACGAGATAAGGAAGAAATAAGAAAACTATAAGGCAGTAATTTAAAATAGATAAAACAAGAGCCACTACGAGTTTTTCCTAGTTTTAAAATTTAAAATGTGTTTATTGGCATAAAGCATACGCATGCGTAAATAACACCTTTGCAGAAGAGTATTAACATGTTCCTTAAACCTTAAAGAACTGTCTATTTTAAGTCCCAAAACCTTCACAGTATCAGAGAACAAAATAGTTTCGTTATCCAATTGAATGTGAACAGTTTCTATTATATTAAGGTTATGCTCTTTTGAAAATTGATTTATTACGTTCAGATCAGCGTTAATAGTATCAGCCACGTTATCAAAATTAGCAGAGTCAAAATAATGTATGTATTGAGTGTCATCAGCATACTGGTGTATTTCAGAATCTTCAACTAGACCGGGTAAATTTGAAGTATATATAAGAAATAATAATAGGCCTAGGATCGACTATTCTATCGAGAACTTTTGAGATTACGGGAAGCAAACTTATCGGACGCAAATCTTGAACACTTTCAGGACTGGAGGATTTGGGAATTGGACATCAGTCACCAATTACTGTATACACTCAACTCTACCCAAAATCTTAAAGCTAAAATGGTAACAAAAGAACTAAGTTGGCAATGTAAAGGCTAAATTATTACTTCAACACGGTTTTGAAGGTGGACATTTTACTTTTACCAATCTCATAGCTTATGACGACTGTCTCTTGGGTGCTTTTGACAAAGGTTTACAGATTGACGCCGTATATACAAACTTCTTGAAAGTGTTTGATATAGTGAAGCTTGATAAGTTTGTACAATTGGGTTATGGCTTTAATATAATTTCTTGACTAAAGAGTTATTTGCTTGGGAGATTTCAGTGTGAATTGAATGAACATTTTTTTGTTTAAATTTTTCACTGTACTTTCTGGTTTTCCTCAGGGTACCCATTTGGGTCTGTTGCTCTTTAACCTGTTTATTAATGATATGCCAATGTTTGTAAAAGATCGCAATGTTTTGTTATTTGCTGATAATCTAAAATTGTTTTTAATTGCTTGACTTGTCCTACTTTTGTGAATGGTGTAATCTAAATAGTTTAAAATTAAACGTATTAAAGTGTAATTCAATTCCTTTTTCTAGAACACGCAGTCAAATTTTATTTATTACAGTATTAGTTCTATTGTGTTATAGAGTACCGGAGGTAAAGGATTATGGGGTAATTTTGGATGGCAAGTTATCATCATTTGTAGTAGCAGCACATATTGAAAAATTCATACAAAGATAAAAGCTTATAGAAGTTTAGGTGAAATATCTACAATTAGTAGTGATTTTTCATGTTCTCTACTTCAAGTCAAGTACGATTTGGCTTGGAGTATGATTACCCTCTTTGGTCTTAGTCCCAAAATTAATAGGCCTATAGTTCCTAAGATTAATAGACATTCTGAGTATAAATCTATATAATCTATGTTATCGATGGACACAATCAAGTTAAGACGACTGAAGGCTTATTTATGTTTTTTTTTTTTTTAGTGAATGGAACTACTGATTGTTATTATTTATTGAGTAGACCTAACTTTCGTGCAAATAGAGGGACAACACTTACTACACTTACGGTCAGCATAGTCAAATTACTTATTTTATAAAGTGGTTAATACGATTAATAAAGCTAAATATATGTTTTAGTCCCTCGGGCCCTTATCTTAAACATTATTAGTAATATTATGAGTATATGCTCTCTCTTTGGTATTTTGGAAACTTTTCAAAATAACGTTTTGGCAGATGGACATTTTAGAAAAACCCTTATCAAGCTTTTTTTAAATAGAGCTAAAAAAAGTGGTTACTTCACGGGTTTTCTGGCGGTTCTTGACTTTTTTTATTAGAAATTCAACAGTGTCCATACCTACTAGTTTTGAACTTGAGTACTACTTAAGGTTACGGCTATTACAACAGTTTGGCTTCTATTAGATCCCTTTTAGAATATGTAGATGCAATTTGGCCTTCAATTCATTAAATTCACATAGATAAGGCTAATTTAAACAATATTTAAAGAAAATTATTTGAGGTATCAGGATAAAGTGATGAGCAAAATCAGCCCTTAAAAATGATTTATCTGGATGAGACCAGGCTAAACAACTCCGCTTACATTTCGTTGTATCATGTTTAAAATGACAGAAAAGATTATTCTGAAGTGTTTGGTAATTTGTTCTTTTTGTACCTGCGTGACCGAAAGCTATAACAAACTTATAATATTAAATAATATTGTTATTAAAAATAAAAATAGGTTAAAACATACATCTAAAAGAACCAGATAAATTAAGAAACATAACCAAGATTTTCAACATAAAATGGTTAGTTTACATTTCTTAGTTCATAAATTAGGCACACTTCCACTAAATATTAATATACCTTAAAAAGAAAAGCATAAAATTAAAACAATATCTATGGTCAAGTAAAATCATTCTTATATATTTCTATAATATTAAAAAAATCAATTTTATAGAATAATAATAGTAAAAAGCATTAATATGCGATATATTAATACTGATTTTGTCATATTCCGCTTAATAAGCTCAAGAATGAGTTACAATCAGATTATTTAGGAAATAAGTTAAACTTCGGTATTTTATATTAAAATGTCAAATTAATTATATTAAAAAAGAGATATTCTGAATTGTTTTTATTTTGTAAGTCAATTATACTTATTTTATTTGAGTTTAGACTTACGGAACATTGAATATAATATGTAAGTTTTCCTTATATTTTCTGGTATGCTATTGTTTATAAAAATTATAATAAATAATTTGTATTATGGATAAAATATTATTGTACATAGTGTTGCATACACCGCTTGTCTTATCGCGATTAGGAACAAATCTTTTTTTTTAACTTATGGAAGTAATAAACCACTGAATTTGTTTGAAATATCAACGAATTCATGAAGACAGTATAGTTGATCATTTAATACATAATTAGTTGATAGAATATGTTTTCATTTGAGCAATATATCTTTCAAACTATATTATTAATAGGATTTGCATTATTTTATTTAATACAAACTAATTTATTTGTAAAGAAAGTAAACCCTATGGTTTATTTAAAAAGTTATAATAAAACACGTTATCTATGCATTAAATATTGCTCAAGGCTTAAGCTGCTGTACGATTGGCATTTATTTATTATGGTATAAAGCCTCATTCATAAAATATTTTTTTGAAAATACTATTAAAATTATTATTATTTAAATAAATAGAATATACTAATCATTTTTTGAAATAACTAATATATAACATTTAGGTCCCTAGATAATTACATAAAATATACGGATATTTATACCATTATGAAGGAAATATGATTATAACATGCGAGTTATAGTGTTCTAAATGTAATAGTGTTAAAGCAAATTTCTACCAGCCAAAAGTTTTATGATATAACCAGATTTCCTTTATTTATTATTGTTGGAATACCTTTTTCCGTGTTCTCTCTTGTACTCGCCACCGTATTTGGACCTAGTACCTACTAGATCTATGATTTCTGGAATGCTACTAGCAAAAATAGCCTGAAAACCATTCCGAAATAGATTATTTTAAACTTGGTAGAGCTTGAAGTTGCTCGCAAAAACAAATATTATTAGAATATTTATGTCTTTTGATTATTATTGGTTTTTTTATTTTTATTATGGGGATATAAAGTTATCTTTATACATGTTACCCTAGCATTTATTAGTCACATTATAATATAACTTTTATAAGTAAGCAATTATGACTTTTTTGTTGACATAATATGAAAAAAAAAACACATTATATAAATTATTAGGAAGTGTTCTTTAAAACTTTATTATTAGCTTAAAAAAAATACAGAAGTAACCAGAATATTTATTTTTGTTACCAAATAGTACGATCTAAAATTACGAACAACTTCAGAAATCAATACTTTTGTTCTCACAAATGAAGTTTATGGTTACAAATTACCTTAAAAGCAAAGGGTATATACAGCGCAAGCTTTTTAAGCAATTGAGCAGTGCAGAAAGTGTAAGTAATAAGCATGCACGATTTGTTTATTTAAGGTATTCTATTGCCAATTATAAATTCATATAGCGAAAGTTATAGTATTTAAGAAAACCATGGAATATTTATGCTTTAAATATTGCTCACATGCTTAATGAAAGATTAAAAATCCATAAAATAATCATAGATCTATAGATCATTAAATTTAGTCACACTTGCTTTAAATTAAAAATATCATGTAAATAGAACCCACAAATTAAGACTTTTAACATAATTTTTTTCTGCAACGAATGACTTTATTGCTTCTTTTAAATCTTTGCTATATAAATTCATAGTTACCTACTTTTAAATTAAGTGCACTTGATACATTTCTAAGTTGAGCCACTATGGTCATAAACATTTATTATGTCTAACATTTATTATTAATATTACTGGTAATACTACGTTTACTAACTTGTTTCTTAATAAAAATAAAACCAATTAGTTCGAGGAAAGGAAAGGTTGAAACTGAGCGGATGATATAGAGGTTATGCTGAGTTAAGTGACAAGGAAAGACGCTATGGAAATATATTTTAATAAATCTGTGCAAAATTCACTTCAGTCGAAAATCATTAAATTGTATGTATGTGTCCCTGAAAAAATATTTCTTTTTTTGGAAGTAAAATGTCAAAGAGAAAGTCTACACTAAATTTTAATTATCAAAATATGAATGCACTTAAAGAGTAAACAAATCATAACCAAAAATTAAAATATAAATCAATATGCCGCAAATAATTGTTTCAATTTACCCTTTAAGTAATACATATTATAGAAAGATGCAAAAGATTATTGAAAAAAGATCCGAAAGAAGAAAGCTGTAAGCTCACGAGGCAACATCACAGCTCCCTTATTATACTAAAATAGCAAAGTAAATAAGCAAAAGCAACTTACCAAGCCGACTAAGAGAAAAAATACTAAAAATGTACGGCCTAGAACTGTCTGGCAGAAGACGTCACCATATCCTACAGTAGACATGGTCACGATCAAAAAATACACGCAGGTCCAGTAAGGCAAAGGGTGCGGGTTGTCGAAATCTAAAGGGTCGCCGGAATTTTCAAGCTAAAAAACATTAAGAATATTTCTTTTATTGAATATAGGTAAAAAACTACTTCAGAGAAAAATTAGGCAAGCCTACAACCTGAGGTCACGGGAAATATTTCACATTATAATTTTAAAAAAGTTATAAATAAAAATATTATTTAGAAGAAGTACGTAAAAATAATAAAATCATGTAAACATAATTTATTAAAAAAACTCAAATATCTTCACTTTTGTAAATATAAATTTAACAAAATATAATAATATATGGAAATATAGCTTCCAAAGTATGTAACATGGTAATATAATTACTGAAACGTTAATATAATAACAGAAAATACCAAAAACTAACTCGGACAAAATCAAGAGGTTAATTGGAATGGCTTTCAAATTAGGTTATGATCTATACTTTAACCACGCATTGAAATAAACAACATATATACAGACAGGCTCTCAGCATCAAGCGCAAATGGGGAATCGGTGAAGCATTGTCCTTCTCTATTTAACTTTGTTTGCTAACGCTTTGCCTATAATAACCAGTGGTAGTTTGCAATTGTTAATTATTCTGGTACATGCCTTTTTGTTGATCATAATGTTGTATAATTTAAATTACTAATATAATTATTTTTAAAATCATAATTTATTTTAATTAAATAGTCAACTAATTTCTTATTTATATTTTTACAAAAAGGATTTTTTCAGGAAAGTTTATTATTTTCTCAACCAAATAGGTATAGTTTTTATTTTGATTAGCTTGAAAAATAAGTTTTGTGGGTTTCTGAGGGAGCTTAGCTTCTTTAAACTAATTTATAATAATACATCTAAAATTAATAAAAATTACTTTCTGTCCGTAGGCAGAAATATAAAACCTGAATAACCTGTCATCGTGATTCCCTTCCATGATTTTTGTTATACAGAATTGAAAATAATTACAGAAAATATTAATATTTTTAATTTTTCGGGAAATTCCGTAAATAAAGGATCAGAAAATAGTAAGGTTGGTATATGTTAATACTCGTTTCTGCTTCTTGGCGTATTTAGACTTGAACAGAAAACTAAAGAAACAGAACAAAACCAGAAGCAAAAAAAAACGAATTTATATGGTACCAATTTTTATGACCAGCTCTAGTAATAACACCCCTAATTTCCGACGGAAAGTAAAACATTGATCCGAAGGAAGCATAAACTATATGATTTAACCTAGGCTATGGTGATCTTGTACCATTCTTACTATTTGCTGCACCCGCATATGTGAAATATTCAAAAAAAAAATTTAATGCTGAAACGGATAATATCCGCTGTAACATTTATAGATAAATAATTCAAGATATGACCAGGCGACCTACAATCCTGTTAGTTCTGCTTTTATTTAAATTAAATAATTGTGTTAAATATAATAATTTTCAAACAGATTCTTACCAAATGTATAATTCCAGCAGCAGTAAGCCATACAGATATAAATATAGAAACTAGCTGAGCAAGACGAATGGAACTGGAAGTCTTTAAAATATTGAGGTATTGTAAAATATCTGGTACAGTCATAAGACGTAGAGCTCGGAGAAACCGAAGACCTAAAAGAATGATACTGTCAGAGATATAATACTTAATTTATTCATGTTAGTATACAATATAATCAGTATTTATATATAAATATAGTAGCAATAAAAATAGTATTTACTGTACAGGGTTTCCATCTATAACCTGACACATTTTAACTGCTTATAAGTCGCGAACGGAAAATGACAACAATGTGCGGTTTTCACAGAACTTCATCAATATTTTTAAAGTTTTTTTGTGTTGCCAAGTTTCAAAATTTACATGAAATAGAAGGAAAAAATTCATGATTTTCAAAGGCCGATTTCACAAAAATTTTAAATGTAACACCCTGTACTTTTTAATTTCACATGAAAGCCTGTTAAATCCACTTTCCGAAAATTTATAAATTGTCTTAAACTCTTTATTTTTTTTTACAGAGCCAATTTTAGTAAGTGATACCTTTTTGAAAATTTTCCCACAATTAATAACTATTAAATAACATTCTCGGTATCAAGTGACAACAAAAACAATTGTAGCTTGTTAAGGAGTCTGTGAGTTGCACAATTTGTTTTGTGGGCTTCAACTACTGTCAAATCTTTTTAACGTCATTCGTTGGGAAGTCCCAATAATTTGATTTCTATATGTATTTTTGCATTTTTTAAACATTTTGAAAGGTTTAAATATGTTTAACCACCCGGGAAAAGGCACGTTGCGTATTATTATTTAGTGAATGTAAATCAGTTACGCAGACGAGAAGAAGATTTAGGCTAATTTTTGAAAGGGTTCCAGCTTCACGCAATTCTATACTTCATTGGATACGCCAATTTTCCCAGGAGGGAACAGTTAAAAGAAAAGTTAGAACAAACCTAAATGCACAAGATAATCTGTTGGATTATATTTTGCTGGTAAAAGAAGTGTTGTCCTTAAACAATAACCAAATATCTATTAGGAACATAGCTCAAACGACAAATATGTCAAAAAATAAATTACATAAAATTCTAAAAATAATTAAGTTTAAACCCTACAAAATACAAACTTTCCAAAAAGTAGAAAATCGCGCCCTTGAAAAAAGATATTTAATGTGCGAAACACTACTAGATCTTTTTAGAAATGAGCCGGATAACAATTTAATAATGTCTGATGAGGCAACATTTCACATCAGTGGTCGAGTAAATAAGCATAACTGCCGAAATTGGGGAGATGAAAATCCTCGATTATATAACGAATTTGAAAGAGATTCTCCTAAGCTGAACGTCTGGTGTGCAGTATCGAAATCTAAAATTTATGGGCCATTTTTTTTCTAGAAGCAACAGTGAAACCACACTTCTCCAGGGTCGCAAGGGATTCCTTAGATATTACTTTTGGAAACAGATGGATAGAGCGAGCAGGTCCAATCGAGTGGGCACCTTATTCTCCCGATCTAACCATTCCACATTTTTGTATATGGGGATATGTAAAAGACCGTTGCTACAATCCAACCCCAAGAAATTTGGATGAACTGCGCAACAACATAGTAAACGTTTTCAACCAAATTAAACCGCGAATGCTTCAAAACGCCTTCGGCAACCTATTTCTCCGTCTACATTTGTGTTCCGATCAAAATGGGGGTCATATTCAGCAGCTAATTTATTAGTTATAAATTAAAATTAATTTCTTCAATTGTTTGTTGTTAAAATTGTTGTAAATATTTGTAATTTAATACATAGAATAAATACTTTTTATAGACATGGCAATAGCGCAAATTATTTAATTATGATCATGCTAAAGCGATACATAGGCAATTACCAGAAAATGTTCATCACCGAATATGTATTCTAGGTAAAATTTTCAAAAAGGTGTCATTTACTATAATTGGCTCTGTAAAAAAAAATAATGAATTTAAGACAATTTATACATTTTCAGAAAGGGGATTTAACAGGCTTTTATGTGAAATTAAAAAGTACAGGGTGTACATTTAAAATTTTTGAGAAATCGGCCTTTGAAAATCATCAATTTTTTTCCTCCTATTTCAGCAACAATTTTTGCAACTTGGCAACACTGTCAAAAAAAACTTTTAAAATATTGATGAAGTTCTGTGAAAACCGCACATTGTCGTCATTTTTCGTTCTCGACTTATAAGCAGTTAAAATGTGTCAGTTTATAAATGGACACCCTGATGTATTATAATATACATACAGTACGATAACACGAAAGTGGATTGCAAAAAAAAAGATATACGACATATAAATAAAACTTTACTCTGACACCGAACATATGAGAATATTTTAAAATTTAATTAAGATCCTGGTCCCTTCTAACACCTTTTAACCTTAGTTACATAGGAATAAGCAGTTTTTCTGTTATATGTTATAACAGTAAATCTAGCAGTGTATCCTGAACCTCTCTAAATTATCCTAACTATACAGCAAGTTGACCAGTATGAATTAAGAGGGTCAAATTAATATTTAAAGACTTTTCTACTTGAGACTTTAATATCTCATATAAATCAGTCCTTCGTGAAACCCAAGCCGCGATTTAAAGCATTCATTGCCTTTCTCTGCAAGCATCAAATAATCAAGATATGCTGAAGGACGCTAAACTAGGACACGTTTAGTCAGCTATCTGACACTCTCATACTTTTCCTAATTTAATTATGATTCATTCAAGTAGAGGTGGCATAAAAAACTTAAAAAAAAAACGAATATTCATGCTAGATTGCACGGTTTCGAGTCCTTGGACAGGTCGCGTAATAGGAAGACCTTGGAATCCGCAAAAACGAAGTATATTCCTTCAATTTTGTTAGAAAAAAGATCATTTACATAAACAAGGAATAGTATGGGTCCAACAACTAAGCACTTAAGCACGCTAATATTAAGAACCATTTCCATAGAACATATTCTATCCATCCTGATATCTTGGAACTTCTTCTTTCCTGGGACTGATTAGTTTATATTCAAGTTAGAGTAAACGAGTTTTTTGAATACAAGCTAATCGGATACACAGTCGAACGTTTTGCTCAAGTTGTATAAAAAAACAGCAATAAATTGAATGTTAATTCAATTTAATATACCCATTGTTATACTTGTTCCTGTCCAAAAACCGATGACTAATCGCCTAAGAAAAATAAATTGAAATATGTGATCAAATTAAACCTATAATCAATATAAAGTCATATAGTATATTATAGTGCATCACAAAACTATAACTTACTATAGTATCTCGCACTGACGGCATCTGTACCCTGTTGAAAAACCTATTTTTTAAGAAATTATCGATAATCTAAAACAATATTAGAGAACCCAAATAGGTCAAATGATATTCAGTAATATATATTGAGCGACATAATTTAAAGTTCGAGTATTACAAATGAGTGAAAACAATAAAAAATTATAATTTTTCATAGAAGTCGTGTTTTGACAATTTTATCATTGCAAATATTAAATAATATAGCAATAGTTGTCATATAAATATCATATATTGTAACAAAAAGGAAAACTTGTAGCTCTTTAGATATTTATTAAAAAGTCGATTTTTGAATATCACTAGTTAAAATTAAAAAAGCTCACCCAAGGCCTCAGGAAAGATTCAGTAATATTTCATATAAGCTCACAACAATCAAAAATGTTTATTTTGTAGTAAATAGTCCACGTGCAAATAATGCATGTAGTTGGCGCATAAAAACGTCACTCCTGTTAAATATTAACGAAAAAAGATATCGACGTCTGAAAAAGCAGGGTCAAGGATATTGTATATACAGCTTTTTGACGTCAAACGGATATTTGCGGGCAATTCAAAAAGTAGTATACATTTTTAATGGAATGTGGAACTTTGAGATATGTCATTTTAGAGGTATTAAGAAGACTATGTTAAGTTAAATTTCCAATATATTTACCAAACTAATATCGCGTACGTAAAAGTTATATACGTACAGAAAAAGTTACTGTAATGAAAAGTAACGTTAATGTCAAAACTAATTATATGTATAAGAAGTAAACTTTTTGTCATTGGCTTAACACTAAATCTTTTTCAGGAATACTCTTAAGTGGATCATAGAATTAACAATTTTCGACTGAGCCTAGCCATATGGACATAAAAGTTAGGCCATAGTATAATTTTAGCATAGATCATGAAGGTTGCTGGCTAAATTTCGACTATTTTAACAAAAACATAGAGCGTCATACATGCGGTGCATAATATGATGGTATGACGCAGATTATAAAAATGAAATTCGCTGTTTTAAATTATAGTTTATTTCTAGGAACAAAAGTTCTCTACACTATAGAACAGGCGTGGAACCATGAGACCTAGTTCACTTCAACCAAGCTGTTCTTGAATGCTGCAAGTTGTATTTTGATTCACAGATATGGACGGTTTAAATGAAGGCAGGCGTTTTAGGCAAAAAATTTAGTAAACATATTCTTCTTCTAATAAAACTCTCCAACTAAGTCTCCCAGCGCACTTTAAGATCTACCTACTTTCCTATGGTCCGTACTCATCGCTGTTAAATAATACTTTCTTAAGGACATAGAGCAGACTGTCACATGTCTTTGGGCACCAGCGTAAAGCAGTGAGTGATCTTGATGGATTTAGCTGCCTGCGAAAGAACTTAAAATTCTCACAGTTCCTGCACAATACGTTATGGAAAGTCTAAAATTTCTTAAAACTAAGATCACTTTGTTTAAAATCTAAGTAGAAACCCATAATCAGGAAACCAGTGTTTAAGGGGCTATTGTTCCCTTTTACTGGAGGCTAAAAGGGTGTCAAACTAGTCCAGGGTACTGGATAGTAAAATGCTATAATACCTTGCCAGAACACATTAAGAGTATGTCAATATTATATTTGAAAAAAGTGTTATATGACTATTTATATATCAAACTTGACGTGGGATAATACACTGTTTTATAAGCTTGCATGAATAAATGAATTAAATAAATAAGTGCAGAGATGTAAAAGATAATCTTGTTCGAAAAGTTAGTAGGGGGAAGTCTTTTCTCCACAAATAAAATGCTAATCCTCTAATTTCAGGAGTGATGCAGTTCGGCAAGTGTTCTTGCCATCATCAGACTCTAAAATATATTACAAACAGTTCAAAAACATATACGAACATTTTTTTCTTGACAGGTGACATTAAAAATACAGATAAAATTATGAAATTGTAAAATACTTACTGAGTTACTTAACACACACACACAAATTCTAAACAATAACAAACAATACTTGAATGGTACATTGCACGACATCTAGTGAACAGTTAAAATTATAAAAAAAATTGAACAATATGAGATTAGCAGATTTCTACTGAGTACTGGGAGCGAGTGAGAGAGAACCATCGGACTGTGTGTGTGACTAAATAAACAAATAAATGTGTGTTAATAAGTCAGATCAAATCAAATGTCAGTGTTACTGTTAGGACCCAAGGAATTAAAGAAAGTGTTGCCCTCAAATTGAGTTTGCTCCTTAATGCAAGTGTAAACCGGTGATTTGACGGCTTTATTTATTTCCAGGATTTCCAAAAGATTCAACCTTAACCCCTTCTGACAAACATGGAGCACCTCGGTATCCGCCCCAGGCTCGAACCCATGTCCAGTCTCAATAATATGATTGGCGAAAGGAGCAGAGGTATTGGTAATAAATCGGTTTATATTCTTTTCAATGAGTTTATTATGTTCTTTGACTCTCGTCTCGATTCTCCTTCCGATGTAGCATACACTGCAGTCAGGATGAGAACATATTAGTCTATAAACAACAGATCTGTGTGTGACGGGAATTTTATCTTTGGTGTTGACTAGAGATTTAGACAAATTATTCGAAGTCATGAAACAAACACGCAACCGCTCATCGGAGTCCCTCGACAGACTCTTGGCAACCTGATGGGATATGTTTCCAAAATATGGTATGCTTCTGTACACGCCATCGGTTTTGTATATATGTGGCTTATTTAAATGTTTGTAAAGATGTTTAAAATAAAGAGAATTTATAATCTTGTCAGGATAACCATTGTTCCAAGCAATTTGAAAAATTATATTGAGTTCCTTTTTAAAATGTTATTGAGAAAGAGAGATATTAAAAAGACGGTGGAGAAGTGAATTAAATGCGGAAAGCTTTTGATTAACTGGATGGGTTGAAAAGAAGGGTATAACGTTATCCGTAGCAGTTGGTTTTCTATAAATTTCAAATTCGTGTTTTATTTCCTGAAATTAGAGGATTAGCATTTAATTGTGGAGAAAAGACTTACTTACCCCTACTAACTTTTCAATATTATATTGACTCCACTTCAGAATGGACTTTTTCCTTAATATAATCTTGTTATAATAAAAAGCAGATTACACCTTAAGGAACCAATCAGTGAGTAAATCAGGCGAAACGAGATCCTGCAAGATGCATTTCGGATCAGTATTATAAATAAATATATACCAATCTTGATATCTATTCCACACTCCTCAATTGAAAACTGAAAGTTTATTAACCAATCTAAATCAATCCAGATTCATCAGTTCTATACCCTAAAAATATTTGAAACCAGTTATCTGACCGATACATAAATTCCATCCACCAACTCTACGATATTAAGCATATCATATCCAGTTGTTATAAGAAGAAGTTACGGTAATGGTTACTATAAAATATCTTACCTATCCAAGTTCGATCCAGATATATTGAAACAAAAGAAGGAGGTATCGTAAAATAATCTACGAATGAGTACATTTCTAACATAAACCATAACTTATCACTAGCAGCAATAAACTGAAACAAAGAATAAATATAATTAGTAGTTATATACAGTTTTAACAAAAAATACCATTTTGTTACATTCACAAGAGTAAATTAAAAATAACATAACTAATGTATTTTTTTGTTTACATTATAAAACATTATTTAACTTTGACTTAAAACGCATCATAAATCAAATACTTACTCGTATAAAAAAATAGACCATAAAAAATATATTGAAGGCAAGATCTATCTGTTGAGTGATGTTTTTGCTCCACTCTTCGCAATGCTCCACTCCCTCACTGCAAAAGAAAAAAGTTGTTAAAACATCACATTTATTAAAATATTCACTTGAACTACTCAACGAAAATCAATGAGAGAATTGGATGTAGGTAGGTACTGATATTTATTAGAAAAGTAATTAAAATTGTTTAGTAATTAAATACTTAGATTTATATAGTCCAACAAGAACTTTAGGAACTTTAGGAACTTTTAAGAACATTATTTTAGCATAGTTAACATTTTTGCAACAAAAGCAATAAACAACTCTGTTTCGTTAATATAAACGATTTATATATCTATAATATATAATATCTTTAATGTATCAAAACCGTTAATATGAAATAAAATTCTTTTATGTCTGATTTATCCTTCACACATGTTAGATTTGCTGTTCCTTCACTACACACAAAAAAGCAATTAATTTTGATAAAAAAATAAAAGTACATACGTGCATACAATTCCTGTAATGATCTTTTCCTATTCTTAGCTTAGTTCAGTGTTTAATGAGATTTGATGTGTCGCAAGTCTTTCCCAGTCATTAGATAGGACTAAGATTAGTACCATAAGAGTGCTTACAGAATCAATAAAAAAACACTTCAGATAAAATATATATCCATGCTGGATATGTAAGTGTTTTATAAGAATACCTATAATAAATTTTTCGACTGGGATTAGACTTGCCGTGCATTATAGTATTACAGTGTATACTTATTGCCTATTTCCCATGTATTAATATTAAAAAATGCAATAACAGCTCATACAATAGGCACAACTATGTTATAAGGTAATCAATAAATCCCTCAAAAAACACTTAATATGTAAACAGATCACAATACATACAATACAAAAAGTACAGGCCCCCTAATATATTGCATGAACACCCAGCTAACTAAGAAAACTGCGGAATAAATCAAAGAATTTTGAAAGAGTTGTTGTAATTTTTGGTCTGATTTAAATTACTGAAGTAGAGAAAGAACTTTTAACTCTTTTATTAGCAAAAATATTGATTTGTTCCAATTTTCCTCAAAAAAAAAAATCACAACTATAAGAGCTAAATAGATGGTATTTTTAAAGTCTGTGACAATTTCTGATTGAATATGACAAAATGTTATAATACACCCATTCAATATCTTTAATCAGCAGTAGAATTAAGATACATCGGTATTAATGTATATATACTCCTTTAAAGTATTGTCGATTATTGCTTTATAGATATTAATATGAATAAACTTAAAATTAAATAAGACCTATTTTAGTATAAAATGGCTTATGAATATTTCCATATTGCAATATTACGACATTCAAGTTAATTTAAAACCTAGGAATATAATAGAAACGTATCATCCATTTTTCTCTAAGAGACCAAACGAAAACAAAACAAAGGTAAGAACAGACCGACAGAGAGACAGAGAGACCGTGACTTTGTGTTCTTACCTTTGTTTTGCTAGGAATATAAATATTGAACTTAAGAGTTCTGTTCTCTCCGAGTTATCAACAGTATTGAACATTTGTTTCAGCTTCAGAAGCAAATAAAGATAGCTGCTACATCTAAGCGTTCTCCTCTGACACCTTTTTCCATAATTCTGGTTACCTATGTATCTGTCAATAACCAATATTAGTGAGTGCCTAAAACTAAGAGAGCACATAAAAACTACTGGAATCTAATATCGAAGCTAGATCAGAGTAAGCAGATAAAGAGAGGGAATTATTACTGCCTCACGATGCATTAAAACTCAGTAGGCAACAAATCACAACAGTGATAGGATTGGTAACTGGGCACTGCCTACTAAAAAATCGCCTATCCAAGATGGGTTATGGGTGCACAATATATTTACGCTTCTTGGATATAAGATAAAGAGCCACTAAGCACTGCAATCTGCGAAGAGGAATGCATTTAATTAAAGTTGCAAGAAGGAATAAAATACCATAGAGAATTAGCTAAACCATGTTGCAGATACAATCAATCGACCAAATGTAATAAACGTCAGAACTTTTTTTATAAAATGTGTTAGAATGGAATTGAAACCGTAGGATATCTCAACAAGAGCCGAATTGGAATTTATCATTTTGCTTGTGCAAATGGTACGATGTTGATTTGTTTATTAGATAGCCTGGAGCAGTATACATAACTATTATAAAAATTCATTGCATTAATAGGAAAAGGGAAATATTTTTTCTCAAATGAACCACAATTTTGCCTTAACGGGTATGTCAATGTTCTTTTAATGTTCTTAAAAGTCCACGTATAATACTCCAATAATCAGTGGAAAATATTCCGCCGCAGAATATTCTTTTGGAATGGCAGAGTGATTGGACTATATATCTTCGAAAATATAGTTAGCAATGCGGTAGTTTTTGTAGAGGATATGTTCTTGCATCGAGACTAAGTTTCCAGACCATGTTATAAATTGGCCACTACCATCGAATTTAGATCTAAAGTTTGTTCTTCAGTGCCATTTGAAGAAAAAGGTGTATGCGAACAAGCCACAAACATTTGAGCGACTAAAACTGAATGATTCAAGAATAATTATATGGCATTATAAAGCAACAGTTGTACTAAGATGATTTCCAGTGCTTTAAGAAAAGAGCTTGTAGGAGCGCCCATTGTTACCATATAACCTTAATACTTTTTTTTTAACTTAATGATGGCTTAAATGGCGGTTTGCGTTCCGGAACCGGATTCTTTCGAACATATTATTAAGAAGTTTTTTCAAAATTAATTAACTTGAATATAAAAATAATTTTCATTCTGGTAAATAATGTGACCAATGAGTAAATTTAACGTAATATGATAAGTAAGTACATATACCAAGATTGGCTTGTGAAAAATTTTACTTGGTGGTAGTCTAACGATAAAAGGTTTTAAGAGACGTCTAACTCAGTTGACAACTGATACATGATAAATATTTCGTAAATAATTAGTGATAAGATAAAATATCCCAGACATACTAGGTTGTTTCAAATTGATGATTTCACTTGTTGTTCCAATATCGTTAGATTACCCCAGCAGAAATAATTACGCTAGATGAGAACAATGATCTAGACTAAGCTAGCCCTTGACTAATATTTAGTATATTAAAATGTTAAACAAATAACATAAAGCACACAGAGGAACATGTTAGTGCATTGCTTGAAACTGAAACAACAAAACACCGATTTAAAATAAAAATTTGTTACTGGTGGTTAGTAATAAAAATTTGTCCCAAATGCTGGTCAAATACTTATCTGTGTGTATCCAAGAATTAGTAATAAAAAATATTTACCGGGCATGGTAACTAAAAATAAAAAATATTTATAGATATTTTTAAATAAAAATATTTACACGACGTAAAAATATATGTTAGCACAACATCTATAACAACTGTAAATGCAAACTGAGAAAAGCTAATCTAAAATGATAACAAAATTAATAAATTTAAATTGATTATGGCTGAACTGAATGTACTACGAAATTAGTTTTATGATTTTACAACTTTTAGAGTACTAAATTGATACTTACTAAGATGCATCTATGAAGTAAATTACAAGTGAGGCTATACTTAGTATAAAGACCAACACGACCTGAAAAAAAATGCAACATATTAAATGAAATAATACACCCTACCTTGGTTTTATTGGCATTAAGATTAAGATTTACCATTATTAACTTTCTTATTAAGTGCCTACATTTCAAAATAAAGGAATGATTATCAATTTAAACACGTTAATTTAGATATACAAGAAGAAGTTTAATTTTGCATTTAATAAGGTTCTGTCACCTTCTTGCTTCTAGCTTTTCTCACTTTGATATGTCAAATAGGAACTTTATCGTGTGACACATCATTGTAAGTACTATTAAGTATTGTCTTTTCAATCCTTCAATAAAAATTAAATTGGTTGACGTACAAGCGAAAAGCAAGTAAAAACCAGTCATATTAACGAATATTTTATCAACCTTAAACTGAGGTGTGTCAAATGGCTACCCTATACATAATTTTAAAGGTTTAATTAAGGTTAATTAAAGGTAATAAAATTATATGTCATTAAGATGTAAAAAGATGTTTAAAAAAAAAATAGTTTACTCAGCCCAAAGAATTTATTTTAAATATTACTTGATTACACTTAATAGACAAATTTATACTGCTTATAATAATGTGCCACAGCTGAAGGTGCGGAAGTGATGAAGGATTCTGTGGTGTCTGAAAGTTACTTAATTAAACTTGGAAATGATTAGTATTTAGTTATAAGGTTAATAATACAAGATTAATAATAAAGGAAATACTGAATGGAACTGGCTGTCAAAAATCTAATAAAATGTATATACGTCCTTTTAATCTATAAAATTTGTAATTATAAACATTGCAAATAACAAGTTTTCTAATTAGTCGGTTCGTCATCTAAAGAAAGGGGCAGGCCTGTTAGTCGTTCCTATGCTGAAATAAAATCAATCAACGATTAGAAGGCTGCTTAATTAAGTCATAACGGGGAGTAATTATCAAGGAAACGGTAGAGTAAATGCCGTGCATATTTAATTTATAGTCATAATTAAGCTTATGGGTAACGTTAAGGGTGAAAATGGCACTGCGAACACGTTAAGGTGAAAACGAGCCAAGGATTTATGAAGTTGTTAATATAAATAGCTGTTTTAACTTTTAATGGAGTTAGCCCGAAATTTTGATAAATAAAATATTGATAAAACAATGCGGCACAGGTCAGAACTAACAGACTAACAAGATAAATGCAGGCATCAATGTTTAAAATATGTTTTGCTCTTATTTTGTAGTTTAAGCGGGTTAGTTAAGTTTATTTAGGGTTCTACTTACGCCTAGTTTAATATTTTCACCTATATACTAGTGCCTAGTTTTTAGTAGTTCTCTTTGCGTGCCCAATTTAGGCTCCAATTTAAATTACTTAGGTTATTTTATTATAAATCCTGGTAGTTAACATTTTTTAGAATTTGTATGCTTGCTTGCTTTGACTTTCAGTCTTCTCTTAAAATTATTGGTCTCCATCGACAAAATTGATGGAGAAAATTCTAAGCATTTCCAAATTGTTCCAAAGCATTTCCAAATTTACGTCTTTAAAAAGTACCGCGTTTCGTGACATTTTAATCAGTTTTGTTGCTTACCAATTTTCAGTATAAAATGATTCTTAGTAAGTATTTACCGATGCGTTTCTGCGATTCTGGTTTTAACCAACGTAGAGGAAAACGTGACGTTACGAATCAGCTGTTTGGCATTTGGTATTTACCAATAATTACTCTTTTTGGACTTTGGTTAATCTTTCGGTTATACAGTGACCGCCTAAAGTTCCGCATACATTCGATAAAAATTAGAGACATGATTTATTGAGAAAACGCTCGGACCCGTCGATTTTTATTTTAAGTTGCGCATTATTTCACATAAATTTTTGTATACAGGGTGGAACAAAAAAAATATGACGTCATCGGTCATTTTTTTAAATAGAATGCTATATTTTTTATTGCATTTGTGAAATATAGGCGAAGTTCCAAGCAAGTTTCGTATAACACACCTTATCTCAAAACTCAACTGTTTCAGAAATATTTACATTTAACCAACAAGAAAGCAAGTAAGTACGTCTATTTACAAATTAAGATAAAATGGAGAATAAAAATAATGTTATAAACACTGCCAATTGTTTCTATTTCCATGGTTGCACTTGTAAAGAATCTCCATTTTCGAATGTCACTGTCAGTTCGAAAATTTATAGTTTTTATCAGAATAAATTATGGCTAATTTAACGGAAACCTAACGAATTGAAATTTTGATGATGCTAGGGTACGGGGATCGAGTGCGCACGCAAAAAGAAGTAAGTGAACTGTTTAATGCCAAATACCCATCCTATTCCTCAGTCAACAGTTAGTAGAATAGAGCACAAATTCATAACTTCAGGTCATGTTAGGGATTTGCCAAGATCAGGTCGTCCAAAAATTTCTGAAGAAACAAAATTAAACGTAAGGGTGGTAGTTAAAGTTGAGAACCTCAAAACGGCAAGCAATTTCCTTAATGGTACCTATTTCAGCGATACCAATCAAAGTTGTCAACCAAAAGCGTAACCGCACTTCTTGCCAATTCCACGCTGAAAATCGGCTTTAGAAACAATTAAATTGGAGTCAATGAGAGTCAGCGAAAGATTTTGAGCTTGTCAATAAAAGAAGAATATGGTCCTGACATAAAAGTGTATTACCTACTGGAGCCTGTGTGTCCCAGGAAGAGCTTGTTTCTAAATTACCTTACAATATTTTGGTTTATTTGTGAGACAAATAGCACCGATTTCGAATTGTTTTGGTACATGGCTCAGTACATGGCTCATACTTTAGCTGTCTATCAATTGCTAGTGCGATCCAGACACAGTATTGTTTAGGATAAAGAGTGGCAAAAAAGTCCTATTTTAATTAACTGGTATACGAAAAAGTGACCTTAATGAAAGTTGCTTAATAAATTATTCTCCACATTTCTATATGTATGTGATGTTTTGATTGCCATAGTGACCAAATTGGTGTTTTTTTAATGAAAAAAACAATGCATATAATTGCATATTGGTATACTACTATATATGAAAACATTTGTGAATTCTACATTAGAATCCAAATACTTTTTGTGTATAATGTCCTATACCTATGTCTAACCTAAACTAAGTAGACATTTTTTAAATCGAAACTCCCTATTTTTATACGTAAATTGATTCGAGAATGTGATAAAGTTATTTCAACGACATGTCTTATATTTGTGACTTCTGGAAAAAAGAAATTATTCTCGAATACTGTTGAGAAAATTATACAAGACTTTAAGAATTTTGGATCCGTAATTTCTAAATTTTTCCTTTAATTTCTTTGTAATCCGTTTCGAATTTTCCTGTTCAAATGATCCCATAAATTCTCTATGGGATTCAATTCTGGGGACTGTGAAGGCCAATCCATTAAAGCAATGCTCTGTTCATTTAACCAGTTTTTCACAAATTGGGACTTGTGTTTAGGATCGTTGTCTTGCTGATACAACCATCTCAATGGTATTTCCTCCTCAGCGTAAGGCAATATGTTGTTCTCCAATATGTCTTTATATAGAAAACGGTCCATTATTCCATCAATTTTAACCAGAGGGCCAACACCTGATCGGGAGAAACAATCCCACAGCATTACGCTTCCACCACCATGTTTTACCGTAGGCATTTGGTATTTGTGGCTGTACCTTGTACCCCTTGGTCGCCGGACATAACGTCTCCCGTCACTCCCAAATAATTGAAACTTACTTTCGTCACTAAACAATACAGTATTACAATTTTGGTGAGACCAGGTAAGATGATCTCGTGCAAATTTCAAGAGCGATCCTTTCTATTTTTCTTTGATATTAGTGGTTTCTTTAAAGCAACTCTTCCAAAAAGCCCCACTTCATTTAGCCTTCTTCTCACCGTGCGAGCAGACACAGAAATCCCCATTTCACTTATTTCTCCAGAAATATCTATAGAAGTGTTCTTTGGGTCGTTCATCGATATTTTTTTCATTACCTTCATAGCCCTTTGGGACAACTTTCTTGGTCTTCCTTGCTTGTGGGCTACCGAAACATTTCCTCTCTCTTCAAATTTTTTAATTATTTTTGAAACAGTGCCTTTTAAAATGTTAAAATTTTTACTTATTTCAATTTGTTTATAACCCTTCTGGTATAGTTCAACTATTTAAATCACTAGATAAGTATTAAGACTTAGACATGATACCTGTCTTCACTCAAACAAAATCGTACCGTTAAACAGCTTGTAGTAAACAATTATTATGATTTTATTAAAGGTTTCCATACATTTGGCCACAGAGAAATAACTCCTCTTTCATCAAAACTAATAAACAACATTCTTTTGCTTTACCTCCATTGGAATTTCTTTTTGCTGATAAGCTGTTTATTTATATATTTTAAGTTTTCGCATTGCGATATTTTCTGCATTTTTTGAAAAAGTTTAAAGTTTCTATACTTTTGGCCACCACTGTATATGCCCCTACGTAGAAATTCTTTACGGGTGACTCTCCTTACTGACTGTAACTATGTAACTCTCGAAAGACCTTAAGTTGAAAATTACTCACTAATATGAAATCCGTATTATTATTTTTTTTTTAATTTTACTTTAATTAGTTTCATGATGTATACAATTTTTCACTTATATAGTAATGTTATTGTTGATATTCCTACTAGTGTAGTAGAATAAGTAGCACAGTATATTAGAATTCCACTGATATATTCAGTTACTGCACATTTAAACGAAGTACTTATTTACTTTAAATTGGTTTATAAACCTATTTAAAGTAAAACTGACTGTTTATCGATTGACTGAACACTAATATTCAGCAAGAAATCTAAGTCTTTAGAATGAATACATCCATAGAACAAGTCAGAGATCCGTTATTTCGCGACGAAAATTCAAAATACGACACATCATGTTACGACCGACGCGACGTTTAAAAACATCAAAAAAATCAGCTAAAAACATCATGAAATTGGATGAAAAAATATATGAAGCAATTGGAAGGGAACATAATACTACATGCATTGCATTATGTACGCTATATGCATTGTCATAAAATAATTTTTCATTTTACAATCGGGCTGATTCCGTGTTTTTTTCACTACACTCAATCGAAAATATATTATATTATAAGTTTCTGGTAAAAATTACATTATAGGCTCCTAGCTTATACTCAATTATTAATAGGCAATTTCTGAGTACCATTCTAAAAAATTATATCAAAAGAGCTGTTAGCTTTTAAAATCCTTTGCTTAAGCCAAACCCTTTTTTATCGCTTATTTTTCCAAGCAGCATATTTATTTATTTATTTATAATATATGAAGGCTCTGACTATGAGACAAAGGTAATTACTTTATTAGGGTATACTTGTATAATAAACAGTAAACTCACAGAACTGGCTCCTATGTATCTTAAATGGTTTTTAAAGTTGTTAGCTTATTTATACTTTATTCTTTCTTTCTTCTAATTAATTTACCAAAATTACACGGGTAAATGCACGACAAATCTCTTCGGGCCGGCACAGAGCGCATGAATAATAAAAGACTTGCATCTTAGCCACGGGAGAGTATAACTGAAGAGTGAATAAACTTGGACAAAGTCAATGCTCAGTTATTTTCTTAAGGTATCAACATAATAGGTTTTCACAAAAATGTTACAAAAATATTTCTATTTGGTAGTGAGCTTATTAGAACTTTAACTATTGGGGAGGCCCACATTATTAGGTAGCGTAGTGCAATAGTTTTTTTAACATTTAATTACTTACTATCAGCAGTGATTTTGTACTTTCAACAAAGCTCACTAATTAAATTTCTAGTTCATGCGTATTTGTTTTTTTATGTTACATTTCGATGTGCTTTTAATTTGTAAAAAAAAATTAATGAAAAATATATGAAGAACATTTACAAAAAATATATTTCCTCCCTCCAGGCATAAAGCATAGCCTGTAGGTTAAATAACATTTCTTTGAAGATTTCTAAATGCTGAAAAATTATTTCTTGCTCATTAATATATTTCGTTTCATGTAGCTCTAAAGAAAGAAAACACGAAGTTGCAAGTTAATAAATTATTATCTTTGATTGGTTACGATTTATAAAAAATAGTAAAAAGTAATACAGGTCTTGGATGGAACCCGATTTTACTAAGTTAACATATTTTTGTGCAAGTTGAAAGGTATTTCTCTAGCAAGGCTAACAGACCATTTTGCAAAAATTTTTAAATCCATTTAACTACCACTAGCTTTTGGATTAATAAAGCAAACGTTTTTTTATCGCCATCAGGCCAGTGTATAATTTTTATTTAAAATCAAACAATTTAACTGATATTTTATTTGGAATTGTAATTAAGTTTTAAAAAAAGTAGTAAAAATAGATAACCTATAGCTTGTATCTAGAGCCCTCTATGGTCTACCAAAAAAACTAAGCTTAATTTAGATTTTCCAATATTCCAAATCCTTTTTTTGTTACTACCACTCTCCTATTAAATAGACAAAAACGTTTTTGACGTCAAAAGAAAGAATACAAACCTTTGATCCTGTTTTTTTTAGTATCAGGGAGTGGAAACTTTACACAGTCTCTGTATGTAATTAGTATATTGTCTTGATACATAGATTGCTCCTTTAGACATGACAATAAAAAGCATATCGAATTAACAGAACTAATAGACATCTTAAAGTGTATTTAGGTATCTAGTTAATTAAAATCCACTTTAAAGAATTTAATTGTAATCCACTTAAGTGTACATATACTCGTTAAAGAGCTAATAAAAAAAATATGGGCTACTTTAAATGTTTATTTATATGTACGCAACTACCCGACGTTACTAATTATAAATTAAGGTATTTTTAGTCAAGAGCGATAGTCGGAGCAGCATAAATATATATTTCTTGTTTGGCTACACTCCTATGGGCAACACTATGGTAATAGTAATAATAGGATGAAAATGCGGCAGCGATCTGTAATCATGATTTAGTCATAGAGCGATAAACGTATAAATACTAGGGATATATTTGTTTTAATTTAAAAAGGAAATAATAGGAACAATTGCAAAATTCAATAATATAGTAATATTTAAATAGAATACTCTAATTAGATCACAATGTTAATTGATTCTAGTAGTGAAAATAAGTTGCTTCGGTAATGTTGGTTAAGGGTGGAACAATTCTGAAGCAAGGCATCTTGGAGCTAAACACAACTATTTAGAAATTGAGGAATATCTTAAATTTAATATATTGTCTTGTGCGGTTTAGCTGCTGGGTATCCAACTTTTAAACGTAGTTTTTTTTTTTGCATTTTCTACGTCTCTTACTTATCCAGCTTATTTAAGGTAAAGCGTCGTAGCAATGGTTTCCAATACTGGATAGCAGTATTCCATCTTTTATCGTTCTAACAGCGTTATTTTTTGTCAAGCTCTACTTTAATTTTGCAACATATTTCGTCTCGTCCAGTATTTTGTTTTACTTCTAAACTTTTTTTGACGCGATCTCGCAGGTCGATTTTTTGATTCTGGCAACTTTTTACAACGTAATCGTAAGTTTCTGACATCCCTATGTAATAATTGGAAGGATACGTTGCTGTAAAACTCTGTTTCGTAAGTATAGTTCTATCTTTAGGTTTCTAATAAAGCAATTAAGTTTGACAAATCGTGCCCAAGCCAATTGTATTATCTTCTGACTATTTCAGCTGTCTGATTTTCTTTTTATTCTTTGTTGTGAGTTGTTTCTGCAATTACTCATAGCTTCCTCTAGTGCCTAAAGGCCTTCTCATAAAACATACGATAGACACCAAAAACAAACTTGATGATAATATTCAGAAATTATGAAAGATGATATTCAGTTGCTATGAGAGTTGCAATTCTGAAAGGATGGTCTGATATAAATACTAAATCCCTGCCCAAGTCTAGTATGCATGATTAGTGACGATAATTCTTATCAACAGCTTGTAAACTCGGAACCGTAGAGCTACGCGACAATAATTTATAATAGCGCTCTTATTACCTTTTCCAAACGAAATTCGCGTCTTTTAAAAAAAAAACTTTTCTATTTTTTTTGGATTTTAATTTAATCCAAACATCTATAATCTATAGTAAATAATTTTTTAAAAGACCTTATAATAACTTTTTTAGAAATAGGCAAAAAGAAGCAGTTTGTATGTCAATGTAACATTTTTATTTTACAATCGGGTCGGAGTGCTTTCGGTCGTAAAAGCTACCATCGTCAATGTTAAAAGAGATTAAACACTTCGTAACGAACGTCCTACATTACGTTTCATTTACTAGACGGCTGTTAAGGCTAAAAGCGCTTTACTGGATGTGTAGGCATAGACCTGTTTATTCCAATGCATTTATAATTATGAGATGTGGAGGGCCATTGTCACCTCCAAAATTGTGAAATGCAACCTAGCCGTAAAGACAATCACAATAACTTCTTTTTATCTCTGTTTAGCTTTCTAGCTCGGATTTTACCTTGAACAGGGGTATTTTCTTTCATTTTCAATTTGATCCACCTGCGTATGTAATAACCAGTCCTAATACTTTCATAATTTCATCATCATATTTTTATTTCTGTTCTTCTATAATAGATATAAGTGCTCTTTTATTATTTGGCAATTTTATTTTAGTCTTCCACGAAGGCTGTCTTAATTAAGTGAATTATCTTGAGAATTTCAGCTTTTCAATGGGCTTACTTACCTTGATCGTCACCCTGGCGATTTTCTAGCTCGATGTAAGTTAAAATCCGTTTTTAAAAGTTTGCATTTCTCCTGTTCTCAAAATGCTGTTTGTATTATTTGTATTATCGCAAGTCGAGGAGCAGACCGTTACTTGTCGTTGCTGTCTTTGTCGCAATAATTCTTGTATGTTTCATCTCGACTCGTCTTGTATGCCTGGATTTGATAGGTCAATAATCACAGGGACTTCGTGCAGTTCATATTGAAGCAATTATTGCTGTTATAGAGCATAGTACAATAACTACAGCTGTGTCCAACCATATTATAGAAAGTTTGATTAAAAAATCTATGGACCTATTTAGCTCAATCACGAATTGAAGCCATGGATCGGATCGTTCATTAGGCGATTAAACCGAAGGCACGATTGCGGTTGATCTTCAATTTTGTTGCTGTATTCTGTTTAGCAAAGGTACATACATAAAACTTACAATTATTTTTTATATCTCGTTTTGTCACGTCTTATCCATATCACTTTAACGAGTGCATGTATAGGGATGGATAGGATAAGAGACCGGAAAATTTCCCGGTGGGCCGGTCGGCGAATTAACAACTAATTTTTGTATGTTCACTGACTGTTTATATTCAGAATTATGTTTGAAACTTGACGTCGAAAAGTTAGATTATAAATTACGTTTTGTGTGGAGTTACCCGAAATTTTGATTACACTTGTCAGATTGACTTTTATTACTGTTTTTGCTTGGGGGAAAGGGCAAGGAAAAACATTGCCGCAATGAATAAGGAAACAGACAAAGAAAAGCGAACAAAGAAAGATACAAAAAGAAAAGGCGATTGGTAAACGAAGCAAGTACATGTCAAAATTTAGATTCGTTTTTAATACCTTTAGAAGTTACCTCTTCAGGAAACGATTCTACAGACAATATTTCCAATTATAGTCCTAGCAAAAGTAAAGTGAGAAAGACAATACAAAAAGATAAAGACAATGTGAAAGCACAGAATAAACGATCTCGTTGATTTGATGATGATTTGATTTTGATGAGATCGTTTATTCTGTGGTGAAAGTATATTACAAAAATACATCAAAACCTTGCTGTAACAGTAATCGCGGATATTGTTGTTACTATTTTAAAATATAACTTGTATCAGGAGGTATATTCAGTTTCAGCACTACGTATCATGATTACATTAACATTACATACCAATTGTGAAAAATCATTTTCCAATCATACTCAGAACATACACTCTGCTAAGAAAGTATCGCATCCATCATGATTCTTTAACTTTAACTAAAAATATTTATAGAGATATTTATGGTTTTTAGGGAGTTTAATAATTTTATATTGATTTAATGAGTAAAAAAATACAAAATACAACATAAATAGTGATTCTATTTAATAAACTTTTTAAAATCAAAAATATCAATATCAGATAAAAAATAATTTTGAATTAAAAAAAAAACTAGTGTGTTGCCCTTCCTGGAAAGTATGATATCCCGACAACATTGTGGCAGACTTCTAATCAATGACCCTCAGTAATGTTGACATCCAGTTGAGCCAGGTCTCACCCTTGTAGAGCAGGCGTCAAATATGCTCTATCGGATTCAGATCCGGACTGCATGCTAGCAATAACACCTCTTCAAAGTGTCTTTGAGTGGGTGTTGATGCTAGCCATGCAGCCATCCAAAATATCTCTAATGTATCTGTCCACAGTTAAAAAACCCCCATTTAGCTATACCAACTCCGTGTGGCCACTTAAAAATATTCCTCCCCAGAGCATAATAAACCCTTCCCCGAAATTGGTTGAATTAATCTTATGTTGTACTGAAAAAAGCGCTCACCCTCTCGTCTGTAAACAGGTATCTAAAGAGTATAAGCAAAATCTCGACTTATCTGTGAAGGGCACGTTAGCCCAATTATTTATGTTCCAATTTAAGTGCTCTCTTGCGAATGCTAACCGTCTTACGCGGTGCTCCCTAGGGAAATGAGGAGCAGTGACAGCTATTCTGGGCACTTTGGCCTTATTCCAGATTACCTCAGAGTGTGTTACTGTTTCTGATGTTATCCGTACTTTTCGAGTGGCAGCTAACTCATGTTGGAGCTGTGTTCCAGTCGCATGTCTTCGACGAAGAGCATGTAAAATCGTTTATTTACGGACGCAGCTAATAGCAGCCGACCTGGTACTGGTCGCTTGTCGTACCATCCTGTTTCCTGGTACCTAAGAACTTCGAGATACCGTAGATTGATTAGACGAACCAATTTACGGACTGGCAAACCATAAAATTAACAAAATTGTTTATCTGCTTATTTTTAATACAAGAATTTGGCCAGTAATCTTGTATAGGAATGTTATCTTGACCAAAAGGTAGTAATTTAAATATTAACGACCAAGAAATTTTTAGAAATAATGTTTTACAAGCAGATTTTATATTTTGAATGTTGACGCGATACTTTTTTGGCGGATAGCAAACTAAAAAATTGGTTAAGTGACAACAGGAATGAATCTTTTATGCTTCTAAATATAGAAAGATCCAAGATTCGTATTTAGTCAAATATTGGATACTAGAAAAAAGGTTGACGTATTGACAAAAAATATATTTTAAAAATTCCATGTTTTGTTAATTTTTTTTATTTTGACCTTTGACTTTTTTAAATTTTGATTATATCAAAATTATGTAAAATGTTTTCCGTGCCAGTCTGATCAAACAGATCCATCCTTGCACATGTATCAGAGGCAATCGGAGAATATATTCATATAATTCAACTTTTCGATTTTTTGTTATTTTTTATCCCTTTTTTTACAAATTGTATTTATTTTCTTCTTTCTTGTACAATATAGGTTAAAGTGATCCATAAATAAAACCGCGCAGTATTATTAACCTGTAACTCTCGATACAATGTTTCTGTCATTATCTATATTTTACGATAACTATAAACCTATTTACAACGCGTACGTTGCCGTACATCGCGTCGCTTATGTTGACTAACAGAAATAGATGCGTGTAGAGAATTTTTAGAATTGTACAATATTTGCGGTAGTCACGCCCACCTTTTTTACACTCATCTGCCATAATCGTTACCACATAATTATTACCTTTTTTAGACGTATTTTATTATTTTCCGAATAAATTTAAACCCCTTCCTGAACAAGTTTTTTCTCGACAGATTAATTTTAATGTCGATTTCTTATGAGTCAGCTTATTTCTATTTATTCTAAAAACTACTTACATAATGTTCTTATGCTTTGTAGAAATATTAAATAAGATTAGATTTAAGACTAGTACCTTTGTAATAAATAAATAAATAAATAAATAGAAAAACATCACTTTTATTTGAAATTTTTATTGCGATTTTGAGAATCGGAACTCCCAAGTACAATTTTAACAATGAAGGATCAATTTAAACAGAAACAAAAATGTATTTAATAAATTAACCTAAGTAAAGCCCTCTGAAACAATTACCAAATACATTCAGTGGATGATATTTTATCGTAATATTGAGTAACAGCAAATTTTGCTTCGGACAATAAAGATGTGATATAAAATTATACTCTTTACTAATTTAAAGCTGAGGAAAGGGCAGTATCTATTATCCTTCATGAGTCCAAACAATGCGGATTTAGGTGGTTTATTATTCGAGAATATACACTGTGAGTTTGAAACTTGGAATAAATTCAGTAGTTCAATACTTTTTTTTTTCAAAAAAATCTCGGACCCGTCGATTAGTATTTTTAGTGGCGCTCTTTTTTGTTGAAAACAAAGTTTATATACAGTGTATCCCAAAAATAAGATATGATGATTTTTTTTAAATGCCTTTTATTGCTTATTTCTAAAGAGCATATCGACTCATATAAAACTGCAAAATTTCAATTTTTTGTGACCTGTAGATTCCAAGATTGTGATTATGTAATTTATTATTCTTTATTTAAAAATTTTAAACCACTTGTTTTCACTGAATAATACTGTAAAATACATTGTAAATAGATTAAATAGAACCACATAATTTTAAGCGTATTGTTTTTTTTTTACATTTTTGTGTCGTAAGACATTTTATAAATTTGGAATAAATGTGGCATTCCATATTCCTTCAAACAGTAAAAGTAGTACATTTCAACATTGTTTTGAGTCAAATATTCAATTTAGTACTTTTTTTCTTAAATTTAAACGCAATTCCCTATTAAACTGAAAAGCGCAAGAATCTTAATGATGATTGAATACGGAGATAGAACAAGAACCCAAAAAGAGGTTATGGACTTATTTAGAAACAGGTATCCTGTATCCCATATCTACCACCGATATCGCAAGGTACTGTAAGCAAAATTGAAAATCAGTTTTAAGAAAATGGCCACGTTAGAAGAACAACTATTTCTCGCAAATCCGCGCTCAATGAAAATTTCAAAATTGAGTAAATCGACAAAATTGCCATTATTGGGCACAAGAAAATCCATGTTGAAAGCGGCTTGCCTCATAACGTATGTAGTATGTACGTACAAATGTGATGAATACATTCAGTAATAGCATTTGCAGTTCCTGATATGATAACTCCTCTTTCCGGTGAATTGGGCAACACCAGCAACTTCTCTGATCTCCTTGATCATGGATCCTCTCTTACCGATTAGTGAGCCGCATTATAGCAGAGACGATCAATCGTAAAGTAATTGGAGGTTTTGGCACACCCACTAATATCTGATTTGTCCTGGAACTGTGAACACCACTGCGTGCAAAATAAAACCAGGTGTTAAGATATTTATTTAAACACTATATACTTAAATACTTATATACGATACTACACTATATACGATATACTTAAATACAAAGATTTGACATAACACGATACAAGTTTTCTTGTCTTAATTAAAACTAAAAATGAGCCATACTCAAAACTCAGAGAAAGTAAATGTTTAAGCAGAAATTCTAGGCCAGTACAGATTTTACAAGTTGCTTTGTTTACTGATCAAATAAAAGCTGATACGCCAAATAGGAACATCTGGTTTCAACAAAATGGTGAGTTTCCCCATTTTACACATCCTGTTTGAAACTATATTTCCAGGCAGATGGATTTGTAAAAAAAGACCTTTTGATGGCCAGCAATATCTCCTTTAATTTTTTTTTATGATTTAAAATCCAAAGCTTATGTGTCCAAGCCCGCAAACATTGAGGAATTGAAAACCAGAATAAGGCATGAGTATAGATTAATTTCTCCAGAAGTTATAAGAAACGTTCAAGGCGAATTTCAAGTACATTTAAGGCAATGCTAAATAGTAAATGGGCTATATTTTGAGCACTTATAAAAGGAAAAAAATTAATTAAATTTTTGTTTTTCTTGAGAACAAAGATGTTTGATAAGTTAGATGTATTTCAACTTTGGGACACGCACACTTTTTGGACTTGCGCATAAATCGATAAAAATGTTCAAAACGATTTAGTACGTTTAGAATAATATTAAATAGTAAATGTCCTACATTTTACAAGTAGAACAGATTTTATACTTTATATTAAATACAAAAATATTATTTTAATTATCCTGAAAACAGGTAAGATGAAATTTTGCAGCTATGTACTTATATTGTGATACGCTCTTTAAAAATCATCGATGACGTCATATGTTATTTTTGGAATAGACTGTATAACTTTGTTTTCAACAAAAAAGAGCGCACAACTAAAAATACTAATCGACAGGGACGAGGATTTTTTTGAGAAAAAAAATTAACTACTGAATTTATTCCAAGTTAGCGACTCACACCGAATATAATTAGCAACGCAATTGAAATTAATCTTATACTTAAGAAATGTGCCAAAGAACTTAATTAATCGATATTGCAGATAGGATCCGATCAGCCCCACATAAACTGCAGTGAAGCGTACTGCCCTAAAATTTCTAAGGGCCCAGCTTTCTATTAGCGTTTACCGCTAATTAATTAATGTAATATTTCCTATTTACTCAGATTTAAACAATAGGTCCAAATCTGCTGAAACTTTTTATTTTATGGCTAATAATTGAATAAAATTGTGGAAAAGTATACTTTTTTTTAATAAATAAAATCTGAAAACTTGATATTATCAGATCAGATCATAAGCTTCCACTCTCAAGCAAACTCCAAGAATACTCCAAAAATAAATTAGAAAAACCGTGTCGCTTAGCTCCTTAATCACCCACTAGCCTTTCATTTAGCTTTTCAAATGCCTCAATAAAAATAGTGCCAGTTTGATCTGCAAAAACCTCCTCGCAGAATAAGACCGAATAGAAATATTGCATTGGTCTCTTAACTTGCTCATTGCTATATAAGATAACAAATTGTCCAAAATAATAGAAACACCAACAAAGGTAAGGACACAAAGTCACGGTCTCATCCAATCTATATAATTTTTTAAAAAAGCTTAAAAGCTACACGTGTTTCGCTCCTGTCGGAGCATCATCAGGCCTAGACCTACACAGATCACATTACAACTCTGAGTCAAACACTGAGTTGTAATGTGATCTGTGTAGGTCTAGGCCTGATGATGCTCCGACAGGAGCGAAACACGTGTAGCTTTTAAGCTTTTTTAAGAAATTATATAGATTGGATGAGACCGTGACTTTGTGTCCTTACCTTTGTTTTTGTTTTCGTTTGATCTCTTAGAGAAAAATGGATGATACGTTTCTAATTAATAGAAACACCACCTATCGGCAATGAGCGGTCATCTGATAGGAATTTGCTGTTTTTATTTTTTACAGAATAACAATAATAACACCGTAATGCCTGATTTAGTTGTGTGCTGACGTAGCAGGAGGGTAGGAAAGCGCACGAAATGCAAGCGTGTGCGTTGCCATATTTGGCCTTTAATACGCAATGATCGATTTTCCAACCTATATATAAACAAAATAAAACTTTCTTTCCAGATGTTGAAAATACACCAAGAGGCAAAAAAATATATACAAAGCACAAGACAATGAATTTAAAGAGAATCATTAATTTATTAGGTAGAGATCTCAGGTCGTTTAAAACACATTTGCTACCCTTATAATAGGATAATAAATGTTAATTAGAGGAAAATATCTTTTCAGAGGTAGAGAATTCTTGCTATAAAATACTGTAGACGAAAAACAATGAAAAACACAAAGTCACGGTCTCACAACATTTACTTAAAGCTACACGTGTTTCGCTCTATTCAGAGCATCATCAGGCCTAAAACAATAATAATTAGTCTTGAAAGAAAAAAGAGGACATTAAAAAGACTAAAACCTTAAAAAGCCACTGACGTTGGCAAAACAGTAAATAAACATACATTTAAGGTTAGGATGACTATACAGTTATTTAGAACCAAAAAAATAAAAAATAAAAAATTACACCTATTGGGAATCGAACCCGCAACAACAAGCTTACAAGCCAGAGACTATAACCTATGGGCTACCGGAACACTGAGGAGAAGTTCAAAACATTTGATGAACTTCTCCTCAGTGTTCCGGTAGCCCATAGGTTATAGTCTCTGGCTTGTAAGCTTGTTGTTGCGGGTTCGATTCCCAATAGGTGTAATTTTTTATTTTTTATTTTTTTGGTTCTAAATAACTGTATAGTCATCCTAACCTTAAATGTATGTTTATTTACTGTTTTGCCAACGTCAGTGGCTTTTTAAGGTTTTAGTCTTTTTAATGTCCTCTTTTTTCTTTCAAGACTAATTATTATTGTTTTAGGCCTGATGATGCTCTGAATAGAGCGAAACACGTGTAGCTTTAAGTAAATGTTGTGAGACCGTGACTTTGTGTTTTTCATTGTTTTTCGTCTGTTGTATACGTCGGTCTCTTTGTGAAAAATGGATGAGATTTTCTTATTTAATAAAATACTGTAGTGTATAAAAAAGTTTCATATATTTTGAACTCTTTATGATAATTATTTTTATAATTTTTTAACATTTTGTGGGCCATGAGTCAGATAATCTAAAAAACTAGTATCATTATTAATAGTAAGACTTAACTCTTTGCACTAAGCTCATAACCTACTAAATCAAGATTAATCAAGAGAGCTCAGAAATAGTAAACCTCCTATTTTACTTTTGTAGTTTTAAGTTGTCTTCTGACAAAACAAGGTCTCGTTATATCTGTGATCGTATGCAATTTGGTTTTGAGTACAACCCATATAAAATTACTATTAACGCATAAAAAAATTTCTTATAAAATGATAAATTTATTGTATGTATATAGTAAACAGTGCCATGTCATTTTAATCGATATTAATATTAGAAACTTACTGTTGGTTCGCATTTGTCGCAATGTATATTGTGTTATGAAGTTTACTGCATTGTAATAACTCTCGTGCGTGTTGTCTGCTTTACTGTTTTATAGCAATATAATTCTATTTAATAAAATGTAATGAATGGAAAATATTGTACGTTTAATAAAAAAAAAGGTATAAAAGAGATTTAAATTAGGAGAGGCGTTGTAATAAATGGCTAACTTTCTATATGTGTTAAAAAAAAACTTATTTTATGCATATGGCATAGGAGACAATACTTTTTTGCATTTCATTTATAAATTATCCAAAATTAGAGTCTGTGTACATGTTTGTCGGACTAATATAACAAAAATATAAACTCAATATAATCTCTGAAATCTTCATCCATGAATGTATACATAATGTCTTATTTAGTCCATGTGCTGAAAATAGTACTTTAGTTTCGACATGAATGCAGATTTAGTGGTTTATAAGCAATCAAAGAACAATAATATTGTAATGTTTTATTAGTAAGTAAAAATATAAAACCTTTTTAATTTTAGGTAAAAAGTCTGTATACAGATAAATCTAACGCTCAACTAGTGAAAAATTAAAGCTTCGCAATTATATGAATTGAAATACAACATCTGCGTAATATGAAGTTTTCGATACAGATTTCAAAAGAATTCAATAACTATTCGATACCTGGTTTTAGCTATTAAATATTTGATTCTATCTATTGCGACTCACCCACTTCGTAACTTATTACTTATTTCTAAGTTTCGATCCAACCTAAAAATGTCAAAACTATACAAACAATATTTATTTACTATAACCTATATTGTTTCCAGCTTAATGGCTAATACTACCAATATTTGAAAATTAGTTAATTAATTATTTTTTAGATAATTATTAATATTGTCTGTTCTTTGCTGATTTTTGGGACACGAGTGATGAATCTCACATTTTTTTAGTAACCCCATCAGATTACAACACAAATTCAACAAATTTCATCACTTTCATACAAACCTTACCGGATCATAGTTCTCAAAAAACTCTTTATAACTGTTGAAAGTCTGACTCCTATTATATCTCGGAAATATTTAAATCAAGCCACAGAGAAGTCAGTGATAACTGATGATAAGTGATGATTAAAAAAAAATTAAAATGCATTAGGGATGGATGACATTTTCGTTGGTTTCTTCAATTTAAAATTCAAATGATAAAATATGCTAAAAATATAAACTATTTTATTGACAAATTATTTTGATAAAAAACTAAGTGTTGTACTTGTGAACTACGACAGTAAAATTGAGGGGTCTAGTTCCAAGGTGAGCAATCTCCATTAAAAAAAAAATTAGTTAGATGTCGCTTCGGATTCAATTTTCAGCCCTACATACAAACATAAAATTGTTTTGTGCCAAAACGGGCTATATCCTTCCTACTTTTAACTTTAGAAATCGGATTTAGTTGCAAAGTGAGCAATCTCCTATAATATAATAAAATCAAACCAAACAAACTCCAGAAAAAATAGTTAAAACAAAACGTTTAATCTCCAAGACATCATAAATACAAAACATATTAGTTAATTTGCAAAGTGTACAAAATCCATTTCCCGCCATTTCAACTTTTTAAATAATGGAAGTTAATGTTGCTCCGATACGAGATGGACAAAAAGCTTGAAAAAAATCGCGAGATCCTGCTAAGTGGAAGAAAAATATAGAAAAAACTATAAGGTAAAGTTAAAATGATTATAAACATCTTATGTAGATTCTATTGCATATTGTTTTTTGTGTAGATATAGTCCACACTTTCTTCCGATTTACCCAACATGTGGCCATAAAACTGGTGCATTTCAGTGCAGTTTACTTACAATGATGGAAATCAAAAAATTTCATGCAAGGTTTTACCATGTAAAAGAAAACAATTTTCAAGATAATTTTATTTTAAAGTATTGTAAAACAGTGCCGATAAAAAGAAGAAGACAAAAAAATTTGAAACACAAAGAAAAGCTTTTTCAAACAAACTTTTTCGTTATTAGTCAACACAAAATATTAGTTCCTGTATGTAAAAAGGCATTTATGGGCATTTTGGGAATAACAAGAAGAAGGATCGATACTGTAACCAAACATTTTTTTAACTCGTCTATGCCGGCAAGAGAAAATCGAGGGGGTGATAGGAAGTTAGCAATATATCAGTTTAAACGAGAATCAGTAATGAAATTTATAAATAAATTTGAAGCCACGGAAGCTATATACTATAATAGGGGACAGACTGAGAGATTGTATCTTGATTCATCACTAAACATTAAAAGAATGTGGACCATGTATCAGAATGACAACAAGGATCAACCAGTAAAGCAAAGTTATTTTAGAAAAATGTTTAACAGTCAATATAATTTGGGTTTTGGTAGTCCTCGTACTGACGTATGTTCTACATGTCTACAACTAACTGAAAAAATTAAAAGTTGTTCCGATGAAGCCACAAAAGTTAATTATATGGTCGAGAAAAGAGTACATAAATTAAAGGCTCAGGCTTACTTTAATTTTTTGCGAGAAGCAAAGGAAGGAGTTGAAATTTTTTCATTTGATTGCCAAAAGAACCAAGCGCTGCCGAAATTACCTGACCAACAAGCATACTATTCAAGACAGCTTTATATCTACAATTTTACAATAGTGAAAGGAACTTCTAAATCTAAATTAAATCCCTCAACTGTCACAAGTTTTTGTTGGACTGAAAATGAATATGGTAAAGGGTCCAATGAGATTGCTTCTTGCATTTTTCATCTGCTGAATGTATCTGATTTTGCAAACATTCACACTATTCGATTAATGTGTGATGGATGTGGAGGGCAGAATAAAAATACAACCCTAATTTCAATGCTCAGTTACTGGCTATCAAAGCAAGTAATCTTAGTAATCTTTCCAATTAGAGGTCATTCATTTATACCACCAGATCGAGTATTTGGACATATTGAAAGAGAAATTCGGAAAAAAGAAATTATATTGGAGCCAGAAGAATATCTAAACATTTTTTCACGCTATGGAACAATTTTAAAGGTTGGTACAGATGTTGAAATAAGAGATTGGAAAAATGATGTAAATTCATTTTTCCAAAATGAATTTATAAAAAAAATTCATAAAACCACTAGGACAATGGCATTTTGCTTTTAGTAAAATGAAAAGGATAATGATCTCAAGAACAACAAAGGGAGAAGTTGTAGTCCAAGGAGAAAATGCATATAGAAGCGATGTTGGGATAGGAAAACCTATTACGAAGAGAAATAAAAGTTTAATATCAATGGATCCCACTATAATTTCTAAGAAAAATACCGCAAATAAAAATAAAAAAAAAGATGTTAATAATTTATTGATATCACATTTTCGCGAAAATTGCAAAAATGAATCAAAGCTAAATTTTTATAAACTTGTACTTGATGGTGAAACTGAAGAAGTGATTAGCGAAGACAGATTATGCGAAGCAGTCGAAGACGAGTTCACCCTAACAGTTTAAAATTTAAGTATCTCAAATTTCACCTGTTCAAAAAAGAAGTTGTTATATTTTTTGAAAATTAATTTCATCATATATGTAGAACTTCATTTTTCAGTTAGGTTTTACACCTTTTGAAATAAAAGTTATATTTTATAAACTCAGAATTTTATTTCATACCGTACAATCTCCATAAGATTTATTATCAAAAGGTACAATCTCCAGTACCAACTTTCAAAATGTACTTTATCCAAATATTTTTTGATAATATTTGTATAAATAAGTTTATTTGTTTAAATTAAAAAGTATACATAACTTTCCTAACTATCAACTCTATACATCACAATATTCCAATAATTAAAAAATATCTTTAAGTCAAAATTGAGAGGTTTTTCTTTATTCCTGAAAAATTAATAAACATGGAGATTGAACACTTTGGAATTAGACCCCTCAATTAATAATGCAAGACGAACCAAATTACTATTACAAAAACTAATCCTACTATACCACAGAACAGATTATTATTATTACTACTGATATAAAACTGTTAGGTTATATTAACGACGGCCACAATACCTAGGTTTGGCTATACCCTAAAAAGAGATGTCGTAAGGTGGGACTCAAAAAGGCAAAAGTAAATTGTGAAGTTTATGCCATTTATTTACCTAATGCACTTCTAATTACTCTAACACCAAAACATGCTAGAGTAACTGCCCATCCATCAGAATGTTTGGAACCCTCAAATCCGAACGGTGATCGCCATTCAGAAGCAATAAACCCAACTGTAAGACAAACATTGTCTTACTTAAAAGTTCACCGGATATTGCATATGTTAATCCTATACTACGCCTCTTTTTGCCAAAGAATTATTTGAGTATCGTGAGGAAATAAAGTGAAATCTCCGAAGATGTTGGGGTTAATCATTAATATAAAGTAAAAACTGGCCACATTAGGGAATATTGAATAACACGCAATTAGGAGTATATACTCCCTGAAGACTTAGGAATTTTCATCAAAAACTCCGTGTCTCTAATGGTTCGGTACAGTCGGTTTCGTTAAAACAATGAGTGTGGTTGTTGGAAGTCATATATCATCCCCTGACAGAAAATATTTCGAATCATTGTAAACCGTCATGCAAAACCTTTCATATAAAATTATACGAAAATTTTACAAGAATATCTCACTGTACAAGTGCATAGTAAAATTGTTGTTTGTGTAAAACATATAACATATAATTATGGGCCTTATCATTAATAAGCAAAACAGTTTTTATAATGGTAATATTAATAACAGTTTCCTTTTTTATAGGATGTTTGCATTATTATACATTATCTAATTAGGCATATGTAGTTGTTGTTATATGTTTAGCATGACATGAATATTAATTATCCTTTACGGGTTTTTAATGCACATTCTTAATTAAAACATCATGCATCTACGCCTTTGTAGTTATTTATAATATTGAATTCTATATAAAGTGCGCACCTTAAACAAAGTTTTATACAAGGTGCTTTTGAGGAACTGCCGATCATTGAGTTAGTAATGGGATTGTTCAATAAATCTTGATGGATCAAGATAACTTGTGCGTTTGATGATCAGAATATACTTTAAGTATACAGGTTGACGAATAGAAGACTACACAGAGGTATTCTAAATGGCAACACCGCTTTACGAAAATTGCTTAGAAAATATTTAGTTTTCAGATGAGTCCTCTTTTCCATTGCAAGGAAAACACAATCCGTCCAATGTTCGTTACCGGTCTCAGGAAAACGAGCACATAAGTTTTCATTTCCATACTTAGTACCCTCAAAAGTTGAATGTTTGAGCTGGTATTTTGGACGACCATAATATTGGGCCATTTTTCATTGTGAGTACAAACAAAGTTCAAGGTATTTTTCGGCGAGTTCTTCCTGTTGTTCAACTCCTCCCTGATATAGACCTGGGATCAGTCTGTTTTCAACAAGATGGCTGTCCAGCTCATAATGCGGTTCAAGTAAAATAAAATTTAACATTATAATTATAATTTATATTTTAATACTTTTCCTAACCGCCTTATTAGTGGGAATATTAAATGTTGAGAAACAAAATTATTGAATATGCCAATTCCATTTTACCTCAAACTCTTTTGGAAATAAGAAACAGCTTTTACGATAGACTAACTTTTGTTTAGGTAAAGAAGGAGGTCTTTTTACGCCTTTTATGTAAAGAATTATGTCTAAGATTTATTATTTAGAGTTTTATTTTCTGTTTTTTTATAATGTTTACATTATATTTATATTTTATTTTAATAAGAACAACGCTCTAATTTACAATATGCAATGCACAGCATAAAACAATTGTAATTACGAATCTATGCGGATTTTACACAGGTAATTCCTGCATTAGAAAAATAATATCGCAATGCCGCATATTTTTTTAAATTTTGCTGGAAGACATACAGCCCCCACCGACGTCAGACGCTTACTAAAATAAAATTTAAAATAATCGAGGTTGAACCTCGAACTCTCGAACACCAGCGTACTGTCACGGCGGCGGCGTTGCAACATCTCCCCTGTTAGGAACTTTATAAATGTGTACTGACATTCGCCAATCGGTATACAGAAAATGCGTTCAATGGAATATAAGTTGGCACAGGGGCGGCGGGCAGAATAATTAATATTTGTCACAATTTAAGTTAAAAATCGACTTTTATAAGCCGCCGAGCTAATTATTTTGTAGGGTCATACTGACAACTACTATCACCAGGTCAGACAACAATTTGCTACGGCCAAGCATTTTGAACTATAAAGTAAATAAGGAAGATTAAAATTATTAACCGTGATCGTTGAAAACTTCAGTAATGCAGCAATTTTGCCATCTATTTTTTATCGAATTTAGTCTATTGGTATTAATTTCCTGCAATTTATAACTGAAAATATTATTTTTATCTAAACAAAATGTTTGTGGTCTATGATTCTAAATATAAATTCTATAGGCTAACTTAAAAACAAGAAACTAAATTGAATCGGTTTATTACTGAACTTACCGCAACATAATTTACGAACTAATTATAATTTCCTGGCATGGAGGTTCCTGGCTTAGAGACGCAAGTTTTTTCTTTGTTTAGTTTATACTTAAGATGTTAGAAAGGATCAATGTTTTATATAACATTAAATCACCATATTGTTTCCATCCCTTTGTTTACTTTCTGCATATTATTTTTCATAGGAAAAATACTTTATTTTTGGTCTCTTGGCGTTGTGAAACATGTATTAGATCGGCAGAATGCAATAAAGGGGAAGTCTTTGAAAGCGCCTTTTGTATTATTTTATTGAACGAGAAACAGCTCTTATCAGGGGAAGAAGGTGGTCATAAAAGTCCTTTCGTACATTATCTCCAGGATTAATTGTGCTAACAAAATTACCTGGTGTATCACAAATTTTCAAAGTTCTATCGAAAAATTTAAATATAAACTGTGATCGGTATTATTTTTGCAACTTAATATTTAAAATAAGTCTTTTTAGGAAATAAATACTCTTAATCACGACAATATTTCTAAGCCACATATAAATTTCCTACTTATTAAGATATACTTATTAACACACAATATTTAGTGTAAAACATCATCAGAACTAGAATTACAAAATATTAGATATGAAAATCCCATGTTAAGTTCAATCGATATTTTTCGATGCCTGAAAATTTCACACAATCTTACATTGAAAATCACAAGATAAGAAAGAAGAGACAAATACTTAGCAGGAACTTTTAATATTTTATGATACAGAGACTATGCAGAGCAAGTATATTAGTTTCCCAAAACACCGCTCTGCAGCTTTTTCTTGACCCTAGGCCAAGTACAAATCGAATGCATCTTTAAATGGTATATCATTTAAATGATTATTCGTTGAACAAACTTTGAAAGCATTCTCATTTTTACATGCTAATAATTCTGTATCATTATTAAAATAAGTTTTCGTTATATTATGCTCCTGATCCTTTAATACAATTTTACAATGTTAATTTTTCTCTTTTTGAAATGTAATGTTTTTCCTATATAACATAGGTTAAATAAGTAATTTAAGAAATGCATAATTATTGCAGGAATAAAATTTAAGAGGAATGGCTTTAGTCACAATTTATTACAATTTCTCAAAGTCGTCTAATGTAGAATATTATATAAAAACCTGGAAGAAAATATAATTGACACTTAGTTGCAATGAATGTAGAAACCTTTATTTATCTACGATGTATAAATGCGTAGTGTCTTGATGTTAATAACGCGCAAAGAAAGCATAAAGTAACACACAAGCAACTAACAGAAACACTGAAATAAAAAAAATCTCAATATAAGATATAAACAAATAAATGTAAAACTGTATTTAAACCAGACCATGAGGTCCTTTAAAAAGTACAGGAAAATAGATGTCAGTGTAATACAAGTTAATGATATTTCACTAATTGAAGGACCATACAATAATCTATCTAAGTATCTAATCTATAATAACATTCAAAGTGTGTTGAATAATGCCATTACAGCTAGTCCCTAATGTGGTCCGACACTTAATGTTCAGAGACCCAATACATGAATGTTATCTATACGGTATAGATAGTATTCCTAGAGGTAATAACCAGAAATAAAGATTTACATTGAGAGACCTCGTGCATCATTTTTGAAGATCAAGAAGCTACTCTGTTTGCGAGATCTGAGCCTAGATACAAGAATGCGGATGCTAAAATGTTATATATTCAGAATTCTGTTGTATGATGAAAAAGCCGCATCGTACATGGCGAGTGAAAATGAAGGAATGTAGGTAGAGATCACAAAGATCTCATATAAAGTTAAAAAGAGAATTGCAATATATCGACCACACCATGAGATTGTCCGACTCATAATCCAAGAAAAATTGTAAAAAAATCTATTACAGGAAGAAATAATCTTAGGCTGAGAAACTCGAGAGATAGATAGTCATCCTATCTATTAAGATAGCAGTTTCCAAAACTAAATGAGCAATGATAAGCCGACCTCCGAAATGGAAAAGGGACATGAAGTATAAAATGTATTTAATTGGTCTTTTACATTTTTTATCGATGGGTGATTTTGCAAATATTTTGGTTCATGAAAACTTGTAGGATCATTTTCGAACAGGCATCGAAAATATAAAAGTTTTTCATTTTGGACTTATTTATTCTTCTTGTTAAAGTTAATGCTCTGATTTTAGCGCTATGGTTATTGCTTGCCATAAACATTTATATTAAGATATCTGCCAACAACGACCAATAAGACTATCCAGATAACCAGTGCTTATTCCAAAATATTAAAAAAACACATCAGCTTTTGCTTGGAAGAAGATATACTGGTGTCCAGGAAGTACCGCATAGGTGAAACTAGCACACAATTAATTGCTAATTACCCGTATAATTATATAACCCGTATGTCGGATCAAAAAATTGCTCAGAACTTTTCGCCTCATAATTTTTTTTCTATCTACCTCTCCAAACCTGTGCGGTACTTCCTGGGCACCCAGTATAAAAAATCAACTTAAAAAACACGTAAAAAAGGCAAAACACCTTATATGCCAACTTCTATTATTATTTTATTAACTGTTTTCAGTTCACAGCTACAATATAATTGTAATAACATAATAATGTGTGATAAAAAAAATACTATCATAAGCATGTGATAAAAGTTTTTTTAGCATATTGACATAAATAAATTATCCTGTAAATTAAGGAAAAACTTAGAATTTTAACCAAGTTTTGTTATTTATATTCTATTTTTCGTTTTCTGAACTATTGCATACAATAACTATTTAATATCCGCAGAATCTATGCCCATATAGAAAGACTTTTAGTTAACTGAGCAACGTAAAAAATTTGTCTTTTTTTAATAATAATTAAAACAAGACTTCAGGGAACCTTAATTGCGTGTTTCAATTAAAATAATATTCATTTTAAACCCTTCGAAGTGTAGTTAATTTTCTACAAGCTTGTTTGCGAGCTATATCGATTAGCGTGTTTACTTTCAAGGTTTCCTAGTTTTTAAGAGGGTGTCACCAATGCGACTGAGCCCTGAATATTCTCTATTGGCTCGGCTATTATCAAAGTATTAATAATAAATCAAGGTCTTGCAAACTAAGTGGTTGGCACTTTATACGTTATTAACATAAATTTGTTGTTTGAAATTATAATTTTCTGTATATTTTATATTATTTGAAAAATTTTTTTATTGATTATAGAATTAATAACATTTCATGTTTATCATAGCTTTTGTACATAAGAAAAGACGTAGAAAATTAAATAATACAACGAAATAAAAATAAAAAGTTCTTATGTAATGGAAAAAATTCAATATGTAACTAAGACCTGCATACAAGAAAATAATGTAGGTCTTTTATTAACTCATTATTAACATTATTTTAAAAATAATAAATACGTAATACCCTCATTAATACTTTTAATATAGGTCATAGAAATATTTATTTGTATGTATTGAATGTACCTAATTCTCTTTTTACAAAAGTTTACTTAAGTCAAAAAGAAAAAAAAACTTTTTACACGAATTGTGTTGTTTAACCATGGTTTTCAATATGCTATGAATTTTTATTAAATCTTATTGAGCAAATAGAACTCTTAATTAAATTAAATGTTTAATTAAAGTTTAAAATGTTTTAATATTGTTTACACCTAGTTCTATTTTAGACGATTTTTTTGGGAACATATCTATTGTGTAAAAAGAGAATCAGGTGTCATTACGTTGATTTGACTTTTCTTAATCTAGTGTCTCTTAAGGTTTCCATATACGTTCTTTATCTTTTAGTTGATTTTGTACTCACATTTGTAATAGTTTTAAGTTTGCTAAATTTGTTTAAATTAAACCACATTGAATGAAAAATGATTATGTAAGAAAAATAGGTACTAAACTTGTTAATTTAATTTCAATCAGAAAGCTAGGATTATTCTAAAAATAAAATATTCGAAATAATATATTATATTTATTACACTCTTTTTAACGGCCTTACTTCTTGGTTATAATAGTAAGTTAATAAGTGCTCACCCAAATATAACGATGCAACCTAGCATCAACTCTACATTTAATTTTCCAATTTGAGTGATAGCCAAAAAGGCAGATGCATAAGGCAGGTACTTAAAAATAACGAGTCATTATTACTGAAATAGGTCATTTATATAGATAACGCAATACAGGCCAATTCTTTTTTCAATCATATACAGAAATGGATTATATGAACTGAATTTAATCCTTTATAGGACAATGTTATAATTTTAAAAGAATACCAATAAATTATTTATCAGAAAAAATTAGGAAATATTGTTAAATTCTGGCCAAATTCAATATATTTTTTTTTAATAAATAAAAATTACAATATTATAATTTAATAACAACATAATAATTAATATAACAAAAATAATTTATACTTAAAGAAACCCAAATTAAATATTTTTACTGTTATACCTTTATAAATGAAATAAAAATCTGGACAGATAGGGTCTTTTAATGAAATTTATTTTCCAAGTTTAAAAGCGAAATTTTCTATTAAACATGGTCGAATGTATCTGTAAAACAAACTTAAAAAAAAAACAAAATCTTAAAAAAATAGAACTTGATTATATTAAATTTCAATAAATATAATATAATCAACTCGTATAAATCAACAAATAGCCTTCGGACTAAATAATAAACAAGTCGCCACTTTTCTAACAACTCAGTAACAATTAGTAACAGACAGCACTTTTACAAACATATGAGCCATAGATAAAAAATCGACGTACGAAAATTTATACCCCCTACCTAAAATTAGGTATTCTTTATCTCACTCGCACGAACACAATTTTCCATCCTTCTCAGAAAATAGCGCCAACGCAGGTGGTGCCAAGTGGCGCTTGTAGGAAATTTCAGGACTATTGCACTTTTTTTTCCCGATTTTTAATTTTGTATTTTCTGTATTTACGTTTTGAGATTAAGTGAATTTAGTTTGTTAATGAAGTGTTTTGGTGTGTGTAAATTCGTTAAATGTATATGGACATTTAAGATGAACTTCAATACTCAATACTCAAATATTTATTTCCATAGACTCATACAAATAAGTATCGGATAACGTCAAAAAATAAAACTATAAGACCTAAACATACCGCTTTTAAAAGGCATTAAGAAAAAACAATAAAAAAACTTTTATTGTTACGAATTATCGGAGTAAAGAGGAGACGTTGCAATTTAAATATTCTGTTACCGTATAAAAGGAATTTTTAATTAAAATTCTTTTTAATGAAGCTTTCAAATTATTAACCTTCTCCTCTAATTTTTTTTTATTTCAATGGGAAGATTATTGTATAATTTCGTTGGAAAGACTACTGGCCTGTTTGCCACTTTGGTTAATTTAAAAGCGAAGATTTTGGAAAAAGCAGCTTTTATAAGTAAATCAATAACATTTTTAATAAATCAAGCAAATGCTATTGATGCTTATTTAATATATTTAAAAAACTGGAATTTAAAAATTAAAATGCTTAAATAAAGTAGGGATACAATCACAAAAAATAATGAAAATTAGTTATATTAAGAAATAAAACAAACCTTTTTTTGTTAAGATATATGTTTTAATATATATATATATATGTCACAGATTAAATATAACCAGATGCACCAATGCATTTACCAATTCAAGTTGTCTTATGAAAAAGATAGCGAGCACAAATTTTAAAAATATTTGTACATGTATATAGGTAGAATGAATATTAGAGTGATCGAAAATAATGGAACGTTAATCATATGACAAAGAAGGATGAAAATATAAAATTTTGTTAAAGTACAATTATTTTCCTACAGTTAAATAGTTTAATAGTTTAAATATAAAGCAAAACGATATATTTGCTTCTAAATGTATTTTGTCTATTACCATGCCAAACGACGTAAGTACTCACTTTAAACCTGCTTTTGGATCCGTAAAGTTTATCTTTTGAATACAGTAAACTTAACATATATTTGGCACTGACAAGTAGTGGATTAATTTACCTATAAAATTAGGGTCTCTCCATAAACCACGTAGCCAGCATAGGGGGAAGATGTCTTAGCCTAAGGTACGTGGTTATTTTTTAATTTTTTTTTTAGAAAATAAACATTGCTCCCTCGGAGCCAATACAGTTTTATCAAGTGCGGGCTAGTGATATGTGGTGTTATATGTATATATTTTCATTCTAATTCAAAAAGCCTGGGCAACTATCATAAATTCCCTAGCGAAAATGCAACAAAAAATATATTACTATTTTAACCAATAAGTGCGAGAAAAATTACGTGTGTCATAGTGTTTCAAGAGTTCAATATTCTTAATTTTCTATTTGTTTTTTGCACTTTGTTAATGTTTTTTAAATTGGAAGTAGTAACGATTTAGAAGTATAAAATATTTTTAGTCTGACAACTCAGTTACACTTACTTACAAAAGTGCTTTTAGACTGAAACCTACTTTATTTTTAAATTTTGTGATAGTTGTTAAAAAAGAAATCAGTAAAAAATATAGAAGTAAATATGCGAATGGCAGCTTTCAGTTTTTGAGTAATATAGTTGGTGAGTTGGCTTTTTTTCAAATCAAATCAAATATATTACGGAAAAAGTGATACAAATTACATAAATAATAGTTATACACCTAGATATATATCTGTGTGTGTACAAGAGAATCTTACAGCACTCACATATCCTTCACTTATATTAATTTCCTAAATTTATTTTAGCAACTATATCTATTAAATTATCTATACTTATCTATTAACAACTAATGACTTATACACCTAATTTGTTTAGTATAAGCCTGAAATGCATTTTTGTCTATCCAAGATGTTAGCAAACATATTAAGGTTTTGAGTCAAATGTAGTGAAATTTTTTTATTAAAAGATTTCGGTTGTGAATGCGCCTAATATATGTAAGGAGAATATCGTAAAATTTAGGACCAATATATGTTACAATTCTTTAATTTCTCGTTTTAGTCAGAAAAGGGATTTTCACAGACTTCGCAGACGTGCTTCTTGTAAGATAATTTGTAGTATATTATTGTCTTAAGCCAGGATGTTTCTACACTAATAAAAGAGTTGACTTAACATATAATTGTTATACCATCATAACTTGAGCGTCCTAGAACAAAAGTTTAGTTGAGTATCTAGCATTTTTTTAAATAATAGATATCTTTGAGTAATATAAGAATATTAAAAGTTTTTGAATAAGTTCCGCCTTATATTGACAAACCGTATCTAATTATTGATTCCGCCAACACAAAGTATAGCAATTTTAAAATTTTAATTGGCATACAATTCCTAATTTGATAAAATTTATAAATTAATTTTCGCAGTTTTGTGTTTGTGTAAATAATACCTAGATATTTAATTCTTTCAGTTTTTTTCAAAGATTGGGTGCATTGACATGGAGATTCGTTTAACAAATAAGGAAAAGTAGGCATTTAGCAATTTCATCATATTCATAATTGTCAAGAATACTAAAACACATAAATTTTGTTTAATTCATATTTATTTTTAATCTATTCTTTCCCAACCATTGATGTACTTTTGCGAATTCACGTATAATATGCTCGACTGTGTCCCTCCATTTATCGCCTTATACAAGAAGAACAGTGCCATCTGCATATGAGATTAGTCTACTTGTTGTTAAATATAAGAGATCGTTAATAGATAAAGAAAATAATAGCGGTCCGAGAACAGTACCTTGCAGTACACCATATTGCACTATTTTTTAAGTACTTGATCTAGTACTTGATGATATTTTTTAAGTATTTTGATGTACTTTTAGCTATTTTTGAAGTACTTTGCTCATTTCCAATTCTTACACATTGCTGTTGATCTTCAAGATAATTTCTCATTAAATTTTGAGCCAAAACCCTAATACCATAACCTTCGAGCTTTTCTAGAAGAATATTATGACTAACAATATTGAATGCCTTTGCCAAGTCTAAAAATATTGCCATTGGTTTCTTATTTTAATTTATTGAGCTGTAAATAAATTTAGTTACCTCATAAAGGGCGTCTTCCGTTGATATCCCTTGAAGAAACCCAAACTGATGCGGCAAAAGAATGTTATGTTCTTCTATGTATTTTGTAATTCTATTTCTTATACATACCTCTATTAGTTTTGCTATATTGTTTATTATTGAGATTGGGCGGTAGATGCCTGGTAGGTCAGATTCTTTCCCTTTATGGATAGGTATAACAACGGATTTTTTTAGGTCAGGTGGGATTTTACCGGCCAAGATAGAAATCTTAAAAACATGAGTTAATGGTTCAATAATATATGTCTGTATATTCTTTTAGCACCTTACTGGTAATTTCATATAATCCAGGTAAAGAGTTTTTTTAGACTATTTATATTTTTTAGTACTTCCTGTACTAATACCAGTTATTTGTATTAAAAATAAACTGGGAAAATAATTATTGTGTTTGGCAAATTTCCTTTTAAATTTTAATTTTTCTGCCATGTTTTACCTACATTTATGTAGGCAAAAAATATTACATATATTTATAATCATTAAATATATTTGCAACTGTTTTTTTTATCTTTATTTAGGATGTTATTTTGATCTCTTATCGAGAGATATTTTAAGTTTTTGCTAATATGGTTGCTTTGAAGTTCTTCGTTAATTACTTTCCACATTTTTTTGGATTTTGTTTTGTTTCTTTAAATTTGTTTTTAAAATAATTGGCTTTATTATCTCTAATTCATTTACAACATTTCTGTACTTCTTATATTCATTCATAAGTATTGCATTATTATTATTTTTTAAAAGTTGTCTTTTTAAATGATCTCTAAGCCGTATAGATTTTATCAATTCAATTGTTTAAACGAGATCCTTATCTTGTAGGCGCCATCTAATTTTGTCGGAGTGTATTCAAGTTCATCAGAAACCTATAACTGGCAGAACTTATAACACTCAGCTAAACGTAGTCTTTTAATATTTGCACATATATGTTATAAAAATAAATCACTAATAAACTTTTAAAAAAATATAACAAATAGTTTTGCCATTCCGCTTCTATCTATCTACATATGTATATACTATAAATTTAAATATATAATATTACAACTCTCAGAAAAAATTTAGGTTTATGTATCGAAGCTTTCAAAAATTATTAAATACAAAGCATGCCTGCTGAATATCTTTGGCCAAAGTTATATTAAATTTATTTTAAAAGTAGTCAAGTTAAATGAATAAAACCAATAAATGACAAATGACCTTACTGCAACTAGAGAATGGTGTTAAAGGTATTTACAGTACTTCTATCGAAATTTAATTCCTAGGCCAGACCAAACAATTAATCGTTAGCAACAGGAAACATTCCCTACAATAGGGCTTTACCTTTTATTAACAAGCTTTACAAAGCGACTTAACTAAACCGTATTGACTAGGAGCACATGTGGCGCATGTTAGGTAATGGTATGGAATGGTAGGGAACCGTAAAGACCCCAAAAGTAACACGTAGAAGTATCTACAGAAAATCTACAATAAAAAGGTATTACCGCAAGGAGGGTCTAAGCATAGGTTAGTGTCTACATGGTAGACGACGGCGTTTAAAGAACGACGAAAAGAAAATACATGTTACCTCGGAAATATGACCGCCTTTCGGCTTTTTAGAAGGGTGTTTTACTTATCAGAGTTCTTCAGAAAAAAGAACCAAGATGGTAGATAATCGAACCTACTAGTTTACAATTTCAAGAAATAATCCTCACTCATCATTATGTTTTCACATACTTTTCATTGTGCATAACAACTTTTCGCATTTCTTCATAGTTAATTAATACATAGATGATTTGTAGTTATTGTGTATAAGGACTGGTTGGTTGTTTTTCTTATAGCATCTATATTAATATACATATGAATATATTTCTATTAGAAACAAATAACCGAAATAAAGCTGATTTTAATACAGTCAGTTTGTATTTTATTATTATTATTATGTAACTTTTTACTCTAAAAAATAACTTACTATAAATGATAGAAAATCATTTAATTATCATAAGCCATATTTTAGCGAGTAAGCGCCTATAAGCGTAACGTCTTTAAGACGCTTTAAGCGTTTGTTAGCGGTCTCCCGAGACCGCTAATAAATTCGATATGTCAAAGTCAAAGGGAAGCTATACAAATAATAAACAATAAATATTGATATAATTTTTTGATATTTCTTTAGAGTTGAGAAGCATTATATTTCCTAGTATTAGTTTTAATTTATTTAATGTATATGAGACAGTTAAGACATCCAAACCAAATAAAAATGCAGAAAAGAATAAATTATCAAAAGAGCGAATAGATTGCAAAAAACACAGTGAAGAACGTAAAGGTGAGATTGCATGGATAATTTTTTAAATTGATTTTGGATTAGTTGTGTTTATTTCTGTGGAAAAAATATATGGGTGAGGTTACGTTTATGCCAGTAACTTTTTTGTTTATTGTATTTCCTCTTGGACAAATGTCTGCCCTTTATAAACGTTTTTAGGGCAAAATTAATTTTTATTTTGTTACGATCTTGATCTGATCCTAAAAATGTATGAGATCGAATTTAGACTCAAAACGTTTTGAAAACTTAGACGAATGAGTGTTTTCATGGTTTAGGTCAGTCTTCAAAATCAGATCATCGATAGCGCTTACATAGGATTTAGCGGTTTGGTATGAATTACCTAAAAAAAGTACTATGCTGAAAAATTCACACTTTTTTTTAGACATCGGTTGATAGTATTAATAAAACATAATAAATAGAATGCCAAATATGTCAATACTCAAAGAAGGAGAAAATTTAATATTTTCACTGTGTATTTTTCGTTTTTTTAAGTATAAACTTCTGATATAAACCCATTCATAAACAAAATCGTAAATATTAAATAAAAAATCTTAAAACCGAAATAATAATATGCAGAAAATAAATAGATACGAAAGATTTTAAATTCGGACCTGCACTGCTGAACGCCTAGAAAATTTGTTCAGAACACCTGTTGTTTAATAGTCCAATCACCATTTGAAAAGGCATTTTTTTATATTTATTCAAATTCAAATTCAAATTCAAATATATTACTTAAAATTGTACAGTATTGTTACAAAGTTAGTGTTTGTGCCCTAAGTCACAAGTGACTTGTCGGGACACAGTATTTTAGAATACAATAATAATTTAATAATAAATTTGAGAGCTTGTTATAATAAAAACCAAATTAAATTAACTTAGATTAAATTTGTAAAAGTAAAATTTAAATTAATTCATTCTTTTATTCTATCATTAAATAATATTTGCAAATATACCTGTAATTATAACATTTTTTTACATTAGAAAAGGTAGCTTTAATAAAATATTTTCATAGTTACACCTGATCCATTCGGTTATGCGTATATTAAACAGTTTTTTTCTTATAGCCTTAAAAGCGTGTGGTATAAAATTAAAGATTCTTGGCCCCACATAAGATATATGACGTTGACAAATTGTAAAATCTACCTTAGTCAAATAAACATGTTCTCTCGTGACAGATCTAGTAATATTAAGGCGTTGGGGTAGAATCTTATATGTTTTTATTTTTCATAAAGTTAAGGGTGCTCTTCAGGTAAAGTTCTCTTACAGTGAGAGCACCACTTTCCAAAAACAAATGAACTGTTGGGTATCTTTTTGGTTTTTTATTTATTATTTTTAGTATATATTTTTGAGTGATAACCAGGTTTGTTAACATTGTGCTACACGCACTACCCCAAATTCTTATACCATAATTTAGAATGGATTCAACCAGCCTGATAGACCATCTCCAATAACTCACGAGGCATAAATTCGCGTAGTTGATAAAACTTATAAATTGTTTTCCTTATCTTTTTAGTTATGTAATCAATGTACATATTGTATCTTAAATTTCTATCAATATAGACGCCGAGGTATTTTGTGTACGAAACTGAAGAAATCTTAGAGTCGCAAGTACAATTTTCCATCTGATTTGCAAAACAAGGATAAGTATGTATAGTTAGTTCCACAGGTTCTTCTTGTTGATTAGTGTTATAAATCGAGAAATTTATAAAGTGGGTTTTATTACTATTTAGAGTTAGAAGATGCTGATCCGTCCAAAGTTTAATTAATGTGATATATTTTTCAGCTAGCTTTTGCACTTCTGACCATGATTTTGCTTTTACTAGAATTACTGTATCATCAGCGTAACAAATAATAGAACAATTTATTTCAGGTAAAATTTTTGTAAGGTTGTTTATATAGATCAAAAATAAGAGTGGCCCCAGGACTGTACCCTGTGGCACACCACATTTAACTGTACCCATCTCTCCAACAAGATTATTAATTTTTACTTGTTGTGTTCGATCACTAAGATATGATTCAAAGAGTGCTAACTCAGTACCTCTTAAACCTACGTCACCCAGTATTTGCAAGAGAATGTGATGTGCCACAGTGTCAAAGGCTCTTGCGAGATCAATAAAAATGCCTAAGCTCTTATAACCCTCATTAAAACCATTCAATATTCGCTCTGTTAATTGTTGAATTGCATCTTCAGTGCTCATTTTACTTCGAAAGCCAAATTGAGAATCTGACAATAATTTATTATTTTCGAAATGTTTTTCCAATTTAATTTTAATGCACTTTTCAAGTAATTTATTCAGGGTACTCGTTATATCTCAGGTTACTCATTATCAGGTTACTCGCAATAGGCCGATATTTTTAAATCCACTGGCTGTCACCAGAGTTCAATATGGGAGTTATTATGGAGTTTTTCAGAATATTTGGGTAAATGCCTGTTTTTAGTATTAGATTTATCATGTGTAGTAAGGGCTTCATTAACGCTATATGATTGTCTTTAATTATCAATGCAGAAATACCATCGTTTGTACATGAAACCTTGCTTTTAAGAGAATTTATTTCCATTATCAATTCATTTATTGTTATTTCCGAGAAACTCGCTGGATTACAAGGAGTAGGCTTACTAAACACATATTTATTTTTAGGTATTTTTTCACTAAGGTTTTTCCCGATATTACAGTAATAGTTCAGAAATTTTCGAGATATTTTGTCCTTTTCAGTTACTTCATTACCATTTTCAATTATAGAGTTTATAATTATATTTTTATTTACGGTTTCGTTGGTTACTTCCCTGATGGTTTCCCATATTTTTTTTGTATCGTTTATGTTTGTATTTAATTTGTTTTTAAAAAATAAATATTTAGCTCTTTTAATTAATTTAGTGAGGACATTTCTGTAGAGTCTGTAAGTTTTTTGTGTTTGAAAATTTAAAGGATGTTTCAGGGTCAGCCTCCTTAGTTTATCGCGATTTTTAATGGAATTGATGATCCCAGAGGTAATCCATCCTTTTTTTTTACGAGTGTATTTTATAGTTTTAAAGGTGGTACAATTTTCAATTATAGTTCTCATGGTTTTAGCAAAATTATTCATGCAAATATTTGGGTCATTACATTGCAATATATCGCCCCAATCAAAATTTATCAGACTGTCTGCTATTTTTTGAAAGTTAACAATTTTTTTAGTATTAATTTGTACCTTTTCCGGGTTATTACTTTTGTTTAAAAACTGCATGCTCAATAGTGTTGGGAAATGGTCCGTCAAACCACTCATTATAATATAAGAACTGACAATTATATCGTTGACGGTAGTTTTTAGAAAGATGTGGTCTATGCAGGTTTTTGCATTTCCTGCTACCCGAGTAAAACCATTTATTTGACTAATGTATCCCATGTGATTTAGATAGTTGAGATATTCTGTAGAGCATTGAGTGACTTTATTCTCTATAATATCAATATTTATATCTCCACAAAAAACCTCTATTGAATTGATTAAAAAGACCTTTTTTAAAAGAAATAAAGATCAAAATTGATTTTATAGATAATTTGGATTGTGTTCCATGAAAAATATTGGTATTTTACAAATGTTGGTACAACTTAAATATGCAGCGCAAAAAAAATTTGATACGTTCGGACTACTACACCCACGTCAAAGAAAATTATAAAAGTTAGCACTATAACAGCAACTATAACAAATATATCTCACGCTGACTTTTATTATCGTTACCTGGATAAAAAAAGGCTTATTAAAGAGCCTTTATCCGCCTTGATAAGCCTAATATTTTTAAGTTACGAGTAATGAACGATGTATGCAATAATAAATAAATTATAAAATCCAATATTATCCTAAAAGCAATGACTTACCAAAATTCGACCTGTAGTGGTTTGTCCGGAAATAAGCTCGCCGGCCCAATCTTTCGCCTCGGTCATAAATGTACCTTCGAACTCCTGTTTGCCCTGTCGGGCAGCCTTTTGCTCCTTTTGTTTTGGATCGTTGGGGCCATATTCGGCCTCTTTGCGGCAGCAAAGGAACGCAAATAGCCGCCATACCTAGAAATTAATTACAGCAATAGTTAAGAGGAAGAAAGAATATACTAGAAAAAAACGGTTCATATACAGTGCATCCGTAAAGTAGCGGATAAATTCAATAAAAATTAAATGGACCGTTTCTGAAAAAATGCCCGAACCCGTCGATATAAGTTTCAGGGTTTTTCTACGTGAAAATTGACTAAAAAGGTAACTAAAAAAAAATATGACATCATCAATATGTTTTTTTAAAATAAAAACCACAATTTTTTAATGCAGATCAGAAAGGACGCATTTTTTACAAAGGATACAAAGATAAAGGATTCATTTGTACCATAATGAATACTGGTTACATAAGCAATTTGGAACGAAAACTGATGATAAAAAGTAAAGTCAAAGAAATACCTATGTTATATATAGGTAATCATGATCCATATTCCTGAAGGCTAACTTTATTTTCTAATAAACAAGTCTTGATTTATCTCTTATGTTAAGCATTTAAGTACTTATTTGCCTAATGAAAGCTAAATTAATGTAAAAAGTGAAATGCACGTCTTCTCCACAACTTTCAACAAGTAGCAATTTTGCTTTTTACGATTAAAAAATCAGAATTCTGCTAATTTTTACATAAAAAGGTCAAACTAACTAATTTTCGCAAACAGTTTTTACGAACACATAAGCTTTTTGCTCAAGCTCTGTTTCCGAGTTTTAAAAAAAAATTAATTTCATGTCTTTAGAGTATCGGTTTAGAAAGAATTAATAATTTTAGATGGTACTAACTACAGACTTCAGGAATATGACCGAGAATCTATGAAAACTGGTAATTTGTGTGAATGTTTGTTGATATATCTTGACTTTGTTGACTTTAGCATCTGACTTAGCTGATCACACTTTGTTACTAAGTTACGGTAGAATAACTGGGAGTCCGCGGAAGATCTCTTAAAAGATGTTTAAATCAGACCTTAAAAAGCATTTTGAGCAGGTGACGCTAATGACTTGTCTATTTTTATAGACCAACATTTAGGTCTTACAATTACAATATGCACATGATCTGTTATTTTTTAATCGCGTTTTCCAAATAATCTTGGAAAAAGCAAAGATTTGGTTTTTACATAATCAACTTTTTTAAGCGAATTAAAGACAACTCACTTGAGGTCTCTCTTGGAACTGAAAACTTTATTTGGCGGCAGAAAAGACCTGTTAGAATTAATTATTCTCTGGAATTTAGCTATTGCTATATAGCATCTACAGAGAGTTGACCAATAAGGGTCATGGCCCTTTATGAAAACATTTGTCACGTGAAATGCAAATATAAATTTTTAACACGTAATCACAATACTTTAAATAAAAATAATGTTATCGACTCCATACATTTAATAGCGTTGCCATAGAACTATTTGGTTTCATATTTAAGAGTTTATTGTCCATGTTCTGGAAGTTTTTTACTTAAGATCTATTCTTAAGATAAAATTTACTTTTCCTTAAGTCTAATATATATATAGTATAAAAAAGTTTCTAGAAAATTTATATTTATTTGCATTTAATTTCGCGACTGAGCTATATCATAATGAGGAGTGACTTATCAAAATGCATTTTGTCCAATCTAGGACAAAAATGAGTTTGAAGTGGTTCTGAACTCATAAAGGCCCGATGCAGACATACCCATATAGAGAATGTAACAAATCCAATTTTGTCCCATAGCAATTTAAAGGCAAAATCTGTCATACGCATCAAACCGCATTATGTCCTGACTTTTAACCGCTTCATTTCGCATTATGTCCATTTACTGCTTGGCAGCGCCACCAGCCGGCATTATTATTGTCAATCTAGTTACGTTGTTGTTGTTTGTTTTGTTACACGTGCTGCTGCTTTTTTGTGTGTTTAAATTTAAGTAAAGTAAATGCATTTTTTGTTGTTTATTAAAGAAGTTTTTCCAAAAATTGTTTAATATTGGTCAAAGAAGATTAAACACGATTGCAAAAGGTATAAGAAATGGAACAGGTGTGATAAACAAGGGAGGGGGAGATCGCAAAAGTATTAGGTTTTCTGAAAAGTTATTAAAAGTGAAGGAATTTATTTCGAAGTTAAAAGCATGCGAAAGCCATTATGCTAGGAATAAAAGTAAGAGACTTTATCTGCCTTCTACCCTTAGTGTTAATAAGTTATTTAAAATGTACAATGATAGCGTGGAGGAACACCTTAGGGTTAAAAAGAAATTTTTTTCAAAAATCTTCTCAACATAATGTAACTTGGGTTTCGGTTCACCGGCTTGTGATACTTGTAGCTACTGTTTAAGAACTAGATCTGCGATACAATCCTGTGCAGACGGGCAAGAAAAGCAACATTTAATTGCCTGTTTGGCTACTCACAAGGCAAAGGCTAAGGCTTTTCATGAACTGATGAAGGCTAAACCATAGCAGTGTCACGTATGTGTTTGACTTACAGCAAGTCCAGCCTTTACCCAAACTTACTATTGGAGAGTTTGTTTTTATGCACACCAGGTATCTTTTTATTGTTTTTGCGTAACAGATGTCGAAATGAAACATCCGCAGTTCTATGTATGGGACGAAACACAGGCTGGTCGGGGATCTGAGGAAATAAGCTCAGCCTTAACCAACTTCTTGCAGAATATTTAGTTGGATGATACCATTAACACCATTCGGCTCTGTGCAGATGGTTGTGGTGGTCAAAATAAGAAACAACATGTCATGCACGACTTATATGTCAGGTGTTTTGTGTATGTTATGGTCTGATGATGCTCTAGTCGAGCGAAACGTGTAACCTTTGTAATTTTATTAAATGTATTTGTGATTATTGATTATTGAGTAAAATTTGTGAAAATAAAACACGTTCTTTTACCAACGAAAAAGAATGAAAATCTTTATTACAAAATTATGAAAGAACATACAAAACAACTAGCGCCAAGTAACACTTATAATAAACAGTAATTATAATAATTTAGTATAAACTAAAAATATTTGACAGAGCGCAAACAGCTGATCGACATAGTAATGGGCTGTACTTAAAGATTGGTACAGGTATTATCATTTAATACCCCTATTCAATTTAAACCTTCTACGCAAGTTTTAAATTGCTAACGATTAAAACAAACAAGAGACTTCTTAACATCTAAGTATATAAGCAACTTAAAAATTACACTCACATATTGTGTCCCTAAAACACTTTTACACCTAGCTTATTTCTAAAATATTCAAATTTGTCTTTAATAAGAGACTTAGTTAAAATGTCCGCTACATTTTCGTTCGTTGGAACATATGACATTTTAATAAGTTCCTTAGCAACAATATCCTTAATGAAATGAGCTTTAATGTCAATATGCTTAGACCTCTTACTATTTTCAAAACTTTCAATTGATTTCAGAGCACTTTGATTATCTATCATTAAAGAACTTGACACATTACTAAGTTCAAAATCTTCACACAGTCCCTGCAAGTAAAGTACTTCAGAAGCTGCTAAAGCACTAGCAATATACTCAGATTCATAACTTGACTGGGCAACAACACTTTGTTTCTTTAAGCTCCACGAAACCAAATTACCATCAAAAAACACTGTACATCCGCTTACACTCTTTCGGTCTATTTGATCTCCTCCCCAGTCGGCATCGGTATACGCCAAAATTTCAGTTCCCTCAGAAAACTTCTTGATGTAAATTAGAGTCATGTTAATTGTGTGCTTCAAATATCTCACAATTCTTTTTGCGGCCACCCATACTTGTTGCGTCGGTTTATCTAAATAACGGCTAAGATATACTACCGAAAATAATATATCAGGTCTGCTGATAGTAGCTACATAGAGTAAGGATCCTATAATTTCTCTATAGGGTAAATTTTTCCTAATTTCTTGATCCTGTAATATCTGAAAATTTGCTTCCATTGGCGTTAAAGCAGGTTTGGAATCTTCAAGATTAAACTTATTAATCATTTTCTTAATCATTGTTGTTTGATTAATAACCATTCTATCTTTATAAGTTTGAATTTCCATACCTAGAAAATTACCTAATTTTCCCAAGTTTTTGGCTTTAAACTCCTTCTCCAAAGCTGTCAAAATTTCCATATGTTTTGGTCCTGTAAGAATGTCATCCACCCAAAGTAAAAGCCATACTCCATTTCCTGTGTATAAGCAAAAATCATTCACTGACCTCTTCAGCTTATGTTTTTCCTCAAATTCGTTGAACCTTTCATTCCACATTCTGGGTGCTTCACGTAAGCCGTATAAAGCTTTATTTAATTTGAGTGCATTAAACTTCTTATCCACTGTTAAGCCTTCAGATATTTTAATGTAGATGTCTATATTCAGATTTCCATTTAAGAAAGCCGTGGGAATATCAAATTGCATAATATCCCAGTTTTTGCTAAAAGCATATGCCATAAACATCCTTATAGTCTGATATCTAGCAACAGGTGCATAGACATTATAGTGGTATTCTTCCTGATAACCCTTTGCTACTAGACGTGCCTTCTTAAGCCCATTTTGCTTGATTCTGAATATCCAACGTGTGTCAATGGCCTTTTTGTCTTCAGGCAGGATTACTGGCTCCCATGTACAATATTCTTCATGTGCATCTAGTTCCTTTTTTTATAGCCTTGCTCCAACCTTGCCCATTCTTCATTGCTTCCTCGTAATCAGTTGGTTCTTCAGACAAAAAACAATAATGCGTTAAATATAACTCATAGTCGTCAAATCGTACTGGTGGTTTGGATATTCTCCTACCAGTTGTGGCTTCCCCTGGATCATTCTGATCCTCTTTCTAATTTATTTCTTTATTCCCTTCTTCTTGATTATCTTCAACTTCATCCAACCTTTCTTTCCTATATGGTCCTTCCAGAGTCTAGTCTACCAAAAATTTTCAGCCTGTTTAGATCAGTTTTTCCATAGTAAATACTAACTGGTGTTTTATCATCTAAAGCTGCTGTCGGACACCTATTCAGCTGATACGCTGCACTTCTTATGGCTTCACCCCATAAATATCTGGGTAGATTTGTTTCTGCAAACATTGACCTCACCTTGTCGAGTAAAGTTCGATTGGCTCTCTCACTCACACCGTTTTGTTGTGGAGTGTAAGGTAAAGTGTACTCACACCTGATCCCCTTCTGCTTACAGAAATTTTGGAACTCAGCTGTCGTGAATTCTCCACCATTATCCATTCTTATCCGTGACACTGTGTTACCCTTGGCTTTTAATTCTCTTGTAAAAGCCATTAAGTTATTCTGTGCCTCAGATTTTCTCTTCAATAGGTACACTAAAATAAAATGTGAATGATCATCAATAATGGTTTGACAGTACCTCTCATTATCACTCGTGGGGGTTCGAATTGGTCCACCAATGTCTGAATATGAAAGCTCCCCTATTGCTTTTGTTCGAGGTAGTTCCAGCTTTTCAAATGGTTGCCTGGTTGCTTTACCCTCCATACATGGACTGCATACAGTTGATGGTACTGGAAGATGCAATTTTCTCAAGTACCCATCAGATAAATGTCCTAACCTTTTATGCCTAATATCACCTTTAACTGCAACATTTGCTCAGGTAAATTAAAATTAGCCACATACAAATTTCCCATTGCCTTACACCTAACATTAATTAGTACCACCTTTTGTTTTTATAACAGCCTTTTCCGTATCAAATACTACGTGATTACCTTTTTCATTTATTTTCTTAACACTAAGTATTATATTATATGTCAAATTCGGTACAATAAGAGCATAGTAATCAATCTTATTATTACAATATTCAAGACAAAGCTTACCCTGCTTGTGAACAATCAGTGAGTTTCCATTCTCCACTCTTATCTTGATCTCCTTTTCTAGTTTCACAACATCTGTCATGTACCTCTCTATATCACTGGTCACCAAATGATCTGTCGCTCCACTGTCTAAAATAAAATTCACTGTATGGTCATTAACTCGGTCACTATACTTTATTTTTGAGTTCCCGGCACTTAAAACTTCTGATATAAATGAAATTACATCAGTTCTATGAGCATTCTCATTATCACTACTACTTAAATTAGCATGTTTTGGTCCACCCCTAAAATTTCGCCCTCTACTTCTCCTCGAGTAGCGTCTATACGGTCCTCTTGATGGGGCTGCACTTTTATGTAAATTTTTAGGGCATTCCCTCAAGAAATGGTCTCCTCCACATCTATAACATTTTACAGAAGTTGACTTTTTGCCATAAAAGGCTGCCTCAGAGTGATTAGGCTGACATTCACTCCTCTCCGAGTCTTTAAATTTTAACTCAGCGTCTAGAAGTCTGTTCTTCACAAATTCTAATGAAATATTAGTACTAACAGTTTCAATTGCCGTTATGACGGTGTCGTACCTATCAGGCATAGTTAAAAGTAAGTAGCATACCTTATCACTCTCATCGAGAGTTGCTCCGGCTCGCTCCAGCTCTCTGAGCAGTGTTTCGACCTGCATGAAATGCCCTTATAACTCCTCAGATGTGCACCTAAGTTTTAGTAACTTTTTCATAATATAGAGCTTCGAAAAAGTGCTCTTTCTTTCGAAGACATTCTGTAAACTATTGAGAATTTCCTGTGCAGTTTGAGCATTCTTTATATACTCTAAATGCTTGTCAGTAATGTACTGAACAATGAGGCATTTTGCTTTAGTATCTAGCTTGTCAAATTTAGCCTTACCACTTTCATCCAGCTTGTTGTAATCTTCCTGGCTTGCCTTTATTACATCCCTAAGAGCTAAAACACACGGAGCTGTTTATGAGTGGTGTGGGCCGAGTCGGCCGCTAGCGCTGGTATCGTTTAAAAAAAAAAATCAGTTCGCTGTTGTCAGATGTATAGCGAAGACATTCGAAATGAGTTCATCCGACAATAGTGGTAGTGATGAAGAGCTTCTTTTTTTATTAACTGCAATTGTATTATCACAAACAATTAAAAAGAAAAGAAAGCGGCGGTTTTGGATACATCCTATAATAAGGGAAAGGGCACATATTCCAAATCGCGGGTCTTAACTGTATTCTCATTAATGAGTTTCTCGGTATCGAGCATGGATAATTCAATTTTTACTAATAATTAACTTACACACTGACAACACTGCCTTTTCAAACAGCTCGAAAAACGCTCTGCGTGTGTTTCGCAGCACTGAATACCCATAAAAGATCCGCCGACTGAAGTAATAAAAACGCGTTCGGCACATGGTTGATGCGAGGGTACGCGCTGCCGCCGACTCTGAAAGTTTCTCGTGTGTTTTGAAACACACAAAGCCCATAAACGATGCTTCAAGTCGGCTGCCGATCGGCGGCCGACTTGGCACAAAACGCTCCCAAACAGCTCCGTGTGTTTTAGCTCTTACTCCTTCCTTATCTAGCAACATTTCTAGCCTATATCTCCAGTTATTTATTGTAGTTGCTACTACTTAATTGTGGGAATGGTACTACTGCTGATAATGCCAATATATTATCACGAGATTTTTCAATAGATTTTCCGGATACGTAACCTCACTTTTCGACATTTTTTTTTACCACACAAAATTGTCCTACACTTATTTCATTCAATTCCGCAGACTTTTCACGTAGTCTGGGCCCATAACCTATTGATTATTGAGTAAAATTTGTGAAAATAAAACACGTTCTTTTACTAACGAAAAAGAATGAAAATCTTTATTACAAAATTATGAAAGAACATACAAAACAAGTAGCGCCAAGTAACACTTGTATAAACTAAAAATATTTGACAGAGCGCAAACAGCTGATCGACATAGTAATGGGCTGTACTTAAAGATTGGTACAGGTATTATCATTTAACAGTGATGCTGTAGATTTCGTGTTTTTACCTTTTATAAAAGTGTATGACCAGCATCTTTGGGATAATGGATGAATTTTTCGAGTTTCATGCAAGCTCTTGCCTATTGGTTACTTAAAGAGTCTCCGCAATACGTAGAAAATATAACTTGTTTCTTTTTTTCTAGTGGATGCACAGAATTTATAAAGAGGTTGCAGATATCAAAATTTTAGGAACCGATTGGCATATAAAAGATTATAAAGATTTAACTAAAATTCTTAAAAAAGTTGAAGGAATAAGTGGAATGAAAAAGATCTTTCTCCAAAAATTAAGAACTAATATAGGGATAGAAATTAAAATTAAACTTGAGCCAACATATCGGTATGACGACACCTCAAAGCAGTTTTTATCAATTTGCAAGAGAGGTTATAGCTTCAATAAAGACTTGAAAGTGCGTTCCGTTCGACCCATGACTAATAATATAAAACCGGAAAAGAAGAATGATATACGTATGCTTTTAGAAAAAAGATTTGGATTGAATTGGGAAGAAATTATTCCACTATCCACCTCCCGTTTTTACAATAATAGACGACGCTGACGATCCGGAAGAAGAGTGTCTCTGTCTTGAGGAAGAAAAGGAACTAAAGCATATCTAAAATATAAGAATAAAACCTTTTGTTTTTTTTAATAAATAAAACTTTCTCCTGTATTGAATTTTATTAAAAACCCCTAAATAGGTTTTATATTTTTATTTGTTGTTAAAATACTAAAAATACTATACTTACATAAAAAAACGTAAAATAATAAATTCTAACTAAAAAACTAAAAAATAGGTATTATTTCAAATTCCATATTTAGAGGAGTGACTTATCAAAACGCATTTTGTCCTATATGATGAATCAAAGCGCATTTTGTCCTAGAATTTTATTACTTTTTTTAAAAACCTCTGCTATTTTTGATTTGAACAACGTAATTTTTTATATCTGCGGATGTATAGCTCTCGATTTTACACATTATTTTACTCTAAACCATTTTGGTTTAGCTGTAAATCGTTTTTGCTCATTATTGAGAAACTGGATTTAGGTAACATAATGCGCTTTGATAAGTCACTCCTCATATAAACACGCCAAGGACTAAAAGGGTCAAAAAAAAGAAATAATACAATTGTGTTAAAACTAGTGTATGAAGAGTTTAAAAAAAAAATATTTTGTAGTTACATATTATAATTCAACATTTGTCAAGTTAAAAAATTAAAATATATACGTAAACACAACAGAAAATGTATCACATTCACATAATAAATAATTATTAAAATAAAGTTGTGTTCTCATGTTCTCAATCAACTAGGTAGCAAATATTGATAATTGAATCTTTGTATAAAAACGGATGCCATACAATTATTTATCAGATGAAATAATCAGACTTATATGTACTAACAAAACAAGTTTAGATTTATTTCTAAAGGTTACTCTACACAATAATTTTAATAGGCGACTGCTTAAAAAAAATAACTAAATTATAATCTGTCATAAAAATGTAAACATCATTGGTATGCATAATGATACCTAAATTTATTATTAATTTAACCCAGTCATGCCCCTGAAGGTAACCTCAATATTAATATAGAGCTAAATATATAATATATTTGCCGAACCTAAAAATTATTATTAATATTATTACTATTATTATTATTATTATTATTATTATTAAATATCTTTAGGAAATATAGAGATGTTCACAGTATCATAAGCTTTTTGCAAATAATAAACGCAGTAATTCACTGTAATAGTGATGCTCCCAGGGTACTGCTGTTTTTTGGAAAACCATATTGTTTTTTGTGAAATTAAAATGTTATTTCTACAGGGTGCACCAGTCAAGACTTTTTCCACAATTTTGTTAAATTTCGCGTTTTTGAGAAATAAGTCTGTAGTTAGTTACATTGTCCTGTTCGTTCTTTTTGTACCACCCTAGCAATTATTAGTTCGTTTGCGAAGCAGGTATTATCCAGTATATTGTTTATTATTTAATCAATTTTTGGTCGAATAGTATGTAGTATTGTCTAAATATCAATAATAAATATATAATTATATTCTTAGTGCACAGCAATTTTTCATTCCTTTCAAAAATGTTGTCATTTCATCTAGATTGCTCTTCTTTAAACATTTATTGCAATATAAACAAAAACACAAAATCTACAGTAGCTTTTCTTTAAACATGTTTAAGCTTCATGTTTTCCTTCAGCTCCTTTCGTGTAAAATTTAATTCACCCTTTTGTAGTATCTAGGTCAGTTATTAGTGTCCACGCTTTCCTACCGTCTCATCTATCATAAGTCATATTAACAAGAATCATATCATAGGCACCATATTAAAGAGAAAAAAAAAGATAAGAGAAAAAAAAGAAGTGAACAACAGTTACAGACAAAGAGACTCAAAAAGATTATTTTAATTTTATAAGAGTTTCGAGGACAACTGTTATTGATAGGCCTAGAAAGTGGAAAGAATTTAGATGCTAGACTGTATAATGCGGTATCGAAATTTTCAGTAAGGTATTGCAAGATGGTTGTTAGGCATAGACGTTTAAAATTTAGAAAATTTGTATACGACATACTTTCCGCGGAGCATTTCTGGTTTTAGATTTTACAGAAAATGTTTTTAATACTGCCCCATGATCTAAAAACCCTGAACTAAAAACGGACCAGTCAACGAAATCTGGATCTACTACTGGAAGTACTAGTACTATTTTAGTTATTCCGGTTGGGGAGTTACTATGCATAAAAGTACCAAAAAATTATTGAGCAGAAAACACACTGGAAAAGTCAATGGAAATGTCGCCATTAATTTGCTTTTTATAGCAATGGACTCAAGTAAGCTTAGTAAGTTTTAAAAGAATATATGTACGTCAGCGTCTGGTAATCTGTAAATATAAATAATATAGTAGTTATAAACCTTTTTGTAGACGATGGAAAATTTAAATACTTTTTCAGAAAAAATAATTGAACTGAGTTACTGCTGAAAAGTCATTGTTAGTAAACATTATCATAGTACATCACTGCGGTAAATTACTTCTAATTAATCTTGATTTTGCAGTTTTATTTTTAACAAACATAGGCTCATCACTATTTAATTAGTGTTCCGTTATGGCAATGATTTGTGGAAAGTTAAGTTATCCTAATAAAATATATGTCATCGGTTTCATCCCTAAAGGATTGAATGTTAACACACTAACCTTGGGTTGGTTGTGGTCTAATATTTTAGGGCATCTTGGTCCTTTGGTCGCGTAAATTTTTCTCTAGTCTTCCTAGCTCTCTGAAGTTGCTAAGTAATATACTCATAGACATAATCGTAGCAAACCATAGAAGAATATAATTTTGAACCTATGTGGCAGAAAGACCCGCATTTGACTAAAGATATTTGAAATCCTTAATATAAAAATATTTGCTTAACCGATAAATTAACTTTTCTCCAAATAAATTAGTTAACCCACACATCTGGGTTATTATAATCAAAATCCGCGCCTATTTTCGGAAGGTCACACTCCAGTAATTCAAGAAATGATCAATGTTTGGGTAAGTACTCATGGCCCAGACTTGTAAAAAAAAATTACTGCCAAAGTATATTTTAATCTTTAAGATAATATACGTGTATTATGGTGCTATGGAAAGCAGTGAAAATAAATTGTAGTTCCAGTAAGATGGAGCTTTCCCCGCTATGTCCCAGTACTTTAATTAATAAGGCAAATGAATTGACATACGAGATGCAATGAAATCGCCCCCGAGGTCTTCACATTTAGGTCTTTCAGTTTTTTTCCTCTATGGTTATTGAAAGTAAAGAGGATGGAACTTCACTTTTAAATATACATTTTTGACAGTCTGTCACATTTGCTTGTATTTATCAAAGAAATAACGCTGCTAGAACGGGAATATGTTGGTTATAATTATCAACTTATCTTTACGTATGCTGGATTCCGTATATTAAGTATTAATTTCACGAATAATAAACAAGGAAGAAAGTAAAAACACTCAGTTGGTGATAAAATTGTCTGGTATAAAATTACTGGATAAAATTTAAAATCTCTAAAATATTTTGATGATATCTATATTCTTATGGTTGGATATTGTGTTGTAGTTGGATTAGTTCTAAAATATGGTACCATTATTATGGTTATCATTATATACGTGCCATAATGACCTTTTAAAAAAGGTTTGAATCTTTAATTTGAATGCAATATTCACATTAAAAAAAACATGTTGAAACTTTCACAATTAAAAGATTAAAGGTAAGATATATCGGTTTGCATACTCTTTATAAACTATTCAATTGCATGGTTAACGTCCCAGCTCTCCTTGCTAATCTTAATTTGCATGCTCCTGCTAGGCTTAATTGACAACATAATGTGTTATTTAGGACACAATTTCATGGCAATAGTTACGGTTTATATATGCCTATTAATAGAATATGCAGATTGGTCAATGAGTTGCCAAATAAAATAAATGTTTTCTGAATGTATTTTTTTTTAATTCATGTTCTTTATAAAGAGCCCTAGAATACCAACCGATAAAGAACAAAAGTTTATTTGTATAATCTATACTTGTGCACTGACTACCTAGTATTAATTATTTCTTTGAATATTTTCTTTTAATAATACCTCCATTTATTTGATTGATATTTTCGACTGTTAGTAAGATTACCTTTTGTAGCTCTTTGTATATATTATGGTTACGCCCAAGTAGTCTTGGTCCAATGGCCCTTGCAGTCAATAGAAAACATTGAGTAGAACTCAAATCAATAATATGTTGATGCAAACATTTTTATATAACCCGACAGATATTTATTATAAAAGACTTATGTGACTTTAATCACTTCAATATGTTTGAATATAGAGCTCTGTTAAGAATTTAGGCTCCTTCATGGAAATGGAAAATCTATAAAATACAGAAAATCTTTTAACTTTTCTATATTAAGGAAAAGTCCTGTAATATTACACACTTTCGAAAGAATTATCATGAACAAAGTAAAAATAGTATTTTTAAACATAAATGTTAGCTTAAATATACATGGTGTTCATTTGAAAACTTCCCACCACGGATTCATCGAAATTGTATTTAAATAACCGAAATTAAATATAAAACCGAAATGTATTTCGGCGTTTTTTTTAAACAGTGGTTTTCGATAAATCCGTGGTGCGAAGTTTTCAAATAAACACCCTGTATAGTACTTTCATTTCAAAACGGACCACACTTAATACCTTTGTTAAAAAAAATACACGTGAACTTAGATATACAGAGAAAAGTTTAATTTTGCATTGAATAATACTAAGACAATCCCTTCCTCAGCTCCAGCTATCTTCAGTTTAATACTTCAAATGTATAAATACTATTATAATAATAATAAGTATAATAATCATAGTCTCATCGTCTGACAAAGAATTTTTGTAAGCAGTTATTTCCTTCATCTTTATTATAACCATTTTTGAATATTATTGTCAACACACTAATTTCAAATACATGTATTTAGTTGTCTTTAATTATGATATTGCATACCTATTTACGGTAAATACTTACATTATGCTAACTTTAATTTTTAAAGAAACTTGGTTTTATTTTCGAATTGAATTTTATTTCGTATTTGAATTCCGAACATAATAAATCATTTAAAAGGGATTTTCAGACTACTTTCAAAGAACTTTTAACTGAATTTTGCATTTTCGATTTCTACTATTAGACTATTATATTTTGTTGTGTATGTTCTCTTAAATAGAATTATCTTTTTGATTAATTATTTCTTTTAACATTTATCATTTATTATAGTCATCATCTAAATTTTAGAAAAACTACTTTGTTTGCTTACTTGCCTATAATTCTACATTCAAATTCATTCCAATAACATTACTGTCGTGTATAGTGAATATTAAATCACAACAAGTCCTTAGATCACAAATAAAATTAAAATGCTAATTATATTTGTGTCTTACGTGTGTATGCAATTAAAAACGTCATATAAACCGATGAAACAGGAAAGTGGCGTAATGTACCATACCTTTATGATTAGGTGTAAGACAAATGTAAGTTTGAAGTAATAAGTCCTATAATAGTCATTGCTTGTATATAAACGATAAAAAAAATATTCATGAAATTAATTTTACAACAATGGTTATTAATTTATGTTTTAGAGATTAAGACCTATTATATGACAAAGACAAAATTTTACATTAATTTTTTTCTTAACAAATATTATTACAATGTTGCCCTAAAATAAAATCCTACTTGCTTAACAAACTTCATGCAGAAAAGATATTTAAGTAGTCAATATATCAAAAATCAATCATTTAATATAAAAGTAACAGGTCCTTCGCACAGGATAACATGACAGCAACTCTAAAAACACTATACACTAGTTCAAATATGAGATAATATAAATGCTATTAACATTATAAAATCAATATTACTTCTTAAATAACTAAAACAAAATTAAATGTGAGTACCATGAACTCTTATTTGAATAACAATCCGCGATATTAAATAGTTAGACTTACTTTAAACTCGTTTTCGTGGGAATAACAACTTAAAGCATTGGGCTTAAAATACATTTTATCATTTAGACCTATGTCAATTTAGTTTATTGGTTCCTTCTTTTGCTAACAACCTCATGCTCTATAGATAGATATCATCTCCGGATGAAAGTGATATTTGGCAGAATGATGTCAATAAAATATTCTCTTGGTGTCACAAAAATGCAAGTTATTATAAACAATAATTAATAATTCTTTATGGGAATTAGAAGACAATGAATCTTCGTAATGTTAATTACTCCATTAATAATGTCATATTAAAGCAGCTTGAATTGGTCAAAGACTTGAATGTTTTTTAGACCCTAAGCTTAATTTCTTTCACTATTTTGGCGATATAATCTGTATGGCCTTAGAACATTGAAAGGCTAGAATTAGCATTGCCGTCGAACTTTGTATGCTTGCAACATCTCTGATAGAATGATGCCAAATGCTTATGTAGACATGGCAAAAAAAAAACACACTTTGTAATATCAGAAGAATTTTTCACTCATTTTGACAGGCTCAAACCAATACTATTCCTCTTTAATAAAATATGAAGCATTTTTTGTATAAAATATGATAAGATACTCTATAAAGAAGTCAACATTTAAAGTTAAATGTTGTAAATAACGTATATTAGAGAAAAAGGCAATAACATCGCAACGCCGCGCGATCGCATTGTTGATTCCACCGACACAAGTAATCTATACCAGTGACGTCATCAAAAAATATTTACATGATAAATATTTATTATTAACAGATTATGCTTTAAATTATAAACAATATTACCGTTTATGAACTCGTTATGCGTTTTTTTAACGTACTTCATTAGAGTAAAGGTAGGGGAAGGGTGTACAAAATGACATACGGTTTTCAAAAATCAAAATTGTCTATGAACAAAAAATATCTCAATTCTACAAAAGTAACAAAAAAATACAGGCATCTCTACTCTATTTTCCAAAATAAAAATCACTAAAAAACTCAAAAAGAAATTCTCATTTTAAAGTATTGAATTTAAAAAGGTAAAAGTTCGTTTTACCCTCCTAAGTGGGTAAAATGACATACCTATTAAATATTGCAAAAAATTTCTGTAGAAAATTAATTATCGCAACACAGTTCACAAATAAATATATTAGTTTTTTTGTCGACTCCAGCACACTCAGCGTGTGCCCATTTCGAGCAAGAACAACATTGCAACGTTGCAACGTTGCAGCCAAATTTCCTTTGCCTTTGACCTTTTAAATTCTTCCACACAGTAAATGCAAGTACAATCTTCATCGTCTTCTATTAAGAATGGGTTGTTTTCCGATTCAGAGTCAGTGTCAACAAATACCTTTTTAGTTGCAGCTCTTTTTTTATTTACGTCCTTTAAATTGCCCATCCCGCTTGAAGTTTGTAGAGATAGTGCTGCGGAAGGTTCTTCAGCTAGAGTGTTTTTTATATTTATATTACCTTCAGATTCTGGAATATTTGTTGTCTCTGCTGCTTGAAACATGTATTCTGGAAATACATCAGGATTTAGAGGGCATATTCCGGTTTTAGAAAAGCCGTTGGTTGCATTTTGAATAGTGGCAGCTTTTCCATATGCTTCAGTAAGTAAGGCACATGTTTGAAATGGCGTTACAACTCTGCCTGGGTGTGCCATAAGCCACTTGGTTATAGCTTGATCGAAATAGGTTTTTAAGGGACCGAAGAATGAAATATCAAGGGGCTGCAGTCGGTAGGTGCAGTGAGGAGGCAAGCAGAGCAGAAGAATACCATGTTCTTTGGAGAAAATCAGACCATCAAGGTACTTATGGCTGGAATGGTCATCAACAATTAAAAGCACCTTTTCGTCTGATGAGGCCTTCGTAAACTTTTGAAAATGTTTTAACCATTGCAAAAATACTGGTCCAGTCATCCAACCAGACTCCTGAGCAATGCCAAGAGTTCCTGGGCGAGCATTATCAGTAAGTTCGTTCTTCATGTTTTTTCTGGGAAATATTAAGGCTGCTGGGATAAAATTACCATTGGAACTCATGCAGCAAACAACGGTTACATGGGATCCCCTTTCGGCACTAGTTATGGCTCCTACTTGCTTACGACCTGTTGTTGCAAATATTTTTTGAGGCTTTTGCACAGCAGAGAGTGCTGATTCATCGACGTTATATATGTTAAGTGGGTTGATATTTTCTTTTTTAATCACCTTTTCTAGAATCTTAAAAAAACGAGCAACTTGTGGTTTGTTGAAAGCCTGGGCTCTAGCAGCAGATGTCGCCTCTGGCTTACGTAATGCTATATCCGGATTTCTTCTTCGGAATTCTCGCAGCCAATCTTTTCCTGCTGTTTTCTTCTCACGGATAAGTTGTGTTGAAAACCATTTTTAAAAGCTAACTGGTAGGCCAAGCTTAACACATCCTTCGTTGTGAGGCCAAAAAATCTTGACTCTAGAAGTTTTAGATGTTCAACTAACTGCCGTTCTACTTCTGGTGGAAAAGTAGGTTTAAATCTACCGAGGCGTTTTTCCCCGTCTTTATTGTTTTATTTGTTTTTAAAGCATGTCTTCGTAGGGTTGCTTGTCGTACCCCGTAAGTCTTAGATGCCTTTAACCAGCCCATTTCACCATTATTGACCGCTTCTATGGCTTTTAACGTCGAATCTGTACTCCATAACTGCCTATTTGTCTTTCTTTCGTACAATCGGGGCATGACAATCTGTAATTGCAATACTTACTTGTTATTACAATCTGTAATAACAAATAAAAAAATTATTTCTATAAGTCGGGCAAAATGACATGCTATGTCATTTTAGCCGACAACGCACTATGTCATTTTACATGACTAGAGAAAACAAAAAAAAATTTTTCTAATATTTGTCTTATTCCTCTTGTAAATCTCTTATTACTAAATGTTAAAAAAAATAGTTTAAATAATCAGTTAAAATAAAACAACTTACCTAGCGAAATGTTGTCTAGTATTATAACCAAATTAAACAAAGCGCGAAAAATATTTTTGCACCACAAATTTAGAAATATCGAGCGTACACCGCCGTTAGTGAGCAGAGACAAACTGAAGTGGTTGGAACTTGTTACAGTGTTGCCAGATGATTGGGTGAGAATTATGGTACATTCTGGCCAAAATTATGGAATTTTGTACAAAATTATGGTACAATCATACAATTCTGTCAGTACACAACCTTTTCCTATGTATGACATCAGGTCAAAGTCGCGCCGTCGCCATACTTATAAAATGTGTTTCACTTTGTTGATAATGGATTATGAATTTAATCAAATTTCCTATTCTGATCATTTCTTTTAATTAAAAGAACGATTTCTAGTAGAAATAAAATACTTTTTTAACAAAGATAGTCATTTATTGAAAAATTAACAAAACATTGCACTCAAAATCTAAATTAAAAATAGATAAACATTAACACAAATACATATACAAATTTGTATATTGTAATATTTGTATTTGTAATTTTAACCAACCCTGAAACGACTTATCTAATTCCCAATCCTTTCGATAGCTTTGGGGTATATTTGTTCGTCTATTTTTATTTCCAAACTTCACTTGTTTTAAGTTTCGTTCACTATTTTTATCTTCGGATTCAGAATCATAAATATTTATATGTTTTCGTTTTAAGCCGGAGTTGGAGGTCATAATCTTTAAATAATTATTGAAACTTTATTCTTTAGTTCTATTTCACCCCCAACCCCCAACAGCCAAAAGCAAACAAAAATAATAACAAAACAACTTAACCTCAAATAATAAAAACAAATGACAGACTGTTGACGTTGACGTTTAGAAGGGTTGTGTCTTAATGTAGTTGTATGTTTAATGGGATTTTTCATGTACATTTCGCATTTTACTGCGAAATTGTTCATATCATATTAATATAAAAAACAATCATAGAAATTTATAAAACCCAAAAAAAAAACAAAATTATGGTACAACTATAGTACATTTCTGATTATGGTACAAATTATGGAGCAAGCTAAAAATGTTGCAAAATTATGGTACAATTCCATAATTATGGTACGTCTGGCAACGTAAATAATTTATGATCTAATTTAGCGCATGCGTATATTCTTACCACGTTAGCAAGTTACATATAATAAGTATGTCATTTTACCCCACTATGTCGTTTTGTACACCTTTCCCCTTCTTATCTAATGAAAAGTTTTTATTATTCTACGTTTGTGAGGACGGTTGTCCCTTGCTAGCTATGATGTTATGACAATATTATCGGTATTTACTTGTGAAAAGATCGGCTTAAATCGTCTTTTTCCCATGGCATAAGTATTTACTATTGTAACAGTTCACAAAAACACTGAAATGACTCAACCTTTTTCCTTTTTCAACTAAAAACTAAAGAAAAAATACAGAACCTGACAAATAGTGTAAATATAAGCCGTTTGTCAAGATGACACTTCGCAAGATGACATCAGCTTTTGCCTGCGGTGTTACTATTTTAAATTTTTTAGAAGCGGTTTTAGGAATAAAAAGTTAAATTTTTTTTTGCTTTGAAAATGTAATTTTTGCGCTCAAAATAACATATATCTATTTCTACTTTTTATTTTTAATCGAAAATCTAACATCAAGTTAAATTAACATTATTATATGTGTTGATAAATAGCTGAAAATTCCTCTTTTGAAAATGCGCATAAACTTGACAACAGAGAATCGTTGGATATGTTTGTAAACAAAACACCCCCCTTGCCCCTGTGAACATGTTGAACCCAAACAAAGTTGTTGTTTACTAGTTTTAGCCTTTCATTATTCTAAGTGTGGCAAATAGACTCTTAAACAACAATCTTACAAAAGGCTTTGCAGAAATCCGTATATAGATCACATTTATCTGTGAAACATTTTCCAATCCTCAAATAAATATTTTGAATTAATTCATTTATTTAATTGGTTAAAACTGAAAGATATCTAATACTAATGGTCACTCCATGATAAAAATTATAATCTTTGCTCTAATTATGAAAAATGACAAATTTACTGTTGCTAGGTATATAAAAGGTTTGAAAAAAGTTTTAAGGAATAGTCACTTTTAATATAGTAATAAAATTATGGGTTCACACATTTAACATCTCGTAAAAATTGTAGCAAAATTTAACATTTTTACGCTGCATTTGTTTGATAATAATTAATGTGAGTTAAGTAAGGATACGTCAGAGTTTTTAAAAAACGATAATTAATTGTAAGAAAAAACTTGACAAGTATTTAGTTATTTACCTATGTGGAAACTATTAGCTTTTTAGACTGCATATTGACCTAATTGTAGTCACGTTAGCTTTGAAGCTTGTATAAGACAAGAAAATTGTTTCATTTTAATAAAAGCTGTTGTAACTGAGACCTTATTTACAAAGGATTCACGATGAAAGGAAGAAATTAATTTAAAATTCGGGTATTTTTTCTTCTTTTATTTTTTGGACAAATCTCTTGTACATTTTTTGAAATAAAATATTTTTATACATTGTGCCTCGAGTACAGACTATGGCGTTAACATTCATTTTTTTAAATAAGATACTCTGTATATTATGTCGTTTTATAATTCTGAATACTTTTTATAGTAATACTTTATATAGCAAACCATATGCTTAAAGTCAATGGTTTGTCAAATATGACGTAACTTGGCTAACGAAACATGAAATTAAAACATACAAATTTAATCTAGATTCATTGCAACTAATGTTTAATTTATCGTTCATTTGATCAAATGCGTCCTTTGCATTGAAAATTTTTGTTTACAGGGTTTTGTTTGTCTTAAGTAGAAACGCTGACGGCAACATTAATTTTTTATGTGATTTTTGACAGAGTACGTAGATCTTATTGTTTTCGATCAGTTTCCAATTTTAGAACCTACTTGATAACGGTTTGTCACGCATTTGTGACAGGGCCTTTTTTCCCGCTAGGCCCATTAGGCCTAGGCCTAGGCCGAAAATCGCTGTGATAATAAGCAAATTTGCATTATTTTATTTCCTACAAGTACCCTGTACTATAAAATAATATTTTAATTAAAAAAAATTAAATTTGATAAAAAAATGTTTGGGTATAGAAAAATGATATTTCATCCGCATTGAACAGAAGTTCGGCGTAAAGCGGCGGTGCCTTTTTAATTTTATATTTATGACCCAAAGTGCGTTGCGTTAGTTTTTCTTATTCAAACTGGGAGTAAATAATTTGTAGTGCTTTTAGTTATAACTTATTTCAAGACAGTAATACTGAAAACAGTTCCTCCAGTCTATGTAGTGGTACTTTGATGTGTAGTTTAAATAAAATATTCTGCTAAGCGAACCAGCATTTGTCAGAACGTAAGTTGTTTTTTTATATTGCTAATTTAAGTTGTTCTTTTTTTTTAACTCCACCAACTTCATATTAAGTCAGTAGCGGCTCGTGGTCTATGATAAAGAGGGTACAAATTAGTGTAAATTTAAATCTATTTTTAATTATTTTTCTTGTGCAACTACCATACATTTTCTTTTGGTTACGTAGCTGTTTTAAACGTAGAAGAAAAAAATATGAGAAGGCATCAAGTAAAAATAGTTTAATTTTTTTTTAGACAGAAAATAAATTTATAAATAAAAGTAATAGTATTTTTTAATTCTTGCAGTTTTTTGACGTCCATTGTCCTGTTTTTATTTGAAGAAAATTTATAAATATCAGCCTTATTAAAGTTTGGAATATCCTGTTTAAACTTATTTTGAATAGATATAACATTGCTAGGCTAGGGCTGTCAGTCTTTTGTTTGATTTGGTTTGACGTTATACGATAAAATATGAGACTTAGATTTTAGTTGATCAATAATATTAAATGGTTATTTTAATATTTTTTTCATTTATTTTGGGGGTGCACGTGCACATGTGCTCCTATGGTAGAACCGCCACTGTATTAAGTAAACTTAAGTATCATTTAAAATGTTGACTTACCCATTTTAAATTTTAAACTGAGTAATATTAAACCAGTATACTTAACATTAGGTCGGTGAAAAGGGACATTAATGAGATCGATACTAAATAAATAATTATTTTAGAAAAGACCCTTTGCCCTAATTATGAAATACAAACATTTAAGTGGTAGTGAAAAACGAAAACAACGCAAAGTAACAGAAATTGAACAAGAAAAACAGCAGGGTGTAATTTTACAGTTTCTGCGACCCTCTACATCATGTAATATAGAAGAAACTCCTTCAACCAGCACCGCCAGTAAAATAGAGTTATCATCAGCTGATGCAGATATTAGTTTCACACCATTTCCAGAAAATGAAGAGCAAACTACTCTAAATACATCCGAAACTGTTCATACTGTTCGCAAAAGACGGTAGCTTGTTGTCATGATGGTAAATCATCTACAAATCAAGATGACTTCTTTTCTACTGTTCCTACCGATATTGCAGATTGGCCAAAACAATTGAGTTTAATTTTAAAAAATTATTTTGTAGATAATCCACCTGAACAAAACATGGATAAAATAGAAAAATGTGTTAAGCAAGTGGAATCAAACAAAACTAGAAAATTTAAATATTCAGCTTTTTATAAAGTGAAAGTAAACGGGGAAAAAGTACTTCGTGAATGGTTAGTTTATAGTCCAAAATCTGGCTTGGTTTATTGTTACGTTTACAAATTGTTTGCTAACAAAACTGTTAGTCTTAGTGATGACGGTTATAAAAATATTAGTTAAAGCTTTAAAAGTCATGAATCTTCACGCGAACACATTACTTCTATTGGAACATTGGTGAGCAGACGTCGATTGGAGGGACGTATTGATACAGAAATGGAAAAATGGTATCATGAAGAAAAGAAATATTGGAGAAGCCTTTTGCAGCGAGTAGTGGCAACTATTAAATTTCTTGCAAAAAACGTATTAGCATTTTACAGCTCTACAAACCAAATATTTGACAAGGGCAATGGGAATTTTCTAAGTCCTTTAGAATTTCTTAGTAAATTTGATCCATTTTTAGCCGATCATTTAAAAAAATATGGGAACCCTGGTAGTGGTCAAGTAGTTGACTCTACACCAGACATTTCCCATATCGATCAATTAACTTTAATTGTAAGGTATGTTCTGTGAGATGGAAAACCGGTCAAAAGGTTTTTGGGGTTTGTGCAAATTTTTTCACATACTGCAGAAAATTTGGCAAATGTCATTATAAAAGAACTCAAAGATCTCAATATTCATATAAATTATTGCAGAGGACAAAGCTATGATAATGCTTCGAATATGTCTGGAAGATATAACGGAGTCCAGGCGAAAATAAAAAATATTTCAAATAGTGCTCATTTTGTACCCTGTTCCAGTCATCAGAAAATACCTACCACGATTATTGAAGCCAAAGATTTGCTTAAACAAATAAATACATTCGAGTTTGCTTTTATGACTATTATCTGGAGAAAGATTCTAGATTCTAGAGAATAAATGCAACAAGTAAATCGCTACAAGAAATCGACACAAGTTTGACTGTTGCTTGTAGTCTTTATGACAGTTTGATTCAATTGATCGATCATTTAAGAAATCAATTCAATGATATTGAAAATGAGGCAAGAAAACTTCAGCCAGTGATTATAAAAATTAGACTTCTAGAAGTTGGAAACGAAAAAAAATTGCCGATGAAGGTCCGGCAGAAGATGTTTCATTTGTTAAAAAAGGTAGTGAAGACTTCAGAATCAATACTTTTATTCCAATATGCGATAAGGTAATTACAGAATTAACAAAAAGAAGAGACTCCTACACATGTGTGAGTGATATTTTTAATATACTTTTCATAAATTTTCCGGGTTCAGATCAAATAGTCCGAAACAATTTGAAGAATATTGAGGGCGGAGCTTTATGCAAAAGATATTGATGTGAATGAATTGCCTGACGAACTTGCACAATTTAAACAACTGTGTAATTCTAACAATGTACCAAGAAATCCAAAAAATATGTTGCAGTTTATTATAAACTCAAACATATTATCAACATTTTGCAATATCGAGATTCTCCTTCGAATATATCTTTCAATCCCAATAAGCAACGCATCAGGTAAAAGATCATTTTCAACTCTAAAAAGAGTAAAATCATACTTAAGGAACTCTCTAAGTCAAGAAAATTTGTCATCATTAGCTATTCTGACTGTAGAAAGCGACATATTCAGTACTGTAGATGTAGATAAAGTTATAGACGATTTTGCCGAACTAAAAATCCGAAAACGTAAAATGTAGATATTTAATATGTTTATGGTTTTTTAATATATTTTTAGTGTAGTTTTTTCAAGTTTATTTTTTTGTTGTTTCTTTGATGTACTTACGAGTATAGGTATATTAAGAATATTTGATTGTTTTTAATAGACAACGTTTTCAAGGAATGCTCTTTTTCCTTAAGCTTTTTATAGAAATTTGTTAAAATAAAACTTCTTTTTTTTAAATATGATAATTATTGGTTTAATTAGTCACTTTACATAAAAAAAAATTCAGTTCCTTTGCTGTATATTTTTGAAGTGAAAAAATTTTGAATTATTTATTAATTAAGTAATTATAACGTACATAATATATGCAACACATACTACATAGCTCAGTAATTTAATAAATTTGCACAGACCAAAGTTTGATCTGTGCTAATAAACGGCATATTTATAAACTGTATAGTTTTTTTTGTTATTAATTTATTAAAAATTAAAAATAATATGACTATTGCTAATATCATGTTATCTAAAAAATTATGGTTATAATGTGTTTAAAAAGGTTGGAGAAAGGGGGGGCCCGATATGTTTTATGGCCTAGGGCCCACCTGCCTCAAAAATAGGCACTGATTTGTGAGTATAATTGTCATATTAATTGTCATTTCACGCATCATTTAAAAAAAATTATTTATCTGAGAAACAATGAATTTAAATACTCAAGATGATTGGTTCTGGAGACCAGGTTCCTACACAACAAGAGTACTACCTGGACTTTCTACAGTTCGAACTTAGTTACAATACCTAGTATCAAAATAATATAATTTTCTTGTCTTATACAAGCTTTAAAGCCAACGAGACGACCATTATGTCAAGATGCAGTCTAAAAATCTAGTAGTTTCCACATAGGTAAATAATTATAATACTTGCCAAGTTTTTTATTATAATTAAATATCGTTTACAAACTTTGATGTATCCTCCTGACTTAACTAACATTAATATCGAACGAAAGCACCGTAAAAATGTTAAATTTAGTTACAATTTTTACGAGATGTTAAACGTGTGAACCCATAATCCACAATTTTATTATCATATTAAAACCGAATATTAGTTGAAACTTTTTTCGAACGTAATAGTAAATTTTTAATTTTTTTAGACTGAATATTTTAATAACTTAACAATTCATTGGACTTTTTTATGTTTGGCGTCACGTCTACTACACCGATCATATCTACAATTAATTTTTTTTTAATAGACTAAGTAAATAAATAAAAATTACTTAAAACATCATCCCTGTTTTCTGCTACATCGGTTATAGGTTTTAAGAATGTACTTACCAGTACAATACAGAGCCCTGCAAGGAATGTACATATCGAAGAGAGCAAAAAGCACCAATACTTTCTGGTATCCAAGCAAGCTTCAGGTTGTATGGTAGGGTGAAAAGTGGCATTAGCAGCCAGCAGTGTGCTGTTGAGGGCGGGCGAGGGCGACCTCAGGCCGCCCCTGCTCGCGTCCTCGGACGTCATTCAGACGCCCGCGAAGACATTGGGCGTCTCCGTGGTCGTTCTTAGGAAGGCTCCGTTGGGAAACAGAACATAGAGAGCCCAACGTCTGATTATTCTGTAAGCCTAAAATAAGAATCTTAATTTTATAACTTTTAACATGAACAGTTCAGTCAAATTATAAAAACGTTTTAATGAAATAACGTTCTTTAAAAAGCATGAATACAAAGTTGTAGCTTCCATTTCTGCTAGATAATATCTTTTGTTGCCCACTTTATGGATAAGATTGTGTAGACACTGCCGAGGCATGTAATAAAGTCAGCAGTAAAGCAAGGGCTTCTGAATAACGCATGGAATATTACTATAGAGTATTTTAAAATTTACTGTAAGATGTAAAAATTGTAATAAAGGCTTAGACAAAAACATACGGAACAGTTCTTTATCATCAGCAATATTCTTAGTATCAATTTTATTATTATTTATTTTATGACTTATAATAATCGGTTTTTTAAGATTTAATATTGCAATGATTTCTTAGGACGATCGCATCACATCGCCGTTTTAATTTCGTTCTTCAAAACAAATTTTCAAACATCCTTTCATAAATAATGTGGAAATATGAATCACTACTCATTAAATAAACTTAAAGCATAATCTAATATTTTAATAGCTTTTGTCAAGACTTTGTTTATGCTCTTTTGTAACGACCATTCTGAACTAAAAATTCAAAAACGATAAGATTTGATTGATTTTATAAGGTGTTTGCATTAACATGAAACATTAACATAACCATGAAAGTTGGCAAGTTTAAATATCGAGTTATTTTATAAGACTATACACGTCTTGTAAGATATATAAGAAAACACCTATAGAAAATATAATTATGAAAATAATAATTACCCTATAAAAAGTATATTTTATCTTACACAAGGCATAGCATAATTTTATTATAGAATAACTTAAAAAATCATTGGACTTTTTAGTCTTTGGCTTCTTCTTTACTACTATACAAGGACCAAACCTGGTTTATTATTGATTGTTTGTCTGTTCTTGTTTAACAGATTATCTAAATGAGCAAAAATTACTCGAAAATAATGCCTCCCATATTAAGACATGAAGTATGTTTTTTTTAGATTTCAAAGATTGAAGATTCAATATTATTTCTACTCCTGCTAGGTTCTTACGCATATTTAACTTGGAATAACATTATTTAACAAATTCAATTTGTATTCATTTTAGTCAGTCTTATCATGTTGAGCAATACACATAACAATCTCAAAGCAGGTATATTTTGTGTTATATTTGTACATCACGGTGTAAAACTGAAAGTGATATAATCACACATAATCTCATATTCCTCATTTAATTCAGAGTTCTAGCTTCATAATTAATAGAAAATATATACAGGGTGTTTCATAATTAGTAAAACAAACTTGGAAGGGTTGTAAAGGGCCTCAAAATAAGCAAGTTTGCGTCATAAACCCCTATTCGAAAATGATTAGATTTTGAGATACAGGGTGATAAAATTTTAAGATAAAATCTTATTTTTAACATTAACGATGGCAAAAATTCACTTTCTGGTACCGAATTCTACATTAAAAGCAAGTATGTTTTTCCGTATAATAAATACCGTAAATATTACCAAACGGATAAAACTAAAAATTTTAATTTTAGCGAGACATAAATTTCGAACAATGGATATATTTTTTTTTATGCGAAAACGATACATCGTAGGAAACAAAGCCAGGAGACAAAATTTACTCTAAATTAAATGAGTATCTAAAGAATATTTTTTATTTGAAGAGAAAACAGTGGCGTACCATTTTTTTAAGAGTTTACTAGGTTCTAACGTCCATGCGGCCAAGCCATTCGAAAAATAAATACAGGTTTGTCAAATTTATCGTGAAAAATACGATTTTTTCTTAAAATTTTATCACCCACTATATGTCGGGTGACCCAGAAAAGAGGGAACACTTAATAACTTTTTTACTTTTCAAGATAAACAAATGAAATTTGGTATATCGACAGAATAGTCATAAGAGCATCTTTTGACATATTCCATTGTTTTCCACCACTTCCGGTTTAATTCATTTCCTTGACACTAACTTTCTTATTTTAAATGGGACACTTGGTATATTATTGCGTATTTCGATAAAAAATAATATTCTGAAAATAATGATACTGTATTTTCGACTCTTACTTTTATTTTATACTAAATTATTTTTTTAAATTTTAAAATAGGTTGCCATGAATGCGTTGAAAGTTTTAATTTTTGATCAAGTTATCACGGAAAAATAGTTTTCATTGCATTTTATGACTTAAATCTTTTAATTTTAAATTGGTTGATAAATAACGAACAGGAAGTATTGTAATGACACTCCTGTGTATTTTTTTCAAGTGACATATAATTAAAAATTAAAACTTACAACGCATTTATGGCACCCTATTTTAAAATTTAAAAAAATTATTTTTTCTATTGGTATAAAACAAAAAGTAGGAAATACAGTATCATTATTTTCAGAATATTATTTTTTATCGAAATATGGAAAAATATACCAAGTGTCCCATATAAAATAAGAAAATTAGTGTCATTTTCTGTTAAACCGGAAGTGGTGAAAAACTATAGAATATGTCAAAAGATGCTCTTATAACTATTCTACCGATATACCAAATTTCATTTATTTATCTTGAAAAGTAAAAAAGTTATTTAGTGTTCCCTTTTTTCTGTGTCGTCGAGCGGAACATAGGAAAACCCATGTAAATTTTAAGGGGGTCAATTATTGGCTTCCCTGTACATTTTATAGAAAAAATATAAGATAACTTTTTGAAGAGACCAATCTGGCAAACCCTTGTGCAAAGTTTCAAAAAATTTTAATAAGCGAATCTTGAATTATTCAATTAAATGTAATTTCAAAATTAGCAAATTTTCGGTTCAGCTAAAACCAAACGGGCACCAGTAAAATGAATATTGTCACTGACGTGAGGAACAGTGTCAATAAATCAGTGACAGTCGATATTTGAAAACAAGTATGAATTATTCAATCGACGAAAAAATAGCCATAATTAAGTGGCATTATGCGGGAAACAGTTTAAGAGCAGTATCTGAAATGTTTTCAGTTTATTTCTGGCTGGTGTCTGGTTTTACCTGAACCGAAAATTTGGTAATTTTGCAATTACATTTAATTGAATAATTGAAGATTCGCTTATTAAAATTTTTTGAAGCTTTGCACGAGGGTTTGCCAGATTGGTCTCTTCATCAGTTAAGATTTTGTTGTAATATTTGTCCTGTCTCAATCCTTTTGATTCAGAGATTCAATGGAAAAATCGAGCTTTAGGTCATGAGTAGTATAGATAACTACAGTCAGTCATGTGGGCATGTTTTAATATTAACAAGTAATAAACTAAAAGGCAGAAGAGCACAGTATCGTCTCTGAGGATAAAACAGCAGAAATCAGCCTTATACATTCAAATTCAATTCAATTTCATTCAATTCAAATATTTACACATTGTACATCTACTACTACTATTGTATTATTGTTAGCTGAGTAGATCAGCTAACAATAATATCCCTAACCATCTTAGAAATTGCTGCCTGTTTTGGAATTCTGTAGTTTGAGCTTCTTACATCTTGAGAATTGAGCTTTTGTAGTTTTCAATGCAGAAAATGCACGGGACTAAATAACTAGATTCTCATATTTTTAAGGCTCCTCCTCAGCTTGGGACTTTCGAAATAAAAAATGAATAAATAATTTTGCTAAATTTAAGGCTACACGGTAGGAACTCGAGCAACTTATTAAGACCACAAAACAGTTTTATGGATAACTTAGAGATGTTGTGAAACGCTTCAGATTGCTGATTTACTTCAATCTCTTTAGTAATTTTTCATATCTCATCCGCTATTGCTTGAGTTACTAATTTTTCGACTATTTACTTTTTAGTCCTTTATGTAATTCGCTTAAAAATTCAATTTTTAAGAGCACATTTTTCTTGTCTTCTGTCACTTTTGCAGCTAAAAAAACCAAATTAACTATTTCTCAATAATAGTTTATAATTTTCATTAACTCATTTAAGACATAAATTGAAACAAGGTACTGGGCCTAAATATAAAATAGTTTAACAAGCATATCGATACTGTATTACGTATTTTGTGACTGTTTAATAAAAGTTTTTATGCAATTGAGAAAAAAATTAAAAATAATTAACTTTAAAAAAATCGTTCACTATTAATAATCTACGTCCACCTAAATAACTTAATGATGGATGTCATACTCAATATAGTAATTCGCTGATTACAGATTCGTCGTTAAGATAATTACCGTTGCTAAATTTACCATTTAAATCGTTTTGAGTACAGTAGCAGGTGCATAAACCGGAACCTGTTTAAAGCTAGACTATGAACTTTGACAAGAGGAAAAAAATCTAAATGAAACTTAAAAAATGTTAAAGGAAACTTGCAATAGGTATGGACAGCCAACAGCAAATTAGTTATTTTGTTTAACGAACTTGCTCGGCTTACAAAAAATATGCAATAAATGATCGAAATTTGGTGGAAAATAAATCAACAAATCCCTACTACCTAGTTAGAAAATTCTAAAGTCATAGGATAAAAGACTTGACTGCTTAACAGGCATTTTAAGACTTAAACAACAAAAAAATTATAAATCATTTACTTGGGACAACTCGGTAATAAATCTGTAGTCCATTCCCATGCAAATGTATGAATTTCTTTTGGTTCGATTTCTTCTTTGGCCACATTTTCTTCACAAAAAATATCCTCTTGGAAGTACTATTATTATTACTAACTACTAACTATTATACCCGTCTTGCAGATTCAAAATGATTTGTTTCCACATCTCAGCTCCGTGGCTATTAATCATTATTATCTTTAAGAAATACTACAAGTTGAATATAATTGAAATGACGTAAGTACTTAAGTCCGTAAGGCTTATTCATTATATTCTACTTTAGTATAAGTAAAAGAGTATCCACTGAAAGAGCATCCTCTTATTGGCTTACCTTACTGAACACGTGAACTTTCACTATTTGATCTGCTATAGGAGTTGCATTTTACTTACATGGTTGAATATTGAATTAGTAGCCATAACCTTAGATCTGACCTATAAATGTCCGGATTTTTAATGCTTTTGTGTGTACAGTGTATTAAATTAGTTTATTTGCGGGTGCTTCTTTGTTAACTTTTTTTGACATATACATTGCATCAAAATTTTATAATAGCATATACCAAACTTTTAACACCTGTGGTTCCCTATATTAATTTAAATATAAGCCTATTAAATTTCAAAAATTAAAAACTGAAAAAAGTTTATCACGCTTTTTGATATGTAAATGTTTTCATAAGTTTACTGCGTTCTACTTGAGATGTACCAGATTGCTATTTTTAAAACTTTATATTATAAGTTTTATGATTGACTGTAGTAAATAAAAATTTAGAGCAAAAAAATAAGCCTTCTTATTTTTCTTTTTATCTTTAAAAATTCATAGGAAAATTTTGGCAGATTTTAAAACATAGATGTCAAAAACAACAATCTCAATATTCATATGAATATAAGGAATTATATATAATAATATAATAATAATAATATAATTATATATAATAATATAATATATTACCAAATTATTACGGCGTAACTGTTTGGAATAATAGACTTATAACTGACTTATAACATTTGCGACTTTCTTTAGTAGGCTTTCTATTTTCTTTACCAGTGAAACAAAACTCATGTTATGAATCTATTGCAGTACATATTTTATGTTTTTTTTTTAAATATGTTAGATTGTGTTCCATTTTTTATACTATGTACATGTAGTGAGGTCTTGCTCATTTTCAACTTGTTTCAGATAATGTAATTAAATGGAAATATTTGCTTAATAAAATCGTTTCATTTTGATTCATCTGTAGATGATATATTCTTTTTCAAAAATCAATATGCTTCAACCTATCTTTATGGAGATATTCCATGAAAACCACATTCATTATTTAATCCAAATTGCATTTAAAACTTTAGAAAATACTAACGCGCCTCATTCACAATTTTTTCTTGGAAACTGACAGACCACCTAGTACAATATCAATAATAGGGTAGTAATTAATATTAGGGAATTGAATTTACAACTAATTAACAATGAATATTTACATAAAATATTATCAAAAGTAAGAGCTAATGCAGTTGGTGAAGACTGCCGGAATGTGGTTGGTAATGCTATTAATCCTTGGGTTTAAACATTCTATTGTTCAAGGAGAAAAAAGCTATTATAAAGCCATTAGGTAACATATCTGAACCGAGAGTGCTAAAAAACTTTTGAAATTTATCGTTATTCGCCAAATTGAATTTTTTGTAAAACACAACAAAATAACAGTTAGTCGAGAGTATTTATTTAAATTACTAAAATATTTTAAGTAATTTTTCATATTTTTAGTCATCTAAGAGATTTTGAATATCCACTTTTAATTATGTAGCAGAAGTCAATTATTTTGCAGATGACTCTCATCTCATTACCGTAAGTATAATACTCAGGAAACCAAAGAACGATCTACTTCTCATGTAACTGAAATATTTTATTACACTAAAAGACTAAATTTAAAATTAAATGCGGTGAAATCTCAAATTATAATAATGGGAAAAGGTGTAAAGGCTAGAGTGCCAGTGAATAGTCATTTAATATTTTCATTGACTCAATTATTAGACTTAGAAAGAATTAAATATTCTGATAGGTATCGTTAAAGATTTAAATTCATATTTCTTCTATAAATACATAAATAAGTTTAAGTCTTATTATACGCTCAATTATTAAAAAAAACGTATTTTTTAAATTGATATTTATTTAAATAGTGATGGGATACTAATAAATAGTGAATTCATAATTTTTTACAACAAAATTAGTAAAAAATTATGAATTCGTCAAAACAATATGGCTCATTGTCCTGGGTAGTAAAAAATCTATTAGAAAAATTAAACATTCCGAACAAAAATAGCATACTACCAGACCTAAATCAAGAAACACTTTTAAATATGTTTAACAGTTGGATGAAACATAGGTTCAGTTTTATACATAGAATTTTGACAATCCTCCACTAACAAAAGTTGTAACTTTGTCTGGAAAATAGGGTTGGCAAGTGGAGTAAATGGAAAACATTTTGTTATACCGCGACATAAAACTGCATCATCTCAGTGACCGTTGCCGTAAAAATATTTAATCAATTATAATACAATGTTTTTCTATTGGTCTTTGAATTGCAAAATGCTTATGGTTCATGATAAGTTGCTTTAAAGTTAAAAAAAGACGTAAAATAAAATAAATAATAAAAACAGAAAAAAATTGTAACTAAAAAACTATTTCATTTTCATTGAAGATACTGTAGGATGCGAGCCATAAGTATATTCTTGTTTTATTTAAACAATAATTTATAGGATTATGTAGTAAAAGTAAAATTAAGACTAAGTATTAGTTATAAATCATTTATGAATCTTTGCGCAATAGGGTTTGTTTTTGTCACCCTTATTGTTATGTGTTGTTATATACTCGTGATGAGATCCTTTTTTGGCAAACTAAATCGTATGAATTTTTAATTTAATTGCTTTTTATTATTTAAATAATTTGTTACAGGGACCAGTTAACAAGATACATAAATAACCACAAAATCTTGTTTCGGACCAATCAAGTATTAGTTAAAAAAAAAAACTTTTGTTTAAATTTTCCTGTTAGCTGTTTATAAATGTTATTTTTTATTTTATATTTTCATGGTTAAATATAAAATATCATTTCTATATAGAAATGTACATATAAACTACCTAATATACAGTGGTGGCCAAAAGTATGGAAACTTTTTCAAAAAATGCAGAAAATATCGCAATGCGAAAACTCTCAAAAATAAAAGAATGTTGTTTATTAGTTTTGATGAAAGGAGTTATTTCTCTGTGGCCAAATATATGGCAACCTTTAATAAAATCATAATAATTGTTTCCTACAAGCTGTTTAACGGTACGATTTTGTTTGAGTGAAGACAGGCATCATGCCTAAGTGTAAATACTTATCTAGTGATTTAAAAAGTAAAATAGTTGAACTATACCAGAAGGGTTATAAACAAATTGAAATAAGTTTACATTTTAACATTTTAAAAGGCACTGTTTCAAAAATAATTAAAAAAATTGAAGAGAAAGGAAATCTTTCCTTGCTTGTGGGCTAGCAAGGAAGACCAAAAAAGTTGTCCAAAAGGGCTATGAAAGTAATGAAAAGAATATCGATGAACGACTCAAAGAAAACTTCTATAGATATTTCTGGAGAAATGAGTGAAATGGGGATTTCTGTGTCTGCTCGCACGGTGAGTAGAAGGCTAAATGAAGTGGGGCTTTTTGGAAGAGTTGCTGTAAAGAAGCCACTAATATCAAAGAAAAATAGAAAGGATCGCTTGAAATTTGCACGAGATCATCTTACCTGGTCTCACCAAAATTGGAATACTGTATTGTTTAGTATGACGAAAGTAAGTTTCAATTATTTATTATTAATGAAACTTACTTTTACATTGAATTTTGAATTATATTATTTTTATATTATTAAAACTAGTTATTGGGAGTGACGGGAGACGTTATGTCCGGCGACCAAAACGTACAAGGTACAGCCACAAATACCAAATGCCTACGGTAAAACATGGTGGTGGAAGCGTAATGGTGTGGGGTTGTTTCTCCCGATCAGGTGTTGGCCCCCTGGTTAAAATTGATGAAATAATGGACCGTTTTCTATATAAAGACATAATGGAGAACAACATGTTGCCTTATGCTGAGGAGGAAATGCCATTGAGATGGTTGTTTCAGCAAGACAACGACCCTAAACACAAGTCCCAATTTGTGAAAAACTGGTTAAATGAACAGAGAATTGCTTTAATGGATTGGCCTTCACAGTCCCCAGATCTGAATCCCATAGAGAATTTATGGGATCATTTGCACAGGATTTCGATTTCAAACAAGACTCAACTGTGGGAAATACTGTAAACTGAGTGGGCTGCCATTTCCAGTGAAGACTGTGCAAGACTTGTCGATTCTATGCCAGGAAGATGTAGAGAAGTAATAAATTCGGAGGGATATGCCACAAAATATTAGCAGATTTTAATTTAGATGTAATTTATATAAATAACTTCAGTCTCAGAAACTCTTCAGTTTCCAAACTTTTGGCCAAGAAAATATGAATTTTATTTCATTTTCTTTTTATAATATGTTTAATTTCAAATTAATATGTTAAGTTAGGTAATATATTATATATACTTTATCAAAATATCAGTAACTTTATTATAGTTCCTGGTTTCTTAAAAAAAATACAAATTAAAAAAGTTTCCATACTTTTGGCCACCACCGTATCTCAGAAATGAAAGCTTAAATAAAAATTTGTTAAGAGATAAAAAAAAATGTGACACTCTGTATAAAGGAAGTTTAATATTTTAATACAAAAAATGGTTAATGGATAACGTACTAAGTTGTAGTAGTATTTGTACGTGTATCTATTATTGTATTTTCTGTTTTCTTTTAGTTTTTAAATCCGTTATGTTAATAACCACTTTTAATATATTTTTTTTTATTGTTTAAAATAAATGTTTTTTTTTTAATTTATAATGTTTCTAAAACTGCATTTCTTTACTACCTTTTTTTTCACATTCAGGCAAACCAAGTTTCTGCTTCTAGCAAAACCTTGTTTCCGTCCAAGGAAAGAATTTAGAACTCAAGAAAAAATAGTTTCTTCCCCTGTTTAAAATTATGTGCTATTTGAGACTTATAGGAATTGTTTTTTAGTATATATTTTTTATCTATTATCTACAGACTTAAATATTGTGTAGCTTATTGTTACCATTTTAATAAATTTTACTATAGAATTTTACTATTTTTAGACATAGTCATTCAAAAAAAATATATTAAAATTATATATTTTTTTGTTATATTTGTTTTAATTATTAAAATAATTGAGTATTTATTTAAAGATAGCCAAAGAAAGAGATTTAATTTTAGATTAATTTTTTCAATTAGGTCATTATGAATTGAGTAATTCCAAACAATTCCCTATAAATACTACGATGAAAATGCAGCGAGTATGGAAAAAAGTAATTTTTTACGTGCAGTAGTTTTTTTAATGTACATTCTTCTGTAACTTAGGACCTTTCGGTCTTAGTCAGTGTGTAGGCCTTGGGTAGTCAAAACTATTCAAATCAGCTTAAATTCATTTTAAATATACAAAAATATTCGCTTATAGCTGCTTGGTGGAAAACACAAAAAAGCGGAAATAATTACTGGAATTTCAAGAGGGAAAGTGTGCTGCCTTGTAATTTCGCGAACACATGCAGTGTATCATAGGCGTTATCAATTCAATTTAAAACGCCTAAACATGTTATAAAAAAAAATAAAAAACTGTCGAGAATGTAAATAGGTATACTATATACTAAATCAACATTTCTGTGGAATATAAACAAATGTCGTTACAGTAAAAAAAAGTAATGTCAGCAATATCATCCTTTTTTTATTAAATATTATGTTGTATATGCTGGTCTAATGAAATGTCTAAAAAATTTAGCGCAGATTCAAAATTGAAATCCAATAAACAATGTATGGAGAGATATGATGCAGCAACACCTAAAAACCAGAAGCGACAAGAACTCTAGCATCAGTTAATGCCGAATCAATGATTCATGCTCACTCTTAAGGCTCACAGGAGAATGTTAAGATGTTTTTAATTAACAACAAAGTATTAAGGTTACCACTATTATATCTGTAAATTGTAAATTTTCTGTTATAAACTTGAGAAAAACGTTTTCATATTGTCCAAAATACCTTGTTAAAAAAATTATTACGAATGACATCAATTCCGTCACTGCCATCTCAAAATAGCGAATCACCCTGTACCTGACACTAGCTCAAGGCCTTTGTAGCCTCATTCTCGCGCAACGTTGTAACTTCGGTTCAATAAAAAGTTCCAAAACTACAGAACATCACAAAACATTTGAAAATTACGCAACTTATTGGCTCAGTTATAGGTTTTCCTATAAATTTTCCTATCTTTTAATATAAAAATCTACTCCACAGTCGTTTTCTCAAACAGCTCTAAGCTCAGCGACGCGCGTTAAAAAACCAACATAATACTACATCTTACTTACAAAGGGAAAAGCTGACTAAATTCACAAAAATTTAATAAAACACTCACGTTTTCATACACTTAGAATAAAGAACGGCAAGTATTATTTATACCTATATAGAAAATATCCACTATTTGGAACCAAAAATGCACAATCGCGATATAGTTTTTTGTGGAGAAAATGTTTTTAAGAGTCGCGCACCGAGATGTTGAAGCGTGACTGAGCGAACGCCCGGCAGATGTAGCGTCGGGACGCCGGCGCGACCCGATGCGGCAAATCGATGTATAAGTGCGGGCGCCACTCTCAGGCCCGACCGACAAATCGGACCAATGCAATGCTATTCTTCGGGAAGCTTTTAGGCGAATTGGAGAATTTATAGTTTCTCGTAAATAAATAAGGCACTCAGATATAAATATATTCTTTTGTTAGACAAAGATTATAATCGACTAGAAGTCGGAAGGATAAACACAGATTGGATTGGATTTGCTTAAATAAAAGTGAGTCATTCTTGTTGATGAGGAATAAGAAAACATTTTTGGAGTACATACATACGAATACAAGGTGTTATTATACAGGGTATATTAATTTATTGTCGATAATACAGCCATAAGAAGGGATCACTGCAAAAAATCCATTAAATTTTGTTTTAAATGTTAAAACTTTGGTAGTCACAAAATATTTTTTATTAACTTTTAAAAAAATATGGTTTTTGCTTTAAATAAAAACAATAGGCAATCAATAAAATATACAAAGACAATATATAGAGGGCCGTAGGCAACTATAACAGTAACTAATACTTTTACTGTTATAGTTGGTCCAAACTAAGTCGAAATGTCGATGGATTAATAATGGACATCCTATGGATAATAGTTTTGTGCAATCCAAGCGACTTCCAAAAAATGCTTTGAAAAGTATAATTATTATACCTATTTTTATAGATACATAAAATGTCTATCTCTGGTCAAAAAAATGTTCTTAAATATACCCAATATATGCAACAGATATGGCTATTATATGTTATAAAAAGTAAAAGGATATTCCTGGCATATATGAATATGCCAATTAAATATTCTAGGTAAATGCATGTTACCCAAAATGTGTTTGGCTATTTGAGTCCATAAATAAATAAATCAAAATCAAATATGCTTTATTTTCACATAACATAAAAATGTTATTGACAAAGCTGAATTAAATATATAGTAAACAAGGTGCACCCGGATCGCCAATCTCCAGTGCGCTGGGCACCCATCGTGTTGGAAGGTCATTTGTTCTTCATTGAGAAAATTTGGAACCCCGTTCAAGAGTTCGGCCAGATCATTTAATAAAAAATTTATATAATTATCCCCATTCAAATTATCCGGTTAAATAATGTGAACCAATAAGGGTATTACCAATTAGGCCTGCCCAAACGTTTACTAAGAATTTCCTTTGAAAGGACACGACTTTCTTCATTTTTGGGTTTTCTTCTTTTGGGGCTCAATAATGCAAATTATGAAAGTTGGTAATTCTCTCTGTTGAAAACTTGGATTCATCTGTCCACAGTATGTTTTTCAAGAAATCGCGGTTGTCCACGTCCATATGTAGCAGGAGGCGGCAAAACTGAATGCGTCTTTGGTAGTCGTTTTCTTCAAGATCTTGTACAGGAGTGTAATGAAAGGGATGCTTTCCATTAGCATGAAAAACAGACCTTCCATACACTTAGGTTTAGATTGGCAGCTACAGTCCGGATGCTCGTTGTGGGATCTTCGTCAAAAGCTTCCAGAGTTCGTTCGTCATCAGCAACATTACATTGTCTGCGATCTCCAGGTTCACGGCGATTTAAACTACCAGTTTTTCTTAAGCGTTTAAAGGTCGTTTCAAAAGTATGACGATTAGGCTGGCGTCTATTGAGAAAATGCTCTTGGTAAATTCTTTTTGCTTCTCGTCCATTTCCATCAGCTCTACCATATGCCATTAGGATATCGGCGTACTCCTCGTTTGTAAAGACACCAGCCATAGTAGGCAACAGTACCAATAAAACAAAGTTAACGAAAATGAACAACAAAAACAATATGCGTAGAGCGGAGTTAAAAATACGTGAAGTAGCGGAGAAAGACAAGTCTCGAATAAATAATACTCATATTATGGTTAGTGACAGTTCAAGGTAGCGGGGCACAAAGGGAGTGTCGATGAATGATAAAGGAGAGTATAGCGTAACAGGTTTAGCTGTGTTAGAAAGAGGCATAAGTTTATACCTGCTCAATTAGGTTGCTTTCAAGAAATTGGTTCACGCGTCCTTGAAGACAAACTTATTTGTTTTTCGTAAGTTACCTAATTATTTTTGTTACATGTGGCATCGTTAGAAAGACTATCAACTAGATAAGTTTTTTAACACATTTTAAAACCCCACAACTTTCTTTTATTATTATTTTTTACATTGTAAAGTTGAAGTAACATTTTTTTTCTATCGATTTGAGGAAGTTTGTTACTCCACTATTAGTTTCTCTTTAAATATTTTTCTTAGTTATTACTTGAATCTGAATGAGACAACATTAGTCTTTAAAATAAAATTAATTGTGCGCCATTTTGGCCAAAAATTAAAAAATAATTGAAGGTTAAAGTAAAAAAACAAGGAAAATCTAATAAAAAAATGGAAAAAATATATTACTCCTTAAATTTGAGGAAAAACAAAAAAATACTATGCGTTTTAAGCCAGTAACCTCACCTATTCACCATTTCCGTTTGGCTACTCACCTTCCAAACACCCTGTATAACATATGGCGCTAAACCAATTAACTTAATAAATGAAACAAAATTTTTACAATATAAAATATGCTGATTTATTAGATCCGAAGACAGGAAAATGGAATAGTTATTTATTAAAGCACTTGTAAACTATGAATTGTCTCCGCTGTCCTTTTGTATACTTAATTTTACCTTATTTACACTCACTTTGCTTCTTAGCGGGTAACTTTACTCACTTCTTACTACTAACTACTAACAATGGTGCTTACTATGTGGTGCTAATACTCTAATTACAATGGGTTAATTACTTTAACCTATTGTATTAACACTCGACGACCGAACTCATAACTAGGGACAATAAGACAGATAGCTTTAACTGGGTTTAGAGTATAAGGGTACTTACGAACCTTCTTAGGTCACTAAAAGTATAAACTTTAAAAAGAAACTTAAACTCAACGTGAGCAACTTCGGAGTGATCGCGACTACAACTCGCGACTCGACTCGCATACTACTTCTCGACGACAGTGCCTCAACTTGACTGTGACAGTAACTCAACTCGACTGTATACTGCAACTCTTGGACCAGTATTTGGCCATCAAGAGTCTGGAGAGAGAGAGTTGGCCATAGGGTTTAAAGAGTAAAGAGAATAGAGGTAACTCGTCAGCAACTTCTCAATTCGATCGCGACCACGACTCGCGGCTTGACTCACACACTACATCTCGGGGACAGTGACCCAACCTGACTTCTACAAAAACTGAGATCAACTGTATATTTAAACTTTGAGCGTGCAACCTTTTTACCAGCTTATTTTACTTAGTGGGTGTAAAGATGTTCAATAAGTGCATCTTTCATCAACAAGGGATGTGAAAACGAGCTTCAGACCTAAGAGCCTGACAGTTTCATGGCAATTTATGCGTTATAGTTGTTTTCTTTAAAAGTTTGAAACGTTTAAAAGTAACCACTTCAAATTGATTACTTTCTGACCTGTGGGAACCTTCTAGGGATCGATGATGTCCTTAAAATTATGAACATAGACCAATTAAAAATAAATACATCTCGATGACAGAAAAGGGTGTTGTTGGGTTATTTTCCAACACAAATAGACAATAAAAGAAACAAATAAGAACACATAAAAAATAAATTGGTCCATGAAATTAAAATATCAGAATTTATAAAACATTTAAATATCACATATTAAAGCATAATAAAAACCTTTAAAATAGTAGTAACTAAAATTGGTCAAAATCTGTGTCGTAATTAATTAATTCAACATGCAATAGCAATACTGTAAAAACCACATTAAATCAACTTTTTTTCGCACCAAATCTGAACCTCCTATAGTAAGTCAATAAAGTCAAAGTCAAATAAATTTAAAACTGGCCGTATAAAAAAGAAGTATTCTTTTATAGCGTAGTAGCCTTTTACAACTAACATCTTTCTTACCTCTCTCCTATATAACTAATAAGAAACTGTCTTACGAAAAGGCTGTGGAAGATGGTTAAATATATTTTTAATTTTGTAAAAAAATGATTTTTTGGTTAAGAAAGATGTAGGGATTCGTAAATTTATATTATATGAGGACCGAGTCAAGATTTTCTGGATAATAAAGTGAGCTTTGCAAGCACATGATACTTGAGATAAAAATATCTTAGGGCACGCTTTTGCAGCACAAACTCAGAGTTAAATAAATTTGCAGATGCGTGCCCCAAAAACAAATCCCATAGCGGAAGTGTGATTTTCCCAATGAAAAATAGGCGTCTTTAGCTACTAATATACCTACATTGCTTCTAATTGTTCATATAGCACAACATGCCAACTTTAATCTACTGTCAATAAGCGCATCAAAGAGTTTATTAAAATTATTAATAGTAACGATTTCTGAGCCCAAAGAAACATCTAAAATACATTTAAAATTTAAAATATTGGTTTTTGATGACATTAAATGATAATAAGTTGCTGTTACACCATCTTTTATTAAGACCAGCTAGAATGTTCACCATTCCTCGGACGATAGTATCTTTATTATGCCAAAGAAGAGTACTATCAAGATCATACATTTAGACAAGAACGTAGGTCATAAATATGTACTAGAATTGGTAAGGAAGTTTAAGGAAATAGGATCTGTTTGCAATGAAAAGTGTACTGAGGAAAGGGTTGTTAATGAAGCATACCAAATTGAGGTACTGGGACAATTCGCAATGGATCCAACATTATCTATCCCCAAAGTCGCAGAGTTAACTAATATTTCAATAGGTTCTGTACACTACATTTTGAAAAAAACTAAGTTTTTTCCTTACAAAATTTAAATCCTTTAACAACAAAGAGAAGACGATTTTGATAGGACAATTGAATTTTGGCAGCTGTATTAGTAAAAAACATCTGCTTCAGTGACGAGTCGGCTGTACAATGATGTATCATATGATGTCAGTTCCCATTTGACATATCAAGGTGACGTTAGCTGGAGGTGAGAAGGTGATTGAAAGAACATTGTCAAATATAAAATTAAACGTTCCTCTGTGTATCTAAATTGAATGCCAGCGGAAAGAGGATTTGATTGATTTGAACAATTGCATAGGGTTTTCATCAGCGCGTAAATGATTATTCTAAAAATTTGTTATAAAAAAATAAAAATAACATCTTCAAAGCAAAGAAAAAATTATTACCATTTTTATTCCTAAAACGGCTTCTAAAAAATTTGAAATGGCAACACCGCAAGCAAAATTTGTATTTACCTTCGGCATTTGTGAAATTCTGTGTTTCTTTTTTAGTTTTTAGATGAAAAAGGAGAAAGGTCTCATTTGAATGTTTTTGTGAACTGTTACAAAAACAGCTTAAAAGCTTGTGCCGCACGATGAAAAAAAGTCGATTCAAGCCGATGTTTTCACAAGTAAATACCGATACTGTCATAACATTCTATCAAGAAAGAACCGTTATCATGTACAACGTAGAATATGTGATCATAGAAATAGACCTGTAGTATTTAATTTTAAAATATGAATTTCGCGCCTTTAGATATAATGTCATATGTGATGACAGTTATTACGTTTTGTTAGGTTGGGATAAGCGATTGACAAGGAGAGATTATGACGTGACTCGATTATGGCGGGACGCATAAATTTATGTATTTTAAATTATGAATTTACAAGTTATGAGTTGTAATTTGTGTATTTGTTTAACCGAATAAAAGGCCACAGCACACTCAAATGAGTAGAGTTTATTGGTTCCCTAATTTTCAGGTGAAGATAAAAGATTATATTAAAAATTGTCTTAAGTGTATTTCTTATTCTTCAGTCCGTAAAAACGAAGGTGTGTTACATAATATCCCTAAAGGAAATAAACCCTTCCAAACCCTCCATATTGACCATTATGGCCCCTTAGAAAAATCTCCAGGTGGTAAAAAATATATTTTTGAGATTATAGATGGTTTTACAAAATTTGTTAAGCTCTATGATGTAAAATCCGCTAAAACTATAGAAGTAATTCATAAACTAGGAGAGTATTTCCGGGTTTATAGTCGCCCTTTAAGATGTCTGATCGTGGTTCCGCATTTACTTCTAATGAATTTTCTGACTTTTTAAAAGAAAATAATATTGAGCATGTTAAAATTGCTACAGGTTCTCTTGAATCGAATGGTCAGATTGAGAGAATAAATCGTGATTTAACCCCTATGTTAGCTAAATTAGCAGAACTTAAAAGTAAATGGTGTAAGTTTCTTCCAGAAGTTGAATTCGTGATAAACAATACTTGTTGTCGATCAATTCGGACAATATCTTCAATGTTACTATTTGGTATTAATCAGAGGGATCCAAATGATGATATTCGATCATTTTTAGACAGTGACATTAATTCTGATAGAGATTTAAATCAAATTAGACAAGATGCTATGGAACAAAATTCTAAAGTGCAAGCACAAACATATGCATAAACAATATTTTGACAAAAAACATAAGCAACCCTATAATTATAAAGTTGGCAATTATGTAATGATAAAAAATATAGATGTTAGTCCAGGCATAAACAAAAAACTTATTCCAAAGTTTCGAGGGCCATATGAAATTAAGAAGGTTTTAGAGAATGATAGGTATTTAATAACTGATGTTGAAAATTTCCAGTTAACTCAAAGGCCCTTCGAAGGTGTTTGTAGGCCAGAACATGAAATTGTGGTTGCATTGATATTATGATGAAATTTGATGCAATTACCTATTATCCCTTAATATTTTATGACTTCTAATTTTATGTACATATCTGATTTATGATTATGGTATTTCCATTGATGATTATGCCATTATGATTTTCCAATTATGAGATTAATATAAGTAATATTCCATTATGTTATACATTATTCATGTATTTAAGATTATGTGTGAGATTATGCTTTAAACTGAAATTATGTGCCTATTATTTATTATGGTTTTGATTATGTCTAAGTTATGTATTACATTTCTGATTATGTGTGATTATGATATCTTTTGTAATATTATGTTATGAGAAATTATGTATTATTATATAGAGTATGGCACCTTTTGACTTATGTATAAGGTTTAATTTTTATGTAGTTTCTATTTTTAATTGTTAAGATCGGGCCGATCTTTAGTCAGGCTAGGCCGAAACTGTAGTATTTAATTTTAAAATTGATGAATTTTTCGCCTTTAGATATAACGTCATTTATGTTAATAGTTATTACGTTTTGTTAGGTTGGCATAAGGGATTGACAAGGAGAGATTATGACGTGACTCGATTATGGCGAGACGCATTAATTTATGTATTTTAAATTATGGATTTATTAGTGATGAGATGTAATTTGTGTATTTGTTTAACCGAATAAAAGGCCATTCTACAGACCTTTTAAAATTTAGGATGAAAATACGCCCCCTGGTTGTCATTTTTAGAACTTAAAAATATTGTTGAGATTCTTCATGACTTAAATTTTTTATGACCGATTTACACTACCCCACGAACTTAATAAATATAGCTGAACTGCATAATATGGCCACCATAACCAAAAAATTATTGCTGCCTGGTGACAATAAAAAATATATAAAACTAATCAACTTGACAACGCTGAGGTTTGACATGGGATCTGTCACGAACTAAATTTATTTTTTTCATTGAAATTGATGGTTGTAGGTATTAATGTGAAAACACTTTACATAGAAGGAAAGTAAAAGCCTAAAAATGTAAAGTTGTTTGGTATATATTATATTTGTCAAAATTTATTTTGTGCAAAGGATTTATGTTACAATTTAATCTTAATAATCATAATAAAATACAAACCTAGTCTTAATTCTCAAGTTTAAAATGTACATAATAATAAAACAAAAACAAATGTAAATGATTAATAGATTATTTATATTTATTTTAGGTTGTTTTTGTTTATCATTAGACAATTGACGTGTCCATCGGTGACAGATGGAATATAACAAATATAGGGAACATTAGGGAAAATAACAAATACATCCCAATAAACCTAAATCAAATCGAATAAAATGACCTTAGCCGACGATTGAAATTTAAGAACTACCCTTCTCGTCGCGATTGAATTCGAAGTCGTGATCGTATCGAGATTGAGTCATGATTTTAGAATCCCTGTACATATTTTAAATTAATACATATGTATCTAGGTTAGAATTGTTGAAATGGGTACCTATAATGAAAACCAAATGATAGGGTTTCAATAACCTTTGTTTTTAACTAAATGTGTTAAGTAAACCCAAGCAAAAATTTAAATAAAGATCATGAATTTCATGGTATATTAGGATTTATAAGATTTAAGTTTATGAGAATAATACACATATTTTAAAGTGCCTGCACCTATCCCTTAATTGAAACTTTGTTTCATTTTAGGTGAGGATTACTTCCTTTCATAAGTTTTAACGAAGTTCAGAAACAAGTACCAGAAAAATTTTAGATCTAACGGAACTTTTCTAAATTCTTAACTAAATGTAAAATATTATTACTTTCTATTTTGTTTTTCTAAACATAACCTCGAAATTCCCAAAAACATTTATTCTTTTGTTTACCAATTGGCACAACTGAAATTTGTCAGAGTGAATAACATCGAAAGGACACAATCGCGCAAAATGGTGGCCACCTAGTAGTGGTCATTTACTTCATTGAATGGACAGTCCAGATATATTTATTAAGTCCGTACCCTACCCAAATAAATATTTCTTTTTACCCTCTGAAGTCTTACGACATGGCCGAGGAACTGTATTATTGACAGTATTATTGGGTCATCTGGCATAGACGAGGTGGTCTGTTAGAGACGCTATAATTTAAATGTAAATAATAGAAATGATAAACTGTATAAGGATTTCAGGAGAGGATTGACACTTAATGTTAAGAACATTCCAAGATAAGGAGGAGAGGGCGCAAAACACGGTATTTTTCCGTGCATGGTTAACTCCTGTAGAGTCACTACGACTTCTATGAAACATTGTTGGTCACAAAATAAGACTAACATCGACCCAAACTCTTCTCAGACTGCATTTGAAATAAAATTGAATTCTAAAGCATTGGGCAGCCAAAGGGGTTGTTATGCACATAGGTCTTCTAATAGACCCGTCGTGTCAGAGGCCAATAGGAAAAGCCAAAGGCACACCTGTAGCTAAAAGCAATACCACTGTGTTACCCAAATATTTGAACCTACCGCACGTGAATGCTGATCACTCTCCAGTATCTGTAGTTTCATTCTCCTCCCAAAACCACTGGCATTTGGGTTGTTCGCAATGCCTATGATGGCGTCTTAAAAATTAGTGTCCGGTTAAAAGACCTGTCATTAGCCGGATTTCGCGTGTCTGATAAGACAGTTGTATGGTAAGACAGGCAGAAGGCCCATCCATGTATGCCTTCGCCTGTATTTAAGTACTTTCGCGCATCTGTGGAGCATCCACTCTCCCACCAGACTCTTCATTAATGTAACAGCTACACATTTATGTATACCTATTATAGTTCGGGGCGAACTGGCCATTTCGCAAATCCCAGTCAAGCGAAGGAGCCTGTTTCCTCATTTCCAGCATAGCCTGAGTGGCCCAGGCAAGCTGAACCCTGCAACCTACCTTCACCAGTTCATCCAGGGCTTTTATGTACTCTAGTATAAGTTTGAAGGTCATCTTTTCGACAGACAGTATTATGGTCTTCGTAATTTAGGATTTTTTGTCCGCATTTCAATACAGCGTGGAAGACAGTAACTCCCCCAGCGAGTACGCTCTTTTGGTATATGGGGCTTTATCACAGAATCCTGCACCAGCTTTCTTGTTCATTCTGTAGCCATCTGTATACCAGAATCCGTGTTTAGCAATGTAGGCCTATTTGGAGTCCCGGTATTGCTCTCTGCCTCCCATATAGGTCACAAAAGTTGAAACCCTTACAATCCACTGTATCAGAGAACACATTCCTGTACCATAAGATCCAGGGACAGGAGGAGTAGCACGGTCTCAAGCGCATTGGTTGGGGCAGGTTGCATGGCCCCTTATATGCTTAGGCATGCACGGCGTTCGACTCTAACCAATTCTCAGTTAGGAATTATAGGAAGTTATAAAGCAGAAGGGGTAATAATGTAAATAGGTAATTCCATAATTAACAACAGTCAATAATTATTAAAATATTAGATTAGGTCGAATTAAAAAGGTTGCAGTCAAATAATTAAAAAAACACTTGATATTATTTTAACCTACTGTAGATGCAAATCTAGTCAGTTTTACGACTTTCGGTAAATCTAAATGCATGTAGTAAGCTCGTAGATTTTAAAAGCTCATATAGATGCCATCCATAAAAAAGATTATTCTTTCGAATAACAGATCGCAAAATTTTCATTATTGTATCGAGCAAAATAGCTTATGTTAGGCGCCGTTGTAACGAGGTATCATTTAACACCCTTTCAAATTTTTCCTGTTCGAAATTTTTCTCTAAAAAAAATCTAAATATCCTAAATAACCTGTTTCTTTTTTATTATTGACATTCCGTATAAATCGATATATACGAGTACGATCATGATAATGTGTGGTAGAAAAAATAATCACCGTGTGTAGTGACGACAGTCGCTCTACTTAATTCTAAATTAGAGATGTATATAGGTTAAACAATTTATAAAATACATGCTTTCAATATTTTCCTCCTATACCACTATCATAAATTGTTTTCGTTTCTCACTTCTTCAATATTTTAATAAGTAGAAGTATTTTCTTTTCTAACAAAGATTTGTTTACAATAGGCAATTTGTAACTTGTTTTTCTACGTTTCTCACTATTTTTAAGATACGCAAAACAATAGTTTTCATGATATCCACAAATTTCTTAACTGATTGTGCGATCACCGTTTATACCTCTGCATAATATTAGTATATTGAAATAAATTAGCATTTTGGTGATATATGCTGCGTAATTGCTATTATTTATGTTCCATATTTTAATGAACACAATAGTCCCTTTACGTAGCGATATAAATGTGTTATACCATCCTTATTTCCTTCCGCCCAACAAAAGAGTACGTAAAATAACTTAGTTCAGCACTTGTCAAGTTAGAGATTGGTTTATTAAGAAATGTATAAATACTGCTTTCCGAAACCTTATGGTATAAATAATAATGAAGATAACGTTCAATGGAAAAATATATTTACAACTTCGATTCACTTGTTTGACTAATAATTTTGTAAAAATATAATTCGATTAATAGTAACTTCTTCCCTACAAATTGCACAAGCCTTCTGGTAGTTTAATGAATCAAACAAGCAGTCCCAACAGAAAACATGCCCACAGGGTGTTGCAGTTGGATTCCTTATATTATCAGCACATAACATGCAAAATTTGTTAGATGGACTAGATGATTGACTTAGAGATTGCTTCTTAGATGAATAGATATCTTGGAATAGGTTAACTTGAACAATAATAAATAAAATATAAAATAGGGTTAATTGCCCTAGCAACTTAAAGCTTCCAGAAAATGAATAATCTTGCATCCATTCTCTTAATAGTACCTAAAACAAATAGTTAACATTAGATCAACTTAGATAAAAAAATATAACTTCAATAATTTATTTTATTAGCTTGGTCCAATAAAGCTGTACTTACATATCTGATTCCAGTCAACCTGTTAGAAACATTATAATACTTTCCATTGATATAAAATAATGAATAATGTATTCTCTTTAGCATCCATTTTTCATCTTTAGCTTTTGTAATACATTTAATAAATAGCTCTTTTGCATCCTGTGTTAGAGATGGGGATCTTCTTATTTTAACTTCTGTATAGGATAAAGCTCTATCTAGTAAAGGTTCACCTCCAATATACAGTAGCAGCCAAATGAGGTGTTCCTAAAAATAAAACCTTCAAATTTGACGTAATAGACTAATGAAACATATGACATAAAATATAACAATATTGGAACTAATGTTTAATTTATTGTCCATTTGATTCAATGTGTCCTTTGCATATACATATGTATACAGCGTGTCCCATAATTAATGGTACATCATTTAACAGCAGGTTTCTTTTAAAAAAAGAATGAGGTAAAGTTAAATTTTCCTAGTCCAAAACAACCAAGACACAGGAGGATAAATTTAATATATTTACTTTTTAATTTTGGCCATAAATTTAGCATTCGTTTTTAACAAAATTTGGACAGTTTTTTCGGGTTTTTTTTATATGTCAAATTATAACCTTTTAATTTTAGATGCTTATATTATATTTTGGATATTTAGTCGTTTTTCGATTTTGAAGTTATTTTACATTTACGTTGGATTTACGAAGGATATTAATAATATAGATAGTTCACGCGGGTTTAATACACTTTCAGTTTCTCAAAATTATTTAAGTGCCATGCCTGGGAAATTTGCATGTGGAATATTTTTTCATTACTATACTCATAGATATTTCCACAGTATTAATAAAATATCGTTAACACTAATAAATAATCACTATCACTCGCCGATTCCCAATATATTTACAGGTGGTCCTACATTGTTGACTAAATTTATAGAATTCTTTTTTCAGTTGAGTCAGTGCCTTAAATCAAGCCAAAAACAATAATTTTTAGTTGAAAGTGGAAGTGTAACCGGTTTAGGCCGTCTTACAAATTTTGTTCCAGACGGAATGCCGATGTTTCGGCCTTGATTTACACCATCTTCAGTGTCGACAGACACGTTTGAGTTTCCAGTTTTATCATTAAATATAAAATTTATTAAATAAATAATTAAATAAAAAACACTATAAAAACCCACAGTCTTATTTTTTATGATGTTGAGATAAAAAATTACTGAAAAGTGCATTTTAATTTAGTTCAGAAACCTATTTTATTAACCTTTTATCAACTCAAATATGCATGTGGTAAAGCATGCATTCTGCATTAACATTCCACAAGTATGGTCATTTATATAGGTGTAATGCCAAAACAGTGTTTTTATAGATCTAAGCATCGTGTTTTTACTGAAAACATCTTTTATAACTAAATAGATTATACTAATTAATAAAAGCTTAACATTTGTTGTAGAGTTGGACACAAGCTGTATAATTAATTTTTTAATAACTCAATAATGAGTATTTTTTAAATTGATATTCATTTAATTAGCGACATAATATCCACCATAGGTAAGTAAAATCATTTTTATTAAAATTCTATTGTCCAGCTTACAATTAAATGTTTATCCCTATGTCCCTATTTTTTCTTCCATATGGGAAGAACCTATTTAATTATAACACTGAATGAAATATTTCCCACTGTATTTTATGACACAATTATTTTCTTATTTGGCAAAATCATCAAAAATAAAGCATCATTTCTTCAGCCTTCAACTTTTATACTTGTTCATCATCAAATTTTGTACATAGACACATATCATAAACATTACATCTCAAGTTATGATTAAACACACATCTCGGAAGAATTATATTGATTGATCAATGTTATTCATAGCTGAATTTTTGAAATTTTTTTAAACCATAAACATGAGTTATTCGAGGTATTTCCAAAATTTTATTTATTGTTAACTCTCTTACTTATTTTGTGAATACACTGACAATTTTTGCAAGTTAAATTAAGTAAAAACCAAAATAGCCAGTACATATTTTGTAAAATATCCAATGATGATGACAACTGAAAGATGGAGAAAGAAGTTTGTGTCGACTATAATTTTTGTAATTGATAAAACATTTGTGGTTTTGTAACCTAGGAGAATTAATATTTTTTTACCCTATAATAAGATGTAGGGTGCACATTATTACACAGTTAAAAGTTTCTCTCCAGTTCTCTCTATAGTCAATGTAGTCTTTGTAATTCAAAAGTATTGAAACACATGGATAGGATTTGCCTTAGGGTAGGGGGCTTTGCATAAAAAATTTGATTACATTATATATATCGCACATCCCGAACAAAATTGTATTATTTCGAAATTTTTCAAATTTCGTTTTTTTACGGAAATAACAAGAAAAATACCTGTTCTATTATCCAGCAAAACCGCAACATTGATATTTTAAAATTCGGAATTTTCGTGTAAGACAGTATCATTTTTTAATTAACACGTGGCGGGTATGTTGTTTCCAAATAAAAGTGTATTATCTCAAAAGATTCACTGAATTTGCAAGCGATTTTAATACAAAAGCGCATTATTTTCAAATAACCCATAAAATTATCACTCCATTTCCGTTAAAAAGAGTATTATTTCGAGATATTACACTTTTGAACGGAAATTTGGGCTATGTATGTATTAAAATTGTTAGTCCAAAAGTGAATCATTTGAAATATTCCAGTTTTGTACGGAAAAAATTATAATAATACTTACAGCAGTATAGTGCATTTTTTTGAAATACGATAGTTTTGACCGGAAGAAAGTTTAATTGGTATGTATAATTTTTATTTTATATTTTTGATACATTAAAATTTGATATATTTTTTTATTAAAGGCTTCTTATAACAGATAATAAATAATAAAACTTGACTTTGGCCTACAAAAGAAAATATTTTAATCAAAAAACTATTTTATTCGTAATTTTACATTTTTTATAAAGCTTGAAGGAAATCTATTTGCATGTTTTTATTGTGTTTACACTTAATCTATGAAATTTATAATTATACTTTTTTAATTTAATTTATTTACTGTTAAATCAAAGACCTTTTTTTAGTAATGACCTTTTCTAGATAATGTGGTTAAAAAAAAATTGTTTTTTCCTTTTCTGTTTTAATTAATAATTAAAATAAATGTTTAATCTTTATTGTTTCATCAGGTACTTTTAAAATGGATTCTAACAAGAGTCTAAGCATTAGCAATAGAACTAAAAAAATGCTTAGCGCTGTATTGAAACCAATAAATAATCAGACAGATAATAATGATGAAGTAGATTGAATGATTTTGATCCTAATATTTTTGTTCAAAATTCAGTGGGTAAAAACTATTCACAATTTAAAAATGTCAATTTAGAGAGTGACTTATTGGTAAAAAATACTAGCGATTTTTGTAACAATTCGAAAAGCGATAGTCAAGCTTTGGAACCACTAATATCAATTGAACCATTTAACATTGAGACCTACAGTAATAAAGAAAATGAAATTGAATTCGATCTTAATATTTTGCATGAAAATTCAGAAAGTACAAACTCTTACGTGCTGAATAATCTATCTGATGGTGACTGGGTCAATGAAAATAATATTTTCTGTGAAGATACTTATAATGCGATTAACACCTCGGTTAATATGACAGACTTTAAAAGTAACCATCAAAATTCAATGAACTTTGAAGAGCACACTGAATTAGAATTATCTGTGGATGACGATGACAGCGTAAAAGATCGCAACTATGAAGCTGATAGCAGTGATAGTTCTAGCACATCATCTTACTCTAGCTCATCATCCTCATCCGAGTCCTCAACTTTTTCTCCGTTACCTTCTTCTAGTGCTGTAGTTGAGGAAGTACAAATTACAGAAAATGAAGTTAAAGAAAAGGTACTGACGCGAAAGAGATTTCGAAATGAAAGCGAATGGATACAAAAAAAACAAAACGGTTAAGAAATGCTGGAAAAGAATATGTTTCAAACTTCGAATATGGGCAAACAAAAAAAACTTATTTCTGCAAAAACTGTTAAGGCTCAGTGTGGGGAAAAATGCAAATATGAATACAGCAAAATAACAGCAGATTAGCGACTGATATTATTTAATGAATTTTATAGTATAAACGATATAAATGGAAAACGAGAGTTTATTATTCGCCATTCGGATAAAATTCAACCAAAATATAGAAAAGAGACAGTTAAAAGAAGTTTTAATTACGCGTATTATTTTACCATTGAAAAAAGCAAAATGAGAGTTTGCAAGAAATTTTTTAAGTGGATTTTGGATATTAACGATAGAATGATTGATACTGCTCAAAAAAAAGAACATCCTATGGAACTGTAGAACCTGATGCTAGAGGCAAACACCGTAATCATTCTATAAAGTTGACAATGGGTTAAGAAGGTGTTAGAATGCATATTAACTCAATACCACGTGTTGAAAGCCACTACCTCAGAGCGCAAACTAGCAAAGAATTTATCGACGGAGGTAAATCAATTGCAGATTTGCACAGAGATTATGCATCATTATGTAAAAATGAAAACAAGCCTTTTGCAAACTATCACATGTACTCCGATATATTTAACAGGGAATTTAATATCTCATTTTTTGTACCGCGAAAAGACCAATGTAATTTATGATTTATGTTACGTATATCAAAATGCAAATGAAGAAGAAAAGGAAAAAATAAACAAAGAGTATGAAGAACATTAAAATGAAAAAGCTCTTAGTCGAAATGAATTGGATATAGATAAGGCAAAAATAAATGACATTTATTCCGTAGCTTGCTTTGATATGCAAGCATTACTTCAAATTCCCAAAGGACAAGTTTCGGTTTTTTACTATAAGTCAAAATTAAATACCATGAACTTTACAATAGCAGAGATGTCCAATGATGCAACAAATTGTTATGTCTGGCATGAAGGTGAGGGAGAAAAAAGGGGCGACAGAAGTAGGATCGTGTATGCTGTAATACCTAAGAAAAATCTATAAGAGACTCAGAAGAATTGGAAATAGTATTGTACAGTGATAACTGCGGAGCTCAACAAAAAAATAGGTAAACAATTTATAAATATTGTGAACATGTGAATTTTTATTTGATTAGTTTTTTTTTCATTTTAGATTTTTGATTGCAGTTTTTATGTATGCCGTAATGAACTTCAAAATAAAAAGCATTAGCCATAAATATCTTGTGGTCGGCCATATTCAAAATCCTGGAGATTCAGTCCACTCGACCATTGAAAAGCAGGTAAACTCTAGGCTGCCTTGTTTTACATTTAATTATGTTTATACAAAACTTTGCTTTACTTTAGGTTACACGCTTTTTAAAATCAGGTCCGATCTATGTACCTGATTAATTTGTTAAAAAAAAAAGGAACTCCATACCACATCAAGGAGCTTACACATGATGACTTTTACAATGTTAAGCAACTAATGACTGATTTTGGAAGTAATTTCACAGTTAATTCTAAGAAAGAACAGGTTTTTATAAATAGTCTTCGTGTAGTTAAAGTCGAAAAGGCACATCCATTTAAATATTTTTACAAAACATCTTTTTCTGATTTGGACTTTAAGCAAGTGAATGTAAAAGAAACTAAACTTGTTAATACCCGAAAATCCTCTAGAAGGACAGAAACAGACTCTGATGTCCCAAAAGTGCCTACATTAGTCAAAGCATATTCTTCTAAATTTCCTTTAAATGAAAATAAAAAAAGGACCTTAAATTCCTGTTAGAAAACGGATACATTCCAAAATATTATTCACTCTTTTATAACTCTTTGTTTTAATTATAGCTTGGAATTTTTGGAATAATAACTTTAGAATAATACTTATTTTGTTTGTTTTATAGTTAATTTAGGTAATTTTTTTCTTAGTTAAGTCTAAAACTGTATTAAAGTTAAAGCATTTTATTTCCTAATTAAGCTTAAGAATGTAAGCTGTAAAACTAAAAATTTGTTTTTTAAGGTAGTATTAAAGTTATGAAGATCAATAAAAGTTTATTTCCATTTCTCGTTGTTTAATTCAAATATTTGTAAGTAAATAAACTTCTTAAGAAATAATAATAACATTACGGGATAATAACCCAATATTATTAACCAACACAGTTCTATTTTCTAAAAAAATTCCGAACAAAACCATATTATTTTGAAATAAAACTCTAAAATACCCCAAAAAAAAATATATTTTTTGGTTAAAGTAAAAAAAAATTGTTTGTATTATATATTAGACCCATCTTCAAACTTTTTGCAAAAAAACAATTGAATTACATTAAAAACAAAAGAGGAACAAGAATTTAAAAATTTGAAAATTATATTTTTGCCTCTCCTGTAAAATTTGTCACTTTTGAAATAATACACTTTTGTTCGGGATATATATATATTTATATATATATATATCCATAATAGGACTACTATATATATAACCATAAACTCCATTAAAGTTAACATAATTTAAATGGGAGCTGATTGGAAAACTATGTAATACGGTGTATTCCAATGAAAAAAAGGTTTTATTTTATAGGTCCTCTATTAACAGTTTTAAAAGAAAAAAGGAAAAATACTTCAACTTACATAATTTTTTGGTATCCTTTGTAAATTTTTTAAGCGAATAATTCCTGCATACTCTTCACCCAATGTTTGTAAATTAGCAAAAGTTGTCATAGAATAATACCATACATTTGCAATAGTAGATACATATTTTTGAACATTGTGATAAGTACGATTATTTAGAAACTTTAAAAATGAATGTATTTGACTTTCCAAGTCACTCACAAAGGTCTGATCTCTTTGGTTGCTTCTTAAAATATCTGCAACGGCTGCTTGGTGGAAGTTTAACATTTTAATTAAATTAATTTGTATTATTTATTGATTAAATATGAATATCGAAATTTGATAAAGAATTTCCTTCTTGAATTCTAATAAAAAAAATATATTTATTCCTTTTTAAAATTTAAAAAACAACTTATCCTTAATAACAAATATGTGTGAAGCTAGCGTCCCATCGATATCCAGAGACCAATCGAGAACGCAGCATATGTCGGTTGCCAGCGACCTATTTATAGTCCGCGCTTGCTGTTATTTAATCAGTATAATGCCCATATCTCCTGAAATTCTCAAGGGATTTTATTTATTTTATATTATTTAAATTTTTGTATAGATATTAACAATGAATACCTAAATCGAATTATGGTGCTCCTAACCCTCTACCAACTAAGGTTCTGTTGTGAAAATTAATTAAAAAGTCAAATGTTAAAGCTAAATAAATGTTAAATGGCTACAACTCCTAAAACTCCCTAAGAATTTGATTAAAACATTTTTTTTTAATTAGTAAGAAATATCTAATCCGATTTTATATGGTTGCAAATCTCTACAAACGAAAGTTTTTTCGTAAAAAATTATTGTTATATGTACAAAAAAATTTAATGGCTATAACTCTTAAAACTTCCAAACAATTCAGATGAAACTTTTTTATGTAATTAACAAGAAATATCTTAACCGATTTTAAATGGTTGCAAATCTCTTATACAGGGTATTTCAGAACTATGGGATCAAACTTGTAGGGGTTGTTCAGTGCAATAGTAGAATCCATTCGAGTATAGGAACCCATGTCCGGAAATGTGTCACTACGCCCCTAAGATGCGTTTAAATTTAGAAAAAAATATTAATTACCTAAATAGGATCTGATGCATTAATTTTTAGCTTTTGTATATGATCCATCACAACAATTGTTCAAAATGTCTTCCTCCAACCTCAATACACCGATTTAAACGCCGCACATGATTTCGGCGGACTACACTAAAAATTTGATCCTTGTTTTGAATGATTTCAAATGCTGCTGTTATTCGTCCAATTAAGTCTAGCTTTGATTCTACTGGAGTTTCGTAGACTAAAGACTTTACATGTCCCCACAAGAAAAAATCGAGCGACGTTAAATCGGGTGACCTAGGAGGCCAAGAAACTGCTCCACCTCTGGCAATCCAATGGTGCCCAAACCGCTGAGCCAAATACTCGCGTACTTGTACAGCAAAGTGAGCCGGCGCTCCATCATGCTGAAACCACATTTGCTGTCTAACGTTTAGTGGAACATTTTCAAGGAGTTCTGGGAAAACTTCCTCCAAGAAACGCAGATAAATAGGTCCTGTTAACCGTAGAAGGTATGGCCCAATTAAATAATCATCAACAATGCCTGCCCATACGTTGACAGACCGACGATTCTGATGTTTTCTTGGAAAAATTGCGTAAGGATTTTCTTGGTTCCACACATGGCTATTCCTACTATTAAAAATACCGTCTCTTGTGAAAGAGGCTTCATCGGTCCACAAAACATATCGTAAAAAATTTGGTTGTACAATGATGTGATCCAGAAGCCATCGACAAAATTGAACTCTAGGATGATAATCGGCTGCAGTCATACCTTGAACTTTCTGGAAGTGGTAAGGATGGAGTTGTTGCTCGTGTAGTACCCACCAGACAGAAGCGTTACCCGTATTCATATTCTTAGCGACGTCATGTGTGCTATTTGATGGTTTATCGGCAACTCGCTGAAGCACCTCTTCTTCAAATTCGACCGTTCTTACGGTTCGAGCAACACTAGTATCAAGCATCTTGGTCTTAAACATGCCTGTCTCAGCGAGCCGCCGATGAACCGCAATAAACTTTTTGTATCCAGGATGCTGTCGTTCCGGATAACGTTCATAATACAACCGCGATGCTGCTCGTGCATTGCAGTTTGTTGCTCCGTATGCTAAATGCATATCCGCCAATTCTTGATTGGTAAGTTTTCCATTAGCAATAAATGTTTAAAAATTGTAAGCTATAAAATTTTTAAACATGACATTTAAAATTGACATTGATAAGCGTTGATTTTAAACAATTGTTGTTATGGTATCATGTACAAAAGGTAAAAATAAATGCAGCAGATCCTATTTAGGTAATTAATGTTTTTTAGTGGCGTAGTGACGCATTTCCGGACATGGGTTCCTATACTCAAATGGATTCTTCTGTTGCACTGAACAACCCCCAGAAGTTTAATCCCATAGTTCTGAAACACCCTGTATATAAAAATCTATTATATTTTTTCAGCTAAGAATTCAATAATTTTTTATAAAAAACTTTCGTTTCTAGAGATGTGCAATCTAAAATCGGTTTAGATATTTCTTATTTATTTCAGAAAATATTTTATTCAAATTCTGAGGGAGTATTGGAAGTTATAGCTGTTATTATTTTTTAACATCTAACAATTCAATAGTTTCTTGCAAAAACACTTTTGGGTTGTAGAGATTTGCAACCATCTGAAATCGGTTTAGATATTTATTATTTATTACATAAAAAAGTTTTGTCCAAATTCTTTGGGAGTTATAGGGCTTAATTTTTTTTACTTCTAACAATTCAATAATTTTTTACGAAGAAACTTTCGTCCGAATCCTTTGGGAGTTTTGGAAGTTGGAGATTTGTAACCATCTGAACCAATGTTGGATCCAACCATCCAACATTGGTTTAGATGTTTATTTTTTATTACATAAAAATGTTTTGTCCAACTCCAATTTTTTTTACGTCTAACAATTCAATAATTTTTTACCAAAAAACTTTCGTTTGTAGAGGTTTGCAACCATCTAAAATAGGTTTAGATATTTATTATCTATTATAGAAAAAAGTTTTATCTAAATCCTTTGGGAATTTTGGGAGTTAAAGTTACATCTCTTTAACCTTTGACTTTTGAGTTAATTTTCACAATGAAACCTTAGTTTGTAGAGGCTTGGGATATACCATAATTTGATTTAGGTATTGATTATTAATAACTTGTTAATCTAATTGTTGGTGCTCCCAATCCCAAAGTAATTGTTCTAGGATAATTTTGGGTTTTCTTGTTCTTGTCTTGGGTTATTGTTACCAATCGGTGAAATTAGCCAGCTCATTCAGGTGATTCGGAAAAAGCCGTCGGGTATGTTCCCCGAATCGAAGATTTCACAATAATTAATCAAAATTTTCACAATGGTTGACAATTTATAACTTTTGCACGTTGTCGCCTCCTCCACGATGCGTCCGGCCTGGTTACCGGCGTGAATAGGTTTAGCCACCAACGGCAGGGGGCAGGAAAGGGATGCGAGGAATTGGAAAGGACAAAGAACTGCCACGTATTGACTCGGTGAAGGATGACGCGGAAGTAAGGGTTGGGTTTTCTAGTTTTGGTATTTTTGTTTATTTGACATTTTGACCACTATTTGCTTGTGAGATGGCGTCACATTTGTCATAATTTGACAATCACCTGATTTAATGCAATGTTACCAGACGTCAAAATCTGTTAGGCCGGTGTTACTCAAACTTTTTTCGTGACGGAACTCTTTTAAAAACTAAATTTTTAACGGAACCCTAAACTAAACTAAAAGCAAGATCAGTTATAAGTGAATTGTTTATTAATAATCGTACAAAAAAAGATAGATACAGTAAGTAGTGAGTTAGTAAGCAAATCATTTAGTGAAATTGCTTTGAACAATGATTCCATGCTTGTATCCGATGTTATTTCTAGAAATGATTCATAGATCTGAGTTGACATATTTTCAGGCTTCTGCAATTTAGATGAAAAAGGGTTTTGAATCCAGAGTTTATTTTCAGTTTTGTATTCTGTTCTTCAAGAAAGTAAGATTCAAAAGTCCCTTGCAGATCATTGAGATATTGCACCAATTCAACAAATGTTTCATTTTGAAATATTTCTGTATCACCAAGACTATGGTGACTAAAGAACTCACTTAGCAATGAAAAGCTTTCGATTTTTCTCTTACCAAAACAAGTAATCCAAAAATCTAATTTTCTTTTAAAGGCAGTTATTTTGTTGTTACCATTAAAAACTGTTGTCTGTTTTCCTTGTAGTGACAGGTTTAATTCGTTTTTCAAACATGTCTGCTAAAAATGCTAGTCTAAATAACCAGCTTTTATCGGACAAACGGTTTTTTAAATTAAAAGGAACATCTGTAAGAAAAGCTTCTAATTCTGTTCTTAGTTCAAAAAGCCTTGTCAAAGTTTTACCGAGACAACCATCTCACTTCAGTATGGAGCAATAGGGTTTTATGATCGCTACCATAATCTTCACATAATATTGAGAACAATCGGGTTTGTAGTGGACGTGACTTGACAAAATTAATTATTTTTACTGACTCATCGAGAACCAATTTTAGATTTGGTGGCATTTTCTTAACCGCGAGTGATTGTCTATGCAGGATGCAGTGGCTGGAACCACAAATTGGCGCTTTCATTTTTATTCGTGATTATTATATCCTGCTGTTCTACCTATCATTGCCTTGGCTCCAACGGTACAAATATCAATGCAATCATTCCAATCGAGTTGGTTTTCTTCAAAAAATATGTTAATCATGTTAAAAATTTCTTCTCCGGTTTTGTTAGTAGGCAGCGATGAGCACATAAGTAAGTCTTCTTCGAGTGAATGTTTATATGGATATCGCACAATTACTAGCAAGATGGCCAGTCCCGCAACATCAGTCGACTCATCTATTTGCACGACGAATTTGTTATTTTGAAGCCGTGAAACCAGTTCTTGTTTTATGTTTGCTGCGATATCGTTCGAAAGCGGCACTGTAGAAAGATGCTTTACAGATTTTTCGTGGAACATACATTTTGTTATGTCTACCACACATGGTTTTATTAGCTTTTCAGTGATAGTGTGCGCTTCTCCTGCTTGGGCAATGCGGTAACTAACCAAATACAATGCCTCCGTGGCCTTTTCATTCACAGTCTGAGTCGCATACGTCATAGTTTTTTGGCTTCTTAATAATTGTTCTTTTTTACGTAGAAAAAATTCTTTACTTTTGTTTTTGAAGTCGGGATGTAGTTTCTAAATGTCGGCGCATCTTAGCAGGTACCATCGAACTATTAGGAAGGAATTTGCTGCACAACATACAAAGAGGTGAGCCGTTGGAATCAACAAATCCGAGATTCATGTATGATTCGTCATACTTTCGTTTTTTCACCTTCAGTGTGTCATTAGATGTTTTACTACTTGAACTTGAAACCATAAAACTAGAACTTGACGGCGTCATATCACCTTGATTCGAATTTGACGCATCATCCAAGTGAACCACATATTTTGCAACAGCTTTAAGCCAGCGCTCCATTCTTCTTTAACACTAATTTGATTTGGTCAATTTTATGACAAATAGTATCTCTTGACGCACGAAATACAAGATTTTACAACCACTACGAACAACAACAAGACAAGCGAACATCATAGAGTAATTAAAAGTATGTAAGTTTAATATTCATTTCTCTATGGCGAACATAAAATACTGAGCGCGGTGTGAGTAAATTTCGCGGTACGTTGCTTGATTAATAAATTCTCCGCGCCAAACAATCCTCCCTTATATTATACCAGCAACCATCGAATCATCTCGAATTTATCAGAAACTTCGGAGAGCCAGACGATTTTCTCCGAAGTCACGTCGACGCACGAGCACGAGAAACAGCGCGACGAACCGAGGTCATTCGAGTAACGCTGTAATAGGTCGGGCATTTACTTAATAATATATATATTAAATTTTCGTATATGTACCAGTAACACCTATAAGTAGGCGTTTTGTTTTGGTTGTTTATTTTTATCTTAGGTAACTTTATTCTTATACATGCATTCATTTATTATAACTGCTGGCGGAGCACTACCGGAGGTTTCGCGGAGCACCGGGGCTCCGCGGAGCACACTATGAGTAACGCTGTGTTAGGCTATAGCCTTTACTGTTTGCAAAATCGCATAGCATTCGACGATTGGCTTTCGTGGAGGCTGTGTCTTGGTTTTTCCTACTAATCTTTAGTGTAGTGTTGGCGTCTCAAAAAGGTGAGTTGAGCTTACTTCGAAGTGCAAATCTTTTGTTAAACGAATTTTTGCTTCAGCTCTCATTTTTTACAATTCTCATTTTTATATATAGTTTAGTGCATGCTTGTATTAATAGTTTCTCTGCTTTAAAACAATGAATGAAAATGGGGGGGGCGGCCCCCCCCAAAAAACGCTGCTCATACCTACAGATAATCAGTCTTTTATTCAAAACAGGATCTTGGACCATTTATAGTTTATTTAGAATCTACTGAAAAACTAGGTTTCAATGTTGGCAGATACAATAATATTAAGATTGCTAGGGACATATTTAACTTAAATCTTACTGATTTAAAAAGTATTAAAAACAAAGGTCTGAATAGGATTTCAGTTGAATTTATAAATTTTCAAGCAGCCAACAACTTTATGAAAAATAAAACTCTATTAGACAAAGGCTATAAAATATTCATACCTTTTAACTTTGTATCATGTAAAGGGTTAGTAAGGCAAATTGACCTCGAAATAGGTGAGGATGAACTACTAAAATGTTGTAAAACCAATAGTCATGTGGAAATATTAGACGCCAAGAGGCTCAATCGTAAAATTATTAAAAATGGCGAAACTAATTATGAACCCACAGGAACTGTACTTTTTACATTTAAGGGTGTGTATTTACCTAAATCAATAACCTTTTATCGACTAGAAAGACCAATTTCCATTTATATTTCACCGGTTACACAATGTTTTCGATGTCTGCGTTTTGGACATACCCGCAATAAATTGCAAGAAAGATGCTTTAATTGTGCGAAAGAAACAAATGAAAATAGTGAAGAAGAACATTCTACCTGCAATACACAATGTTTATATTGTAAAGACAATCATAAATCAACAGATAAAAAATGCCCGGAGTATATGCGACAAAAAAATATTAAAGAGTTAATGGCATATGAGAATATAACTTTCTATGACGCAAGTGAAAGTATTAAAAAAACATACATTCCGAGAGATGAATTTATCTATCGTCCAAATGACTTTCCCAATATAAAAAATAATAATAAAAATAAAGGTAATTCCCAAGATAATTTGATAACCCCCTCACAAAGACGAACTGAACATTACAAATCGGACCCAATTAAACGTTCTTTCCAACAAGTATTAACTGAAAATTCTAAAAAAAAGAGAATAATGCATAAAGGATATGACAAAAAAGCTCATGAAGAAAATCTGATTTTTCCCAACTCAAGACCCCAAAAAGAGGATAAATCACAAAAACAAAATATAACAGTTTATACACAAGCCATGACAAACTCACCAATGCCTAGCACTAGTGCACTTCACAATCAAAGTAAATTTGAATCGCATACTTCTACATACCCTGAAAATATTGAAAACATCATACATACTATTTTAAATATGTCAGAAAAAAATAAAAAAACTATTAAAGACATTCTTTTTAATCCAAATTATGAAAATCACATGGACTTAGGCTCCGACTCACACTCAGATTCGAATTATTAAATAATGATAATAAAAAACTCCAACAAACACCTCATCAACTCTACTCTAAAAATCATTCAATGGAATTTGAGAAGTATTAAGTCCAATAGGGAAAATTTACTGAATTTAATTTTTAAAGAGAATCCTGACATTCTGCTCTTAAATGAAACCTGGCTAAAATCAGAACATCATTTCAATTTAAAATCATATAACATAATAAGACAGGATAGACATGATGGCTATGGAGGTGTAGCAACTTGCATTAAGAAAAATATAATTTTTAAAACTATTGAAACCTATTCATCAGATTATATTCAATATATCATAGTGGAAATAAGTAATGTCCAGTTGACTAATATATATTGTAACTCACATATCAACTTAAATTCAGACATTTTGAAAAAACTCATAAATAATAATCCAATAAATACCATCATCATGGGAGATCTAAATTCTCATCACCCCTTATGGGATAACTGTACTCCCAATAAAGGTGGAAACATAATAAATGATTTTGTATTCGAGAATGAACTAGTGATCATGAATGATGGTTCTAGGACTCGTTTTCAATTAGCAGAAGATTTATCAAGTGCTGTTGATTTAACAATGATCAGTGCAAATTTAGCGTTACAGGCCAATTGGTATACCACCATGGATTGTGGTAATAGTGATCATTTCCCTACCTGCCTTATAGTCAATAATGACAATAACAATTTTACTCACAATTATATTGTAAATTCATTTAATGCCAGGAATTTTCATAAAGCCGACTGGGATGCATACCATGACAAGATTGTGTTATCTATAAGTAATTCAAGCTATAATTTAAAATATGATGAATTAATTGACATCATCAATGTAGTAGCAGACCAGGTCATTCCAGTGAAGCAAATTGGCTCAATCATTAGGAGAGGGAACCCCTGGTGGGATAGGGAATGTTCATGCTGGGTTGAAGAAAGGAAAAACGCAATTTTGACATTTAACCAACTTCCAACAATTGAAAACTATATTAAGGCAAAAAAAATCATCGCTCAAACTAGGAAAAAACTAAAAATCAAAAAAAGAGAAAAATTTAAAACATTCTGTGGAACCCTAAATAGAACCTCGAAAATTAAATATGTCTGGAATAAAATAAGAAATTTCAATAATAACTATAAAACAAATAAATTCAAAATGAATATTCCAGATAATCTCAAAAAATCTATTCTCAGAAATATGTCGGTTATAAATATTGACCCCAATTTTCAATTAATGCCCCCAAGTCAAAAGGAAACCATTTCCTTCTTTACCCTAACCGAATTACATTATGCATTGAAAAATAAAAAATCGTCTGCACCAGGCATGGATAACCTTTCATATGAAATGTTTTCTAAGTTATCTTTTAAAGCTAAACAAATCCTCCTTAACATATACAATAAAATTTTACAGGGAGAACCTTTACCAGATTCATGGAAACAATTTCACATCATTTTCTTCCTTAAACCTAATAAAGACCCTAAACGACCCGAAAATTATAGGCCAATTACTCTAGCATCATGTGGGTCTAAAATCATGGAAATCATGATCAAAACTCGCCTAGATTGGATGTTAGAACATAGAGTAGAATTTACTAATAAACAGACTGGATTTCGAAAGGGGAAGGGAATTTATGACAACATAGCTTTTTTAACATCTTATGTTTTTAATGCCTTTCAATCTTCAGAATCGGCCTTAGCAGTTTTTTTGGATATTAAAGCAGCCTATGATAATGTTAACATCTATAAACTATATAATAAACTGCGAATGTTAAATACTCCCAATTATCTGGCATATACCATTTTTAATCTACTCAAAAATAGACTTCTATATTGTAGGGGCAATGACGGGTCATTTTTGGGACCAATATTAACTACAACAGGATTACCACAAGGATCCCCTTTAAGTACGATCTTGTTCAACATCTATATTAGAGAAGTGTTTTTTTTAGATCTGGAGGATGTTGAGTTGACAGGATATGCTGACGATTTGGTCATTATGGTAAAAGGAAAAAATGTGTCCATTATGGTTGATAAAATTACTCATGCTATTAAAAAGATAAATACATTTTTAAACGAAAATAGCTTAGTGCTTTCAATTAATAAATGCGAAGCAATGTGGTTTACTAGGGGAAAGAACAATATTAACCCTCCACCAATTGTTATCAACAATGTTGTTATCCCCTTTAAACACCGAGTAAAATATTTGGGCATGTGGATACAGAACAACCTGAAATGGAAGATACATATAGAAAACATAGTCAACAAAGCCAAAAAATCACTCAGTGTTTTAAGGGCATTATGTAGAGTATGGTGGGGTGCAGATCCAACCACTCTTTTAGTAATCTTTTTTGCATTAGTTAGATCTCACCTAGATTTTGGATCCACATTTATTAAACCCTGTAACAGGACGGTACTTAACATGTTAGATGTTGTATTCTTTGAGGGTTTGCGAATATGTTTGGGATGCATGAAATCCACCCCCAGAGCAGCACTATTAGCAGAGGCATCCATGATAGACTTAGAACACAGAAGAAAACTTTTAGCTATGAAACTGATATCGAAGTTCGTAACTATTACAAATCACCCCATCACACAGCTTTTAAATAATACCAGAATGAAGCTAATACATAGACCGGAATTCTGGCAACGGGATAAAACTCCCTATTTAATTTTGGCACTTCAGGAGTTTCGACCATATATTAAATTAATCAGTAGAGGAGCAACCTTCCCATGTTACGAATGCAACTTTAAAATATTGACTACACCCTTAAAATTAATTAACCTTAACATAAGAAAAGGCGACATTTCAACAAGCCAAAAATTCATTGAAAGATCAAACAAGTTTAAAGAGAAAGGATATACTTTTATTTTTTCCGACGCCTCTAAACAGGGTAACAGGGTAGGGTTCGGAATATCCATTCCCAGTTCAAATTATAAATTCTCATCAAGGTTACCAGACTGTCTCAACATCTATAAAGCGGAAATTATTGCAATTTATGATGCGGTAAAAACTGCAATAGAAAAACAAATAAAGAAAGCTATCATCTTTTCGGATTCATTGAGCGCAGTTACAAAACTTAGAAGTAATCTTTTATCTGCAAGGATAGATCGTTGGATTATCATAACAAAGCAACTAATTAGTACAACCAATGAAAAGGGCTTTGACATCCAGCTTGCCTGGATACCGGGTCATGAAAATATACTGGGAAATTCAGAAGCGGATACTTTGGCGAAGATTGGATCCAACCTAAATGTCCCCAGAAAAATGCTCATTGACATAAATGATATTCTTAAGGTACTCAAAAATAAAATAAAAAATAACTTTTCAAACAAATGGAAATATCTAGTTGAGACTAAACGTTACAATTATAGTAAAATTCAATTTGACTTCCCCTACAAAAGATGGTTTGCCAATATTAAATATGTAGATAGAAGACACATCACCACCATTATCAGAATGCGAACTGGTCATTGTCTTACTAACTCACATCTATTTAAAATAAATATCAAAGATGATCCTTTATGTGACTGTGGAAGGTATGATGACTTAAATCACATCTTATTTGAATGTCCATTAAATTCTATAGACAACATGGACATGTATAAAATTTTTGTTCAAAGAATGAAATTATCACCATTATCCATCCATGATATACTGAATGTGTCAAATAGTGAAACTATAGAAACAATCATGCATTTCCTAAATAAAAATAAAATCAAACTTTAAAGCTCAACCTGCTTATTTCCCGCATATTCCTGAATCCTTAGTTGTATTAGTCATATTTATGTTTCCTCTCTTGCCTTTGTTGTTCTATTAATGCCCTCCATTTTAGCTTTTATTTAAAACGTTTATTGATCATAGAATATCAATATATTTTTCTTCTTGTTTTCTATATAAGATACAAAGAACAAGGCTTATAGTCTGAGATAAGTCGGGAGATCCCTTAATGGTTCCGAGCCAGACGACAAGGGACCCCACACAAATCGAGCTGGCAATTGCCTTGCAGCAAAGCCATCAATAAGAACAAGAACAAGAACAAAATCGCATAGCTGAAGAACATATAGGATGAGTCAAGACGAACGCTATGGAGCACCAAACTCCAGGTACTATTTATTGTACACGGGAAAATAATAATTAAAAAAAAAATATGTCCATATGCAATTCTCATTTGTTTTCAAAATATAGAGTAATTACAAACAAACGAATTTTCCTACATTAAAAAGTTTTAACGATAATGCAAATTTTGAAAAATACCGCGATTAACATCTAAACACATTCTACTTCGAGTTACTTTTTTTCATGTTTTTTTTGACAAACACTGCCGCTTTTATAATGCGTCGCATTAGGGCCTCCTGAGTGTCGATTTTCACTTTGTACACTTTTTTAAACCAGCCCGACAACCAATAGTTCAGTGGTATGATGTCTGGAGATCTTCAAGGCCAACTAATAGGACCAATTCATTGTCCTGAAAACTCTTCGTCCAAATATTACTTGACCTGACAAGCGAAATGTGCGAGAGCTCCATCGTGTTGATAAAACATTTGCATTCTTATCTTTACAGAAACTTCCTCTAATAATGCTTTTAACTAATTTTGCAAAAAAATAAGTAGTTCTCTCATGCCAGATGATTTTGTAAAATATGTGGGCTCATTAAATAACTACTGACCATATATACCGTGTCAATTTTCGTGACCATACATGAGAGTTGTGTGAGTATTATTGATGCAATCGGTAAAAAGTATGCGCGATACAATAGAACGATTATTATTTATCCAACCACAAAATTGCATACGGCTAACATAATCTTCCGGTTGTAGGTGCTGTACATGGTATGGATATAGGCCTTGCTCGTGGACTATGTTGATTACTCTTTTCTGTCGAATGATCAATTGAGTAGCAATTCTTCATGATCACGGCATCATATTCTACCAAATTCAGATTATTTTCTACATCTTCTTGTCGAGTGTACAAAATGCCACAATTAGATTAATGGCCAAAAATGTAAATCATAATAAAAGGTAATGTAAAAATAAAATATATATATTCGAACAAGAATGCTTTATGTGATCAGCTTTTGTACCTCCTGTTTTGGAGGAAAAATAGAGAAAGAACTGCCTATTGGCACTTGAAAAATTAGAAAACCATAATAATGTAAAACTTGTGTAGCAGCACATGGTAAAGTGACTGAACTTGCTGATCCCTTTATTGGACTAGAGCTATTGATTGGGTGTTTCAAAGAGTTAGAGAGATTCGGAGTTACGAGAGATCAAATTCACTGCACAGAAAGACAGTTGAAGAGAGCCGTGTTTATGAAATTTTCCAAAAACGAAAAAATCCATTCAGAATGCCTCAGAGACATTCTAACCTTCAGAAGGAATAAACGGAACAAAGTTTAAAACTTATAGGGAACAGAACATTAAGAAACACCTTAATAGATTTGGTCCGTACAACGGAGAACGGACAAACTAGAGAGGAGAATTACATACCACAACAGCAAAAGACCTGTAAAGGGTGGTTTAGGACAGCAAAGTGTTAGGCTGGTTATAGATAATGGGGTGATCAATAAGTAATAATAATAATCATAACAAGAATAATAAACAAAATTTATTATTTTTCATTACAGATTTACGAAAATATGGACGGAAAATAATAATAAAAGGCCATGTCAATGCAGCCTTCAGGCGATGCCAAAAACTGTTTAGAAACTGATTTAAAAGTCTGGGGTGCATCCGAGAGTAAAAGCTGGACGAGCCCCAGAAAGGGAAAGAACCAAGTCAGTAAAATTAAAAAAAGGTTGTCAGAATGAATAAATTTCTATTATTGTTTGATACACAAAAAATATTGAGAAAAGTCTACTTACCTTATGATTATCACTTAGGTTACTTCTTTCTAAAAAACTTTGGAAAGAAGTAAATTTTATGTCGATTAAAAACTGTAGATTTACCTGCAAAATGATGGTACTGATCTAAATTGGTTTTTTTGGAGTAAAATACCTTAACTTAAAAAAATAATGGTAGTTATATTTCTTAAAATACAAAATTTTCATTGCGAATCATTTTATAAAATTATTTTTAACCAGTTATCTGTCTATATACATACGTTTCTTTATGTGAACAAATATTATCTGTTAGTAATTGGAATGTGATCGAAGAGTTTCATCAGTTCACTTTTTAATTTGGCTGCTTGAGTTACCTTATTACGTGATCTATCGTAGTTAAAACTAACAAACATACTTTTACTCGAAGCTTGTCTTGGCGTAGCCGATATCGATCTAAAAGTATTTTCTATTGGTGGTAAAACTAAACTGTTCGCAGGTTTATTTCTTTGGAGTTTCCTTTTAGTTTGTGTGTGCAATGAAGTAGCAGTAATAAAAGGGAGAGAGATATACTCAGGAGACTGGTCATCTAATAGATCCTTTTTTGAAATCGATTGTACTTGCTTTCGGTTTGTCGTATCCGGGCTTTTAATAGAAGATATTCTGAGATACTGATTTATTTCTAAGCTTTTAGGTTTAGGTGGTACGGTGTTCCAGTCCCGTAATGAATTTGGGTTGCCAAAGGTTGGATGATGTCTGCGTCGATTTACGAAAGAACTTTGGGTTCCAAGAAGAATACTCTCTTGTGATAAATTTTGAGTTTGATTTGGTTTGGTAGCCTCTTCTTCGGTTTCTGAACTGCCGTTAGAATTTTGTGATGAATTTGTTGGTGTTGTACTACCGAGAATGCTGAAATAAATTATTTTACACCTTTAATCATAACAATATTGATATTAGTTTATAATTTTAATCGAATTATAAGAAATATAATGGGAAGCATTTATTAATTAATTAATGAAAACTAATATGGTTTAAGACATTATTACGTAGTAAGTATCTTGTTTTTCAGGTATTACTTAAAATAACTTTTTAGCTAACAATCAGGAAACTGCACGCTAAACCAGATAATTTAAAGAGGAGGCAGTCACTTAAAATGAAAATAGGCAAACCTGTGGCGATAAATTGTTTTAAACGTTATAGAACGGTATGGAACATTGGCGTATTGTAGATCCTATCGTTTAACTTTATGGAAATGTTGCGTAATGGTTTTGGTTTACGAGTTTACAACCCTGAGTAAACCCTTCAGTTAATCATCAAAATCGGGGAGTTTCATGCAAATTTGTATACTAAATATTAAATGGGTAAATTTTAATTAATCAAAATGTATTTTCATAAATAAAAAAATAGTTTGATTAAATAGCGTTTAAGAGCTGAGAGTTTTGAGGAAGAGATTAGGCGATTTAATTTTCAGTAAACAGTCAAGTACTTTTAAACGATTTTACCCGCAAATTAGGTTTTAATATTGTCACCGGTAACAGGAAAATTATTTATATTTTTTTTCATTTATTATTAGTCAGGCCTTGTGAAGCCTAACAGAAACATATTTTTGAGCATTTGCTATGTTAAATTAAATAATTTATTTAATTAAATGCTTTTTGAAAATTAATTACATACTGCCAAACAACGATATTAAATTTGATAGAAGATACGTTAATGATTGTTTTTTAATATTAGATGGTGACACAAGTATGGCAAATAATTTACTCCAAAAATGTAATTTAATTCATCCTAATATCAGATTCACTCTAGAAATTAAAAATCATAAAACCTTAAACTTTTTGAACCTCATTCATAAGAGAGATTCATGTAGATTTTAGTATTTATAGACAGCCAAGGCATACAGATCACGCAATTCATTGTTACTCCAACCATCCTTTTCAGCATAAAATTGCAATTTTCAACTCGTATATCCACAGACTAACTAATACACCACTTTCACCATCAGATTATAACGCAAAAGTCAACAGTATCAAACAAATGGCTTACAATAATTTATTTTAAACTTTCAAGAATTTCTAAAATACTCAAAAATTTTAAAAAATTTATGCGTTTGGATTTCTTGGAAGACCCAGAAATCAATAAAGAAATGTCATCTAATGACAAGTGCTTAAATATACAAGCTGAACTAAGAAGAAGTTTTGTCCCTCTGCACAGGAGATTAAATAGACTTCATGCACTTCAATCATGAAATTTGCATCCTTATAGATTAAGAAAAACACCAATTCCAAATAAAAAATACCTTTTAATCTGATTATCGTTAAAAATACATACTCGACTCATTCTTATTACATTTTAAGCACACAATTTTATTAACCGTTCTGTCTCTGTATACAGGGTGTCCCAAAAGTCGACGATGAAACTTAAAGGGGAGAAGGGAAAGGTCATTTTTAATTAAAATAACTATATATGTTGTTATCCAATTCTAACAGTTAAAAAGTTATTTAATATTTTGTACTTTTTATTAAAATTGAATGCTGGCAACAATAAAAAAGTTATGCAAAATAAACGGATTATTCTACTGATTTTTTAGTCATGTTTAATTCTTAGGAGTGTCCTTTTAATTTAAAATAGTTTCAAAAACTCTGTTCTCTTCTAGTCAAGAAAAATATGATCTTAAAAACAAGTTTTGTTTTCAAAAAATATGAATAATTTTTTTTTTAATGGATGCTGATTCAATGAAATTAACCTTTAAAAAACTGACCCGTCCTTAGAAAATCTTGAGAAATTAATGTACAACTCGCCCATATCGAAATGGCCTTTGAGATGCGGGAAAAAAGAGTGAGAGAGTCAGTGTGCGATGAAGACAGAAAATGATAAACCAACGGCCTAAAATGGGCTTTCGAGGATTTTGCCACTGCGCACCCAAATTTCACTAGCCATTTCGATATTTCCGAGCTGTAGTTTCATAACATAATTAAAGACTTGAATACAGATTAGTGTTGCCCAATTTCTAATAGAAAATACTTTATTTGTACCATTGCCACATTTTTTAAAAAATACAAGAAATTGTAATAATATTTTTTTTATTTAATTATTAATAAGGTATTAACTACATTAAATGTTCAAAATGTCTGCCGCCTACCCTTACACATAATCTACATCGTCGAATAAAATTTCTTTTTAACCGTTGGAATCCCCGCTGGTCGTTATTGATCACTCTGATGGCTTCTTCTATTTTTTGACGCAATTCCTTTTCAGTGCGACTTTCTGTAGCGTAAACTAATTCTTTAAAATAAATAACCCCACAAAAAGAAGTCCAATGGGTTAAGGTCGGGGGACCGCGGTGGCCAGTGGATAGTCCCACCCCTTCCAATCCAATGATTTGGAAACTGTTGGTTGATATAAACTCTCACTACTTGAGCGTAGTGTGGAGGAGCTCCATCATGCTGCAGCCACATGTTTCGACGTGTTTCTAAGGATATGTCTAGTAAGCCATTTAAATGATTTTGTAAAAAATTGAGGTAACTTTCGCCATTGAGTCGTCTTGGTAATTCAAAAGGGCCAATTAACGTACCCTCAATTATTCCAGCCCACATGTTTATTCCAAATTGATGTTGGAAACGGGCAGCGCGCACAATTCTAGGGTTAACATATTCCCAATGATGTAAATTGTGAATATTAAATATTCCTATCCTTTGAAACAATGATTCGTCGCTCCATAAAATTCTTTGGAAAAACTGAGGGTCGGTTCTGTTGCGACGTAACATATCCCTGCAAAATCGTACTCTAGTGGCGTAGTCTCCAGGTAACAATGCTTGCACCCGTTGCACATGATATGAATGTAACAGAGATCTTCTCAAAATACGATGCACCGATGAAGATGATAATCCCAAACGCCTTGCTATACGACGAATACTAATGGTCGGATTTTCTGATACCATATTTATTATCTCATCTTCACCAATATCAACTCTAGGCCTTCCTTCTCTGGGCAAATGCTGGCCAGGAATTTGACCATTCACGTATATCCTATAAACATTTTGAAACACTCTGTAATCAGGATAATGTGCTCTGTTAGGAAATCGTGCCCTATACTCTCTAGCAACAGCCCGAGCATTACCGTTACAAAACCCATAGACATAATGCATTTCTGCATATTCCTGTGGTGCATAATGCATCTTTAATAGTTGAACTAACAAATAAAAAAAAGTAGGTACTTATTAATCGCAAAGGTCGAAATGTAATAGCCCATGAACTATGGAGGTAGTATGGAGGAAAGCGTACCTAAGACTGATTTGAAAATACCAAATCGTTTGTTATTTTTATTTCAACAAAAAAGGACAATGCAAAATATTCAAAAAATTTTTAAACTGAACTTTAATGTTAATAACTTTAATGTAATCACCTTAAATTTAAGAATAGGTAAATGGTAAATACCTACCTTAATAATATTGGTAATAAATAAAAACCTTTAAAAGTTTTTGTGATTTTTAAAAAAATTGGCAATGGCACAAGTAAAGTATTTTCCAATAGAAATTGGGTAAAACAAATCTGTTTTTATTATTTATTATTATGTTAAGAATCTACAATAATTTCTCAAGATTTTCTAAGGGCGGGTCAGTTTTTTAAAGGGTAATTTCTTTTTATCACCATCCATTAAAAAAACTTACTAAGATGTTTTGAAATCAAAACTTGTTTGTAAAAATTTTTTTTTGGACTAGAAGACATTAGAGTTTTTGAAACTATTTTAAAATTAAAAGGACATCCCTAAGAATTAAACATATTCAAAAATAAAACAGTAGTTTACCGCGTTTATTTTGCATAACTCTTATTGTTCGCAGTAATCAATTTTAATAAAAAATACAAAAAGGTGAATAACTTTTTACTCATCAATATTTTGATAACCACATATATAGATATTTAGATTCTAAATTACCTCTTCCTTCCCCTCCTTAAGTTTGATCGTCGACTTCTGGGACACCCTGTATATATAGTCTTTTGAATGATGGTTATTATCTTCTTTGTCTGAACTTTTAAATTGTATAAATATTGTTAATTTTTAAATTGCGATGTACGTTTGCCTAAATTTGTTTTGTGATGATATTTTATTTAGTTTTTCTACTTTAGGTTTAAAGCTAAAATTCAATATTTAGATCACGGTTGTATTTTGCAAGACAACAGCGATTAATATAAGGAATCAAAATGAACCCGTAAGTCGTAAAAGCATCGCAAGGCAGCAATGAGATAAACATTAAATCCACAGAAATTAAGTTGCTACTAAAGTACTAACTGCTATATAGTGCATAAAGAAGTATTGTTTGGTAATTGTATGTGCGGCTATGAAAAACATGGAAAAAAAATTTTCAATGTTAATTGGGAAAGCGCAATTGAGCTAGATGGGAAGTAGTATTTTTAAGATAAAATTCTATGTTATAAAACCGTAAAAAAAATCAAGAAAAAAAGTTCAGGATTGTAACATGAACTAATGTAACTTAAATAATTGCTATGCTCATTGCCATAGGAAATTTTGGTTTCGAATTGGAAACAGATTGTCTATAAATAATTGACTAATATTGAAGTATTCAGTGGTCAGATGTTAGTTTTTTTTAAGTTTGTATGTTTAGTGTCCTATGTCTCTGGCTATAAAAAATTGCATACACTGCTGGACATTCTATGAATCAAATCAGGCATGTTATACTTACAACTGAGTCCCCCTTAGACATTTAAACACTGCCTCCCACTTGTTATTACCAGAAAATAAGTGTTTGGCAGGTTATAGTAATGGCTTTAAATACAACTCAAAACAGGTCATAATTTCTTGTAATAGTTAGGATTGGAAAAATCAGTGAAAGTAAAAAACAGATATATTTACCAGTGCCAGAATTCACCTTTCACGAACAGAATAATTTCATTATTTGCAGGAATTACAAGGAAGTTTGGTCAACATAGGGTAAATTAAAGATATTTCTTGTAGTTCACCTAAATTTTTGTTTTTAAATAAGTTAAAAAGTGTAATTAATGGGTTTTTATAATGTTTCATCTGCCCAGACTGCACATGAATTAATGCTTTAAGAAATTGATAAATGAAATTTTTCTTGACATATCATTAAAATTTTTGTCCAACTAAAATAAAATATTCTTCGGGCACTTTTGTTGTGACAATGCAATAAATTAAGTACTAAGTAAAGCATGTAATAATGTAAAATATTTTACTTTTTTCTCAAATTAATTTTATTTTTATCAAAAGTAATTTTTCTGTCAAAAAGTCTGCCTACAACAGGAGTTTTTTCATTGTAATGCACTCAAATAAAAAGTAATTAATTGAACATTCTAAATAGTGACAATTTTAAAAATGATTATATCAAAGTAAATTTTTAGAGTTTTAATAGATCTGATGATTTACTTAAATTAAATAATTTGATTTATTATTTCCAAAGGATTTATTAAGACCATATCCATTTTCTGATGCTATTCAATTTTTAAAAAATAGTTAAAAAATATGTAAATATGATTTTTCATGATCTGAAATATATATAAGTACAGAATAGTAAAGATGTCAGAAAAAAATTATTTTTTTTTCAATGAAATTTTACATCCATATAGATATTTTGTTAAAAATTGATAGCTAGTTTCTGTGCACCCAGAGCCTTTTTTTCATACACCATTTAGATTTTAATATTTGCCATTGTTGTACATGCAGATTTTAATTGAATATTTTTTGGAAGAATTAAAGCCATTCCATGGTTTTTTATAGCATGGAGTAATGGATCTTCTCCTTTTTTGTCCCAATACACATTTTCAAATTAAAAGCCAAAAGTTAAAAGCTGTTTCCTGTTGTTAACATATTATGAGTATATTATTAATACTTAAGACTCAATTTAATTATCATTATTATTACTAGTATTATTTTTATCATTATTTTACTGTATTTTTTACAGAACTAGAAATAATTTATTTATAAAAAATTAAATACATACAAGGGTATCATATTTGTTAAAAACAAATTATTTTTTTCTTACAATTTTACACCATGAACATGATGTATCTTAAATATCTTGGAAAACCAGTTTCCTGTTCCTAGGAACTGTTTGGCTTGATTTCTTTCAAGGAATATGTTCCATTAAATTTTATATGAACTAATTTACTTACTGAAGATATGGAAAAAACTGTTTCCATTCATGTATTTCCTGTAAATCATAGGGACTAGGATCTTCATCTAACCCTTGAAACAATCTGTCCAACTTCTCCAGTTCTGATTGAACCTTCTTGCCAACTTCTGATTCATAATCTTCACTCCAACTTAGTGAACTACTTGAACTTAATCCACTTAATTTAACACCCAGATCCAAAATTCCTTAAAAAATATAATTATTATTGATGAGAATTAAATAAAGCAAAAAAATACATAAATAAAAATTAGATAATACATATTTTGGAAATTATTTAATGAAATTTAAAAATAATTTTTTTTAGATGTGCATTGTACAAAATATTTTTACCTTCAAGATCACCAGAATTTGTTGATACAGAATAGTTTGGTGGGCTTTCTAAATCCAAAAGTCTTTCATTACATGCATCAGCATGTAACTTCTCCAATTGTGTTTGAATCTTGTTATTTTCTGCCTGAGTAAGACTTAAAATATTCCTACCTCTATTTTTGATTGACATTGTAACATTACTAAAATAAAGAATGGGAATAATTAATGTATAATAAGATACAAATAATATAGTTTTATAGAAGCCCATGTAATTTCTTTGGCAAAACAGCACAAAGATGATTTGGGAAATACATATTTAAATCTTGATATTTATAGATATTATTTCTACCTTTAATATGGCCTTTTTAAAATTATTCCCTAGGGATTCCAACACTTGCTTTTGAATGGCTTTTTACAGATTTCCAGGTCAAATTATGTGAGTAGTTGAATTTTACCTCTTTACTCTTTAAATATGTTTGAAGTTATAAAAAAGTCGTATTTGGTATGTATACTCTAAACGATTTTGGAAGCCCATAAAAATCAAAATTAGAAATTCTTAATAACAGGCCAATCTAATTACTGCTTGTTTGTACTTTGTTTTGGTTGGGATTTTTTGATTTTTGTTTGACAAAGACTTTTAACACGAGAATTGTCATTTGAATTATGCCTTAACTTAGATCGGCGATAATCGCAAACGAACGCCGCAAGCAATCGCAACCTAACATATTAGGGATGTATCACACCTGCGATTAATTAAATGTAATTTTATTGCAGACAATGAAAATGCAAATGCTACATTATAATAAGTACCGCGTTTATTATAAAAAACTTTAACAAAACAATAAGAATAACAAACAACCTAAAATTCATTAATTCATCAAGTTGCTTAATTCACCACAAAGATTATAAGGGTAAAAGTGAGATATTTAGCGTGTCCCAAATTCAATTACATCCATTGGAATATCATAAACTGTTGGATATAACCTATAATTGCCATAAAAAAACCATTACATTGAGTTAAGACGTTCTTAATAAACAAAGTATACTGCTAATTAAGTAAAATGTCTAATCTCCTTTGAAATTTCCTTCTGGTGTCGACTACGACCACTGGTGTCTTAGCCGCAGTAGTGGCGTTGTCATTACATGCACCTAACACTATTAACACATCCACATATTATCGATTACTGTAGTACCGTGCCATTTTAAACACAAAGAAATTTTATTATTTTCAATATAACAGAATGACAAATACATCGCTATAGCAACGTAATATTCATGTAAAATAAAAACCGAGGGGCGATATTAAAATAAAGGCGTTATTTATATTTCAAGCCATACCTCTATAATGAAGAAGAATTGCATTTTTTACTCTTACTTTTTAACTTGTAATAGTTTTCTGTATATAATTCCAAAAGCACGAGCGTCAGTTTTGTGACACCCTGTATATTCGATCAGGCTCATGTAACACTATATAGATAAATAGTGAAATAAAAGCTCGTCGCTCGTCGCGTATATCGAAATAGCTGTTGTCTTTGAAATTGTCTTTTCCCTACAACATATTTAACATAACATATAAATGTGGAGTACCTCAGGCATCTGTTTTAGTCCCTATTTTGTCTCTGCTGCTTATCAACGACATTGCCAACCTGAATATTAGCGGGAAAATTTGTCTCTTCGCGGACGATACCAGTTTCACTTGGAGCAATCTGGACAATACAACACTTCATAGTATCGTTTCTATTGACTTATTGACGATAAAGTGTTGGTGCGATTCTAATCTCATATGCCTTAACATTTCTAAAACTAAGGATTTATCATATAAATGTACGTTGCAATCTTTTATACTTCTTAAAATGGTATTTGCATATTGACGCTTTAACAAAAAAGTTAAGCTCTGCCTGTTTTGTGTTCAGATCAGTTTCCAAGAAACTTAATTTGTCCTTTGCTAGAACAGTGTATTATGCCCTTTTTGAGTTGCATCTCCGTTATGCCCTTCCATTCTGGGGTATATTTTAAGTAACTAAATTTGAGGGTATATTCAAGCTTCAAAAAAGAGCTGTTCGTTATTTACTTAGGCCAAACAGTAGACCCACAACCAAGATTTCTTTAAAATATTTGAAATGTTAACACTTCCTTCCTTATTCATATTTAAATATATTTGTTTAATCCGTAAGAACGTTACAGCTACTTCAGAAGGGCCACTTTACAGTTACTCACTAATTAATTCAGAGCATGATCTTCCCACCAAATTTTTCAAAATTGAACTGCTTTTTAGTTTTTTGTAGTGGTTTTAGCCATAACTGATATGGCAAAAAAGATATGTTGTAATTTACCTAGGTAACAGGGTGTAACTCATGCCCTGTATAAATAAAGCAAAATTTACCACAAAATTCATAATTTTCATGTCAAAACACATAAAGTCGCCAATTTTCAAGGCGATACTGCTTAAAATCACAAAAATATTAAGAAATTTCAAATTAAAATTCCAACCTTAAATACCCTGTATCTTGTAAACATGCAACATTCGTATAACATATGTTACGCTCAATCGCCATATTTTGGTGTGTAGTATCTCCAGTTCAGAGACTGCCCATTCCTAATGAATCACCCTGCATATTTTGGTTTTTGGAAAAATCGCGCTTTACATATTAAATTAAATATACAGATCGTGTTATCATGAGCTACGTATTACCCAAAATAATGGCAACACCACTTGGTTGCGGCTTGCAGGCGGCGGAATTTTTCGTTTTTATTTTTTGAACCGGGAGTCAGCAGACCTCACTTTGCTGTATTACTGCACGTTGCATTAATAATTTTTGAGCGTTATTTTCGTGTTTTTTTCACTATGGATGTTTATACCCCTTCCGAAAGAGTTCAACTAATTAAATGGTTTTATGGAGGCAATTCGGCAGTACAATGTAGAGATTTGTTTTCAGTGACATTTGAGAATAGATCAATTCCTTGTGCAAAAACGGTTTTAAATGTGGTTACAAATTTTGAGACATCTTTTTGTCTTCAAGATTGTAAAAAATTCCATACAAAACGTCAAGAACCACCTGTTGAAGTGGTCCAGGATATAGAACGGCGGGAAGAAATGGTTTGCAGTACCCTAGAACTTGATTCGACACGGTCCACTAGAAGTGTTGGAGAGGAACTGTTGCTCGTATCTGGAAAAAATACGGGTACAAATGTTTCAAGTATTCAAAAACTCAGGAAATATTTCCTGAAGACCAGTGGCGAAGAATGGAATATTGTGAAACCATGATGGAAAAGGCAAATGAAAACGAATATTTTTAAAAAAATATTTTGTTTTCTGATAAATCTTCTTTTCCATTACATGGCAAACACAATCCTTCCATTGTTCGTTATTGGTCTCAGGAAAACGAGCACAAAAGTTTTCAGTTTCGTAACCAGTATCCTCAGAAATTGAATGCTTGGGCAGGTATTTTTGGCGACAATGTTATAGGGCCATTTTTTATTGATGACACTTTAAAAGCCCAAAAGTACCTTGAGTTGCTGCAAAACCAAGTTCTTCCTGCCATTCAAATCCTACCTTATGTAGACCTGGATCGGTTTATTTTCAGCAAGATGGCTGTCCTGCTCATAACGCGGCTAGGGTAAAAGAATTTTTAACAAATACTTTTCCTAACCGCCTTATTAGTGGGACTGGCGATATTAAATGGCCTCCTAGATCTCCAGATTTTTCTCCAAATGACTTTTATCTGTGGGGTTACCTTAAGCAGACAATTTACAAGCATGAATTTAGTAGGCCCTACAAATTTAGAGGAGTTGCGAAATAAAATTGTCGAAGGTGCCAATTCCATTTTACCTGAAACTGTTTTGGAGGTGCGAAATAGCTTTTACGATAGGTTAAGTTTTTGTTGAGCGAAAGACGGCGGTTTATTTGAGTCTTTTATTTAAAAAATGATATGTTGTTAAGTTTGTTTATTAGAGTTTTATTTCTGATTTTTTATTATATTTTTATCAGAGTTGATATTTTATTTTTTATTAGAATAACGCTTTAATTTTCATTATGCAAAACACAGCATATTAAACATTTTAAGTATACAATTCTATGCGGGTTTTACACATTGTCATGTCTGTAAAACCCGCATTAGAATAAATATTTTAAAAATGCCTGGATTTTCGCGTAATATTTTGGGACATTTTATCGCCAAACGACGCAGCTCCTACGAAAGTCAGATGTCTACTAATCCCGCCTTCGGGCCGGCCGGGGCGGTGCTCTGTCGCACGCACTCGTACACGCGCGACGTTGCAAAATTTCGCCTCTATGCGGTTTCCTATAAGTAACGAACGAAAACACGATCTGTATAGCCGCTGTTTATTCGCTGGTCGACGCAACTACCGACTTCACTGCAATTCTTATTCACAGTGGGTACGCCAAACTTCGCTCTAGAAATAAATTTTTATTTTTGGTCAAAATCATTTAATCTAAAATCAATTTATCTGCATTTTGCAGCTAGCCTCCTACTCATTTTAAAGTCTGCTGAGACACAGTGAGCAACACTATATTCAGCTTCTAAGAAATTAAAAGTGTTTGCCCTACATTCTTTGATGTTCTTAGTGTCAATTTTTTGTTCATTGAAGAGCAACCAAAACTGATTATATTTAACGTCGTTTTTCCTAGATTAAATTAATTTATTATATAATTGAAAGCCATATCAGCGAAGAGTCAGGTATGTTTTTTTTACGTCAAGGCAGTTAGCAATATAATCAGAAACGAAAATCAGATTTCTACAGTGAAGTTCTGCTCTCAATATATTTTTTTTCCATATTTAAGGATTAAATCTGTTTTTAAACTTTTACAATAAAGTTAAGAGAAAAAGTATAATTAATTACATTACAGAAAAGGGGTGTAAATTTGATTTTTTTGCAGCATAAAAGATAAATGTTTGTAAAATAACAAATAATAAAAAAAAACACACTAACTGTTACAAATTTTGTTACACCTTCAAACTCGATTTATAAATAAAAAATATAAAATACACCATATATCTCAGAGACACACATTTTTTCAGGGGATGAAGAGGTGTAACCTCTAAATACCTAAAAAAAATCATAGTAATTGGTAATAATTTTATTACACCTTCAAACTCGGTGTGTAATTAAAAGATTATAAAATACACCGTATATCTTAGAGACATACGTTTTTTCAGGGGATGAGGAGGAGTTATCCCCCACAAATACCTTAAAAAATTATAGTAATGGCTAATAATTTTGGTACACCATGGTAAAAACTGGGTGTGTAAAAAATAGATTATAAAATAAAGTTTCATTCGTATCCTTTGGGAGTTTTGGAAGTTATAGCCGTTTATATTTTTCTACATCTAACAATTAATAATTTTTTACCAGAAAATGTTCGTTTGTAGAGATTTGCAACTACCTGAAATCGATTTAGATATTTATTTTTAATTGCATTAAAAAGTTTCATTCGAATCCTTTGGAAGTTTTGAAAGTTACAGCTTTTAATTTTTTTTTGTACATCTATCAATTCAATAATTTTTTACCAAAAAACCTTCGTTTGTAGAAGTTTCCAACCATCTAAAATCAGTTTAGATAGCCTTTATCTTTTATAGAAAAAAGTTTTATTCAAATTCTTTAGGAATTTTGAGAGTTTGACTTTTTAATTAATTTTCACAACAAAACCTTCGTTTGTAGAGGTTTGATACCATCGTAAGTCGATTTAGCTATTCATTGGTAATATCTGGACAAAAAATTATTAAAATCCCTTGGGAATTTCAGGAGATACGTTCATTATATTGATTAAATAACAGGGAGCGCGGACTATAAACTGGTTGCTGGTAACCAACATATGCTGCGTTCTCGATTTTGGTCGCTGGATACGATCGGACGCTAGCTTCGCACACATCCCTAACGTCGCCACACAACACTACTGTCAAATTGTCAAAAATCAGCTGCTTATTAATTATATTTTACTAATCCCAGGATTATAAATTATTTGAATTTTGATGAGATTGGTTTTTACGAATCATGCTAGCACTGTCTCATTAAAAGATTATACCATATCTGAAACATTTTATTACAGTGTTATCACAAAAAAATAGCGTTGTTTCATAATCTGCTTAACCTCAAGTTAGGGTTTCTAAACTATTTTAACTCTAGTTTTTAGTAATTCATATTTATGACTTCCACTAGGATAACCAAGGAAAAATGGTATGTTAACACAAACCCATTTAGAAAATAGCAATATTCAAAATCTCATGAAAAGTGTTAAATGATTAAACACATTTCCTTGTAGTTAACTAGGAGATTATTGTCTGGATTCATAAATCAAAAAATAATTGGTAAAAACATGTCAACAACAATTGAAAGCGATGTAATCCTTAAAGATGTAGGTGACAAGGGAGTCATATTATTAAATAGGCCAAAAGCTCTGAATTCTTTAAATTTATCCATGGTTAACAAAATCTATCCAGCTCTTACGAAATGGGAATCAGAGAAAAAATTAGTTATCATGAAAGGTAAGATTTTACTAGACCTAACTAACTGGTATTAAATCCGTTTCTATAAAGAGTGGTGTGAAAGCATTTTTTTTTGAATGGAGAAAAAAATCAGGGTTAGCCTACAGTTGGGTTCAGATATTATATGAACAAGAAAGTGTGGATTTGAGAGAAAAGTATAGGCAAGAAAAACAGATTGGCATTTCAATAAAATTAAGCCATGAAAATAAGAGCATTAAAATATCAATATAGTTTCTACCCATCCGGCATTTTAGAGGACATCCTGATTTTGAGGGTCTTGTCCCCACTAACATTCCTGATCAGACATAATTTGTTTTTTAAGAAGCATGCCAATACACAAAAAATCAATATTTACATAAAGAGAAAATCTTATTCAATTACCTTTTATAAGTTATCAAGTTACCACAACTCCTTTAACCCCCTAAGCAATGCAGTCTTTAATAATTTACAAATCAGGCTGGAACTTTTTTATCTTAATTTGAATATTGTGTCTAGCTTTTCTGTAGATAGTGCAAATATTAATTTCACAAGTTAAAAACCAATTTTTTAGCAACAAGTTTTTTTTAAAATCAACAGCCATGTTTCTTCTTAATCAAAGCTTATTAACAAATTAAAATAATTTATTAATTTTGTAGTTTTACAGGGTGTCCCACAATCAATGTCACAGGCTGCAACTTTTGAAGAAAATGTATTTTTCATAGTTATAGGACCACTACCCAAAATTAACTTAATTCACTTTCATAAGAAAATCATGTGCTAACATCAAAGTAAGGATGTTTCTGTTGCAAAAATTAAAATGTCAAGTTTCTTTTTAAATTCAATTTATTTATTATACAATATTTTAACATCAGATTAATCTGTTTTACAAAATTTATATCTAGCTTGCTCAAATTGAGCTCCATCAGCTTCTACACAAGGTTCATATTGCCGAAAGGTTTCTCTTGTGTAAGCTGCAGTAATCATGGAAGACGTAGTTGTTCAACAGGCTTCACAAATTTGGTTCCATTGAGTCATATCTGGAGAGTGGGCTGGCCATCTAATAGTATCCCTATTTCTAATCCACCTATGAGGAAATCTATTGTCTAAATAATCTGTAAAAATTTGGGCATTATGAGGCACAGAGCCATCTTGTTGCCAAATCATTAAATTACACTCTAAAATAGGCATGTCTTCTAATAGTTCATACAGTGAGTTTGAAGAAAACTCAAGTTAATGTACCTATAAAAGTATGGTCCAATAAAATGTCCATTAAATACACTGACCCACACATTTATGCCAATTATAGTTTGAAACCGATTTTCGATTATCCATTAGGGATTGTTTTCAGACCAGTAATGTGCATTATGTCTATTAACTATCCCATTATTATGGAATCTACTTTCATCAGTCCCAACAGATTTGTGGCAAAACTTCGGGATTGTCATGAATTAAAACCTGAAGGGATGCAATAAACTCTAACCTTCATTGGTAATCAGTAGGGGAAATTCTACTAGAAGAATTGAATACCAGAAGAAAGAATTGAATTTAGAAGGGTGATATTGGTGTTGTTGAAGAATTCATTGAATAGTACTTCTTGCAATATTGCAGTCCCTTACGATAGTGCGATCCCTTGCTGTTGAAGAATTCATTGAATAGTACTTCTTGCAATATTGCAGTCCCTTGTGATAGTGTGATCCCTTGCGATAATGCGATTGGAACATGTGGATTTACTGCAACCTAAGCCAACCCTGATATAATATTTTCCTCATTTCTTGCTGCCATTTGATGATGGGAATGTTTTAAATTTAGAAAAATTGCATGGCAAAAATTTTTTCCTCCACTCTTGAAAATGACTTATATGAGGGTGTACGACGATTAGGAAAACATTTTCGATAAATCATTTCCTATACAAAAAGGCAACAAAAGTGAATATTAAAAATAATAGAATACCAAAACTGATATTGCCAATTTAAAGAATGCACTTGAAGATTTGCTAAGGTTTTTAATAAAGGCATGAGTGAACTAATAAGAAAATCAATAAAAGATATTCTGTGCCTTACGTTGGTGTTAATAATTTTCTACGATTCTGCCTTTATAAACTTCGCATTCCAGTTCCTAATGACCATTGTTATGATGAAGCAATGAACTTGCTGAATATGCGGAGTTTACTTAAGAGACGCACTGAGAATGATTTGGTGTTTATTTATAAACTTTTGAATGGCCTTGTGATTTGTCCCGAACTACTTAATAGGATTTCATTTAATATTCCATACCGTAATCTGAGGGCAAATCGATTGTTTTCTTTGCCTTATCATCGTACCAACTATGCTATGCACTCGCCTGTCGAAAGGACCTTGAGACTGGTAAACTCTACTGGAATTGAAGTTTTAGGAATTTCCTTATTGCATTTTAGGAGTCTTATTAAGAGTTTGTAGGATTTTGTTTTTTGAAATAATTTTGCTCCATGATTAATGATTTGAAATACATTTGATCATTGTCATTGATAATAATATATTTTGTTTTTTCTTAGCTAATTTTGCATTGTTAATTGTTCTGATTTTGAGAGAATATTGTTACTACTTGTAAAACGGTTTAATTATCCTTGGTATTAAGATTAAGTCTGATAATTATTGTTAATTAGTAATTAGTGGTTAGGTAGTATAGCTTTTATTTCTTTTTTAAGAATATATATATTTTTTGTAATGGGGTTGATCCCGTGTATAAATAAATAAATAAATAAATTAAATAATAATGATTAATAATTATAAGCATTTCCAACATTAGAAAATGGTGGTTCCATTTGAAAAAAAGTTGTGGTTTTTAGTGAATGAATTTGTTGGGGGTAGTTTTTTAAAGTAATTTTGGGTAGTGGCCCTATAAACATTAAAAATAAATTTTCTTAAACATTTTTATACTGAAAAATAAAAAAGTTGAAAAAATAAATAAGTCAGTTTTACAACATGGAATTACATGGTGGCCGTTAGTTTTCTCAGCTGTGGAAAACTAGCAAAAATACTACAAGCAATAAAAAGTGACTTCATACCTTTGGAAGACAGCTGCTCCAAGAAATGAAAATCATATTTCTGCGCAGATTTGAGAGCATGGTCAAATTAAATAAAATTTATGAGGGTAGGAATGTAGATTACACACTCTTAGTTGTACCTGTTAGTTGTACAATATTTGACTTCATAAATGAACATTAAAAGCGTCTAGGTTACACAGAACCTGTATTGTAAAGAAAAGCAGGGAAGTATTTAAAAATGATTAAGTTACTGGTCTAATTACAACTGACATTATTAAATTAGCAAATTTAACAAAAAAAAACGTCCATCAATATCACCAAAAGACTCAATACATATATCTAATAAACCCAAATAACAAACAAAACAACATAATGCAATATGTGGGGAACAGAAAGCTATGCATAAATTAAATTAATTTAAGAATATTCATATATTTAGCAAATATAACTTGGCTTACATTCATTTGCAAATCTTTTATGAGTTGAAATATTATTTAAGTTAATCAGGGGAAAATTGTTAAGAATCTTTGATTACCATCTCTTTTATAGAAAGGAACAACTAAATTCTGGTTTGACATCATGTGTGTTGGTAATAAGGAGAATGATTTTGTTATATTAAGATTCTTAAAGTTCTTAAATTATTTTATGATTTAAATTTTTTAGAATTTTTGATGAATTGTATTTAAAACTTATGCTAATAGATTTTAACCTTAAATAATCTTAGCGGTTAAAAGTATACAAAGTTAATATTATAAGATATATAAATAAAAACAAGAATAAATTTGCAAATCCTCAGCATCATGGTTATTTTAGATAAATTTTTAATTTAATTTCTTTTAAATAATAAAAATATTGATTTAAATACTATTAGAACTTATTATTATATATTTGTCAAATATAGTACACAAAATGACTCATAGTTTAGTAGGAATTTAGAGACAAATTATATACGTAAAAGGTTTTAAGAGTGTATCATATGAATATCTTGTCACTTGTTTTAAGGAAAATGAAAAAACCTGCTTGCTTTTTGGTAAATATTTTTAAAATTCTACATCTATTTCTATAGGAAAGACTAGAGATGTTATTTAATAAGATATTAATAGATTTTATTTGGAAATATTTGTTAGCATTGGATACAGCAATGTATGATATTCATATAAAAGGTATTTAAATAATAGAGTTTAAAAATTTTCTGAAGCAATTGTCTATCGTAGTGTCTTAATCATTTTCATTACTTTATCCCTTTCCCTTTAATCTCAATCATCCGTCTGTAACCTTGAGTAATAATTGTTTTTAATTTTTTTATTACACTTGTTTTTTCTTTATTTATTTAGGGGCTGGAGAAAAAGCTTTTTGTGCAGGAGGTGACGTGAAAGCAATAGCCGAAAGTGCATTCAAAAATGAAAAATCGCTAGGATACGAGTTTTTTAAAAAAGAATATATTAACAATGGTCTAATAGGTTCCTACAAAATTCCATATGTAGCCTTAATAGATGGTATAGTAATGGGCGGTGGTGTTGGATTATCTGTTCATGGTCGGTATAGAGTAGCTACTGAAAAAACATTATTTGCTATGCCAGAAACTCAAATCGGTCTTTTCCCTGATGTTGGAGGTTCTTACTTTTTGCCTCGTTTACAAGGGAGACTTGGTTGGTATCTAGCTTTGACTGGATTTAGATTAAAAGGATCTGACGTCTTCAAAGCAGGTAGGTACGTTTTTAATTAATTTTATTATGATCTAAGTGGAACTTCCGAAAAAGTTTATTTTAAAACGAATTATATAAATTTATGTTGCTTTCTAAATAATATTTATAAGTAGGGGAAGTATTTTTTTTAAATCAAATACCTTCTTTGGAAGCCTTTTGTAAAAATTTTTAGGTATCGCAACTCATTACACGGACAGTTCAAACCTGGGAGATTTAGAAGATGCTCTATTTAAATGTTCAAATGACAGTGAGATCAAAGCTGTCTTGGATAAATTCAACAGAACAGACATCCCCGAGTTTTCTTTGGCGCCATATATTGACCAAATCAACAAATGTTTTTCTGCACCTACCGTAGAGGAGATCATTAGTAGGTTAGATACGAAATGAAATCCTAATATATTCTGTTCATGAAGGTTATTCCTGTATACATTTTTTATCATGCATAGTAAAGTTACCTGTGCTTACCGTAGTACGTTATTTAGTAACCCTGCAGGATTATATTAAAAATTAAATCATAGTACTAATCCAAATATCTTGATTTACTATCAAGTTTAGGATTGTTTACTATCAAGGTTACTTTTTACTTTCTCAATAAATATTTCTGTTCTTTTGAATGAAACTAAAACATGAAATCTTATGGCTAGAAGTTTCCCGAAGCTATTAAAATTCTTAACACAAATATATTTATGGCCTTAACTGTTTCAAAATTATAACAAATTATGAATTAAAGCAGCATCTGTAATTTTCTTATTACTTACAGGCTAGAAAGAGACGGCTCGAAATGGGCATTAGACACCATTCAACTGCTCAATAAGATGTCTCCGACGAGCCTTAAAGTTACTAATAAAGAACTGGAACTTGGTAAACAAATGAATTTATTTGAGTGCTTACAAATGGAGTACCGATTGGCCGTGAAATGCGTAGATGGACACGACTTTAGAGAAGGTAATGTACTAAAATCAGTAAGTCGTAATGAACGATATTTTCTTGAAGTTATTGATGCAGTATTTTGTGAAGAAGTGTGAAGAAGGGTTTAACAATTCTGATGATATTTTTCCCTTTTTTTTGTTTTTTATGGGGTCTTCTATACATTCTTTAGAGCTACTGAGGAGACTAGCAATTCTTTGCGTCGTTTTAAGCAAATTATTGCCGCTTTCAACCGAAGATTGATCTTAGACCATCGGTAAGCTCTGGAATTTTCTGGATTTAGATATACTGCAACAATTGTTGAATGTTGAAAAGTTAGATATATTTAGAATACAAAGTGCATGGGTCAAAAGGACATCCCTCACTGGTAATGTTAAAGTTCCTTATGGATTTTTCCATTTCGTAAAAACACGACAATAAAGGGTTTATTATGTAAAGTGTGATGATGAATCAACAGCAAAAAAATAAAGATGGTTGTCTTCACATGATTCTCAATTTTTGTGATTTAGTTTCAGGAAAGAGGATCGGAGAGTAGGAAAACATATTTTCCATAATTTCTAATACAGATGAGTGTAAGGTATTTGTTGATGTTTAATAAAAAATGTTTCTAATTATTTTGAATAAAAATCTTGAAGTTTGGTCTGACGAAAAATTAGGCTTTAAGAGCAATTTACAAAATTGTACAAAAAGAATATTTTTCTCTTAGAATTTTTTTTCCAAAAGTAGCTATATTCTTCATACTTACCTTACCCTCAGTATATTTTTTGGAGAACCTCTTATGAGTGCACAGCAATAAAGATTGATATACAGATATAATCATTCAAACTTCGCCTATAGGAAATAGTCTATGAGCGTAAGCGAGAGGAGACATATAGAGTCCACATGAGACAGACAGAGGGCACAATACATGCCGTTTCCAAATTAATACGTTTGGCAACACTGATATTTCTGCCGCACGGCTTTCCGCTCGTTCATCGAAAAACAAGACAATTCTTATCCCCACCATACTGCACCGCCAATATGAGATTGCATTTTAAACGTTTAACGTTATTTTTATTCCTAGCTTCCTGCTTAATCAGCAAAGATTAAATTTAAAACCGGTCGCTATTTTCTTGTTAAAATGTGTTCTCTCGAGGAAAAAAAGCAAATTATTAAGTGGTATTATGCTGGCAGTTCTGTTGATGAAATATCAGGCAGATTTGCATTTATGTTCGAGAATCGGCCCATTCCTGTACGCAGCACAATTTTTGCAATTATCCATAGGTTTGAGTGCTTGTGACCTTTGGGTGCTTGCAAAATTGCAGGAAATGCTACGCAAATGAGTAACCACCTGTTGTTAGACCGCTAGGCGAAGAAAGGGAGCTTCGAGAGGTTAATGTTTGTGCTGTTGCTGAAATGAACTTTCCTTGAAACAGTACAACCATTGCCAAAGAAACGGGTATTGAGCCTTTAAGGGTTAGAAGAATTTTAAAAAGAAATAAGTACAAGTGCTACAAGTTGCAAAAAACCCAAGAAATTTTCCCCCAGGACCATGAGAGACGGCTGGAATTTTGCCATGAAGTATTGGAAAGGGCAAATCGGGACGAAATGTTTATTAGTAATATTTTGTTTTCAGATGAGTCCTCTTTCTCTATTTGTGGTAAATATAATCCGTCCATTACAGTGGGTTATTCGAGGGAAAATAAGCACATAAGCATACCAACACGTACACAATACCCTCAAAAGGTTAATGTATGGGCTGGCATTTTAGGTGATTCAATTAAAGGCCTTTTTTATCGATGGAAACCTTAATGCCAACAAATACCTTAATCTTTTGAGGGATGAAGTTCTTCCTGCTATTCGAGGGCTCAATATCAATTTAGAACAAGTTTGGTTTCAACAGGATGGTTATCCCGCTCATAACGCATTAGTGGTACGTCAATTTCTCGAAACGTCTTTCCCTGATCGAACAATCAGTGGAAACGGTACTATTAAATGGCCCGCCAGAAGCCCCGATTTAGCCCCCAATGATTTTTTTCTTTGGGGATACCTAAAAGAACAAATTTATAGGCACGAAAATCAACGGGCTACTAATTTAGAAGAGCTTTGTGTTAAAATTAGGCAAGCATTCAATAGTATCTCCATTGAAATGTTGTCGAATACGAGAAGGTCGTTTTATGATCGATTGACGTACTGCACTGCTAAACAGGGTAGCCTTTTTGAACCTGACATAAGATCATTTTAATTTTTATTTAATATTATGAAATTAACTGAATTTTTTGCTTTATTTTGAATTAATTTTTTTATTTCCTGTCCAATATTTAGTTAATTTATGTTTACAACATTATTGCAGTCGGTTTTTAGTTTATTTTTTGCTGTTAGGACAGGCAGCAGCAAAGACTCAAACGAAACAAAAAGTTTTCTTTTAAGTTGCCACAGAGCAGTGCATTCCCGCTCGAACGCTCTAAGAGTACTGAAAGATTTCGGTTTCGGGGGGGGGGGGGCGGGGCCGCTGCTTCGAGGATGTTGTCACAACGTTGCCAGACCTACCGCGATATATAATTCCTATAGGCGAAGTTAGAATGATCATATCTGTAGAGTACATGGGGCTATGCACAGCTATGCCACCAGAAATATAAACAGGCTAGTTTTAGATTCAACAAATCAGCGCTTGACAAGGTATCAGAGTGGAGCAGACTTTCTAGCTGTTAAGTTGTGTATTAAACTCCCTATTGGCTATATGCAGGTTTTAAAAGTAAAATAAAATAAATGTTGATTTGAAAATGTCTTCTATTCAACTAAAGATTTTTGAAACTTGACATTCTCGCTGTGATATTGGTAACTATATATTGCATTTATTTTGTATTTGATTAATATGTGGCTTTGTATTGATTTACTGGTTTTATCAGCATTTTTTTTTTTGATGCCCGGTTACTGGTAGTGTTAAAACTCGCCGAGTATGAAATAAAAAGTTATTTTTCTTATTTATTAATTATAGAATTTTGTTAGAAAGTTGTGAATTGATCAATATCTAATTAAAATTTAATCCGTTTACTTTATATCTGATAACAATTTATTTATTTAAAATTAAACGTAATTAAACTGAGAGCATTTGATATGTATACAGAGTGTCCCATAAATAATGATATATAATTTAACAGCAGATTCGTTTAAAAAAAAGGTTAAATTAAATTTTTCTAGTTCGAAAGTCAAAGACCACCAAAATACAGTCACTGTCAGGATTTATGTTATTGTTAGTTACTTTAATGAGTGGTCTTAAAAATTCAAACTCACACATTTAGTAATGTTATCTATTATCTTTTATAGCGTTCTTATTATTACTTCTGTTAGTTATTGTTACTTATTGCGTATAAAGTAGAAGATCTTGGTCCGCACGAAATCCAAACTATCACCCATATTTTTTAGCATATGGGGAGATACATGAAATTAATGACAAAAATTCAGTCAGTTCGAAATGAGAAATTATTTTTTTTTAATTCGGCGATCTTCCAGTAAAAAAAATTTTAAATATATTGAGACGAATGGAGATCATGTCGAGCATTTACTGGGAAATATTCATAATGTTTATTTCAAATTTGTTTTTTTTATTTTATTATTTGTAGTGTAATAAAGCAATAAAAAATAGTTAATGAATGCAATTTTTTTTTTGAGAGCATTGAAAACTTTATATGTCTCGAAAAGGGTTAATTGTAGCGAGATTTTTGAAGTTTACCTATTTTTTAGGCAAAACTGTTTGCACAATGCATATTTTAAATAAAAAGTTAAATTATGCCAGGCCTAAAAAAGTTACGGATTTTAAAAAAATCAAATTGTTCTGGTGGCGCACTCTGACGTAATTTTAAAAAACTTTAATTTTAAGATTTGCCATATAAAAATCCCATCAATAAATGGTAAATGTATGGCCAAAATTTGAAAAAATTACATTAAACTTATCACTCTGTATCTTGGTTGTCATTGACTTTCGGATTCGGAAAATGTATCTTGATCTCATTCTTTTTTTAAAAGGAATCTGCTGTTAAATAACTTACCATATTCATGGGACACCCGCTTTATAAATAACTTAAGACTTATATAATTATAATAATAGTGAATAATTAATCACTCAATACTTAATTTTATTATTAATAATATAGGAATAAATTCATTTCAGGTGTTCGAGCATTACTCATTGACAAAGACCAGAATCCAAAATGGAACCCGGCAACACTAAAGGATGTTTCGGAAGAGACTGTCAGCAAGCATTTTGAGAGGCTCCCGGAAGAGCTAGAACTGAAGCATAAGCTGTAATTTGTTATAGCTGTTGGGTTTTTTATGAATTATTATATTTTTAGATAATATAATGTTTTTACCTCTTTAATTGGCATTTTTTTTCTAATTAATCAATGTGCAGGTTTAATCGACACATGATAATGACATATTTACACATGAATTCCTTCAGTATAACTTCAATTTTTTAGCGGGGGCGGCATTCGCCCATATGTTTTCCAATGGGAAGTAGTATCTTGTGATACGTCTTTTAGATGAGCGCTTTATTTTTAAAATTTGAGCTTCGCGTCCCTCAAATTCAGTTCGGTATTTTTAGATTTTTTCGATTCCATAATATAATGAGTTTATTTTATTGCAGACGGTGGAAATTATTTAATCGTAGCAATCAATTTAACGAAACTTTGTTTAATCTGAGGCATGCTCCATCCCATTATGCATTAGCTGTACGACAGTTACTAAATGAAAACGTACCTGATAGAGAAAGGGTGCCATCTTATTATCTGTTTTGAAATGTGATTTTTATCGAGATTGAAAAATCAACCTAGTTTATTGCAACGTACCTAGAACAAGATGAGGTAAACAACAAGAATCAAAAACTAAAAGAGTTGAGGTCAGTGGCGGCTCGCGCCCTGTAATCTAAGGTAGGCGACATATTATTATAACAGTGCGCACACCGAGTAGCCTGAGCTCCCCCTCCCCCCGCTTTTTCGGGATTTAAAAAAAAATTGTGGTGCCACGGCCACTTTTCATTAATAATTTACTAAAATTAATTCTTTAATTAATTAATTTATTCTTCTGTCCTTTAAAAGTACAAACCTATTTATTATTAAATCTTTAAAATTATCAGATCCCTGTAAAGAGCAGCAAGAGTTCCTTTTCGATGGAAATTAAAGCAAGTGATGATAAGCGCTCATTACCGCTCATAAGCCGCGGTTAAAAAAGAAAATTCTAAACCTTTCATAAATCTAAGATATCCCTTTGCCCCATTAATTGACTCGGATGATGAAGATTGATCGTCAATAATTGTTTGAAAAACTTTTTTTAAGTCATTCCATTTTGAATCTAAAAGGTGAACGATTTTTGAACGTGAAGCCCATCTGGTATCTACAGCAGTCGGTATCCTTTTTCCAACTATAGAGTCGAAAATAAATGTTCGCTTTGCAGATTGATGGAAGAAGCCGGGAATTGAAGTTACGCTCGCAAAAAAAATTCGGCAATTTTTAATAGTTTTTGCTCCATTCTGTAGAACTAAGTTTAATCGGTGCGCACTGCAATGTGTAAATAAAGCTTATGGAGCATCGTCTTTAATTTTTTTTGCAAACCATTTAACCAACCAGCCACTACGCTAGCGCCATCATAACATTGGCCAATTAAATTTTTCTTATAATCGAAAGGACTTAAAACAGAAACAATTAATTCGTACATCGCTTCTGCCGTTCTATCTTGACTTACATTAAAAAATCCCAAAAATCTCTCTTTAATGTCGCCAGATTGGTTTACATATCTGACCGAAATAGCGCATTGTGATTTTTCTAAAATGTCAGTAGTGTCATCAGCTTGTACAGAAAAAAATAATGCTTCTTTTATTTCTTTATGTATTGTCTCCAAAAGGTGTTCAGAGATACAACCTATTATATCGTTTTGGATAGTCTTAGACAAACCAAAAACAAAGGTAGGGACACAAAGTCACGGTCTCATCCAATCTATATAATTTCTTAAAAAAGCTTAAAAGCTACACGTGTTTCGCTCCTGTCGGAGCATCATCAGGCCTAGACCTACACAGATCACATTACAACTCTCTCAACTAGAGTTGTAATGTGATTGGATGAGACCGTGACTTTGTGTCCCTACCTTTGTTTTTGTTTTCGTTTGGTCTCTTAGAGAAAAATGGATGATACGTTTCTATTAGACAAACCAGAAAAATTATTGCCTATTTTTTTTAAATGGTTTTGCATTTCGATGTCACGTTTAATTAACAAGTTAAATGTTCCACGAAAATTGCCAGTGTTAAAAGAATCGGATTTTTCATTGTGGCCTCTAAAAGATAATTCTTGTTTTGCAAGATGACAAGTAACATCAATCAAATAGCTCAATAAATTTCTGTTTTTTTCTTACATCCTCGTTATAGGATTTTAAAAACAAAGAAGACTGTATTTTTAATGCATCCTGTATAGTGCTACTATTTTTTTGCAAGCGCTTTAGACTAAGGTAGCTACTCATGCTTCTTTGACGATTCATGTTTTTTTATGCTAGCTGACAGATTTTTTAAATCGCAAAAACCCTGAGACACCCAAACATTATTTCTATTACCTCCTAAAAGTATACAAGGCCAACAAAACAAACTTTGTTTAAAATAACTACCACATAACCATTGATGGCTTTCGAACCACTGGGTCTTAAAGGATCGCGAGAATGCTTGGCCTTGCTTTTTGTCAGGTTTTAAAATTGAAAGGGTGGTGTAGGGCGACCAATAGAAATTATTTCCCTACGATCATTTTCATTTAGGCGGGAAAATGGGGTTTCTTGTAAAGAACAAATTACATCATGCACAGGGGTTTCGGCGAGATTATTGGCCATTCTAAAAAAAATAGTAAAAGGATCAAACAACTAGGTTAGGTATGCACCTCTACTTCTACAAAAATTACCTACTTTCTACTCTATATTATAATATTCTCAAAAATATACAACCCCTTAATAGGTACCTCTACTACCTCTACAAACTTTAATAGCACAATTATTATTCTAATATACTTATACTTATCTAATATAAACCAAATTCACTGGAGAAGCAACCATACGACGTACGACAGCAGAAAAATCCTTCAAAGCTGAAAGAAACGGAAGAAACCAGCCACAAACCGTTGATGAATAAAAACAAAACCCCGCCAAGAAAAATCTGGAATTATTTTCCTCCTATCATATTATTAGTATTAGTACCATCACCATCTTTATTGCTCCTATGTAGTTTTAAATAAGTGCAACAAAGACGCCACATAGTACAAAATCCCGCCCCACCATTGATTTTCCATTGAACGAGGGCTCATCTCATCCGTGCTTTAAGTATCATACCGAAACTCACCCAATTGTACTAAAAATTAAATACGTTATAAAAATCGTAGTCATTGTTTGAAAATTTACAACAAAAAAACCTAGACTGCCATGAAAAATGTACATTTTTAATATTTTTTACATTTAAGTAAGAAAACAGAATTTGTATTGCGTGCTAAATTTTTTTCCACTTGTGCTAGATTTAGTACAATCGTACTCTAAAATCACCAGCCCTTTCCCCTTTATCGATCGACGAACGAGCGAATTGACGAAGACGGTCGAAGGCGCCCGAATTGTCCGCCTAACAGTGCACTTTTTGTCGCCTAGAATAATTTTGTTTGACGTCGGCCGCTTAAGTTTTGTATGGGAGATTGCCGCCGTAGAGACCATTAAATACAGGCGGTTGGAAACATCGCCTTCCCATATATAATATCGTATTCATTTGATTTTATGAGGCGAGTCGCTTTAGACTAGCTCAGGTTTCACTTAAAGTGGCGATAGATGCATGCGTATTAACATTAGACTAGGAGGTTTATCAGATATTTTAATATCACATTAAAAAGAATGATTATATTATATAAATTATAATGATCATTTTTTTTTTCAAATTTACAAGTGAATTTTCTATCAAATCATTTCTATGATGCTTCTAAGTAAAATAAAATTCAATATTCTTTTTATTGCAATGCATAATTTTCCATACAAATCAGTTCTTCTGATAAATGATTCATGGACTTCGTGACAAAAGGGTAAATGTCTAAAGTGTACTTCAAAATCAAGTTACCAAAAAAAAAATCAAACTTCAGTCAACCAAATAGCTACAATACAATTTAATGATCACCTGGATAAACCTGTTGACAAGCAATGATCACTAAAAATGTATAGTTAATAAAAGCAGCTGAGCAGCTTTTACAAAGTAATGACAAGCCTTTTTTTCACAAGAATATCCCGTATTTGTTCATTGAAATATTACGCTAAATATTGAGTAGCGCTAACCCATTGGATTGTTCTTCTCTACTCTTCTTAGGCAGATATCTCTTCAATCTCCGTCTAAAAACTAGAAATTACCGTTCACTTCAAACTATCGTGACTGGTAGATGTGTGAGCACAGACCGATTGACCAACCAGAGAGCTTCGAGAAATGTTTTTGGTCGCTCCCTGAAATGAAGTTTAATTTTAATTCATTCGTTTGAAGCTTCGAACGTGTTAAGTTTCATTCACATTTTAAAATCGGATTTTATTTCTTCAGTAGTTTCAGTAAATTCATTTGGCCATAGTACGATGAAAACAGAGATGGTCTTATCCAATTCAACTTCATCAATTTCTGCACATTTTGCTGAGATCATATTTTGTATTTTGAAAGGCAGATCTCGTTGCTTTAAGAATTCCGATTCAAGACCGTTCTGCTTGTGAGTAACAGTCAGGACGGAACCAATCGATTCAGCAATGTATGTTGTTGAATCGAAGATTTCTCGAAATGTTTTTTCTGCTCTAGTACGCATGTCCTTTATTTCATCATGAACATCATTTGCGTAAGCAAAGCATTTACTCAAGTCACAGTCTTTTTTTTTTGTAAATTAAGACTCAAACTTTCAGTTCATCAGAAAATTGGTTTGAGCAGTCGAGGAAATCATATTCGTTGCTTCAAATTGAAGCAAGCTTACCGTGAAAGACTTGTTTAAAAATTATTCAGGTGGCCGATATTTCTCTCCCCTGTTGATTAATCACCTGCGAGAGCGTCGAATTTGATTCCCGCCCTTCTTTTTATGGGAACATCTGAAATCAAAAATTTATGCCACCCAGCCTACATTCTTAGAAGATTTAAGAAACCACATCATTCATAAATGCCATCAAAGAATTTCTGGTGTAAAATTCTTCACAATATGCGGAAACACTTTAAACAGTTGCCAAAGTTATATGGAAGTAAACACCTGATATTTTCAATAATTAATAAACGTTAAGTACTAATCACTACAATTAAATTTTCTAGCAATCAATAGCTTAAATTCAAAAAAACATCCCTTCTGATCCCGCCAGGGGTTACAGTGATGAAATTTATGTGAAAATATGTCCCCCTGATATCAAAAATATATGGCTTCGAGAATTATTTAAAATTCTCACCTTCAATCATAAACCTTGCTGGACTATTTTCGATGGATCGCACTGTAGATAAAGCATTGCAATATAGTACTATTACAATTAATTATATTTTATTATTTATAGAAATATAACTTGAAAACTCACTATTACTTCACAAAAAGTCTAAAACAGAATGAATAATGAAGATACAAATACAGTTAAATCTACACTAATTTAATCGGAATCACTAGCGCTCGACTCGAAATCCCCAACATCAATGGAAAATTTGTATTCTTGATCGCATCCTAAGTAGGCGTCGCTCATGAAATATAAGGCGTAACTGTGATGACCGGGACTTGGTGCTACGAAGTCTAATTTTACTCGGGCTTTCTGCTGTAGAGTGAGCCTTTTGATTGATAACAATGAGTTTGTCCTAGGATCTCCAATTACTACCCACCAGCCTTCTTCACGTTTCTGTAAGTAAAAAATATTTAAAATCAGTCCCTGAATAAAAGTACGTTAGAAAAAGTTTTATTAAGTATATTTTTAACATATCTTAACAATCTAATTTGATACATTGCATAGGGTCACGTTATAATTGTGTTAGCCCATCATTTTTATAATTTTGGTCTTGCATAGAACACAAAGTTTATTACAAATTAATCAAACCAGATGTATTCAGAGCAATTTTATTTTAAAAGCTTAGCAGAGCGCTTTCGGCGTATGAGCCATCATCAGTGCTAATTGTCAGTTAAGCCCAGAAGTTTACCATAGTGGGAACACATTTGATATTACTAAAATTATACATAACACACTAAACAGGACGAACAGTATTAAACTAAATACTGTTCGTCTTGTTTAGTGTTCTGTATAGTCTTAAGTGTGTCTAAATGTTATGTATAATTTTAGTAATAAATTTGAAAATAATTTGCACTTGTGCATTACCACATTTCCGTGCTACATGACGTTATTTTTAGATGTTTAATACGACGTTTCGTCTTTTGCTAACCATTATTTTGCCAACTTTGTTTTTTCTTGTAGGAGCCATATTTGGTTTTTGCATTTTTAAAATCTTTGCAAAATTTCCTTTTCAATAATATATCACAAGGAATATTTCTTATTTTTAAAAACCTGAAGTTTTAGAAAAAACTAAATTTGCCGCAGGGGTAGGCTGTGCATAAACCGGCAAGACAATATTTAAACTATCAATAAATATTACACGTTATCAATACAAGATAGACAGAAATACTAGCAATGCAGTACTGCACTAGTCCACATATTACTTCAGGGTTACAACCTTATTATTTTCGACACACCTGTAAAAATTTCAAAAGATACTAAATTAATCTATTTACTAAAAAAAAAAAATAGAAAAGTTTTATTGACAATTTTATTTCATATTGAGTTTAACACGCGTTGGTAAATAAACAAATAAAATAAACAAAAACAAAAAACAAAAAACATTTTTTATTTATCTTAAAATAAAATTACATTAAGTACTCAAATTGTTGTCTCTGGGTACCAAGACACAATTGCACGCTCTTACGAATATTGAGCACCGCGCAATTTATTTCTTATCTATTTAATATGTTAAACTCCCTTATAATAGTTGACCGCATCTCCTCAATATTTTAAAATTTCCTCGTATAAACTCGATTCTTTAGCATTCCCCATAAAAATGTATCTAAAACATTGAAATCAGGAGACCTTGCCGGACATCTTACAGGCATTTCTATTGTATTTATAATACATTTTAATCATATCTCACTTTTCTTCATTCGTAAAAACCATAATTGCTTAAATTATTAGTAAAATACCTCTCACTCTGTACTACAATACTAACAAATTTTAAAAATGTAAAAATCCAATATGGCGCCTATAAGAAAAAACAGAGTTGATAATGGTTGGCAAAAGACGAAACGTGGTATTAAAAATCTAAAAACACCATCGGATGAAAAAAGTGGCAATGCAAAAGTACAAATTATTTTAAAATCGGATAGGAAATAAGCTCAGCAAAAAATAAAATCGATTTTTCAAAATTTTGTATTTTTTCGAATATCTTCGGAATTTTTATTTTTTGTAAACGGCATATTGCTAAGCTCATAAATTCTTTACTTTGCCCTAATTTAACCATCTTCGTATCTCTTATAGATTCCGAGATTCTCATGTTGAGGGTCGAATTTGAAACACCCTGTATGATAACAAAATATAAATACTATAAAATGCCCTGAAAAATGTCTAAAAGATACACAAAACGAATAAATAGACATTATACCGAGTAGAAAAATTTCTATTTATATGCTTTTCACAAAATTTCGTTCAGCATTAAAATAAGTAGCTTGATTTTAATTTAACTTGCTACACATAGTTACAGTTTTTTCGAGATATTGTAAAATAATAAATAGCAATAATTAAATTAGTAAGGCAAAATAGGGTTTTGCTTAGCACTTTCCAGTGACTAAACATCTACTAGTATAGAGATTTAAGAAAAGAGTTTTTAAATCTTGTAATAAGAATGAAGCCATTAATCATAAAATTGTACTCATGCTAGTTTAGATTAATTTATTTGTCAAAAATCTATATTCCAAAAATTGTATTTCTTTGTTTAATGAATTTAAGGCGCACATCTTAAAACACAAATAAAAATTTTAAAAAAAAGTGCGCCCCCGGGTGGGCTCGAACCACCAACCTTTCGGTTAACAGCCGAACGCGCTAGCCAATTGCGCCACGGAGGCCATGAGTTTTTTTGTTGATCCGCACATATCGTATGTCGATTAGTCACCATGTATGGGAAAATACTATAAAATTAAATTACATGAACTTAGGAAAATACCATTCCTTATTGGGAATACACGTTTATTACAAGATATGTATTTAAAAGAAATGTGTAACCATATTGACAATATACTGTTGTAATATACCGACAACCTTTTAGTCCAATATTACAATACTGTCTCAATCACCCACATACCATATATTCACTAGGACTTTCTCGGGTGCAGTTGCGGAAATTTGCCCCTTGCGAGTCTTTCTATGTTAGCGTACTATAATATCGACAGACATCTTTTAATGGCTGTTTTACTTGCTTGCCATGTATTTATAAACATGTTGGGGCCATAATGTACAATAAAATAAATGTACTTTTTATGGCCTTTGGAGTAGCAGCCTATCTTCACAAACTCAGTTTGGTAAAGGGATCATCCTTTTCACGTTTTGTTATTTGATTTAATTACACTTTTGACAGTTTCGAATTTTAAGTTAAGAACTTAAATCATTAATTTCTCTTAGTAAACCTTAAAAGCAAACTTTAATATACATATAATTGTATGTAAAATCTGCATTGTTTTTAAAAAAATGTGATATTTACTTTTATATTTATGATAACATCTTCTCAAAAGGTAATGCCCACCCGAAGTATATACCGTTTACAGCATCTTGATCTAATATTGTTTATAATTAATTATAGTTAATCTTGGCGCACTTCCTTTTATTAAGATTAAAAATTGTCAGTATTTTTATACCGAATGTTTCGTCCTCGTCGTCCTTTTTTAGAGTTTCCTTGCCCAAAGAATATCTGTTTTATTCTGTTATACTTATAAATGGATAAATAAACATATATTATTTGGAATTTAAGTAAAAATATTTTTTTTTTAATATTCAAGTTCTAAAGCGTCATTTGAAATGATCTAAAATAGTCTTTAAACGTCGTCCTATGTAAATATTTGACGTCTACCAGAAGTCCTTTTCAATTCCGTATAGGACGACTTTTAGGCTTTATTTAGGACGTCATTTTGGATGTGACATTTTCACGTTACTTTAAGGTAGTAAGGACGTCACAATGATTCGTCATATAGATCAGAAGTACGTATTCAAGATGTCATTTTATTATAGGAAATTATGCATATATGGTATATCCAGAATATGTTTCATGGATACCTATATACCTTAGGAATATTAAAAACGTATTTGTATATTCTATAAAGATACATGTAACAGATACATAGATAGTTATATATACATAGATGTTTATGAGACATTCATAAAATATAACCCTTGGATATAGTTTAAATATCTAGTATATTCAGGATATACATTGTACCGGGTGTCCAAATAAGAAAGGACGCCGGCTGTATCTCGGAAACTATTCATTCAAATTCATTCAAATTTCGTCTAAAATTTCGTCTGTTCTGGATACCGCATAGCATATATTCGAGAGGCAACCGTTGAGTTATGATTGCATTCGAAATAAACTGCTAGCATATTTATAGGCTACTTCATTTGGAATTTTCATTTTTAAACTTATTAATTTGTAGTAAAAAAACACTTACACATAAGAAATAACTTAAAACTGACAACTGTCAATTTAAGTAACTTTAAATGACATTTTCCAATCCTTTGTTTCTGTTTATATTTCCATAGGCCTCTTGATATAATAGTAATATTCAAATAGAATTAATAAATAATGCTCTAATAAATCATATTCGGAGATTCTCGAATGCCAATTATATTTTCAAGTGGAAATATGATTATGAGCTTTCAAATAATTTTCAGTAATTTTTGATAATATTCTGTCACAAAGACCGCCCTAATATTGCTAATAATATTTAAAATTTGAAAAATAGGTTATTTAAAAATTACTCGAAAACAAATGGAGATATCGAAACGCGGTTTTCACTGGTTTGTTAGTATGTTTTAAGTCTTCGAAACCGCAGTGAAAAAATCATATCACGGCATTTAACTTTTTAGAGAAAATCTCTAAAAACCCAGTCTCTGTTAAACAACGCCCTCTGACGACTTCACTGAAAACAAAGTGACATTGACAGGTGCATATTTTGAAAGCCCTTTGAATTTCCTTTTAAACGAGTACCCACTCGAATTACTTTTAATAAAGAATCTGAGTACAGGGCGATTAAAAAGTTGCATTATTTATGATCTTCCCCCACCCTTCTCATTGGAGATATGAAGAAAAATCTTTCGCAAAATTAAGGCAAAATTAATGAAGATTATTCTGATGTTTTCAAAATGGTAACTAATACTGGCTATTTTAGACGAAATTTGAATTTTTTTTAAATTACTGTGCAGTTCTACGCCCTATTGTGGTAGTCTTAGGAACTTGTAAATATTTTCCAGCCATTTTTTTGGCCACTTTTCTTAAGAAATTTTTTTTTCAGCGCTGTGCGATGAATAGTTTCCGAGATACAACCGGCGTCCTTTCTTATTTGGACACCCGGTACATAATAATAATATTACATTACGTAATGATATTCCATGTATTACCTAGTGCGTGACCAATGTATATTTATTTCATATCCATAAAATAAACAGAAAATTGAATATATATATTATATGTATATACCTCAGGATAATATGAATATACATAACCATTTACATATAATATATGTTTGCTATGTGGAAGGTTGGCAGACGACCAAAAATATAAAAAAACAATTTACTAAGATTCAGTTTTCAAAAAGTTTAAAAACTTTTTACAAAAGATTCTTCTTTTTTATGAATATGGCTGACTGTTTAAAACACCACCACCCTAGTTTTGCTGCAGATCAAGTTGTGCAGGAATATTTCCGAATGACTAGAATAAAAAAATCTACGAAAAAGTCTAAAAAGTAAAGGCTGGACAAATAGAACCTTCAAAGCATAGTACAGGAACGCCAGCCAGAGTCTTTGAGGAAGACACTAAACGTGTAGTTAGAAAAAAAGTCTATTATTTTTATTTCAAAAAGAAATACTAGCTTTGGACAAGATTTTAATGGAGCTTGGCAGAAACGATAGTATTGCTTTCATGAGTAGTTAAAGACTGCATGAGAAAAACATAATTGCAAATTAGTTCTAGTGGAAAGCGATAAAATTGTTTGCTGGAGAAGAAAATTTCTAAGAACCATCAAGGAAGCAAAAGAATTTTCTTATCCTGACAAACCCTGCCTTTGCGAGGATTATTTTGGAGAAATTATAAAATTTCTTCCAGGTGATTCGGTGGTGGCTTGTACAACGCTAGCTACCGTTCACGGCGAATAGAGAAGACACCTGGAGAAAACAAGAAATTATGGATTTGCTAGACTGACAAGAATATTGACTTTGAACCCCACATGATAAAAAAGAGCAAACTAGCCATAACAAATATTCACAAATCACACAAACCCAAAATTACTGTGCTGCGCTTACCGCAATATCATTGCGAATTTTAAATCCTATTGAACTAATTTGGGCGCAAATGAAAGGATTTGTTGCAAGACGGAATACCACTTCTAAAATTATAGACCTTTTTCCTAACTTCTGTAGTACTAAGTGACTACAGAAAACTGGCGAAACGCAGTCGAGCATGTTATTAAAGAGGAGAAGAAAACGTGATCTGGACAATCTAATCGACCAGGCGGTTATCCCTTTAATTATTATTTCATGGGGTGATGATAGCTCCTCATCACATGACGAAGACTAATTTTTTTTATTATTACTACATAATCAAATTATGTATTATTTATATTTAATATTAATCATATTTTTAAGAATGAATTATGTTATTTTATTAATGTTTATTTAAATCAAATGACGAAAAATACAATTTTTTATGATTAAAAACATAATGTATTATTATTTATATTTTTTAAAGACTTTCAATAAAGTTATAATAATCGGTTTCCTTTATATTATAGTATCCTGGCTGCACTATTCGATGGATAACAATGGAAAAAGCTCATAGACCGACCCAAAACCGAGCAAACCCGGGTGTTACTACCTGCGTTCCGTAAAAAGAATTAATTTCGCAATGCAAATTATGGAAGTGGCATACATTATTGGAGGGTCACCCCTCTTGTTTACCACATACATATTAGTAAGCTTTTATTACTTTTTACCCATTTCGAATAGTCTATAGGTGATGTGGTTCCTAAGATACGTTTCTGACCCTTTGGATATATAAAAATAAGGCATTCTACAAAAATGGTCCTACAGACACCATTTTGTATCCAAATTTGAACAATACTTTTTTAACATTCTTTCGAACTTCATTACTTTTACAATCTTCACAAAAAAAGGTAAAGCCCTTTTTATTCCTCTAGAGTGCTATTACCACTTTATAATTAGTTAGTGTGTGCAATGGTTTAACGAAAATAGGTAAGTCTAAATAAAAATAAGACTACTCTTGTAAATTTTATAACACACCAAAATTCTTTGTTCTCATCTCATAATTCTTTGTTAATTAAGGTTATTTCCCAAAGTTTAAAACACGTAGCTACAGTCAGATTTTGTAGAATAACACAAAAACATAGTTAATTATGACATTCTGGGGGTAATTATGTAAAGTCAACTTTCAGGTTATTGTGTGTTTTTTAATTATGACTATTTTGATGTACAATGAAATCGAAACTCGAAACAAACATATTATAACATGCAAATGTAAATAAAAAAAAATCCGCCCCCGGGTGGGCTCGAACCACCAACCTTTCGGTTAACAGCCGAACGCGCTAGCCAATTGCGCCACGGAGGCCATGAGTTTTTTTGTTGATCTGTAGTTATCGTATGTCGATTAATTTCCATGTATGGCGAAATACTATAAAATTAAATTACGAAAGCAATGTCCTTATCAGGAATACAAGTTTATTGGACGATAGGATCATTAAATAGAAGTGTGTCTTTAAAACAGAACATTATTAATTATTGTCAAGTTTTGCTTGCTGATGGACTAATTTTAAAGGATAAATACAGGGTAAAAGATTTGATGAACTGCAAAGGTCGATTTCTCAAAAAGAATAATTTGAAAATGTTGGAAGATTTAGCAATGTAAATTAAAAGTAAAAATGTATTTTCTAAAAATATTTTCAGTAGTGCGCTGTCGTCACTTCTATATAAAAAAAACATCTTCGGTATTTTAAATAGAACATGCTGATTAATATATTTTTATTTTACATTCACGTATATGTTTATGCATAATGTCGTATATCTAACCGTTTTTACGTTATTTTAAATTTTACGTAAAAAATTACGTACGGTGATAAGAAGGGTGTGTGTCTATAATTATGTTGTTATAATTAAGTTAAATTAATAATAATAATAAATATAAATATTTAATATAAATAATTAAGTTAATAATAATTATGTTAAAAATCTAATGATGTTTGCTGACAGTTTTAATTAGGGATCACATGAGAGAAATTCTATGAAAAGCTTTACGTCCTTGATAGAAAATCCGTAATCAAAAATGCCCATTAGATACTGTAGATAAAATGCTATTTTTAAGTTGATCCTTGATAGATATTCATTATCAACTTTTATTTTAAAAAATGGCTAAATCGTTTAATTTGATGGCGTAATCATTATTAGCCAAAAAAAAATTGCATTCCCTAAATGCGCTTTTCAAGTATCTATTTAGCCTTAGAACATTAAAAGGCTAGAATTAGCATTGCCGTGGAACTATGGGCAGTTTGTTTGCTTGCTACAACTCTGATGCAATGATGTCAAATGCTTAGTAGAAATGGCAAAAAACACTTTATAATATCACAAAAATTTGTCACTTATTTTGACAGGCGCAAAATAATACTATAGATTTCTTTATAAATTTTTATTGTTCTACGTTTATGACGACGATTGGCTCTTGATATGATGTTATGACAATATCGGTATTTACTTGTGAAAAGATCGGCTTAAATCGCCTTTTTCCTATGGTGCGGCACAAACAGCATAAGTTTTTACTATAGTAATAGTTCTCAAATGCGTCTTTTTTTAACCAAAAAGTAAAGAAAAAACAGAACTTCACAAATGCCGAATGTAAATACAAAGCCGTTTGTCAAGATGACATCAGCTTTTGCCTGCGGTGTTGCCATTTCAAATTTGTTAGAAGCGGTTTTAGGAATAAGAATGTTATTTTTTTTTTTGCTTTGAAGATGTTATTTTTGCGCTTAGAATAATATATATCTATTTCTACTTTTTATTTTTAATCCAGAATCTAACATCAATGAGTTAAATTAACATTATTATATGTATTAATAGCTGAAAATTTTCTTTTTTGAAAATGCGTGTAAACTTGGCAACAGAGAATCGATGAATATGTTTGTAAACAAAACACCCCCTTGCCCCTGTGCACATGTTAAACTCAAACAAAGTTGTTGTTTACTAATTCTAGCCTTTCAATGTTCTAAGTATTTCAATGTACTAAATAAAGTTTTTACAGATATTGTTATACTGTAACGCAGAAGTTATCTTATCTTTGACTATTTTAGCCAAAATTGTTAACGTCTACAATAAAAACATGGTAGCATAGTCATGTTAAAACTCAAATTAAAAAAGTTATTATTTTTGTTCAATAATTATAAGTCATTATTAAATTGATCGGTAGAGCCTACAGTGGCGTATGTTGACATTTTCAGAATGGGGATTTCAAAATGATGGTGTGGAAAAAATGTTTGCCTGTTAAGTAACCAGGAAAGTTATAAAATCTACTAAGACCCACCGAGAACCGAGAGAGGGAGGGGAGAATGGGGAAATTCCCCCGGCCCGAGGTTTTTGAGAGGCCCGGAATTCTGAGGTAATGAGTTTTTCTTTTTTTTTTCAGATGACATGATGGATTTTAATTGATTTTTGATGAATTTTGCTGCTTAGTGTAAATACACTCGAAACTGTTAATTTACAGTGCCTTCTCTTATTTTTAGCTTTCCCTCCCACGATTTCCTGGTTTATACACTGAAAAACTTGTTTGCTTCGATTCATTGGTGATGTGCGGGTTAATAGTTATTTATAAGAATTATTGCAATGTAAGATTCAATATTCAACATCATTAAATGCAGGGTGTCCCGTAACTTAGTGGACATACAGTAACAGCATATTGTTTGTTTGAAAATATTATTTATATTGTCTAGTTCAAAAATTGACTGAGACAGGATGTAAAAGTTTTAATTTTAATTTCTTTACTTCTTAATAATTCATAAAAAAAGAAACATCAGCACAAAAATTTAGTAATACAGGGTTTTTGGTGTCTAGAAATTCTAATTCAATTTTAATTTATGTGTAAACCCTAGAGGGCGCTCGGCGACACTCCGATTAGATAAAAACCTGCACAACTTTTTTGTGCCTTAGTGTATATAGATTTTTCATAGAAATCTTAAAATTTCAATCAATATTCTTCAAAAAAGAAATACCTTTGTCGAGTCGAGAGCAACCTTTTTTCAGATAATAATTTTGAATGCTTCAATTTTTGATTTTGTTTAATTAATCAATAGTATGGAAATAAGGTGTCATAGTCATAGTAGTGTATTTTGTAAAGACATGATATTTTATTTAATTGTTAAATATGTGTTGCATACAATAATTTATTACAAAATAAATTATTTATTCTAATATGGTATTCTAAAACGGCAATATCAACAGCATTACAATTTTTTTTTATCTTACAACAAATGCTGAAGGTTGTCTTCGTTAACTTCCATACACTTAGCTACTCGTTTATCGAAATAATGCCTGATATTAAACAATATGTTGTTGTCTCGAAATAATTCTGCTGCATTCTGGTTTTTCTCCCATATCTCCTCCCGAGCATTGATTATGTTTTGATAAATAAATGATTTTATGTATGGCAATCTCCTTATATGGCAAAGTCGAGGGGGTTAACATCAGGGCTTCGAGGCGGCTAAGGCATTTGGCTCTCATCACCGCTCTCGTGATATTCCCTAACAGGTCTGGAAAAGTGAGCATGAGCACTATCCTAGATGAAAATCATGTGTCTCCGTTGCAAGGGGAGAATTTCCAAAATCTCAATCAGCTTATTTCGTAAAACATCTAAATAGAGTTCGCCGTTTGAATTTGGTGGTAATTCTGTTGGTCCCGGAAAGTAATAACCAATAATAGCACACGAAATATTTATTATGGTTTTTGAAAGTTTTTTGCTTACAATGTTTTTTAAGGACGCCAATGGTTCTAATTAAGCACCAAATTTTGATCAGAAATAATATTTAATATCACAATAACGCGATCCCTACATTAATTTATTTTGTATTAAGTCAACAACGCAGGATGTGGCGCTTTCTTATTTTTTTATATGGGTTAGTTTTAATTTGTACTGCTTAGCTCTGTATGTATTTTCGAATAATTTGCCCCTCGATAAATAAAAAACTGAACTTCCCTAAAAAAAAGCGACTCGAGAAATATATAACTTTTTAAAGTAATATTAATTGAAAAGAGAGTTGAGGTATTGTTCAGGGTGGAGTGTCATATTATTGAGGGTAAGAAAATTAAAAAAAAATCCAAATTTCCACTGTAAGTTAAAAACTTTAATTTGCTCGACGCGTTTCGGCTATTGCCATTATCAACAGCAATCTTGTTAATACCTAAAACGATTATGTAATAAGATTAAAAATAAAGGATAACAAAGGACAACATTTATATCACTCTCATTACATTACAAGAGACAACAGGGGCACTAATATCTAATTAAAACACTTGATGATAACATCACACATAAACAATAATAATATAAAATAGTACTGTATACAGTTGAAATTACTTAAAACTAGCCGCTATCACCAGGTATAATATGTTCGAGCGGTGAGCCTACCGGGGGGACCCAAAAAAGGTTTAGAACACTGGCTGGTTCTTTAAAATTATTTTTGACCGGTTTTTCACCGCCCGATCATTTAGACTTTCCTTGGCAATTTCGATGGACTCCAAGGCATCTAGTTTTTTACCATTTAGGGCGCAATGAAGCATTTTAAATTGTTTGTCAATATCAAAATTATGGTTTTCTTGCTTTAAATGTACCCCAAAGGCTGACCTGTTGTCGTTCGGTAATCTAAGGAAGTTGAGATGTTCGCGTATGCGCGTTTTAAAATTACGACCCGTTTTACCTATATAAGTAGCCTTACAGTCATCGCATTTTAGGTGGTAGACTCCGCTTTTGTGCAGATTAGGAATAAGTAAAATCTGTATTGTTGTGACGAATTTATAATGAGTTACTTATTTTATTGGGTATTATGTCACTAATAGCAAAAATCAAGTTAGAAAATACTATCTCACACGCTCAAAAATTAAAAACAAAAAGAAAATAGACTTATTCACTTATTTAAAAGATTATAGTATTTTTTTTTAAGTTTCTTTTAAATACGTGAATAAGTCTATTTCCTTCTTCTTTTTAATTTTTGAGTGTGTGAGATAGTATTTTCTAAATTGTTTTTGCTGTGACATAATATCCAATAAAATAAGTAACTCAGATTAGGAATGTTATCCTTTAATCTGCTAAATCTAATCTACTACTGGTTCTTAAATTAAGGGAAGATCCAAAGCATATCCTATATGTTTTCATATGAGTTCTTAAGTATATTGCCTAATTTTAGTGAGACAGGTCCCAGAAAATTCAAACATAAAAATTTTGGTGGTTGTTAAGGCGTAAACCAGTGAATAAACCCTTGTATGGTATGTTAAAAATTCATAAAATAGGAAATCCAATCCATACCGTAAACATACTTTTTACGGACGAAGCTGAATTTCGGTATGATGGTATTGTTAATTTTCATAATAGTCATGTATGGAGTGACGAAAATCCCCATGCTTACGTACAATGTCGCCATCAAGAGCAATTTTCTTTAAATGTGTGGATGGGTGCTGTTGGTGACAATTTAATTGGGCCTTTTTTTTTTACCCTTAAGATTAAACGGTGAATCTTACTTAGAATTTCTTCAACAAGAATTGCCCGTACTGCTGGAAGTTCCTCTAAAATCTAAATATACGTAATCAAATAACTTTTATGCACGATGGAGCTCCTCCTCATTTTAGGTTGGAAGAAGTGGACCAATTCAATGGTCACCTCACCCCCCAGACTTAAATCCAATAGATTTTTATTTATGGGGACACCTTAAAAGTCTGGTTTATGCTAGTCCTATATAAACAATAGAAGAGTTAAGAGATAAAATTGTAAATGCTTGCGAAGAAGTGAGAAATAGACCTCGAATTTTAGCTCGAGTGCGTCGTTTAATGATTCGTCGAATCAGAAGGTGTATAGAAATGGATGGTGGACATTTCCAACATTTGTTATAGCTGTTGTTGTTGCAATAAAAAGCTCCTCGAAATGTTTTTGATCTTTTGTTTTCCAAGGCACCTGTGATTTTTTTACCAAAAATTAATAAACCAATTTTGTCCAGTGGCATGCAATAAAACGGTATTTATTTTTTTTGTCGAAAAAGAAGTGAGATTTAAAAAAAATACAAGAGGCGAAACAGTTGTATTTTTAAATGCTTAATCAAACAACAAATATTGAAGTTGAAAAAAGGCAGTGGCGTAAATTTTTTTGCAATAATAATTGCTGAAAATTGCTTATAAACACTACTTTGCCTTGTGTGTACAGGAATGGAGAAAAAAAGGCGCCAGCTTTGTTAGGCAACGCATGTCGAAAGTTGTACAGATGGTCGATGGGTGAAAAAGAATATTTCTTATTTTCATTGCCAACCAACGCTTTGGAGAGAACCGAATTATTCCAAAAATTGCAAGAATTTTATATATCCTGACATTTCATGTCAAAACCACGTCACGAAAATAGGCCTATTTTCCCTCGTACGTAGTGTTGAAAATTCATTGGAGTTTATTAACGGTTACTCTCGAATCCTAGTAGATAGACTGATAAATAGAAAAATGTACCAAACTCAACTAAATTTAATTTTAAATTGAGAATTAAGACTGGTTTACGCCTCAAAAACCACTAAATTTTTTATGTTTGAATTTTTTGGAACCTGTCTCACTAAAATTAGGCAGTATACTTAAGAACTCATATGAAAATAGTAGGTTATGATTTAGATCTTCCCTTAATTTGAAAACCATCTTTAGTAGATTAAAGGATAACATTCCTAATCTGCACAAAAGCGGAGTCTACCACCTAAAATGCGATGATTGTGAGGCTACTAAAGTACTACTAAAGCGCATACGCGAACATCTCAACTTCCTTAGATTACCGAACGACAACAGGTCAGCCTTTGGGGTACATTTAAAGCAAGAAAACCATAATTTTGATATTGACAAACAATTTAAAATGCTTCATTGCTCCCTAAATAGTAAAAAACTAGATGCCTTGGAGTCCATCGAAATTGCCAATGAAAGTCTAAATGATCGGGCGGTGACTTTAAATGAACCAGTCAAAAATCATTTTAAAGAAGCAGCCTGTGTTGTAAACCTTTTTTGGGTCGTCCCGGTAGGCTCACCGCTCGAACATATTACACCTGGTAATAGCGGCTTATAGTTTCAAGTAGTTTCAACTGTATACAGTACTATTTTATATTATTATTGTTTATATGTGATGTTATCATTAAGTGTTTTAATTAGATATTAGTACCCCTATTGTCTCTTGTAATGTAATGAGAGTGACGTAAGTTTTGTCCTTTATTATCTTTTATTTTGAATCTTATTATATAGTCTTTTTAGATATTGACAAGACTGCTCTTGACAATGGCAATAGACGAAACGCATCGAGCAAATTAAAGTTTTTTACATACAGTGGAAATTTGGATTTTTTAAAAATTTTCTTACCTTTAATATTAATTGAAAAGCTGAAATTGCGGCACAAAAAAGTTGTACACGTGTTTGTCACCTCGGAGTGTCGCTGATAGCGCCCTCTAGGATGTACACAAAAATTACCATTGAATTCGAATTTCTCGCCCTCAAAAACCCCTTAGTACCAAATTTTGTGCTGATATGCCGCTTTTTGAAGGACTTATTAAAAAATAATAAAAATAAAATTTAAACTTCAACACATTTAGTATCTCGGTTATTATTGGTTTTCGGATTAAAAGAGTTTGATCAAATCGTAATATTTTTGAGCGAAGAATTTGCCGTTGCTCTGTGTCGATTAAATTAATGGACAATCTGTATACTTAATTAACACATACGTATATTTCATGATTAGTTTTATTCACTTGAAGAAATTATGGATATTTGTATAGCGACCCGTACATTTTTAGACCCGGTTCGGTTTTTCTCTCGGCGGCCCTAAATCTATTACTACATTACCATATAACTTTATTATTAAAAACTAGAAAAACGATGGGTAAGTATTTAAACTTTAAAAACAAACTAAAGTCTTTAGAATATATTGAAATTAAATACACCTGAATTCATCTTAGAAACAGTGCCGAACCTTAATTTATCAAAAACACAAAAATTAATCAAAGTATACCTCGAGATTAATTACGTATGTTAATTCAAAGAAATAATATTTCGAAAATTCGAAATAGCAAAATTTAAAGAAAAGTTATAGAATAGAAAAGAGAGTCCTCGTTAATAGAATGTATAGTTATTAATAACAGCTTGACATCTATTTGGCATGCTCTTAATTAAATTTTTAATGGCGTTTTGCTCAATTTGTAGTCATTGCTCTTGCATACAGTTCAGCAACTGTTCCCTCGTCTGGAACATTCGTGCCATATCTCAAAAGTGCTCCATCGGATTTAACTTAGGAGATTGAGCAGGCCATGGCAATACTTTATATTGTGCTACTCTACAAAGTTTCTAGCGGTTCTTGCAAAATCTGGACATGCATAAGTACAAAATTTTCTTTTTTAAAAATAGAACGGTATTATATATAGATTTTTTTCCTTGCACCCTAACTATTTTGATGTGTATATTATATTTTAAGTCTATTGTAATAATAGTTTTCCGATAATTGTTTAATGCAGGTCTTCGCTTCTTTCTTATAAAACTATTAATGCGCTTTAATACTGAAAAATTTTGTAGCGTAAATGAAGCACTTATGGTTGAAATGGTTAGTTTACTAGTATTTCCATACCGTAGTACTCAAGTACCCTTCCACATAGCGACTTATTTACTAATTTCAGTTTTTTCATAAACGACACTTCACTGGGAATGCAAAGCGGATATATGACACAAATATTCATAATTTAATTCTAGAGAATTAAAATAATTCATTTGTATAAATCTTTAAAAAAATATATAAAAAATGTCTTATTTAAGATATTTACCTGAGGGAAAAATGGTGCAATAACTGGTCCATTCACTTCGTCCTCTCTTTCCAATTGTACGGCAATATGTACCGATGAGCCAGAATGAATTCTGTCCTTATCCAGAACTTCATATGTAAGCTCAATATTGGGGTATCTGTTACAAAACTTGGCAACATCCGCCATTTGAGCTTCAGTTAGGCTTAAAAGTTTTTGACGATCTTCATCCTCCAACTCCATGATATCGAAGACAGTTTCCACGTTCTAAAAAAACACCAATAAAGGTTATCATCATTGGCTGATTTTTTTTTTGAGCTTTTTTTTTTGCTATATAAGTATTTATACAAGATATTGTGGTATTTTTTTTAAACAAACAGATCCTTTATTTAATCTTTTATAATTACAATAAATTCTTATAATACATCGCTTGTTTTGGCTTGAGTTACAGCTATTATCCTAAACAGTACCTCTAGCGGAAAATTTAAAAAACTTATTCTACAAGATATTTGCCAGAAAAACTACTGTTACTAAATAATACATATAGAGCATAATGTATTTTTAACGCAAATATTTTAACATTAATTTTGGTAAAGTTCAATATTTAAGATTAAATAGTATGACCTGATTTAGTAATATGACCTTCGTCAACCTCAGTTGATAAATTATTATGAAGGTCAACAAAAACACTAGGTGTGCTACTTTTTTCCTGAAACCCGTACTGAAAACAATTATGATTTATGTACTTTGTTACAAAAGGAATCATCTGTGTTTGAATAACCGAATCAATTATTTTTCAAAACACGGTAATTAAGGATATAGTTTATTAAGGTTTGCGTTTTATAGCCGGATTTATATATGGAACATATTTTAACAGTTTTAATTTCCGTTGGAAATACTTCTATTTCTCACGTTTTATTTACTAATTTTGCAATTATATTCGTTGTAACATTTCTTACAGGATTATTTTTCCTACTTTACTACTAATTTTCCTACATTACGTATTGGTTAGTTAGGACTAAAAAAACATTTTACGGTTAACTTCGGGAAATTTTATGATTTTATGTACCTTAATTTATCTGTTTCTGTATCATTGGTTATGTTTAAACCTAAGAACAAAAAATATGAGTCGAGAGCAGTAGTAGGCTCTTTTGGGTTTTTATTAATTTTAACAAACTAAAAATTCTAAAAAAAAGTAAAAAAAACAATATTAAGTACAAGTTATATTGTTGTGACAAAGTCATGCTGTGACAGTTATCTATTTTGTAACGTATTACGTCACTATAATAAATATTAATTTAGAAAAGTACTATATTATATACTCAATAATTGAAAAGAAAATAGACTTAGTTACGTATTTGGAATAACTGTAAACTTAAAAATTTTTAACAATACCTTTCGTTATATTTCATTCAATCAAAATCGAATAATTCAATAATTCACTTAAAGTATAAGTTATAAGTATAAGTCAGTAGAACTCTGAGCTCCTTTCTGCTATTCAATGCCCCATAAACTTTCACCGTCCGTTTTTTTTTAATGAAAAGAAAACCAGTTTGTTGAATAAAAAATCTTCGTTAGTCAAATTTACTACCCTCACATACTTGTTACATACATACATTACATAACAAGCATAATGAGCGATAAAAATTATGAAATTCAGCTTTCTGTTATAAAAAATATTGTAGAATTATAGAAAAAGAGAGTTACAATATAATACATAATAAATACTCTATAAGGTTATATCGTAGCCATACTTGATAGGAACCGGTACTCGGTCGTCCCAAGAAGTTAAGTACAAGTCAAGGGTTGCGGTAGTTTAGAAAAAATCTAACCTATGCGCTTCAAAAATGGCCAAAGAAATTATGAAAGAGTTTTCGAAAAATATTAGCCCTCCAACAATTACTTGCACTGAGCTAAAAAGTTATTAAATAAGCTTTTTGGATCCTCAGAGATGGGCTGAATAATGTCTTGAGGAAAAAAGTACAGCTTTAAAAGTCAAAAATGTTTCCAACACTGAAGCTATTATCCTAAACAGTACCTCTAGCGGAAAATTTAAAAAACTTATTCTACAAGATATTTGCCAGAAAAAGTACTGTTACTAAATAATACATATAGAGCATAATGTATTTTTAACGCAAATATTTTAACATTCATTTTGGTAAAGTTCAATATTCAATATTAAATAGTATGTTGCGGAGGTAAAATTAATTTTATATTGTTTTTTTTTTATAAAAAATGTTTTTTTAACGAATTGTACCTGAATGTAATTTTAACTGTGTTCTGGTTTTTGTTGTTTTAATTTTTGTACACGTAAAGAACATTTATTTTAATAGTGTTTAGTGTCACGGAGCAGGTAATGTCTTAGGGTCTATCTCATCCAATGGTACAGGTAATGTAATCTTTATTGATAGAATTTAATAATGACTGTATGGATAATTTTTTGACATAATTTTTTTGATAATAAAATTGCTTCATTTTTAATTGTTTTTCTTAAGTAAATTGTAATAGGTAAGAGTTTATTATAACACGAAAATACAAAATTAAAAGAGATAAAAATATAATTGATTATCCACTACGCATCTGGCCAAGTCTAGTACATGAACGGAGTTCTGCTTAACCAATCTCTATATTATAGTAAGAAAAGTTTATAAAGAACCGGTGACATCAACAGGCGGCAAAATCCGCGCATCTCGTTATTCTATCGATCGGGTCAGATGACTATGTCGAGGTCTGAAGACAGTGGAGGCGGCACACTTGTTGAAATTATTAATATTTATTTGTACTAGAGTTTAAATAGCCCTAGATTTTTAGTAGGTATAGCTAGCGATATTATAAGTGCGTTTGATTTGGTTAAAATACCAACTAAGAATGCATATATTTGAATTTAATTGCTCCGAGATTCGTTTAAAAAAATGTAGATAAATTAAAATTATATTTTTTAGCATTGTGATGTGCCCATAAAAAATCTAATAAAAAATAGTTTTACTTACAGGAGGATGCACTTCGCTAATTATTTTTAAAACAGGACTTTAAATAGGTAGCTGAAAATTATTCTTTATTCACATTTTTTTTGAGGATTAGGTATTTTAAACGACTTGTGTAAAGAAACAAATTGGTATAAGCTTAAAGTTTTATTTCATTATTTTACATATTATATATTTTTATTCACTATCAGATAGTGTATTACAACCTAAATCAGATTCATCCGATGAAGACGATTCGATCTCTTCATCAGATGAGCCTGTATTTACTGTAAATTTTAAAGAATCCAATGCTTCATCAAAAAGGTGATAACTTTCGAAATATTGTTTTTCTGTGTTGTCTATATGGTTGCAAATATTTATCCACTCATCATTCGAAATTTCCGCAATTTTACTTACCTTTTACAATAAAAATTGGATAGCCTAACTAAAAAAAACTATAGTCTATTTCACTATTATACTTTAAAAAAAAACACACAACAGATTTTAAATGCCTTATAACACGATTAATTCACTTCCCGTACGAGACGACACTGAGTAGGCCTTCAGGCTACGTCATAGGCTTTAAATCCCCGGCAGGTACAAAGAAACGAAGTACGGCGGCTGCTTTGTTCTTGCGGTTTCTTTAATAGGAAGCGAGAGAAAATATATTGCGGTCGTCTTTTCTCTCTGCCACCAGATTTTCTATCGATTTTGTGTTGAAAAATGGGTTTGTGCGCATATTGAGCAGCCGGTTCTTTATAAACTTTTCTACCTATATTGTATATGACGCAAATACAATAATTTTAAATGATTAGTAATTCCACTTAAAGATGAGAAGAGAAAAAAGAAAGTTATTACTGGAGAATCATGTAAATTTATATTTACTGATAATTGGATCTAATTATGAAAAAATGTATTTTGAGTTTGAATTTAAATTTTATTTTTATTAGTTGTATCGAAGTGACTTCAGTAAGATCGTTTGTATAAGAATACTTGTTCGGCGGTAGTCGTCCAAAGTTACTATGTTCGATTAAATTATACACACAAAGATGATTAAAGTTTATTTAAAATCTAAAGTTAAAACAGTGTCTATTTGTTAAAAAAAATCTATAAAATAAAGGGCAATTGTCTTGGCTGCTGCACGTGCTCGTTAAAGCGTATTTGCGAATCAGCATATATATTATATATATGTATCAATTTCTGCTGGTATATACTATAATATATCTCTTTTTTAGAGGAGTTAGTAGAATATCGAACGTATGCATTATAAAAACATATTTTGACATATTTTTATACCGAGAATATCGAGTTTTTTGTAAAATTTATTGACAACTCAAAATGCGAAATATAAGATTTTGAAAGGCTGCCATTTTGCTATGGGTAGAAGTAATGACTTAATATTCTAGGACCATAAATCATTCAGTGGGAGCTTTCAAACGATGTATCATAGACCCCCCCTTTCTATTTAATTTCGTTTTGGCGACGGGACGCCATTTTGAAGTTTTGCAAAATGATCTAGGGACCAAAAAGTAGTATTTAGGTTGCTAATGGTGTGTGCCAAATTTCAAAATGAACGCATTTAAAAGATAAGAGGGAGGGGAGGGGGACAATTAAGAGCCATACTGTATATAGAACTTAATAACAAGAGTTCGTTGCCTAGTAGATCAAGCATCGTAACCCTCCCAGAAGACCCATCACTGATGATCGAAGTGAAGTATCTTAAAAAAATTATCGAAGAAAAAGACCCTGTTATCAAGATATTACACAAAAAACATAAGCTTTTTTCATTATCATCCAGAAACTCAAAATAAAATAGTTCCTTATTTATCTAGCGCGCATGATCAGTTTGTAAATAAACTGCATGATAAAAATCATTCCTAATAAAAATTAAACGGAACTGACTTATTTAGCGTTTAGTTCAAAGTCTGCTATGGATACAGCCCGAAATTCCAAACAAAAAAACTCATGGAAAAGGACAATATAAACTGGCGCCAAATAGAAGAATTACCTTCCGTAGATCAGATAAAATTTGTCGAAAAACAGTCAACTTGCAATGCGTTCTTCAAACGCAAAAACCGTCAACCACAAACATCAAAACGAAACATCGGTCGCGAAAAAACCCGAACCGAAAAATTGAGCACAGTGAATCATAATTGTGAAACCGCAGATGCGATTAAAGTTGCAAAAACTATTCGTGGTTGAATGTGGGCAGGATTGAAGGTAATGTAAGCGTCCTAAAACCCTGCTTAATTGGTATCTGTGAGCATTGGCTAACTGAACAAGAACTTGAGTTCTATAAGAAAAACAATCATAGCTATTATTGTCGAAATTATACAAGAGGAGGAAATGTAGCCATATTTGCTTTAAACAAACTGATTTCTAAGTCTGTTGTATTCAATACTGAATGTGTTGAACATCTATAATTCTCAACGTTTTCCCTATTTTTAAATTAAAACTAATTTTTTATTGGACATGAATAAGGATTTTTGAGGAGATGGCGTAGCAGGTTAGGGACAGTAAATCAAACCTCAAAATTGGCCGACATTTATTTTGACGTTTTCGTTAAGACAAATGTTCTTATTTTAGAGGTTCATGTAAACTGAGATATGCTTTTAAAAGTCTAAATAGTTTTTTATGTTCCACAAAAAAAACAACGAACAACACACTTTAGACATAGATTTGTTCCGAATACTTTGGTGTAGTATTAGAAAAAAATAAAGTCGAAACACATCTTTTAAAAAAACCACGGTTAAAATGTGATTTTTCCCATTATGGTGCCATTTGGAAAAAAACGATCAAACGTGAAAAATATACGGTTATCCTTTTTCAAAATTAGTATGAATTTTGAATTTTTTTTCCGTTTCGACGTTATGTGACAAAAAACGAAAAAATTACCATTGTTTTTAAATATCTTTTTCTAAGAAACTTGTTAAAATATGCTGGGTACCCCATTTAAAATTAGAAAATTAAGTCAATTTTCCACTAAACCGGATGTGAAAAAAGGGAATAGTTCAAAAAATAACATTTACGTTTCATAGCCACATACCAAATTTAGTATATTTTGCTTAAAAAGCAAAATCATTATATTATTTTAAAAGCATATCATTCATTTCTTTACAATTTACTCAGTCCCTAACTATAAGATAAAATTACCTAGTCCTAAAACTATAGATACAGACCGACGTCCGCAATGTATTAGCGCAGCGCGAAGCACTGCTTATCATACTGAATATAAAATACTAAAAATAGATCGAAACGAAACCTGGCAACAAACCGCCATACAACTAACGTCTACTAAGCCACTAAATCGTCGGATGTAAAGTCCATCATAAACAAAAATGTTTATGCAAATTTTATTTGTACAGTTATAAATTAAAGAATATGGGTATTTAAAGTAAAAATGTACCTTTTCTGTACACCTCTTAATAATGTCAGAGTTGAAATGTGGTAACTGTTTCAAGTACGAATCTTTGCTCCACATAGCTTGTGTGACCATCTGAGCGAGCTCCATGGCTGCCACTGCTGGTGATAACCAGCCGTTTGAACTTAATACATCGACACACGCCTGAATAAGTCGAATAGCTTTGGCCAGTACCACTTCGGTATCGCCCTGAAGCTCGGCACCTAACTGTAGTCTAAAAATAACAAGTATTAAGTTAATTTAACGCAGTTAACCTTTAACCAAGGAATTTCAGGTTTCGCTAACCAAGCATGTTCACGAGAAGATTAAAACTAAACAACAAAACTAACAGCATACTTTAATACCAAATATCTATGAAATAAAGCGTATATACCATAGAGCATGAATAATGAAAGAAATAATGAAAGAAATTTGTTGATCGAACACAGTATGTAGATGTTTTTAAGACATTTTTCTGACTCAATTAATTGTAAAGATGCTCTAAACTAAAGTAAAACCTAATTAGGAAACTATATAAAACCGCATTGTGCCTTATCTGTCATTTTTAATCTTTTCTGTTAATTAATATAGTTTTCTGTGGCACTAGTTTTAAAACATATCGGAAAATAAAACGTGAAAATTAATTTTTTTAAACCCACTTCTTAAGCAGATATGTAAAAGCAACATTATCTATTAAGAAAAAGAATGCGACTTACTTATTTTACGAGTTTATGTTGGGACGAATTATTTTTTAATTATTGAAAATTTCACTACTTATAAAACTACCCTATAATGCCGTCACATACATTTCATCCCTTTAAGTTAAATATAAATAATAAACTGTACCTGCAAAGATGAGCTTGTAATAACAAATTCGTTTTAACATGTGGATCATTAAATCGAGGTTGACCGCCTGATGGTGAAGTTAGTTTATTTGGCAGCTTCTGAGCCAACTGCCTTAAAATATTATCCTCACGGTGCCTTACAGGAATGTCTTCATATTCAGCAGCTGATGAGATAATTTCAAGCAAGCCTCTGATTTTCGTCTTGCTGTTTAGTGATAAGCTAAAAAGTTCTACAAAGATAATAAAACTATTAATATGCATATATACTTCGTTAAAAAAAACAGTTACATTTAAATGAGTAGGCTTTGTATAAAAATAGTACAATCAGTCTATTTTTTTGCAGTTATACCTAAGAGTTTATGGCAAATTAATTTAACATAGCATACCTTCGAATAAAGAATAGCATAAATCGAATAAACAATTATATGAATACACAAGAATAATTGGTCTTTCCAATACTACTAAATCGCAAAAAAATCCTTCCAAACAGTGATAAGGTCGTTTCGGGTGTATCAAATAACATTAATTCAAATTCACCAAGGGCTCTAGTACTCAAAACTCTTTAAGGTCTTAGTACTCAAATTTGTCCATAGGCAAGGAAAACAAAATTTTGCTGTTTTATTTCATTTATATTACGTAATTTAAGTTAATATGTTGAATGGCCTTAATTGAAAAAGATAGTACTACATAGGTTAATTTTATGGTTGGTTTTAGCAACTCAATATCTCATAAATAATTTTTTGATTTTTCTGAATTTCTACTTTTCCATCCTGAAACATAGGCTGTAATTCAAATCGTACACATAGTGCGCATCTGTTATCCATGCTTATTCCAAATTGCGCACTCACCAAAAAAGATTTAACCACCTTCCCTCTTGTTTTGCTATAATTCAGCGCATTAAAAATTAGGGGACGTTAAAAAAACTGTTGCTAAAAAGGGTGTAATATAAATGAATTGAACATTTGAAATATACTTTCCGGACACCATTGAAAAAACCGTACACTTAGTTATATTAAAATAAGTACAGTTGTATAATACGAGAGTTTAATTTTTAGTATTCTATTTAATTTATACCTAAAGCATTTAAGGCTAAATTTGCTCTTGGATTTTTTAAGTCTCCTTTAAGACTAAGTTGAGTATCTAGTTCTAAGTTCTTTGGTGAACAATGCAGATTTGGATATCGTCTGCAAAAACCAGTACATTACAAAAGTTCATGACTTAGCAAGTCGGAAGTATAAATAAGAAACAATAAAGGGCCTAAAGTAGATCCATGATGAACGCCGCAGATTATAACTGCCCTATCAGAAACTTATTATTACAAAATATATATTTTTGTCTGTGTGTCAAGTATATGATGTTATAATTGACATATTTTATAATTGATAAACAGAGAATATTCAACAATAAAACCGTAATAATGTAGTTCAGTCACTAATAATCATTATTGACTCTATGAGATTAACGATGAAATTGACTCTAGCAGGGAGAATAGGACAGCACACAATTTTTTTGGTACACATTTTAAAGTTTTTAAAGCATACGAGTTTTTGGGGTTCTTATTTAGTGATTCCATACATCTTTTTTCTTCCTGCTGATGACCGCCAGCTTAAAACTTCTCAATTTATTATTTATATAATAAATATAATTATTTATTATCAATATAAATTAATAATAACAATTTTAGCTAGCAAAAAAACCCTTATTATAATTTATAGTTTAATTTTATAGGGCCCAAGTAATTTTACAGTTAACTAACTAATTATGCAACTTAGTTTTTATACTACTATACTTTAGTTCAGCGTTACTCAAAGTGTGCTCCGCAAAACCTCCGGTAGGGCTCCGCCAGCAGTCATAATAAATGAATGCTGGTATAATATAAAGGAGAATTGTTTGGCGCGGAGAATTGATTAATCAAGCAACGTACCGCAAAATTTACTCACACCGCGCTCAGTATTTTATGTTCGCTTGTCTTGTTATTGTTCGTAAGGTTGTGTTGCAAAAAATGTGGTTCGCTTGGATGATGCGTCAAATTCAAATCAAAGTGATATGACGGCGTCAAGTTCTAGTTTCATGGTTTCAAGTTCAAGTAGTAAAACATCTAACATGACAACATGACACACTGAAGGTGAAAAAACGAAAGTATGACGAATCATACATTAATCTCGGATTTATTGATTCCAACGGCTTCCCTCTTTGTATGTTGTGCAGTAAACTCCTTCCTAATAGTTCGATGGTACCTGCTAAGATGCGCCGACATTTAGAAACTGTACAATACTGTACAATACTGTAAATCATCTTTCTACAGTGCCGCTTTTGAACGATACAGTTACGCGCCGAATTGGGGATATCACAGCAAACATAAAACAAGAACTGGTTTCACGGCTTCAAAATAACAAATTCGTTTTGCAAGTGGATGAGTCGACTGATGTTGCTGGACTGGCCATCTTGCTAGTAATTGTGCGATATCCATATAAACATTCACTCAAAGCTCATACTTGCTTATGTGCTCATCGCTGCCTACACAACCGGAGAAGAAATTTTCAACACGATTAATATATTTTTTTAAGAAAACCAACTCGATTGGAATGATTGCATTGATATTTGTACCGATGGAGCCAAGGCAATGACAGGTAGAACAGCAGGAGCAATATCACGAATAAAAATGAAAGCACCAAATTGTAGTTCCAGCCACTGCATCCTGCATAGACAATCACTCGCGGTTAAGAAAATGCCACCAAATATAAAATTGGTTCTTGATGAGGCAGTAAAAATAATTAATTTTGTCAAGTCACGTCCACTACAATCCCGATTGTTCTCAATATTATGTGAAGATTATGGTAGCGATCATAAAACACTATTGCTCCATACTGAATATACTGAACAGAATTAGAAGCTTTTCTTACAGATGTTTCTTTTAATTTAAAAGACCGTTTGTCCGATAAAAGCAGGTTATTTAGACTAGCATTTTTAGCAGACATGTTTGGAAAACTAAACCAATTAAACCTGTCACTACAAGGAAAACAGACAACAGTTTTCAATGCTAGCAACAAAATAACTGCCTTTAAAAGAAAATTAGATTTTTGTATTACTTGTTTTGGTAAGAGAGAAATCGAAAGTTTTTTATTGCTAAGTGAGTTCCTTAGTCACCATAGCCTTAGTGATATTACAGAAATACTTAAAAATGAAATATTTGTTGAATTCGTGCAATATCTCCATGATCTGCAAGGGACTTTTGAATCTTACTTTCCTGAATAACAGAATACAAAACTGAAAATAAACTCATGGATTTAAAACCCTTTTTCATCTAAATTGCAGAAGCCTGAAAATATGTCAAATCAGATCTATGAATCATTTCTAGAAATGACATCAGATACAAGCATGGAATCATTGTTTAAAACAATTTCACTAAATGATTTTTGGTGCAGGGTTCGTGATGAATATCCACAACTTGCCACAGAAGCTTTGAATGTTCTTCTGCCGTTCCCAACAACGTATTTGTGTGAAACGGGAGTTTCAGCATATACAGCTACAAAAACAAAATACCGCAATAGACTGGATGCCGAACCAGACATGAGAATTCAACTTTCTTCTATCAAGCCTGACATTACCCAGTTAATGAGGAATAAAAAACAGTTACATGCCTCGCATTAAATGAACTTAGTGTTATCATTTGCTTACTAACTCACTACTGTATCTATCTTTTTTTGTATGATTATTAATAAACAATTCACATATAACTGCTTTTGCTTTTAGTTTAGAGTTTAGGGTTCCGTTAAAAATTTCGTTTTTTAAAAGGGTTCCGTCACGAAAAAAGTTTGACTAACACTGCTTTAGTTCATATTAAAACTTTTTTGGCAAAAAAAATTTCTTAGCATTAAGCATTTCATAGGCAATGTTTTCATGTTTTTTCATTTAATTTAGCATTTTTTAATTAATATTATATTTATGTTAAATATTAGGTATATGTATTACTACTTTATTATAATTTGAAGTTTATAATATTAAATGTTTTTATTTTTGCTAAATCATTGTATTGCTTAGGTATGCGATATTCTTGTTAACGCAAGTGTGTTATTGCGTTAACAAGAATATCGCGACATGTAATGTGTTATTGCGACAAGTATTCATAATAGAAATGTAAATCAAATAGTGTATCATAATTATTATTCTACATAGTTATATTCTAAATTTAGTTTGTATTAAATTACTGGAAATTTTGATTTTGGTGTCTATTAGCGTTTAGCTATTATACTACTAAAGATTATTTTATTATTATTTTATATGTATTAACATTTTTGCAATATATTTCCATAATTTTTATCAAATTTGAAAGTTAAAAATCTTACTGAAAAAATGGCAAGGTAATTTTCAGGTCAACAACAGAACTATAATTTCTCTTAGGTAAAGATACTATTAGTATTACAAATAACTAGTGTGTATTATGTGCATGTCACATAAGTCTCATAAACCAACAAAAAAAGAAAATATAACTTACCAATAGTTGTATAATTAATGTAATAATATGCAGCAATCATCCCCAAATTTAAAGGAACACAATCCATCTCATCTTCAATGCTTATACACTTGGACTGCTCCAAATCGGACAACGTATTTTCCACTAATTCTGATAAATGATCTGATAAATGTCGATAGGTAACTCCTTGTAGATTGTAATAGTTTGGATTCTGTGGAAGGCGTCTGTATAAGAATGTCCACGTCACATAATCGACGGCGTCATGCTTATTTTCTATGGTTTTTGTGACAATTTCGGCGTTAAAATGATCATGCAGTCTGTGGTCCAAGTGACTCTATTAAAGAAATGTTGAGATAAAAGTTTTCGAAGAGAAAAATTACAGAAGAAAAATAAACATGTAATAAAGATATATTTATATTCTATCATTGTATTACCATCTTTTTAGACAATTAAAGAAACCCGACATTGTTGTATTTTTTAAATTCACTTAACGAACCTCAGTTTTATTACAAATTTAAAATTCACACATTATGAAATAATGCTTCACTAATATTTACAATTTTAAAATTAATTAAATGTACTATCAAATAATCTTGTTCTCAAAACAAAGTTTAGCTATTATTTAATTATTATACTATTGACTATGGCATGAAAAGTTATATAGCAATAAAGCAAGCTCTAAATATTTAGTCAAATATTGGACTTTTTTAACTTCCAGTTAATCTTATGAACTTTAAAAAAAGAAATCTCTATATAATATATATCTTTATATCAAGCCTCTATCTCTAATAAGAAGGAAATTATGACACAATTTTTAAAAATCCTATAACGCAAAAATGACAATAAAAGTAAACATTTGATTTTCATAACATTTCGTAAACATTGAATTCCTAATTTTTCAGATTTTTTAATATTGCGACATAAAATAACGCGCTTTGTTATGAATGCGAATGTTCTAAAATTTCCACATTTTAGAACATTCTTGATAAGGTAAGTTGTGTTCGAAAGAAAAAAATCCTTAAATAACATATTTTTTTATTGACTGAATATTTTACACTTCTAATTAAATTTAAATAAACAATCTTTTATAAATTTTCAGTTGCTGGATTCAGCAAAAAAAATCTATACCTTTTATATAAAGAAAATGTATAAAGCGTTGTTCCGTATGAATTTTAATTATAAAAATAAAAATAACTAAAAAATTATTTATTTTTAAAATACACATAATAAATATTTCAATCTAAAACATATTTTTACTAAACTATGGATTTTTTCAAGTAGTTTTATTCTGATTAAAAAATTAATCAACCAACAAAGATAAGATTTTTTAAAACTGGTCCTATTCTCTTGGAATAGAAACTAGTAGCCTATGAAAACGCACTATTCACTAAAATAATGCATAGCTTGAAAATGTAACTTCACACGAGATCGAAGCGAACAGATGTTTTTTAGCATTATGATAATATACTATAAAGAATGATAAAATATAACATAAACTTATATTGACTTGACAAGTGGCATATATGATACATATTCGGAAAAAACATAATTTTATAGACACCTAAAATTTGACAAAAAATTTAAAAAAGAAATATATTGTAAAATTCTGTTACATGGTTGTTGGGGGATTGATATGTTAGGTTCCAAGCTTTTAATTAAGGTGGTTTATTAAAATATAAGTTATTTTTCCCTATAGAAATAGAAACGCCGGACATAACAGTTACTATATAACAGTATTTATCAAAAAAGTTTGCATCAGGTTAAGAAAACGAAAAACTTATGAATATTTTTTTACTTACCTCGACTGGCAAAGGATCGCTTAAGAATTTTTTAAAGAAATCTTTCCTTGATGACTGACACATCAGAATACATTTAGCATCATCATCTTCTAAGGGTCTATTCGCTCTGCCTACCATTTGTAATACGTCAGTAATAGGATAATCTTCGTAGGCATGATTTTTTCCTTAAATTAAAAAAATACAATAAACAATTGCATGTCATGAAAAGTTTACATTGAAATATGAAAAAAAAGCATTGCATACCATTAAAGAATTGTGTGTCCATAATAATAACCAAATATGCAAAAATATTAACAGCCCAACACAAATCTCGGGTTACTACTGCAACCTGTACTGCTCCTGAGTCGAATACCTGCTCAACTAAACGCAAATCTGAGGCATTTAGACCTTCGTGCATGTAGGCTACTCCTTGAGATAAAGTTTCTTTTAGTGTCTAAAACAAATATCAATCTTCGATCAACTTTAAATTTTGCGGTGATTATAATTTAATATGATAATGCCTGATACTGTATACATTATTTTTATTATTAGAATAACGCTTTAATTTTCATTTATACGGCATAAAACATCCCGCTGACCCATGCGGATTTTACAATCATGTATGTAAAATCTGCATGGAAAATTGGTTTGAACATATTTCGACTTTATTTCATCAAAATTCAGCAACCTTTAGCGTTTCATTAATACTAGGCGTATAGTAATTAAAGTACAAAAATGAAACTCATTTTTTAACGCTTCGCCGTAAGTAATTCATGAGCGAAAAATATGCATATAATTACCTTATCCGTCATTCTGTCCAAGAACGGCTTAATATCTTCTTCGTCAGCATGGAAGAATTTATTGGGTTGATTTTCTGCAGCAGCGTATGTAAGCAGATCAATAGCAGTCAACCTAGCCTGCTTTCTTGTCGGAACAAATATTATAACCGGCTTATGTGGGCTGTGTCGATTAATAGCATTGTAAGCCGGTTTTCCCATGGCAATAAGCCTAGACGCGTTATGAGTCAAGTTAAAGCCTTGAACATGTAGTTCTAGAGGTACTGGTCTCACGCTTGGGTGAAAGTTAAAAGTGGCATTGGCACTACAACCAAGCCATTGAGCCACATCTTTATAGTCCGTTAAGGATGCACTGAGAGCGATTATGCGGATGGGTTCTTCGATTTGGGAAGATATATACCTAGAAGAAATAATTCATTTAACTAATTAAAATTTTGAAGAGGCAGGATTTAGGATCGCAAACAATTAGTTGGTGTTCAGTTCAGGTTTGTATACTTAAGATTTAGATAGTGGGAGGCGAAATTCTAAATAAGTTACCACATACATATCAATGTTACAGTGCAATATTCCTTACATTTAATAATTTATATATTTCCTCTTCACTTAGAAAATTGTGAACACTCTTTTGACTCTATAATACTACTCCTTCAGAGAATTTGAATTTCAACAGTACCTTAAGAAATTTGCATAAGAGATTGTATCTTCGATATATATAGATGTCGATAATAGCTAACGCTTGATTGCAATTTTTGGGTTCTGGTAAATCTGCATTTAAGTTGGCTTGTTAATGATAACGTTTACGTTAACGTAAATCTTTTACAGCTCTTCTGATTTGAACGATCAACTGATCAAATTAGGTTCACCTAAAGCTAAATAGTAATAATAGTAAGTTGATTTATTACGACTTAATTAAGACCGGTCTCTTTGAGAAAAAATAATGGACTATTTCTTCGAGTTAACCTAAAGCTTTTATCTTTTACCGGGCCAATCTTCTGAGCGTCTTTTATTAGAAGGAGTTATACACAGGCAAATGGGTACTGATGTAATTTGTTTCAGCTCAGGCCAATACTTTTCTTTATTTTTTTATACCTTTTCATTCCCCTTATTTTGCGCTCCTATTGAAGAAGTATTAAGTGTGATATATTCTTTTAAAGGGCATACAATCCACCACCCTACAGTGTATAATGTAAGTTTATAGACTTATAAACAGTAAGGAAGTAAATAGATGTTTAAAAAATAAACAATTTAATCAGTTCATAGAATTTATTTTATTAATTGCTCAGTTATCCGCGAGATAATAATAAAATCTGTTTTGAAATTCCTCATGAACATTGGCAAGTGTTTATTCGCTAATATCTCTACATTAGCTAGCGAGTAATTCGATCCTTTAAATCATTAATATTTTCAGGTGGAGTTTTATAAACTTTGCTTTTTAAATAGCCTCAAAGGAAAAAATCTCGTGTAATTTTTTAATTTCGTGCAAGTCTGGCGACCATGCCTGCGAATCCACATCCCTAGAAATTGTTCATTATGCCACTCTCGAACTGTCAAAGCGTCGCACGCTGAGGGCGTAGTGCGACGGAGGGCTTCATCTTGTTGGAAACACAAATTATTTTCGTTTAGTATCCCGACACCATTATACTCTTTCAAGGATATTAGTTCAACCATTTGACCTACTAAAGAAGTTGATAAAATGTCTTTTATTTTCACACATTTTTGCTTACTATTGGCTTATACGTCAAACGATTTAATATTTTTTGGACTGTTGGGTAGATATTTTAATACTGCTTACAATGATGTATCACACGATGGGGTTCCCATTTGACATGTCAAAGGAAGGTTAGCTGGAAGTGAGGAGGTGATTGACAGAACTTTGTCAAATATAAAATTAAATGTCCCCCTATATATCTAAATTGACGTGTTTCTTTTTAAGAAGTTTTTAAGGGTGGTTCGTTTTGAAATGAAAGCACTGTATTTAATTTATAGTTATTATTCTTTTTTGTAATCTTATAAACTCGTTGACCTACTTATCTAATAGACTCGTTGAATTACTTAAAAACCGCGGCGATCTGACTGTTTTTTTTTTGGTCCTTAAAATCAATCGAGGCTGGCAACCAAACATGACCGCATGGCTTTAAGCTGATGCATCCTAATTTTCTTCGGACGATTTTTCAAGCAGTTTAATCGCAAGTTTAGGACCCATAGCCGTGCAAAAGTAAATTTAGTATTTTTTTTACAATTTTTGTTTTTGTAGATTTGGTGATATGCAGGTTATTTCAAATTCGACCCTCAATATGGAGATCTCGGAATCTACCGAAGAGATACGAAGATGTGTAAATCGGAGCAAAGTTAAGAATTTTTGAGCTTAACAATCTGCCATTTAAAAATGTTTAAAATTCCGAATGCTTCCGAAGTTCTAAAAAAATACTTTGAAAAATTGATTTTTTTTCCTGAGCTTATTTCTTATCCGATTTTAAAATAATTTGTACATTTGCAGATTTTTAAAAATAAAAAATATTACTTCAGGTGAAAGTTTTGACGTCAATAAAAAAAGGTGTGTTACTCACATAAAAATGTAACACTGAAGTAAGTGTATTCCAGAAGGAGTGTGTCTTTGAATTTCGTTACAATATGTTTCAGTTTCTTGTTTGTGTCTCGGTTTTTGTGGTATAAAATAATAATTTAAAAAATGACAGTGATTAAGCGCATTAAGGTTTTAAAAACCGCTAATGAATAAGTTTGAAAAGAAATTCGCGTTAAGGCCATCGGCAATTCGGCAGATTAGTAAAGACAAAAAGTATTTTCGCGAAAAACCATGTATGAATTGCGAAAGGTATGAAAATATTTGTACCAAACGTCGGCACTGTAGAATAATGGATTGCAATTTATTAAGTAATAATGCAATTAATTTATAGTCTGCCTTACGCGTAATCTTGGTTATCATATAAATACCAAGTGAGAGTCTCTGATACCCCCATTCATGCTTAAACAAAAATTAAAGTTAATAAATTAAATGCAAAAAAAAATTAAGTTGTGTGTAACAATTTTGAAAAAACTATTATTTTGAAAATAGAATCATTGTTAAAATAATTGATGCCATACCTCATACGTGAACAAACAACTTCGATGACGGGACCGTCCTCGCCTCCAATCAAATGCAGCTCATCTACGATGAATAAGTTGACATTTTGAACGTTTTTTCTTTGTTTCCACCTCCTGGATAACACATCCCATTTTTCCGCAGTCGTGATAACTATTTGACCTTTGGCGAGCAACTTAAGATCAGTACCGGTCTCACCTGTCAATTGTACTACTTTCTTTCCTAAAGTTTTTTTCCCAAATTTAGCATCCCAGTCAGCAAACACCAAATCAGCTAAAGCGTCTCTGGCTACCTATAAAAAATTATGACTAATATAAACTAGGGATAGTAACTATTTGAAATTTAAAATTTTAGTAAAATAAAAAAAACAAACATTAGGTTTAATTTTGAAAATATTTTTTTATGGAGGAATTCTTTGCTTAGCTTAACAAAGAATTAAAAAAAAGAAAGGAATTTAATATGTTATTTTAGTGATCCAGTCCATTGTTTTTAGTTTTTTAAATTTATTTGGTTAATGTTTGGCCCCATATGCAAACAAATCTAAAAAACTAAAAAGAAATTAATGAATTTTTAAAAAGAAAATGTAACGTAATTTGCAGTGAAACGCCTTTACTATACTAGATCCGCTCGTGCAATTCTGACAAAAATCGTGGAACGTAGTCGGTATATACCGCCTGAAATCTATATCCACAAGACGGAGTAAATAAAAAGTGTTCCGAGTGCACATAAATTTTGAAAAATAGTTAATACGTAAAATAGATATTGCTTTACTTAGTTACAGATAATTATTTTAACCAAAAACATCCAAATTGCTACAAAATTGCCATTGTTTTTATTTGTGTTAAACCGCATGTTACAAAAATTATATTGAATGAAGTAGCTGTGCGAACATTTAAATGTGACAACTGTATAAGGAGGTTGTGCGACATTTACGTCCTCTAAAGTGAAAGTAATAACATTAAAAGATCGTATTATGAAGTTCTTTTACAAAGATGCAATGACTTTCATACACTTAAACTTTTGAATGATCTTATACAAAGCAAGCAAGAAATAATATTAAGTAAAGATGAAATAATCTCAGTCCTTAGGCAAGAAGTAAAAAACTTAAAGTCAAAACTCGAAACCGTCCAAACTCCACCAGTACAATCATTTGCAGAAGTCGTTACCAATAAAAACAAAAAATCGACCAAACTTAATTACGAAACCAAAGACTGTGTGTTCTTTGTGTTGTTCTGTGTGACTTTGAAGATACAAAACAGGAAGCGGAGCTGCTTGAAACTATTACTAGTGGCATTTTTAGTGAAACGGTGGAACCTCTTCAGATCTAGACAAAAATAGACATAGATTAGAGACATTTAAGATTTCTTTTTGTGGTGCGATAGTTCTAACTGAATGTTTTCAACTTAGCTCTTTTTTAGAATTCACTATTCAAGGCTTTACCACTCACTATAGTAATGGGAATATCACACGAAATGATGGTGTTCTTATTATGCTATGTTCTAAATGCTTAATTAATATTTGATGAACTTGATTGCACTAAAATAAAGGTGAGTCGCATAACTCTGGAAGATAAAAATGTGCATTATGAAATCTCTTGCATCTACTGATCTCCTCACTCATCCATCGAAAGTTTTATATCCTGTATAAAACTTAATGTATATTTCACAGAAAACAAGTCAAATAATATTAAAATTTTGCTTCGGGACATAGATATTAACCTCTTAAATAATACTGATTTAAATGTCGTCAATTATATTTCAACATTGAGTTCATATAGGTTTCAATCATATATAAACTCAATCACCCGTCCGGAATCAGGCACATGTCTACCATATGTTTGTAAAGAATAATAAGAATTTTCCCACAAAATCGTATATAATAAATTACGACATAACAGCCCATTTTCCAATAATGTTAAATTTTATACATGGTAGAAATATTGAAAGAACAAAAATTGATGTAAGAACTGAACCTAAAATTAAAATAAACGATATAAAACTAAATTATTTATTTGGACATGAAAATTGGATTGATGTTTTTAAAACAAACAATTCAGAAGAAGCCTCTACACTTTTCATAAGTAAATTTTTGAACTCTACTCAAAATGTAAGACAACAGCAATTTCATACAATAATGTTAATAAATTAAACCTTGGATCACAAATGACATTATTGTATCAATAAAAAAAGAGATAGATTAAAAAAACAATTACAATAAAACTTTACAGAACAAAAAGAAAGAGAATATAAAACATACCGGAATAATTTAAAGAAAATAATTGACTACACAAAAAACTTATACTACAAGACGAAAATTGATGAAAATAAAAACAACTTATAGAAAATATATGAAATATTATATAAAAAACAAAAAGTCCCTATTAATACTCTCATGGAAGACAAAAATAATTGCAGATAAATCTAATTTTTGTAAAAATTACTTCTCTAAAATAGGCCTTGATATGTATAATAAAATACCAAACTCTTCAAATATATTTTAATTAAAACATGCAAATAACTCAATGTTCTTAAGACCTATAGATCATAATATATTAATAAACCATATAAACTCCCTAAAAAATAATAGTGCTTTAGGACATATGGTATTTTAGTCAAACTAATAAAGAAACCTCACATTTACCTAATTGAACCATTAAGATATATAATAAACTAAATCTTTAAAAACGAAATCGTCCCTAATTCTTCTAAAATTTCTATCATAACCCCCATTTTTAAATACTGCACATTTAACAAAAAACTAAATTTTTTAGTTTACAAATTTGACACCACTAGAAATATTTAAAACAAAAGTATGCTTATAACCATATACCAATGTTTAGTGGAACCAATGCTAATATGAAATATTACTCTGGAGCAGTATCTATCACAACTCTTTAAGCCCTCTTCAGATAATGCAGAATAAAATACTAAAATATAATCTTTTCAAGAAATTTATAATACAACCTATATGAATAATATAAGAACTATAATGGTGAAGCACTATATTGTGAAAGATCTTATAAGTTCAACTCGTTTTAACCTAATATTGTAGTTGCCTTCAGCATCTTAAATATTTTTTTTCTCGACTCCAAACATAATTTTCCTGATAGCCAAAAAAAAAATACTTCATCAGTGCAACAAAAGTAAAAAACTAGACTTGTTGGAGACAATGGAAATTAGTAAAGCTTTTAAAAGCCCAGATCTGTCCTGTGTTAATGAAAGGTTTGATTTTGATGGCCACCTAGTTTTTAATAACCTTAAATAGTTCTAGACTCTTAAATGATGTTAGATTTCTAAAATGTATAAAGTGATTTGATTGTTTAGTTGAGTTCTTTGTACATAGATAGTGCCACTTTATTGTAAGCCTTGTTTACTTATATGTCAGGTGTTTTGTGTATGTTATGGTAAGTTTTCGTTGAATTTTCCTTTTTTCGGGATACATCATTTTAATTATTGTTTAGATCTGATGATAATTTTATTAAATGTATTTGTGATGCTGTAGATTTTGTGTTTTTACCTTTTATAAAAGTGTATGACCAGCATCTTTGGGATAATGGATGAATTTTTCGAGTTGAATATTTTATTACTTCCCTGTCAAGTAAGTTGACCAAAAAAATGGAAATTATACTTTTTTTTTCCTATACAGATGCTTGCAATCGGTAAGCAGACGGGATGATGCCGAATGCTTGGTGGAAGAGACAGACTGACACCTCGCGAAGCTGACAGCTCTTAATCTCACTATATAGTAGGGCGTGGGAGAGCATTATTAAACAATAAGTTTTCGCTCAGTATACAAACACTAGAAACGCGGGTACAGAAAGTGATTTCAATAACCATTGCAGGTTAGACCATGACCGTCTTACTGAAAGAACTCATACGGAGAGATAAAATGCAGAAAATGAAATTTCTACTACACTAAAAAATATGAACTAAAATGATGTTGTTTATTTATTAGCGAAAGCCTAAATTAGATCAGCCACTTATTAAAAAAATTTTGATAAAATACTGGTTCACCTTAAAGAAACATGATCTGATGAAGAAGCCTTTGTCAGCCTCATACCTTGTCTTTGGAAAAAATAAATTGAAATCACTGAAATAGCCAATTCAAATAAAAAAATCAAACGGGATTTTTATATGGGTTCATATATCATGATGAAGAAGTAAACTCTATGAAAGAAATTCAGCGCACTGAAGAGGCTTGTGATGGTATTTGTGGTACACCAACATGTTATTTCCTACGCTTATAAGGAGTTGTGGACACGCCGAGCAAGACTTTACAATCGAACAAATAAGGACATTTTTGATCATTTTTGTAAAAAGAACTGATATAGGATTTTTCAAATATTTTATAGATGAGTATGATATAGTACAGTCATTCTATCTAAAAAAAAGCCAATTTCGTTCTTTAACATTTTGGGAATCGATCGAGGCTCACGTAAAAAAAATATTAATAAAGCATACATTTAAAGAGATGCGACTCTCACTCCATTATTTTTAGAGAACTTAACGTTTTGCATTGACACTTCACAATTTGCATCGATGTTTTTGATCAAAAAAAATATTGGGTAGTTAAATATTTTTAATATTTCCAGATTCAATTAGCAATTCGTAACAAATTTTAAATAAATTTTGGTTTCGAAGCCTTATGAAACCAAAATGCCGGAAAAGGAAATGTTTTCATGCCAGTAAGTAAGTTAGAAAATACATTTTGTCATATACTTACTACGCACTTATAATTACAATAATATGCCACCTTTTTTATACCCAAGCAGGCACACAAAAATTTGGAAACATTTTATATTTATTTTACGCGTAAAGAAAAATCTAAAATCAACTAATGTTCTATACATAAAATACCATAAATGTATATATTTACCATTGTGTTGTTCATATTCTTTACATGGTAAATATTTCGTAAAATAAACCTTTCTTTTTCTGCAGCCTCAATAGTTTTAAGTTTTGAAACAACCTTGTTTCAATCTAATATTTAACCCAGGTTCACAGCATTTGGTATGTAGAAAATATTAATGCAAGTGAACTGAAAAGGCAAAAGTAGAAATGTATTTAAGTGATTTGAAACATAAGATAATGAAGCATTTTAAAAGTGGTGTAAAAAATTTCAAATTTGGTAGACTATTGCTTTTGTATAGAGGAACAGTTTCCAAAATAATTAACGAATTTAAAAAAAACCTATGGATCCACTAAATTCGACCTAGACCCAAAAGAGTGAAGAAAACAAATTAGGTTGTTGATTTAAAGTCATCTCATTCGGTCCCTCAGACGCCAGCAACTGAAATTTTTTTTGAAGAAGGCGAGGGAAATATGGAAAATTGAATGGTTTGGGGATGTTTTTCTAGTTATACAATAGTCGTCTCGCCGAACAGATAGAGTTCTCATGGCCGCGTTATGCGGTACCTTTTGGCCTGGGATCCTTATATATTTAGTCGAGCGGAATAGGTTATTATTTCAGTTCGTAATTTTGCAGTTAATTGTGACTCATTTGGGCAGAATAATCTTGAAATAAAATATGGCTGATATTCCTTGCAATACTACGTTGTCACCCTCCCCCCAGAAAGCGATCTCGTAAACATTTATTTCTGCTGATAAGCAAAGTATTACAAATATATCTTAAACGTTTGAAAAAAGCCACCCAGAATAAAAGAAAGTACAAAATTTTACCGGGTACCTTCTGTTTTAAAATCAAAATACATTTTTAAATGTTTATTATCAATTATCAATTTAATCAACTACGTGTTTATCTGACGCCAAAAACATAAAGGTATTTTAAATCAACAATAACTTTTTGTCTGCCCCATTACTCTTTACTTTCTATACTCTTATATTTCTGTCGTAATCGTTTTAACGATTGTAGGGCTCAAGTTTATTTAGTGACCTTGGAGCCTTAATGTCTTCAAAAACATATCATTTACTGTCTTTAAAATTAAAGTAAAACCGCTTGTTTTTACCAAAATAATAATAAAAATACCAAAATATAAAGCTATATTATAATAAATGCTTGTTATACTTACTAAATGTATGTATAAATATATTTTTCTAGAATCAAAGTCCTTATAGTTCTTAAGTCTTCAAAAAGCATTTTAGTTGCAATATAGAACAATAGTGGACGTAGCGATACAATTAAGACTAAAAAAATCTAAGGAATAATGATAACAGCAAACCACTTATTAACAGATGATATTTATATTCAATAGTTGATTTGTTTCCCACACAGTAAGCTAAGTTTACATCGGGAGTACCAATTTAGTCTTCCAACTAAATACTGTGTTAATTTTATTAAATCCTTAGGCTTTTACTCCAACAAAGTCAAGACTATTATTTTAATCCTTTGTTTGGCCCTAGATATCAGCTTCAACTTTAGTCCTTGAATAATGTCCATATACATTAGACCTATATGTTTTCCCCGAAAAAAACTAAATTTAGTCTACCCTGTTTGGCATTGACTAAATTCCTTTATTAAATTTTAGTACGCGGTTTTTTCCAAGGAAAAAATACAAGGTACACCTTCTAATTCTAAACAGTTTGCAAACTTTTCTGAAATTGCAAAAAAATGTAAAGCAAACTTCAGAAGAATACTTAATGTAGTCAAGCTTAACCACTGAAGGAGTTTTTAATTCAGTTTTTAATTCATGTGAATTGCAGAATAATATAAATCAACTTTTGCGCTATTACTATTTTGCGGTTCAATGGTATGTATGGCTACGTTGAACATTATTATCAACATAAGAGTATTTTTCGCTATTTCAGAAGTTTACCTAGGGTGGGCCGGAAAAACTTTTTTTTTTTAATTGTAAAAAGCGCTATAGCAAAAATGGTGCGTTTTTTTCTCAAAAAAATAATAAACAAAAAATTTACGACAAAAAAAAATCCAGCCGGGCCCAGGGGCACTTCAAGGGGCTTTTTTTTTAATATTATTTTTTTAAAGGGCGCTACCGAAAAATACATTTGATTTAACCTCCTTATAACCCAAAAAAAATATTATAAAAAAATAATTTTTAGCCGGGCCCATGACATGAAGAGAGGCTGAGAATATCGGTCCGCCCTCGTATATGATCTCCTTATTATTTTAAGGTCGTTGAGCTACACGCAGTCGAACCATTGCCTTTGGTTTAACTTTAATCTTTAATTTAGTTCCCTGTGAGTCGTTGTCTAATGCGGACTGTTGTTGCGAGGTGCGTCGTTTAAAAGTAGTTGTGTTTGTTGTTTTTGTGGACTTTTGTTGTTTTTTTGGACGTTATTAGTGTTTTTATGGACATTATAAACTCTAGTAAAGTTAAGTTAAGTTATAATGTCAAAAACTTTAGTAAAAACTCGTGCAAGTGCCGCGTGCCCAATATTTGGCAATTCAAAAGACATTCTGCCAAATGCATCTCAGCTTCCGTATGAGGATGATGAAATGTTATTTCGAAGTTCGATTGGAGTTGAAGAAAGATAATGGTAGTAAGCAACTGCCAAGTACTACAGTTGCCAAAGTTGTTGCGAATAAAATAGAACATGTTTGGAAACGTGCTTCTCTGCCTACAATAACTCATGAAAGAATAATTAAACTTAGTTTGAATTATAATAAAAAATACCAAAATATTATTAAACCAATAAAAGGAAACATTTCAAAGTTTCTGCAAGCTAAGTTAGATACGTTTTAAGAAGAATCGAAAAAACTTTTTGATATATAAACTTGTAAATGTCTCATTTTGGAAAATTGCTGTTGCGAAAAGGAAAGAAAGGTTCCGAAAATAGAATGGCTTTCTTACAAGACCAAAGATCTGAGAGAAAAATGCAATTTGGAGGGATTGATAAAGTTGTGACAAAACAGGTACAAAAAAAGAAGAAAGAAAATACAAAATCCTTAAAAGAAATCTTGAAACCGAAGAGCCAATCCCAAGTACAAGCGGCCTTACAAATGTAAATACTATTCGATAAAACGTGAATATAAACCAAAGTTCTAGTGAAAGGTCAAGTGAAGAGGAATACCAATGTCCAGTTTCAACAGAACAAGAACTCCGTATTAAGAATCAGTCTCGAAACCCAAACAGATGCGACTTAGCTTAGCCAACACTGCCAGAATAGACACTGCCAAACCAGACTGGAACTGGAACAGGGCTGTAGCTAAAATTGTTAATGCCGTATTGGAAAACTTTAACCTAATTTCAGCAAGTGAACAATCGAGCGTAATAGACAAAAATAAAATAAGACGAGAATTAAGTAAAAATCGACAAAAGCTTTAACAGAATCAGGAAAATAAGACTATTGTAGGCCTCTATTTTGATGGGCGAAAGGATCAAACGCTTTCTATGGTGAATAAAAAAAAAAATATTCAACAACAAGAACACATTTCAATTATAAAAGAACCTGGTAATATATATTTCGCACATATATCTACAAAAGGAGCTTCTACTGCAGTAAATATTAAAAATGAACTTTTAAAATGTTTAGAGAATTATCAGACGGATATAAGTTTTTTGTCTGTAATCGGTTGCGATGGAACGAATGTAAATACAGGATGGAAGGGAAACATTATTCGTCTTATGGAAACTCATATCGGAAGACCCCTTCAGTGGAGTATATGTCTTCTCCATACCAATGAATTGCCTTTACGTCATCTTCTTCAAAATTTAGATAGCGAGACCAAGGGACCTTACAGTTTTTCAGGGCCAGTGGGTTTGCTACTAAAAGACTGCCAACAAATGCCATTAAAGAAATTTAAAATTATAGACACAGAGCTTCCAGAACTAACAGCAGATATTCTAAGCACTGACCAATAATATTTGTATAATATTTGTTTTGCTATTGAAAATGGACTCTGTCCTAAAAGTCTGGCAAATAAAGATCCTGGAAAGTTGTCCTATGCTCGCTGGCTTAGTACAGCCAACAGGATACTGCGTTTATATGTAGCCACCGAAAACTCCCTATCAAACTTAGCTATTTTATCAGAATTTATTATGAAAGTATATGCCCCTGTTTGGTTTGATATTAAGACACAACCACTGATCTACAACGGAGCACGACATTTGTGGAAAGCCATTACTCTTTCCAGAACTTTTCCACCTAACATTACTAAAATAGTCGACAGTCTTTGCCGCCAATGCCTATTTTGCCCATTCTGAAAATTTGCTCTTAGCAATGCTAACAGACCCAAGGCCTCATATAAAGACATTGGCTGTGAGAAGAATAAAAAAATGCAGAATGCATCCCAGCAATGAAGTGAGAGTCTTTAGGGTACCTTCGATCAACTTAGCCGCTGAGGATTACATTGATTTAATAGACTGGCAAAAAACAGTAATTTCTGAACCACCCTTAACAGTTGCTCTTAAAAATAAGGATTTGGATAATTTATTAAAAGTATACATTTGTGCCAAACTTTGAGAAATTTCCATGTCACACTCAGGCAGTAGAACGCTGCGTCAAACTGGTTACTGAGGTCTCCACTAAAGTATGTGGCGATGAGTCCAGAGACGGCTACGTTCGAATGAAATTAGAAGTTCGACAAATGTTACCAATTTTTGATAACAAGTCGCAATATTTTGAAAAACGTAACGTGACTTAAGTAAGGTTAGAAATATATGGGTGGGAGGGTCCCCAATTGGGAGGAACTCCAGGTGCAGATACCTCCGCGTGGTGGGTTCTGGGTTGATTAGTATAGTTTTATATTTAAAATTATACTAATCAAGCAAAAGGCTGCACGAGTGCACGTGCACAATCATACAAATATGTTGATTTATGGTATATATTTGATTTTTAAAAAAATGTCTTCGTTCATCGGGTGGGTTAAAATGCTTACTATTATCTTTACATTTTTTCTGGGAATATAAGATATTAATTAAAAAAGATTTTAAGGTAGCGCCCCTAATTTTTTTGACGAAAAAATTTTTGGACTTCTAAAATTGCCCCTGGGCCCGCTAAAAATTTTTTTTTTAATTCAATAAATTTCCCTGCCTGTATGATAACCATAGGCACCTTTTCCAAATTAGCGTCTTTTATTTTTTGCGACTTTTAAAAAATCGGCTTTTTTCGGCCCACCTACTGTACATTATGAAGCGAAACCTATATTTTAAAATTAAACCAAATTTAGGAATGGACTAAAGAAATTACGTTTTACACGTACGTATTCAAAAGTTGTATTTACGTACCTTTAAAAGCCCAAAAGCCACTATTAACATTTTTAAAATACAACACACCTTCAAACATTAGGTATTTGTTTTCAAATTTTCCAGTCGCATCATATTCATTAAATATTTAAACATCCTTTATCTTGTATATTGAAATCGCCAGCAAAAAAAAACAAAATTCAATAATAATAACAACATAAATAATTACACAATAATTAATAATAATGTGTTACTACCCATTTTACAGCACCAAACAAAACAGATAAAACATTTTTCTTTCTAATGCTCTGTAGCGTAGTATAGTATGTAGTGATAAATAAGCACATTTCTCAACTACATATTATACTGCAGTGCAGAGCCGCCGAGTGCCCTGTGCTGTAGTATGTAAATGCGTAACCCGGCTGAAAGCTGGTGGATCGAAATATGGGTTATTCACGCATTTTTATTATTCTATCTATTCGCCGCGACGACTATAGTACTGGTCCGCTCGTGCAAATTGACGTGAAATTTTAGCAAAATTTATATACAAAAATTCTTAATATATGGATGATTTCATGTGCTGAAAAGGAAATCAACATTACAAATAGTGCACACATAAAAATACTTACCAAATATACACATTTTCCTTCAGGATTTCTATCAAATAATCGCAGAATAGCAAACTCCGCTATTGTAGTTTTTCCTGAGCCAGTAGGAGCTCCGATAAATACGTTTTCATCGCCATTGTAAACCGTATTGAATACCTGAGTTTGAATAGGATTAAATTGCGGGAACTTTTTATTATATAGAGACTCATAAGTTTCGTTTCTTAATGCAGTTATAGGCAGAGGCTGTAGATCGAGAAGTTCTGTTGGCGGGAAGTTCTTTTCGGGAAGTATAAGATGTCTAAAACAATATATTTTTTTTAAATTTCAAAAGCATAATGATTTCTCAAATTTAATGAGACTTAAAAAAAACAATTTTTAAATCAGTTTGTACACACAGGTAGTTTGATTAAGGATGGTGAGGTACCATATTTCAGCAAAGAATTATTACCACATGTCAGAAAGACAAAGTTCGCACTAAGTTCATTCGCTTTACCAGCATTAATGAATATAAGAATCAATTTAATAATTTTAGACACACCACAGTTTTTCTTGTTTATGTGTAAATTGATATGGTTAGGAGAGGATAACATGACGCTAGACTTCGCCTGTCAATGCTACACGAATATATATATTTTTAATTCTCAAGACATATAAGTTATATAAAAGGAATTATCAGTTATTGTAACATTTGAAGTAGTATTGTAACATTAATGTCGTTTATTATTATTATTTTGAGATTTTGCAAATCATTAGAAGCTAGAAGCTAACCATGATTTTTGCAGAAGATAATATCATAAAAAGTTACATCATTGTAACCAAGGTAAAAAACAGGATTTATTGAAAACGCAGATTGGCAAACCTTTCAATTAATATAATTTTTAACATTTTATAGTAGTTTTACGCTTTACGTAATAGACAGGTTTGTTATAACTAAAGTTTAATGCATTAAAAACTATTACCAATGGATAGATACTACTGTAATCATTTGGGCATTATTTACTTTTGTAGGTGATGTGTTTTCTTTTTAAAAGGTTAATGAGTTTTTCATTGAAATTTTCCCGCGCCAAAATTCTTTATATTTGTAGATATAATGATTTGTTTTACATAATATACTGTGACACTGTAGACCTTGCGTTGTTGTTTCTACTTTAATAATTGTAAGTATATTCGTGAAAAATGAGTGATTTTTTTGATCCAAAGATATAAGATAAAATTTAAGATAATAATAAAGTCTAAAGATAGCCAAAAGGATAATCTCAGGCTTCCAAGACTTATTCAAAGTCATAAATATCTTTGTATTCTAGTCTTGAGTGTTAGTTTAAGTTTTAATCTTCAGTTTAAGTATACTTGTTCGTATCTTTAGGCCTTTGAGTCCTTATTAGAAGAAACATTGACAATGCCCTTAATTAAAATATTTTACTAGAACACATGAGTCAAAATCGAGTTGCTAAATACTGATTATCCCGCTATGAATTTTCTCAATCATGTTTTCTCCTTATGGTTGGTCAGTTTTTTCCCACTAGTAAAAGTACGGTTATAAGTCCTCCCTATAAATAATAAGTCCTGAATTCTAAAGAGCGAAACCAAAATACATTTACCAATCTAACGATTTTAATAAGTAAATGATAAATGGCCGGCACACTTTTCCCAGAGTTTGAAATTTTTAGAAATGTATGTTGTACGGGTGACAAGTTTTATATTCATCAATATTATATCACATTATGTGTTTTCTGTTTTGGACCAGTCCTGATCCTAAAAAGCTTTACGAAAACTGCGTAACTACTTAAAAAAAGAATATATTTTTTTATTTTCTATGAACTGCTTCTTCTCTGATTTTTTACATATTTGTTTTTTTTTTGATGATTATTATTCTTGTCACTACAACTCCAAAACAATAAAAATATCCTCTTTAATCTTATACATTTTTTATCAAGCTCATTCTACTTTTCGATTATGATTCAAAAAAATATATCATTTCTTTTAGAGTTCTAGGAAGTTTTACAATTAACACCCTCTAGCGAGGACCACGGAAATAGATATTCCGGTGTCGTAGTGATCATTCTCTTTTACCTATCAAGCCTTATTAAATTGAGCTATATGAAAAATATAAATACATTTTTTATTAATACTTTTTCCCTCCTCTATTGCCTATTTTGACTGATTGATATTAATTTAATTCTAAATTAAATCATTACATACTACCACAACAATATTTAACTTCTGACATTCAGATTTCCATGCGGGGCGAAAACGTTCCGTGATTAGCGTGACGTCAAAAGTTAGTTCGTGACGTTCAGCCGAACTTAGTATCTCGAACTACTAGACAATCAAACTGTCTTGGCGTCTGAGAGTTGGGTGCGCGGTGGCAAGACCGACGGGAGCTCATTTAAAGCGTTGCTTTCGTGGTGTTCACATTGTTTACATCGCAATTTTATAGTCGGTAGATAGATTAAGGGATTGACATATTGTGCGTTTTTTCTTATAGAGTTTTCTATTTTAAAATGTCGTTTGAAACTAAATTAACAAATAAAGTATTAGGCGCCCAAAGTCGTGAGATAATTAACAATATACTAAATTTTATGCAAGCAGAAGCAGTGGTTGGAGAAGTTTCTATTCCCCTAAAAAATATATGTATTTTTTTATTAAAATCATTTTTACGTTATATGCGACTTTAAGGATGATATCAAGAAATTTCTAGCCTATTTGTCTAGTTTCTGAGCTCAGTCAGTTTTTAAGGCTAATTTTTTCGAGATATTTATGTAAGTACCTAATTCTAACACTTTAGTTACTTTTGTGGTTATTTACATACATTTGAAAAATTGCTTTAATACAACTGCTATCTTAACTAATATAATAAAACTTATAATATTTGACAGATTTATAAAAACCCTTATTCCATAGGTTCAATAACGTGTTGCAGCAGCAACATGTGTATCGCTTAGAAGTATTCGACGAGTTAAAAAGGAAGCAAAACGAGTTGAAACGGGCCAATCAACATCATTTTCAACTCCCACTAGAACAAAGGAAAACACAAAACTTAAAATTCGCCTTGACGATGCAGATCGAGGAATTTTGCGAAGAACGATCATTAATTACTATTTTACAGAAAAGACGATTCCGACATTAAAAGCAGTACATAAAAAATTCGTATAAGATACTGGATAACAACGATGTAGAGAGACTTTGCGAAAGGAAGTCCATAAAATTGGTTTTCGTTGGAAGAAATTTAGCAACAATAAAACAATATTAATGGAACGTCAACCTATAAGACTGCTGAGAATTGAGTTTCTTAGAAGGATGCGTCAATACAGGGAAGAAGGGCGCGATATTAATATACATGGACGAGACATACATTCACTCATCATATACTTATTTAAAAGGATGGAGCGATGACTCTTTGGAAGGCTTAAAAAAACCAACAGGCAAGTGACCACGTCTTATTATAGGTTTGTTCCTAATGCCTATATTAGATGGAAATCGAACAGCACAAGTGGCGACTACCATCATGACATGAATTATGAGAATTACAAAAAGTGGGTTTCTGAGAATCTCATTCCCAATTTAAAACCAAGGTTTGTTGTGATAATTGGTAACGCACCGTACCATAATAAACAACTCGAAAAATCACCCAAATCGTTAACAAAGAAAGCGGAAATGCAACAATGGTTACGGGTAAGAGGTATATCTTATGATGATAAGTTATTAAAGCCACAACTTTATAATATAATAAAGGTTCATAAACCAAAGTTCAAAAGGTATAAAATCGACGAACTTTTTAATGCAAAAGGTCATGGCGTACTACGATTACCTTTACGCTTTCACATGTAAAAAAACTGTCGTGGTAATAGTTTTGAAAATTCTGAGACCAAATTGTGCGAAAAAAAGTTAATATTAAAATGGAAAAAAACAACAATTTCAACTTTATTACATTTTTTAAATTCAGCAAAAATGTTTTAGTAAGAAGACTAAATTAGTTATAATTAGATGTTAGATATCAACTTTTATTTATATTTTTAGTCCTGGAATGAAACGGCTGATAGTATAATATTGGGACTTAATTTTTGGGATATCCTGTATACTGGTAAATATAATATTGGTTTTTAGTCAACCATTTATCTTTATAATATTATCTGACTAAAAACATAAATAAGAAAAAGCGTGAAATACGCCGAATGAAAACGCAGTATATGTACCCCGATTTATTGATTTTTCCATTTTTTATCATTGTCTTTTACGGACTCTTTCGCTTCTTCGTTAGCGTCGGTCAGAGGCCAAGACAGTTTGGTTGATTAGTAACTATAATAAAAATTGAAAAAAATATGCGGAAACCACACAGCTGGACGAACGACAGGGTGGTTGCTTTGTACTGCTTGAGGCATGTGTTCATGTTTTTTTTGTGATTTATTTTATTTAGAGTGTATTGATTTATTTTAAATGCAACCCCGACTAATATTAATATTAATAATAATTATAATAATTAGATTAATAAAAAACATTTATCACATAAAGTTATTAGATTATACAGGATGGTCCTCCGGGAACTGCATCGGCCAGTACAAAAAAAATAAATGTACAAACGTTGAAAATTTGCCAAAGTAGCAGAAACATTGGAAGTCATAAAACTTTAGTTATTTAGTCAAGTTGTTTAAACGTCATAAAATTTAGTTGTAGAACCTCGATTTAAACTGCCATGTTGCCAAATTTTCAGTCATTTAAAGTTTTTAGTTCTTTAATTTTTTTTCCCACGGATGCAGTCCCTTTTAAAGTTTTTAATTCTTAATTTTTTTCTCCACCGATGCAGTTCCTAGAGAACCATCCTGTATGTACAGGGTGGCCAGATAAGAATGATGCAGTCCCTTTTAAAGTTTTTAATTCTTAATTTTTTTCTCCACCGATGCAGTTCCTAGAGAACCATCCTGTATGTACAGGGTGGCCAGATAAGTATGCAAAGTGCTGTATTTTGGAAACTATTCGTCGTAGAGACTTCTTAGAGACGTCGTAGCGATAAAAAATTTTATAACTAAAGTTGCCAAAAGAATACCGCGGAAAATATTTTTAGATTTCCAAGATGGTCGCCAGGGGGGCGTAACCGCCATCTTAAACCTTTTAAGTGATTTTTCACTGAAATCTACCCAGTAAATGTTACAAAAAAATATATGCTTTTTAAAGCTGAGCTCTACTCGAGTAATTTTTGTTTAACACTTTGTGACGTATCTATTAAAATAAAGTGGTGGGGGATAATTTTTTTAAATAAACAGCTGTAACTCCTAAACGACTGAACGGATTTTAACAAACTTGGTCTCGCTGGAAAAAACATTTATTGTATTCTTAGTAATGCCGCTAGAGCGCGTTTTTTGATCTACTAACAGAAAATTGCAAAATTCTCTAAAAAATTAAATGCAATAATATGACTTTTTTTTCATAAAAATTTAGTGAAATGATAGCTAAATAGGCCAGTGAAAACCGAATCTCGATATCTTATTCGTAGCCTGAAATATCGAAGAAAGAATATTTAGTTATCATATAATTTTAATAAGACGATATTATACCGATATTTATTGTTATTTATCTGTCTTTTTTCAAGGTTCAATGACAAAATGTCTTAATATAATAATTTTTAAATAATTAAAATACTCTTTGTTCAAAAAATTCAAAAAAAAAACGCGTAGGGGCATAATAATCAATGCATATAAAAATACAAGTGCAAGGTAGGCAGAATATTGAAGGGTAGGCCATGGAGGAAAAAAACAAATGCCTAAAATCAACTTGTCAACAAATATTAAAATTAGTTGTTTGCTGCACAGATAAGCAAAGCGTTAAAACTATTAAAATGCCTTTTACACATGAAGCTGTCGATATGATTGCGGTATACTTTGAATGTCTTCAAAATGCGGCATTTGCTGAAAGGATATACAGAGCTCGATATCCAAATCGGCGTTTACGCGATGCGAGAATTTTTCCGTGTTTAGTGCGAAATTTGCATAATACTGGCAGCTTTTGACCTCAGTTGCGAAGACACTCGGCTAGAGCAAGGGAAGACAATATTATTAATGTCTTAGCATACGTGGAATTCAATCTCTACGTTAGTACAAGAACAATGTCTCGCGCGTTGGGTATATCACGTACTACTATTCTAAACATTTTAAAGGATCACAGGTAAATTTTTATGTCACAAAAAATACTACTTTACATATTTCGCAATGGGTTTGTTTCAAATTTTTAAACTGCGCCCATATCATATGGTTTTACATGAAGCCTTGAATCATGGAGACTTTGACCGATGGTTAGATTATTGCCATTAGATGTTGGGCAGTATTAGGAAAAATAGAGAATTTTTATCCGAAGTTCTTTGGACAGACGAGGCCACTTTTAGGAGTGATGGAAACATTAATTTGCATAATATGCATTATTGGTGTGACAACAATCCTCACTGGTTGCGGGAGCTCCAACATCAAGGCCATTGGAGTCTCAGTGTGTGGTATGGCACTCTGGGCAAAACTATTATAGATCCCTATTTCTTTGATCAACCACTAAATGGTGCCGTATTTCTTGATTTTCTGGTAAACTAATTGCCTCTTTTATTAGAAGATATACCCCTGCAATTACGACGAAATATGTTTTTGCAACTAGACGGTTGCCCAGCACATTTCTCAAGAAATGTGCGAGAACATGTAGATTTAAGATTTCAACAGAGGTGGATTGGGCGAGGAAGTCTATTTCCTTGGTCAATTTTCTGTTATTGGATCAAAAAACGCGCTCTAGCGGCATTTCTAAGAACTAGACATATCACAGATAAGACGGATTTGATGGAACAATAAATATTTTGTCCAATGAGACCAAGTTTGTTAAAATCCGTTCAGTCGTTTAGGAGTTACAGCTGTTTATTTAAAAAAACATTAAATTACCCCCCACCACTTTATTTTAATAGATACGTCACAAAGTGTTAAACAAAAATTATTCGAGTAAAGCTGAGCTTTAAAAAGCATATATTTTTTCGTAACATTTACTAAGTAGATTTCAGTGAAAAATCACTTAAAAAGTTTAATATGGCGGTTACGCCCTCTGGCGACCATCTTGAAAATGTAAAAATATTTTCCACGGTATTCTTTTGGCCACTTTAGTCATAAAATTTTTTACCGCAAGTCTCTACGACGAAAAGTTTCCAAAATACAGCACTTTGCGTTCTTATCTGGCCACCCTGTACAGGTACACTAGATCAATAATGCTAGAATGATTTTTTTTATTGCATATCTATTGCAAAGTTTAAACAAAAAATTATTTAAAAGTTTATTTAAATAAAACACGTGAATTCTTGTAAAAACATCGACGATTACCGAGCATTCACACTTGCATTCCGCAGCAAAAATATCAGTTAACTACTTAGAACATTGAAAAGTTAAAATTACTAAACAACAACTTTGTTTGAGTTTCACATGTCCACAGGGGGAAGGGAAGTGTTTTGTTTACAAACATATTCATCGATTCTCTGTTACCAAGTGCACACACATTTTCAAAAAAAGAAATTTTCAGCTATATGTCAACACATATAATAATGTTAATTTAATTTATTAAATAATTAAAAAGTAGAAATAGATATATATTATTCTGTAAGTGCAAAAATAACATCTTAAAAGCAAACAAAAAATTATTAACATTCTTATTCCTAAAACCGCCTCTAAAAAATGTGAAATGGCAACACCGCAAGCAAAAGCTGCTGTCATCTTGCGAAATGTCATTTTTTCACACGATTACTATTACATTTTTCAACTGTTACTATAGTAAAAACTCTGCCGTTTGTGCGGCACTATGGGAAAAAGGCGATTTAAGCCGATCTTTGCACAAGTAAATACCATGATAGAATACTAATACTCATAAGATAAACCCACGCGCATGAGATGAGCCTATCTCTCTCGCACGCCTGACGTCAGTCGATGACAAATTTCTCCAGGAACAGCTTTTAATACATGAACAGAGTTTTAATACATTTTAATATGACGTTTCGTTTTTGCTTTAGATGTTCGATGGATTTAGGGTTAGGGCATGGTTTATTTGTTTTGTGTGTATTTTGTGTTTGTTTTTAGTGACAAATGTGGCAGAGTTTATTAAATTATAATAATTAAACATTTTTTATCATGGTGTACTGTGCAGTGGTGGGTTGTTCAAGCAACAACAACAAAAAAAGTAAGGCAGTTTCGAATTGCCGATTCTTTAGATTTCCAAAGGACAAACAAGTTTGCCGACAATGGATTACAGAACCATTTTAATAACACGTCTACCCATAAGCAATTTAAAAAAATATAGATTATAGATACTTAAGAAAGTGAAATTAATTGGTTGTATGTCATCAATGGCATCATGCATTTTCTTTTGGCATTTAAGGGTAACACTATTATTATCAACAACCAATACTCATATGTATACTTAGCGCACACAATTTTATGAAAGTTAATTGTCACAATAGGCTGTATATCAATCCTCTATTTTTATTTTATTTTTTTTACAACATAATAAAATATGTTCATATTATATCACTGATATTTTTCTGCAGAGACATTCGTTTAAAGTAAAAAAAAGTTAAATAAAAACCATAAATCCTTTTTTTTTGCCTATAAAGTATTATTACGGATCCACGAATCCTACACACTATTAAGGAAATATTTTACATACTATTATAATAATCATATTTCATATAACAAATAGTAGCATATATATAACAAATATAGCATATTTCATATAACAAAATATAATAATACTTAATATTAAATAAAAAAGGCTTTAAGTAATGTTAAATAAAAAAGACTTTAAAATACTGCTTATAACCGACAAACAGAATTTTTGTCATCGAGTGACGTCATGCGCAAAGTCACACGAAATTACATCGCCAAGTGGGTTTATCTTTCCAGTAATAGTATCATGAGTAAATACCAATAGGTAAAAACCAAAGGGACAAACGTCATCATAAACATAGAATAATGAAAACCTATTAAGAAATCTATAATAACTTTTTATTAGATAAATACGTTTACTCTAATGAAGTACATACGTTAAAAAACAAACGCGTACAGGCTTGATAAACGGTAATATTGTTTATAATGTAAAGCATAATCTATTAATAATAAATATTTATCATGTAAATATTTTTTGACGATGTCACTGGTAAAGATTGCTTGGATCGGTCGCGTCGGTGGAATAAACAATGCGATCGAGCGGCGTTGCGATGTTGTTGCCTTTTTCTTTAATATACAACATCTGCACTCATTTAACTTAGAATATTGACTTCTTTACTTTATAGAGTATCTTATCATATATTATGAAAAAAAAAATTCATATTTTATTAAAGATGAATGGTATTGTGAATGAATGGTATTGTTTTGTGCCTGTCAAAGTAAGCGATAATTTTTTATGATATTATAAAGTGTTTTTTTTGCCATTTCTACATAACCATTGCATCAGAGATGTTGCAAGCAAAGAAACTACCTATAGTTCCACAACAATGCTAATTCTAGCCTATCAATGTTCTAAGGTTACTAGCAAGTGACGTCACGCGTCATATCGCTCTCTAAATGATTTTTGATGAATTTAAACTTTAAAGTAATATTTTTTATCTATATGAAAAGATACAAATCACCAACATACTGGTAGCGCTTGGACATTCCAGCAAAAAGCTGCTAAATTATTTACTTAATCAAACACTGTGTATGGTTATATGTACTTACTTGAATGACACTGGTAATTGTGTTTCAGCACCAATCCATCTATCAGACACGATCCTTAAGAAATAATGTGGTGCCAAAGGTTCATAAATCGGCACAAAAAATTTAACTAAATGCTCATCTTGGAAATATTTCTGCTTTAACAAGAAAAATTCGTGATGCAAAATAACTTCAGAATCGACATCCTCTACGAAAATCCAAAAGGCTTCTGCGTGTCCGTGCAACTTTTCATCCCACTGAAAATCTGGTGTAATAGTTAGTTCTACTTTAAGCATGGATCTAGTGATCGGCTGGATGTGAGTAGACAGCTCCAATTTCGGAAATTGGTGGACATATTTATGAATCGTTTTGCCCAATTTGGGTACCCTAATCAGTTCTCCAATTTCGTTAGGTCCAAGGTCGTAAAGTCTTTCCCATGGAAAGTATTTTTTCTCAATTTTTTTAACGATTTCTTCAGGCATTTTTTTGAATTGCCTAAGTGGCGACATAGATTGCCACATCCTCTTATCTACCATTTTGCATAGGGTTAAAACTTTATCAGCTAGTTGAGCCCAGCCCCTGTGTAATACTATTTCAAAAATAGCTCTGATAAGCCTAAAATAAAAATGAGATTAATGAGTAATTTTTTAATTAAAAATTTAAGTTGATGTGGGATCAGAATTTATCTTTCTGCATTTTAAACAAATTTACTTTTTTAGTCAGTAATATTTGGAATCATTGTGATTCCAGCGAATGTAACAAAACTACCGGGGATGGAAACGCCATTCAACATTTAGAGAGTTTTTTTTTTCAATCCAAAAAGTTTTAAGTAATTTTTATGTTTTAAGTAATTTTTATGTAAGGGTTAAAATAAAAGGTATTTTAACTCGACCGTCGGCGCACAATGGCTCGAACGATTGTTAAACTTACGTTGCTCATTAAATACAATCCCAGATTAGTTAGAAACTTATATTTAAAATGATAACCACATAAAAAGAAAGACAATACTAAAAAATAATAATAATGACAAAAAAATTAATTTATTAATTAATTTTTTTTGTCATTATGAAAATAAATGTCATTATTATTAAAGTTACCATATGCCTAAAGGCAATGGTTTGTCAATATGACTTAATAGACTAACGACACATGAAATTAAAACAAAAAAATGTATTATAGATTTGTTGCAACTAATGTTTAATTTGTTGTCCATTTGTTTCAATGCGTCCTTTGCAATGACAATTTTGGTTACAGGGTGTCTCAAGTAGAAAAACTATGACGCCAACATTAATTTTTTGTGATTTCGTAAAAAGTTGATTTAGTAAAAAGTAAGTAGCTTATTATTTTCGAACAATTCTTGATGCAATTTTTCCTGACGCATAGATTGGACGAAGACGATCGACTGAGTGGCCACCAAGATCACCGGATATAACCCTATTAGATTTTTTCTTATAGGGCTATTTGAAGTCCAAATTCTACGTGATTAGACCAAATATTGTTGATGATTGCAAGTGATTGAAAATGTGCAATTAGAAGTTATTTCCCGATATAGATTTTTATTTTCCAATGTCATATGTTTCCTTAGTCTATTACGTCAAAGTTGACAAACCGCTAACTTTAGGCCTATGGTATGCTATACAAAAAGTATTCAGAATATATTGTAGAATTGTAAAATGTACATATGATGTATATGATATATAGGGTGTTCGATTTAAAAAAATTAATGTTGACGCCCTAGTTTCTTTTTGAGGTACTCTATAGAGAAAAAAAGAACACCTACATTTAGAATGAATTTGTTCCTTTCATCGTGAATGAACTGTATACAGTAAGTTTTCATTGCTGGAAAAAATTATATTCACACTTATCGCAACAAATTGTTGAAAAACGAATTTTTATTTTTTTGTCTAGTTTCATACGTGGCCATCGTAGAAAGTTCGAAAGTAATGTGAAACAATTATTGTTTAATGAAATGACTCAATTTTTTTTTTATCTAGAAGAAATACTACCAACATTTAATATTGATCGCAAAATTTTTATATTAAATATCAACTTCATTTAATTTCAAAAATAACTGCTTTCATCTTTAGAAAAAAGTACGATTGGTATCATTGAACACCATGTTTAAATATTTTCTGTACCGATCATCTATATTTTCAAAACAACACTATCGACGTTTTTGTAATGATCGCTTAGTATAATTTTTTTTTGTTTTTAATTAAACGTCATTACTTAAAATTAGTGCCAATTTTATGGAATCTGCAAACGAGCTTAGCCAAAACGTTTTTAAATTAGGATACTTGGTCGCAAAATATAAAGTTGAATAATTAAAATAACAAACCTGGACGCTGATTGAGTAACATAAACCATATCGGACATCAGGGCAAAACTTTCCAACTTTAATTGGGAAATGTACGCTTGCAAAAGCACATTTACTTTCGCACTAGGTTCCTCAATACTCTCCTTAATGGGTATAGGTACTCTCTCCATTAGTTTTTGCAATTCCCCGGGCTCTCCTTCCCTCACGGCAATATTTTTAAACTCTCCAGATAAAGAAAACACTCTAAACAGATCGATATCGCTCAGATAAGGCTTGAGCAGCTGGTTATAAGTCGCCATAGTTTCGTAGGTGCAATAGTACTGTGAAGCTATACGTCCTAACTCGGTGCCTTGGAATTGACCTGTTTTCCTATCATATTTAACTAATCCACTTCTATCCAAATAAAGAGCAGCAGTGTGAATGAGATCAGCTCTATGTTGTTCCAGTAATCTGTCGTGTTTTATTTGATCATGCGATATTCCGTACAAAGTTGGAGCTCGCATCATTCTGATGTATAGATAAGTATAACCTAGCCAGGTAACTGCATCTCTAAGGTTTTGAACGGTTCCCAACACAATTTCCGCGTTGAGCATGTCTGGTAATTTCGTTATGAGTTGAGATTCGATGGGTAATTGTTGGTTGAGAAGCGAGAGGTAATACTGAAGTTCGCTGTGGTTGGTTATTAAAATACCTTCACCCTTGGTATCGTATTGTGGTCTTCCTGCACGACCTATTTAAACAAAAAAATAAATATAATAATTTTGCAAGTAATAAAAAGTGTTAAATAATTATTATATTTTTTTATTAGTATACTGTAGCCCTACAGAAGAGAAGTATTAATCTTAAAAGAAAGTAATTGTAGGTTTGGCGATATTTGTTACTAAATGCTCTAATGTGTGGTGCTGTAGGAAGCATATTAAACGTTTTGAGAGAATCTAATAAAATTAAAATTTGGAAGTGTCGCAAATCAAAATTTCCTATTCCAAAATTTTTTAATGTTAGAACGTATGCAACTTATCTTGCGTGAGTGAAGATGACATTAGTGTCAATTTTACACTCCTTCCAAACGCTAGTTGACGGATTTCCTACGACTAATCCGTTCCCGTGGTTAATTACTTTTATAATCTTAGTAACAGTATAAGAAAAAAATCCTCACGTGAGGTTAAACATTTGTAAAATAACTTTCTAATTAATGTGAGCGAACTCACACCTCCTATTTTGTTTTACAATCCATTAAGATATACTTTAAGTTTTTTGAGATAACACATTCCGCTTTAATACAACAAAAAAAGACGGAGGTAGAGTAAAAGCATATGTTTCACTTTATTAATATGACCCATTAAGTGTGGAGCAGGGGTCGGTTAAAATGCCACGGAATGTATGTAAAGTAAACGCAAAGAAGTTTTGTTATGATTGTGGCGGATACATCGTCTCTCGAAACAAGGAAACGTGATGTGAGATTCGCTGAAAAATGCTTATAAACACTATTTTGGGTTAGGGAACAGAAAAATATGGTTTCCCGATTTGTTATGCAACGCATGTCGAACTCATTTGTAGAAATGGTCGATGAGTAAAAAAACATATTTATATATACATATTTATATAAGCATATCGTTCAGAAAAACCACGTCGATGATTGTCATTTTTGCTTGACGAAAATTCTGACTCTTCAAATCAAATCAAATCAAACTTCTTTATTTGCCCAATATATACATATACAAATTATACACAATCAATTTTACAACTATATACTATATAACCCGAGGACAAAAAGGACTACAGCGCGACCATAGTGGCCGATAACACAAAATACACAAATCATGTGAATTTGTGCGCGGTAACCCTGTATCACTTAAACTATACATAAATAAGTAAATAAGTCAATAAAATTTTCAATGGAACAGCAAATGGCAGAAAAAAAGGGCGAAAGGCGTGCGCGAGACAAAACAAGGGCAGTTAACAGTAAAAATATTAATTTCACAGGATATCCTATGTTATTTTATTTTATTTTTGCGGGAAAATCTGACAACAGCACAGCACACATGGCTTGGAAGAAATGTAGGTTATTTTTTTTGCTCATTAATAGGAAATTGCTTAGCGTATTTTAGGAATCTTTTATAAGTAAATTCCTTTACTTCATCTGGTAAATCATTCCACAATTTAATCCCTATAAATGTAAAAGATTTCTGAAAAGCTGCAGTGCGATGTTGAGGTACCCTGTATTTATTAACAAATCTTGTATGATGCTGATGTAAAAATGGATTAAATAACGCTGCAAGGTATGAGGGTTGTCCAGTTTTTAAGATTCTATGTAAAAAAGTATAAAAATGAAGTTTTCTACCGTAACTCATATTAAGGATATTTTTATTATTTAAATGAGGTTTAATATGTTCTCTAAATGGAATATTGTAAGAAAAACGCATACAGCTGTTTTGTATTTTTTGTATTTGGTGTGCTAATTGCATCGTCAAAGATGAACCATAAACCACATCACCGTAGTCGAATAGCGATAATATTAAACTGTCACATAATTGATACTTTATTTTGGATGGTAGCCATTTTTTAAAATAATTAAGTTTTTTCAATCTTATATAAGCAATTTTTAATTTATTATTAATATGTGCTTGAAATGTTAGCGAATCATCAAAAAGTATACCCAAATTTTTCACCTCTGAAACTGAGGCCAGAGGCATATTATCTATTTGTGGAACAAATAATTGCCTAATTCTCTCAATCTGATATTTAGCATTAAAAAATAGCGTACAAGATTTAGAGGAGTTTAGTTTTAAATTATGATCATCGGAGAATTTTTTTAAATTATTCAAGTCCGTGTTAAATTTGTCAATATTTTCGTTTACATAATCTAAAGAAAATGAAGTGTATATTTGAGAATCATCAGCATATTGTTGAATTTTCGAGTTTTCAATAGAATTGCTCATATCTGCAACATATATGGAAAACAACAGAGGGCCCAAAATTGAGCCTTGAGGCACACCTGTGGCAATTGGTACAAATTCGGATCGAACGCTTTGAAAATCTCTCACAATTTCCACACAAAAGGATCTATCTATTAAATATTGTTCGAAAAATTTTACAGAATTATCAGAAAGTCCATAGTAATGAAGCTTGGCTAAAAGCATATTGTGGCTAATCGTATCGAATGCTTTGCTGAAATCGAGAAATGCCAGGCAAGTCATTAGTTTCTTATCTTCACTGTGACGAACATCATTTAAAAGATTAACTAAACAAGTAGAGGTGCTGTAACCAGATCGGAATCCTGACTGGCTCGATGAGATAAAATTTGACGTGTTTAGGAAGTCGTACAATTGTTTATTAATATGTTTTTCAAGAAGTTTAGAAACTACCGAAAGAATACTGATCGGTCTTAGATCCTTTAGTCCTTTAGGATTCGTATATTTAGCTAGGAAACCGCACGATTGCTTTTTTCCATGAAAATGGAAAATAACTTTCTAAAATACAGGCATTGATAAAATTAATTGATTTCAACTGAACCTTATTTCTTATAATTTTAAGAAAAAATTTTAAGAATAATATAAAAAATGCTAACACCAAGAAAATCGGCTTAGTTTCGAACCCAAAAAGATATACGTACCTAACATCTGCAGAACATCTAATGCTCCTAGTTCAACCCATCTTCCTTTAGTAGGATCATATATTTGCGTACCTTTAATAATAACCGTGTGCGCGGGCAAGTTTACACCCCACGCCAAGGTAGCAGTAGAAACTAGCACCTAAAACACAATATCGACTTAAGTAAAAAGTATTCAATTCAGGGACATTAAAGAGTGTTTAAGTAAAGCTTTTTTTAATCTTAAGGGAAAAAAGTTAATTTAAGAATTAATGAAATATGTAATATACAATAGATTAACAGCCTGACATTGGTGATATGCGAAGTTAAAATAATCTCGAAAGAGAATCCCTTTTAATTATTTTATAAATTCAAGCAAAATGTATTACCTGTATATGCCTATCAGCAAACAAATCCTCAACAAGCGTTCTGTCAACTCTGGTCATACCAGCATGATGAATTGCAAATCCATACGGAAGAAGATCTTTAAGTTCGTTATTTTTAACTTGTTCTGCTTCGGTCCTTAGAACTTCCATAGATGCAGATCCTTCTCTTAAGAACTGACCCAATGTGTCTTTTTCTAAGCACATATCTCTAATTGCTCTCGCAGTTTTACCTATTAAATAATAAGATATGAGGTTAATTCTACATTAATATTAGAAAGTATGTTAAATGAAGCCAAAGTGAACTTTTGTTTTTCTTATGGGCGCCATATCCAATTTTTGCCATATCCATTTCCTTTAGAAATACTCTTCAACCATGTCCGGTCAAGATAAATAATTAAAATGAGCAAAATTAATATTTCATTGTAGAAGGCTTTGATATTTTTCTTTAACTTCCCTATAGTGATGTGGTAATGATTTGACAGACTTTCAGATCGAGTACTGAACGTGAGTACATAGATGGAAGAAAATCTATTACTCAACTCTAGGGATTTTGCAGAAGATCAAATATCAAATGATAAAAGCACTGGAAAATATTGGATCTATAATCATATTTCTACAAATAACTTTAATATCGGATTTCATCAGCCTAAAAAGGATCAGTGCGATCAATGCTTATATTTTTTTAATGCAGTCGGAGCAGCCAAAGCAAAGTTAGAAGACGAAATCATTTAGTTGAAAAAGCATTATGCCGGACAGAAAAGAAAAAAGATCGCTCTGAACTGTCGCATAATAAAAAAGGCGTAATTTACGATCTTCAAGCGGTCCTACAGTATCCCAGGAGAGATACCAAACAACTTATTCACCGTTACAACTTCACCGTTTGGAAAAAATAGAAAAAAATGCCAAAAAACATCATGCGTCAAAGATGTTCATTGTTTTTATTTCGATGAAACCGAAGCTAAGCGTGATAGAATCGAAATAGACATATGCATTTTAAAATATTTTGATACATTTTTTAACAGCGATCCAGTTTATCCCAGACAGACCTACATATAATATTCTATTCTGACAACTGCTGTGGTCAGAATAAGAATAAATTTATTAAAAGTGTATATTTATATGCAATTAATCGGTATAACATAAAAAGCATAACACATTAATTTCTTATTAAGGAACATTCACAAAATAAAGGAAACAATATACACTCCCTAATAGAGAAGGAAGTAAAAAGAAAGTTAACATTCGGACCATATACACTCCCCATCAATATATAACAATAATACAAAATGCGAGAAAAACAAATCCGGCTTTAAATGTTCATGAACTATCAACACAAATATTTTTCTTGATATCAAAAAATTTCAAGAACATCTGGGGTACAATTTTAAAAAAAAGATGTTCAATGAAATGTTGTATCTTGCAATTTTTAAAAGATAAGACGTACAGCTTCTTTTAGCGGACATCGTATGCTCAGATCTCTGATAATTATATTGAAGTAATTGTTGGATCTCAAAGAAGAAAAATGAAGCCAATCGAAAAGTTGACATTAGGACTGGCTTGCCCCAAAAAATTGAACCGAGTGATAATAAGAAAAAAGACATAAAAGATCTTATCTCAAAAAGTCTAATATCTAATTCGGATTTTTTTAACTCAATTTTGTAACTTTAATTACTTTTAATAAGAGTTATATATTTAAGTTCTTTTTTCGTTGCCAATTATTTTGGCGTTGACTAGTTGTTTATTAAAACTAAAAGTTATAAGTTCTGAAAAATTATAGAAATATTTTTTATTATTGTATAAGTCATTAGGCTTACTCTATTTCAAAATGAAAATATTTTATTTGTATGCAGTTCGTTTTTTTGCACCTAGTATAATAGAGTACCCATCATTATTTTACAATTTAAATATACACAATAGTAAATATAGTTAAAAAAATTAAAAGTTTAACAATAAATAGCATCGTTTCGAAATAAGGTTCGGTTTAAAACCCAAAACGAATCAAAAACTGTCACATTTCTAATCACATTCTTTTTTTCCTAAATAAAATAAACAATTAAAGGGGCATAACTTAACTTTACATCCAGAGTACAAATTTTATTGCAAAAATCCTGAACAATTTTTTAGCTCAACCATAAAACTGTAATAAAAAAAATATTTATGCTCAAATACCATACAAAAACATTTTATAACAAAAAGAAAATATTAAATATGCAACATAACATCGATATGAAAGAAATTATATGGAACAAATTATCCTATAATTCTTTTTGTAAAATACGCTGCCGTTTATTTTTTATTAACAATTAAATATATTTGCTGTGAAATAGGACATAATTTATATCAATATCAGTTGGTTTTACTTAAATATTATCATATCGGTATACCTCTAAGATACTCTTAGTTAAAGGTTAAATTAAATATTATAATTATTATCAAAAAAATAAAATTTGAGAGATTAAAATTCTTAAAGCAAGAAAGTTCATTTGAATCTATTTTTCTACCAACTATAACAATATTTTTCCTCCTAAGTAAACGAAAATATTTCAAAGTTTCAATTTATTATGTTAAAACATTATTATTTTCATTTGCCTGCTTTAGATACCTATGTGAATAACAACAATAATTAATAAAATATATTTTTTTTAATAACATAGCATATATTTTCATAATAACATTAAAAATAAAAATGGCTTTAAGAAAAATGGTGCCTCTGTCTCTTCTTTTTATAAAATACACTAACTAAAATATTTAAATCAACAAGCTAGTTCTAGGTATTGATAATTGATTCTCACTTAGAATTTCGTACATTATACAAAAGAAAAAAATTGCTAAAGCTAAAGTAAACGTTGTTTTTTGCTGCAATATATCCGAATAAATCGGATTTAGACCAACATTAATAACATAATAAGTTTTTTTTAATTTTTGGGCTGTATCACCAAAGTTGTAATTATTTTATTACAATCCGGGAGCAGTTTATTACAATCCACGCGCATCATTACGTGATCCACGATGACTCCTTTGTACAGAGTATATGCTTTTAAAATCACGTCATTTACTTATTCTTAACTGTTCCTAACTTATGATATTTAACATTATAACTGGATCTTTTCAAAGGATATGTTTTTTTTTTTAAAATAATTTATGTTTGCATAAGAAGCATTTTATTTAATATAAAGTGGACTCACCTGTCTCATTACGAGAATGCACGAAGATGAGCACCTGATTTTTCCCAGCATGTTCCATAGTCTTTTCATAAACAATTTCGTTCATAATCTGACAGCGCTTAGTAGCTTTTTTCTCGGTCACACCGATGTACTGTTGCTCCAGAGCAACAGGTCTAAAACTGTTATCAAAATAGAAAAGACCAGTATCGGGGTTGACTCTCAAAAACGTGGCGACATCTTGGTAGTTCGGCAACGTGGCCGAGAGACCGACCAATCTTACCTCCTCTTGTGTTGATTCGATCATTCTTATAGTTCTCGCAACAAGAGCTTCGAGGACCGGACCTCTCTCGTCATGTAACAGGTGAATTTCATCAATAATAATCAGTCGGACTAGAGAGGTAAATGTTTTCTCTCCACCTAAAAAATTAAAATAGTTGTTTATCGTCAAAGGAAATTTAGTGTCCTAATTTGGGATATAAAACTTCTGAAGGGTTCGAAAAAACAGAGAAAACAATCTTCTGGGCAAGCAATCTACTAGGGACACCAACAATATCGACGAATCGCACACTTTTTTGTGCATGTGCGATTATATTTGTAGTAATAGTAATATCAATGGTTTCTCCAGCGTGTTTTTATGGTGAATGTTATTCTAATATCTGAAATTATCTTTGTAGAAGTTTTATATCCAGAAGAAAGGACTGGTGATAAGTTTTAAACCAGCATTTATTTAAATGACGACGCCTCAATGTTCGTATGACGTCCTTATTAAGATATTGCTACTAAATTAAAGAAAAAAAACAGAGAAAACAATATTCTGGGCAAACAATCTACTAGGGACACCAACAATATCGACGAATCGCACACTTTTTTGTGCATGTGCGATTATATTTGTAGTAATATCAATGGTTTCTCCAGCATGTTTTAGGGTGAATGTTATTCTAATATCTCAAATTAACTTAGTATTGTTCTAAGTGTTATTTTGATTTTAGTGTGCTATATTTTAAGACAAAAAAATTATCTTTTAGCTGAAAGTATTATTATGATATTGATCATGTAATTTTAAGATGTTCTGGATTTTAAAATCTTCTATCTAAAATCTAAAAACAACAATTTTTACTACAATTCTTATTTTATTTCATACACTGTTTGTCAAATGTCTTCACGCTACTGTTCAGATAGTTAAATAATATAAAAAGAGCTTTTTTATGATGGGACCATTAATGAATAACAATGGGGATACTAGAAAAGGCGCGCAAAATTACCCGTCAACGAAAATTTGGCTCAAATTCAATCATTACTGATTACTTATTTAGTTGGTGATTTGATACTACATATATACAATAGAATAAGACAAGTCAGGAGAAAGAAACTGATAATCCTAACTAACTTATTTAAAAGAGTAAAACTATTATAAAAAAACTTAATTACACGCATCTAAAATTTAGAAACTATAATAACCACAAAAGTACCAACAAACAGTACAAAAAAGTCCAGACACTGACTAGGCAGGAGTGACTTTCAGCATGTTGCTAAATTCATTGATATCATAGACGACAGAACTTATAATAAGCTGTTTTAGTCTATTTTTAAATATATTTAAGTTATCTATTCGTTTCAACGAAGCAGGCAGTTGATTAAATAAGCTAATTCCTTCATAAAATGGGGGTCTTTTTTTTTAAATAAACAAAGTTAAATTTTGGCAAATAAAGAGCATCCTTACATCTAACATTATATTTATTAAAATCACTTACTTTGGAGAAATGTTCTTGATTTTTAAATATGTATAACAATAATTAAAATATTTAAATTCCGGGCATTGTTAAAATATAATATTTTTTAAATGTTTCACGGCAGCTCTCACTATATTTCAAACCAAAAATCAGTCTCATAAATCTTTTCTGAAATACAAATACCCTCTGTGCCTCTGATCTACTACCCCAAACAGCAACATGTGAGGTCAGGAGAGGGTACCCTATAGGACCACTAGGGTACACTAAAGGGACCTTTCATTCCTAGATGCCTTTTAAGGGTAAACAATGAAAAATACAGTCTAGATAGTTTGCTGCATATCTCGTCAATTTGAGAAAGAAAAGATAGGTGTTGGTCTATTATGCACCCTAAAAAATTAACTCACGATTTGCAGACAATTGAAACAGTATCCAAAACCACAAAAAAACTCTGAGCCTCCGACACATTCTTTGAGAAACTTATGCCTTAAGTTTTTTCCAAATTCATTATAAGATGATTTCCCCCACACCAATCGTTAAACTTTTTTATAATAGAGCAGGCTTTGAATTCGATTTCCTCCATACTTTCTCCTGTAACTACAATAGTAGTATCGTCTGCGTACATGAACAATTTAACATCCCCAATGAATTCTGAGAGATCGTTAACATATAATAGGAAAAGCAACGGCCCCAGAGTGCCACCCTGTGGAGTTCCTTTTTTTGCCCAATTTTATGCCGTTTTGTTGTCATAATTTTTTAATATCGAATCTACATAAATTTTCAACGGATTTGTTATTATACAGGGTTTAATAAAAAGTTGAATTTTACCCTAAACTGTTTAACACTCTGTGGAAAAAACTCACAACCGAATAATGAATCTTTTTACTGCATTTTCAAGCCTCATCTTTTCTTAATAGCTTGTTTTTTAATTCATCCTGATATCTGTATTCTTAAAGAAAAAGCCTTGGCTTAAAGAAAATAATTCAATAATACTTTATTAGCAATAAAATGTTGTAAAGAAATATGGATAACGGCGTTATTAAAATTTATAATTTTTTCCTAAAATCGGGTATTTCTCCCACCAGCTTGAATAACGACTTCGGGTTGCTTCGTTCGGGTATAGATTCAATTATAGAAGCAATCGCATCTTGGGGTATTTGTTGCCACTCGCTTATCAGTGCTTCTTCTGACGCAGCCAAAGTTTGAAACTAGCCGTAGTTCTGCCTTTTCTTCCCAGTATATTCCACAAGTGCTCAATAGGGTTGAGGTTAGGACTTATGGGGCGCTAGTCCAATACATGAACGTCAACATATAAAGGTATTGGTAACAAGTATTGCCTTGCTATTTGTGCTTTGAGCATTATCGTACATCAAGATAAAATGTTCTCCTATATGTAGCTATCGGCATTAATACCCCCTTGAAGTGTAACAAGGTCTGTACGGGCTTCCAATGAAATTCCACCGCACACCATCACTCTTCTGCCACCAAATTGCACTCTAGGAGAGATACAACATTGGCAGTATCTTTCTCCAGGCTTACTCCATGCTATTTGAACATCTAGTAAAACGAGACTCGTCTGTAAAAAGAATATTTCGACCTTTGTCCAAGTCCCAAACTGCATGAATCCGAGCGCAGCCTTCCATGACCCGCATCTAATAGAGGACCTATAGCAGGTACACGAGATGTTAAACTCTGATCCGTTAACCTTGTTCGTACGGTATCAGGTCAAACCAAGGTACCGCGAACACTACCACTCGCGCTCGAAAAAATTGAAGACAAAGAAATTGATCCTCAACTACGTTGCTCTTCGTCCAGGTCTACTTGAATAAGAACCGGTTTGTCTGAACCTTTGTATCGCATCGGATACCGTACTGCGTGGATGGCCAAGCCCTTCTGCAATTCTTTAAATCAATTCAATTCTTGCTTTCTGCTAAGTGAACGACCATCGTCTCGTAGAGCAACGGCTTGTGCCTTTTCCGAGCTATCATTTTTAAACGTATCGCTTATGCAACAGCTCCGTAACACTTTCAAAAATAATTTAAAAACGCTTCAAAAAAACTGAAAAATGTACACCAAAATTACATCTGTAATTCATGGACAATCTTTTTGACATGCCACGGTGCCATGGAAACTTGTCCACATTTCTTTTGTCAGCCAACTTTGCAATATTTTTAAGCCAGCGCTTTTTCTTTAAGAATACATATATCGAAATGACTCAAAAACAAGTTGTTAAGAAAAGATGAGGCTTGCAAATGCAGCAAAAAGAATCATTATTTGATTGAGAATTTTCTCCACAGGGTATTTAAAAGTTTAGAGAAAAATTCAAGTTTTTATTAACCCCTGTATAACAACAAATCAGTTGGAGATTTCTGAGGCTTCGATATGAAGAAATTATGACAATATAACGGCCTAAAACTCGACTTTCATTTTTATTGAAAAGACTGATAATGTAAAGTAATTTAAAAATACTCCGTAAAACTTGAAGCAGAAAAAACAAAGGAAAAAGCTGAAAATAAACATAGGTGATCACGAACAGGTTGGATGAAAAATGCAGCATCTACACTAAGGAAGCCTAGGGCACCTGTGTGATAGATACAACCTTAACACCTCAAACAGTTTTAAAGTCAATATAGCGTTAAAAAAAGAAAGACTTTTCATTCTTTAAAACTATAACTCATTTGGAAATAACTGATGAACGTAGTCGATATATAACGCGTGAAATGTTGCTCCGTAAAACGGCGTAAATAAAAGTGTTCCGAGTGCATATAAATTCTGAAAAACAGTGAATCTATAAAATAGATAGTGCCTTACTTAGCTAAACATAATTATTTTCACCAAAAACATCCAATTTGCTGCAAAATTATCATTGTTTATGTTTGTGTTGAACCCGCGCAAGAATGCATTAACAATGGAATGAAGTAGCTACGTTCCAATTTTAAAATCGAAAATTTCGAAATGGAGTGCGATGTTTGCAAGCAAGTTACGCGAACATTTAAATGTGACAACTGTTTGAAGAGATTGTGTAAGGGTTGTGCAGCTCTTACGTCCTCTGAAGTAAAAGTGATAGAATTAAAAGATCGTGTTATGAAGTTCTTCTGCAAAAATTGCAATGACTTTCACGGACTTATACTTTTGAATGATCTTGTACAAAGCAAGCAAGAAATAATATTAAGTAAGGATGAAATAATCTCACTTCTTAAGCAAGAAGTAAAAGACTTAAAGTCAAAAATCGAAGCCATCCAAGCACCAGCAATACCATCATTTGCAGAGGTTGTAAACAACAAATCATCCATACCAATAAAAACAAAAAATTGGCCAAACTTAATTATAAAATCGAAGGGCACACAGGACTCTCAAGAAACAAAAACCGATATAATGGAGAACATCAAACCTGGAGATATTAATGTAAGTATTGATAAAACCCGATCTTCACACCACGGAAGTTTAATAATTAAATGCAATGACACAGAGAGTGTTACGAAACTAAAAAATGAAATTAAACAAAAACTGGGTGATTACTATGAGGTAGAGGAAACAAAATTACGGAATCCACAGGTCAAAATAGTTGGATATCCTGCCAAGAATAAATCAGCAACTGAAGAAATTGAAAAATCTATAAGAATGCAAAATACATTTTTTAATAATGAAGATTCATTTAAAATTACCTTTATGAAGGAAACTAAATTAAATAAATTAACCATCTTCGCCGACTGTTCCCCAAACCTCTTTAAAAAAATCATGTGGACCAAAAAAATATACATTGGATGGAAACGATACCCTGCATATGAAAATTTAGCAGTAAAACAGTGTTTTAAATGTTGTGGATATTACCACAAAAGTCCAGACTGCCCAAATGAAACCACCTGTTCATACTGTGGAGGAGAACATAATCGAAAGGACTGTCACTTAACCCAAAATAAAGAAAATAGGAAATGCGTGAATTGTGAACATTCAAATAAAAAATATAAAACGAACCATAATCTCAAACATGATGCCACGGATTCTGAATGCCCCACAAACCTATACCATCTAGAAGTATTAAAAAGTAAAATAAATTATGGCTAGACAACAAGAAGTGGAGCTGCTTGAAACGATATCCAGTGAAATTTTTAGTGAAACTGTGGAGCCTGTTGAGATCTGTGGTAAAATAGACACAGATAAAAAACTTTTAAATATAATGCATGTTAACATAAGAAGTGTAAAAAAAAAACTTTGATGAACTGTTACTATTTTTAGAGACTTCAACTTTCAAAATTTCTTTCTGTGATGTTATAGTCCTAAGTGAATGTTTTCAACTCACCTCTTTTTTAGAATTTATTATTCAAGGCTTTACCACTCACTATAGTAATGGAAATATCACACGAAATGATGGTGTTCTTATTATGGTAAAAGACAATCTAAATGCTAAAGTGGCATTTCATGAACTTGATTCCACTAAAATAAAGGTGGGTCGAATAACTTTGGAACATAAAAATGTGCACTATGAAATCTCTTGTATCTATCGAAAATTTTGTACAGGATCTTAATGTATATTTTACAGGAAAGTCAGGAAACAAGTCAAATAATGTTGAAATTTTAGTTGGAGACATAAATATTAACCTCTTAAATAATACTGATTTAAACGTGGTAAATTACATTTCAACATTAAGTTTATATGGTTTTCAATCACATATAAACTCAATCACCAGGCCAGAATCAGGCACATGTTTAGATCATATATTTGTAAAGAACAATAATAAAATAATTAACATTCACACAAAACCGTATATAATAAATTATGATATAACGGATCATTTTCCAATAATGTTAAATTTTTCACATGCTTTAAATATTAAGAGAATAGAACATATTGTAAAAACTGATGTTAAAAATAAGATAAATTACATAAAACTAAATTATTTATTTGAGAATGAAAATTGGAATGACGTGTCTAAAACAAACAATCCAGAAGAAGCCTATACACTTTTCATAAACAAATTTTTTACAATAAAACTAACAAAAAAATTAAACCCTGGATCACAAATGGCATTATTGTATCAATAAAAAAAAGAGATAGATTAAAAAAACAATTACAAAATAACTTTACAGAAGAAAAAGAAAGAGAGTATAAAAGATACCGTAATAATTTAAAAAAAATAATTGACTACACAAAAAACCTTTACTACAAGACAAAAATTAATGAAAATAAAAATAACTTAAAAAAAATATACGAAATATTATCTGAATATAACAATAAATATAAAAAACAAAATAAAATCCCTATTAAAATTCCCATGGAAGCTAAAAATAATTGCAATTTAAAAGAAAAAGCAAATTTTTGTAATGATTACTTCTCTAAGATAGGCATCGATATGTACAACAAAATACCAAACTCGTCAAATATATTTCAATTAAAAAATGCAAATAACTCAATGTTCTTAAGGCCAGTAGATCACAATGAATTAATAAAACATATAAACTCTTTAAAAAGTAACAGTGCTCCGGGACATGATGGTATTTCAGCAAAACTAATTAAAAAACTTCACATTTATCTAATTGAACCCTTGACATATATAATAAACTTAATCTTTAAAACCGGAATTATTCCTAAATCCATTTTTAAATCTGGAGACAAAAGTTTAATTGATAATTACAGACCAATCAGTACAATTTCTAATTTCGCAAAATTGTACGAAAAGTGTTTAAGGGAGCGACTAGCCGGGTTTTTGGATAAAAATGGACTTTTGTCTGAAAACCAGTTTGGTTTTTCTTCGGGCTTGAGTACTGGCGATGCCATGCACAAACTCATTGAACATGTAAGGTATAAATTGGACTTTGGCAAAAAGTGCTTAGCAGTATTTTTGGATCTGGTAAAGGCCTTTGACACGGTGCCCCACAAACAGCTTCTTGATGTCCTCGAGAAAAACGGGGTGAGGGGTCCCGTGTTACAGGTCTTTGCGAACTATCTTGTGGAGCGGCAACAATACGTTAAAATAGGTGACACTTTAAGTGACCCATGTACAGTGAGAATTGGGATTCCACAGGGGACCGTTCTGGGACCCCTGTTGTTTATTCTGTACATCAACTCACTTACAACTTTAAACATAAACGGTATAATTATTTCATACGCAGATGATACTGTTGTTGCTTTTGACGGAGATACGTGGGAGGAAGTAAAAAAATGTGCTCAAACTGGAATTATGCTTGTAAAAAAATGGCTTGATATATACAAATTAACATTAAATGTCCAAAAAACCAACTATATTGCATTCTCAAAGGCTAAAATAAATCGACCATTGTTAACACACTTAGATATTCAAAATCTACCAGATAAAATACAGGAAGCATCAAATGTAAAGTATTTGGGAATTATCATTGATAGTAACATGAAATGGGACTTACATACTGCACATTTAACAAAAAAATTTAATTTCCTAGTCTACAAATTTTACACTATTAGAAATATTTTAGACAGAAATATGCTTATAACCATATACCAAAGTTTAGTGGAATCAATACTAAGATATGGAATATTACTCTGGGGCAGTATGCATTACAATTCTTTAAATCCTCTTCAGATAATGCAGAATAAAATATTAAAAATAATCCTTAAAAAACCATTCTTATACCCTACTAAAGAAATTTATAATGAAACCTATATAAACATAAGAACTTTATTCTGTATAACTGTTTGTTGCTTCATACACAATCGTGAAAATATTAGATATCCAATAAACCATAACCAAAACACTAGATCTAATGAAGATAATCAACTAATTCTTCCTGTATGCTATAGTGAGTTCGGAAAGAGATCCATTAAATTTATAGGACCAAAACTGTACAATTTATTACCTAAACATATTAGAAACATCAAAAATAAAAATTTTTCAAAAATAGTGAAGGAATATATTGTAAACAATCTTAATAATTTTAAGTCTGTTGTATCCTAATATTAGTAGATGCCTTTCCTTGTTAAATTGTACATTGTACACTGTTCATTTATTACTTCCCATACAGATGCTTGCATCTAGGGGAATATAACTGCATAATTTTGATATTGTAATAACTTATTATAACTGTATAACTATAATATGATGTTATAAATAAATAAATAAATAAATAAAAATAAATAAATTTGGCCCATACTTCTTCTTCTCTGCTAGTAGCACCTGTTGGCAGTTACACCTTCAAACAACAAGGAAAGTTCTTCAATTTCTTATTGACCGAAAAGCTCTGGTTTCGTTTGATGTTTAAAACAAAGCGGACAATTACTGCGCGGTGTTTAGAATCTAATGATTTTCCAATGCGATAAATCTCAGTTATATCACATGGTATTTCAAGTACTTCATTGACTACTCCAGAAACTAGGGTCACGTTCTCCCAGAAAGGAGAATTCTTTGATTCCACACATGCGATCCCTGTTCGAGAACTTCCAACTTCTCTTTTAATATCTTGAGTTCGGTACTATTAGATTGTGGTCGTCAGAACTGGGAAGTGAAAATAAATAGACTAGAAATTAATTGCTAAAGTAGCACACAATTAATTTTACTACGTCATCTCTATCTTTATATGAGGCTGCACCTCTAGTTCATAGAGAAGCCATTATTTTAGTATATACCCGGATAATAGTGAGAATAACAAAACTTGTTTGTGTGTTAAAACAAATTGAGTGTTTAACACAAACCAGTAGAACAGGCCAAAATAACTATATTTTATGTACATCACTTAAATTGCTAAAAAAATGCGTCCGCCCGTTGCAGACTACTCACTTATCTATAATTTCTCCTATCGATCGTCAAATAAATGTGAGTATTTAAAAAGTAAATTTTATAAAACGTGAAGAGTGCGTAAAGTAATCACTTCACGCAGAGTTATACAAAATAGTTATTTATGTAACAAGTAGGTAAAATGGTCCTCGTTTTATCAGCAATATCAACATAAAGAATATCAAATTACTACAGGGCATTGTTGATAGGACGACTTCACGCAGATTGTTGTATTATATTGCGGCCGGTTTTTTAATATACAGGTTATTCGGCAGAAATGGCAACAGCGCACCGAACGCCGCACAGTGTTTGCCCAATGTACAAAAGTCACAAAAATAATGACGCAATTTAAAACAAGAAAAGCCATTAATGGTAAGTATAATGATTGAAGATTACAAAGAATACAAATATTTTAAATTCCAATGCTCATACAAAAAACTGCATAGCTTTAAACTGATAAGAGCGAGAATTTTTATTTTTAAATACATAAATCTTTGTGTGTGCAGCAGGTTCTTTATAAGTTTTCTGCAAGTGCAATTTATATTAGTAGTATGGCCAAACATGGATTGTAATTTAACAGGTATGTAATCCTTCCTTTCCCTATTACTATAAATATTCCACTCAAAATTTAGCCTATAAAAAATGTCTTACAACCTCACAGGCTTTGGCGCTTTTTTACGACATTAATCTTTCTGTCAGAAAATACAACATTTTGCGGTCAGTTATAAATGCGCTTCATCCATACTGTTTCCCGAGCTACTATTCAGTGCTAATAATGAAAAAAGAATATTTACCAGACAAAATTAAAGTAACTGAAACCTCCGCTGAAGTCGACCTTCAACAACTTTTGGAAATAACCGGAAGAACGGATAGCATTTTCAAAACTTTAAATTTTAATAATATTCAAGACCACCATCTCAAACTTGTTTGTAAGTGGGGTTTCGATGGTAGCTCGGGACACAGTCTCTACAAACAAAAATTTTCATCGGCAACAGACACGGATGAATATATGTTTTTGACAGCAATGGTTCCGCTAAAGTTACTTGACCTTGACAACCACGGCAATGTGATTTGGGAGAATCCAAAACCGTCATCTACATTTTACTGTCGGCCGATAAAATTTATGTTTGCCAAAGAAAACTCGAAAGTTGTTCGTAAGGAAGAAGAAAAAATATCCAAGTTAGTAAGAGAGCTTAACAAATATAGAGTTCCCGTTCAAGAAAACACTATTCTTGTTTCCTTTAAAATGATTTTAACAATGTTTGACAGCAGTGTTGCAAATATTTTGTCCGATACAAACTCCACTGCAAAATGTATCATTTGTTGAACCAGTCGCAAAGAAATGAACACCGATAATGTTCTGGAAAAACCTCCCAAAGAACAAAATTATCGCTTTGATATATCAACTCTCCACTGTTGGATAAGATTTTTTGAGTGTTTGCTGCACATTGCATACCTTTTACAAATGAAAGTATGACAAGTTAAAGGTGACGAAAATTAAAAAAAATTAGAGAACACCAAAAAAGTTATACAAGCTAATTTTAAAAGCAAAATGGGTCTGATAGTAGATAAACCAAAACCTGGGTATGGCTCCACAAATGATGGAAATACTGCCAGGCGCTTTTTTCAGAATTCTAATTTAAGCGCCGAAATAACAGGCATTGATAAAGGCTTAATAGAAAAGTTTCATTTAATATTAAGAATATTGGCATCTGGTCGTAAAATTGACGTAACTAAATTTAGGGTTTTGCTTAATGAGGCCCGCCTTTTGTACTTAAGCCTTTATAGCTGGCATTACATGCCTAGTTCTGTTCATAAAGTCTTAGTCTACGCGTGCGACATTATTGACTTTTTTTTTAATTACCTATTGGCCAGCTTTCAGAGGACGCGTTAGAGGCTAAGCATAAGGAATTTCGAAAAATCCGGCTGTGTAACAGTCGTAGAACTTCAAGAGCAGATGCCAATACTGACATTATAAAAACTTTCTTACTAACTTCGGATCCTCATTTATCTACATATAGACGATCTTTAATTAAAAACAAAAAAACTGCCTGTGACGATGAAATTAAAAAATATCTGATAAATGAAGAATCCCACGATATTCAATCATTTTTAGATATAACGGAAGCTTTAGATACTGATACCGAAACAGAAACTGATAATTCAGACTAAATTTTAAGTGGAAAATGATTTAGAATAATATCCTTTAAGTTTTTATATAGGTATAAGTAATTTTTATTTTTGTTAATAAATAATTTGATTTTTTATTTATTTTATTACCTAGATACATTTTTCAAAAATATCGAAAATACAGTTTTTTTAACTACGTATTTATTATTAAATAATTTCAATTACCCGCCTATACTCCATACCTTTTTAAAATCCTATAAAAATACCTTTTTAAAAATATAAAGGTATAAATGAAGCTGTATCTATATCTATAGATATAGGTATTTACATACTATAGGTTTTATAATAAACATAAATTCAACTTTATTTTGCTCAAACAAATACCTACACCTACATAATAGCCAGATATGGTTTGTTGTATGTTCTAAACATTTTCTTAACACAACCACAATAATTATTCTAGTTTTTATGACATCTCACTAGCTATAATATTAAAAAAGGGAAGAGAGGTCCCGTATTAAAAAAAACCCTGCGCAATTTCCAAAAATATGCTAGCCATGTCTCTGTAATGCATTTTGGTTGTTCTTTAATATTAATAGATTAAGACATAAATATGTTTAAAACATAGGTTGTATATTACTTCCAAAAGTTCCAAAACTCCTATCTTACGCTACACTGTGCGCCGTAGTACAGCATTATTTGCAATATGACTGTCGTACTGTTAGTTAAGTTAAAAGCGTTATTTTCATTCGCAATGGCTGTTTATACTCCTCCCGAAAGGGTTCAAACAATCAACTGGTATTAGGGCGGCAGTTCAGCCACAAAGTGTAGAGATTTATTTGCATTTACATCTGACGATAGACCCATTCCTAGAGCAGAAACCATTTTAAATGTTATTATAAATTTTAAAAAAATGTTTCTGCCTCAATGACTGCAATAAATAACCACAATAAACAAAAACTCAAAAAGTGGGTGTTAAAAGAGGTTGAGAAAGAAGAACGGCGAGATGAAAGGGTTTGTAGTGCCCTAGAATTGGAGCAAACACGATTCAGCAGAATTGTTGGGTATTTCAAATTCAACCGTTCCTAACATTTGTGAAAAACATGGTTACAAATGTTTTAAATACTCCAAAACTAAGGATATATTTCCCGATGATCAATGGCGATGAACAGAATTCTGTGAAATCATTATGGAAGAAAAGGTAATACCGGTAAACTTTTGTTAAAAAAAAACCATCTCTTTACAGATGAATCATCTTTTCCATTATAGAGGAAACACAACTTCCATTGTTCAATGTTCAATTTTGTTGAATATCGAACCCAGTATCCTCAAAAAGTAAATGTTTGGGCAGGTACTCTAAGAGACCATGTTATAGGACCATTTATGGTACTTTGAATATCCAAAAATATTTAGACCTACTACGAAACCAGATTCTTCATGTCCTTCAAATTCTCTCTGACAAAAATTTGAAATTGTTAGACTTGCAGCAAGACGACTGTTTAGCTTATAGTACAGTTAGAGTAAAAGAATATTAAACAAGTTCATTTCCTAACTGCTTTACTAGTGGAATCAATGATAGTAAGTGGTCGCCTAGATATCCTGATTTATCTCTAAACGACTTTTTTTATGAGTTTATCTTAAGGAGGTCATCTACACTCACCACGGTAGGCAAAAGAGAAATTAAGCCACCACATTATTGAGTGTATTAATTCCATTAGCTCTTTAGGGTTCAGTTTACAGGCTAATATACTGTTTAGCTGAAGAAGGTGATTTATTTAAGTCTTTTATTTAATATTATTTATGCAATTTTTTATTAAGTTAGATTTATTATGTAATAGAGTTTAAACAGGTCTCTACTTGTGTGTAATATTTCTTAAAAATTTTATGAGTTTACTATAAGTAATTCGAAGACGGACAATCTGTATCTGTATATGTTAAAACAAATAAAAAACAAAAAAAAACATTATTTTCCTACCTTTTCTTGTGATGATATCCCACTTTTCCGGTGTACAAACTATAACTTGAGCTTCAGCAATTTGTTCTCTAGTTAGTTGATGATCACCAGTTAGTTCATGCACGGTCATATTATAGCTGGCCAGTCTCTTGCCAAAATTACCCACCATTTCCTGTACTAATGACCTCATGGGCGCAATGTAGATAATTTTAAATTCGTCGGCGTTTATGGTGCCATCTGGATTTATGTGTTTTCCTATTTCTCTCATCATTGTTAGCAGAGCAACATTAGTTTTACCTAAAAAAAATTATTGGCTAATCATAGCTTTACGCATGACAATAAATAGTAAAAACAATGCATGTGTGTTGATATACATATAAGTTATTTTGGAAAACTACCGACAAAATCCACGATTTTTTTGTAACTCGTCTTTGTTTATATTAAGGAATCGTCAAATATTTTAGAAGATATATAATATAATATAAGATTTACGTGTTCAAAATGATTTTTCGAAATTAAAATTGGTATACTTTTTTCGGGTAGAAAATTAAATACCTTTTAAATTAAATCTTTTTTAAAAAGCAGCATGGTATACTGGTATACTAAGCTTTTATTTTTTAAAACGGCATTTACCTTTTAGTTTCTCTTAAATACTCTGTCTTTGCACCGAATAGAACTCATCTGTTTAAACCTTCCTATTAGCAAGCCGGGTGAAACCGAATGTAGAAAAAAAAAGTATTTAAAGAAAAAAAAGTCTAAAAACAAAATTTACAAAATCAAATTGTTTATTTGTGTCAAATTGTCCAAAAATAGAAGGATATTAAAATACATTTTGCTATTTTTTAGGCAGCAATTATTTCAATGTCTTTATAAAATATTTAATTACTTAATTTATTTATACCCTGTATATTTTAAAGTAAAATTTTTGCATTTTTTTTCTGAATACATTGATGTATTACAACCTAATCTTTAATAAATTTTAGCTTAAAAAATCAGAAAAATCCATATTTATGTTTGTTTTTTAATAGTAGGCCATGAATTATTTCACACGTGCGTCTAATTATTACGTTTTTAAAATGCCATGTGATATAAACCTATTTATTTAATAAGATTTTAATCATAAACTGAAAATATTACTCTTAACATAAACTTAAAAATGTTGAAAAGAAAAAAATATATCGGTACAAATTTAACATTAAAAACTGTCATTACAACATTGACATTTTGTCTTATACATAAACCACATACAGTTTCAATTCGCCTTAAAGCATTTAAAATTACAAAGGGTTGCCTTTGTAAGTTTCTGAATGCTTCTTCAGTTGAGACCGAGTTATAAGTCTAAAATACTATAATAATATTTATATAATAATATATTATTGACTTTTTACCTACGGTTTCTGCGATTTGTGAATAGTTTTCTATTCTGTATTCTAATTATTATTTGTTTATCATTTTATTCATTGACATTGTCATTGATTGATGATGCCCCAAGGCAACGTCTTGAAAGTAGTAATCAATAAAATAGAATTTCTTAGAAACGTTAACTTTTCTTTAAAAAATCTGATCAAAAATATTAAAAAACATAGGGGATACATCACAAAATGTAAAGGCTTTAATATTCTGATACAAATTGATCAGACCTAGTTACGTTAACTATGAAATGACGTTAGTAGAAGATTACTTACCGGCACCAGTTGGAGCACACAACAAAATGTTCTCATCGGTATCCAATGCGGCCTTACATAGTCTACTTTGTATCCTATTTAATGTTTTGAAGCCATCAAACACTGGCTGTACATATTTCGGCAGTTGATCAATGGGTTGTAGCTTTTCGTTATCGCCAAAAGGTTTTGGTTTTAAAGCAGGAACATGAACTTCCTCATACCCTAAAAGTGGTCACTAATTTAAAATATATTTAGCAGTCTCCTAAGTATAAAAAAATGTAAATTGCAAATATAGCCCATCTTTTCTTTTTGTACTGCATCCGGCTTTCGGGGTTGTATTAAACATTTGCAAATTTGATAGAGATCGAATAGCCACGAATAAAAGCAAAAACTTAATATAGTAAAATTTTTTGTTTGTATAAGGGAACTCTTGAAAATCAATTTTATTAGATGAAAGATAGTATGTTGTCCTCCGACTTAATGAATATTAAAGAACGCCGTGTTTAGTACTTCCAAATACTATAAAATTCAAACTAAAACAAAATACAAAAAAAAGAATTTGTTTTTCTTTTTCTAAAAACTTCTCAAAAAAAACTAACACAATTTTCCTAATACTCAATCATGTTGATATATTCATAAATTATAAATTAAAACTGTAGTTTAATATAATCTTTAAATAAATTTTTATCAAAACAGGTGGAGATTATTAAAAAAAATTGTATGTGGTCTTAAAACAATTTTTTCAGCTTACTTTTAAAAGCAAAAAAAAAACTGAAAACTTATAAAAGTCTGCATTTATTTTGAGGTTCAAATAATCTGTGATAAAAAATTCCAAACCAGGATTTTTTTTTAATCTTTAAAAAAAGTTTCAGCAAATAGATTGGATTATTATACACATTTTGTGACAATAATGTTACTGATGAGTGCGGCTTCTGGGATTAATTCGTTTATTGATAAATTAGATATAATTTATTTTAAATGTATATTTATATTTATTTATCTTTATTTTTCCAACAGGAAAGAGCACAATTACAGGAACACCAAAATTAGCAATGGTAAAATGTAACACATAAATTACTAAAATCTAACAAAAAAAAACTAAACTCTGGAATAAATTATTTCAGAGCCAGAGTTGAAATTAAATTACAAAATGTAATACAAAGAAAAATTAAATTCTGAGAATTATTTAAAAAAAGGTACATACAAAACAAAAAGGAGGATAAAGTCATCCCATCCTTCAGCGACTGCCCAACTCACTGTGTAACAATCATGATTACCTATGAAACTAGGTGCCTCAGAAAGCATTGAAAGATACCACAGGTGGGAGCAGATTTGTTGAAGTTTTTGCACATGTTAAAAATAGGATGGTGATATTTAATGCAAGTTCTGGCACGATCAAGAGCAAAAGTAACATTTGTTCTGGAGGAAGGGCGCGACACCTGGAAAGAAATGTGACCAATACGTGTTGGAGAATCTATGTGACCATTGAACAATTTCCACAAGAATGCCACAGAATGAGTCTCTCTCCTCAAAACAAGAGCTTCTAAGTTGAACCGGGATAACAGATACAAATACAAAAAGATTTTATTTGTCAGTTTTACAATCAAGTTACATTTTTGTGTTCACTTATTTTATTATGATAAATAGGAGTGTCTCTCAATGAAAACAATCGTTTGCCTGCACCATCAGTAAACTGCAGTACAAGTGAGGCAACCCTTTTAAAAACCTTAAACAACTACATATTTACATTCCAGTTGCAATACATTTCTATATTTTAATATTTATGAGACAAAATTAAAAGAAGCTATATTTGAATAGGAATGTAAAAACATAAAAAAAATCAAGAAAAACAACTAAGAAAAATATTAATAAAAAAAAGACATGCACACTCATGAAGTGATATACCCTCAATGGGGAATTGAAAGGCAGCGCTGATGCGAGAAAGCGAGAAGGGGGACCGGCATGCAGAGAAATGCAGATGAACGGGCGAAACTAGTCGGAGACACGTAAAACTGTTTTTTTTTGCAAGTACGCAAACAAAAAAAAACAAAATGAATTATTATTTTGACCCAAAAGTATTTTTAATTTGACTTGTTTAAAAAAACTTTGGAGAGGTAATTCCTTTAGTTCTTGAGAGAGACTGTTCCATATCTCAACAGCAACAAATTTAAAAGAACGCCTAAAAGCTGCTGATTTGTGGATAGGTATAATAAAATCGTTATTTCGAGTTGCATGAGAATGGACAAACTCTTAAAGCTGGTGTCTTAAATATGCCGGTTGTCCTCTTTTTATGACTCTGTATACAAACATGTGCATGTGCAGTAGTCTTCTATTATTCATATTAAGAATTTGATTAGCGCTAAGATCCGGTGTTATGTGATGTCTATATGAAATGTTATATGCCAATCTTATGCAGGAATTTTAAACTCTTTGAATAGCGTTTTTGGTGCTTACAGATAAGGTATCTCCATAAATTACGTCTCCATAATCGAACAAAGACAAAACCAGACTTTCGCAAAGTATATATTTCTGTTTTGGGGTGAGAAATGTTTTTATTTTATAAAGCTGCCTTAATCTTAGATATGCAGCTTTAATTTTGTTTTTAACATGGGATTCGAAACCCATGGATTGGTCGAAAATTATACCCAAGTTTTTTGCTTCTGCTACTATTGGCATTTGTGTATCATTTATTTCAATAGAAATGGTATTTTTTATATTTTCCCTTAACAAATTATTTGCCGACATGATCAGAATTTTTGATTTAGTAGCATTCAACTTAAGGTTATGATTCTCTGCCCAAGCATTTAGGTTTAATAAGTCTAAATTCAGTTTTTCTTGCACTGTATTTAAATTTTTGCCGCTCACAGGTATGTATATTTGGGAGTATTGTTGTAATCTCGAGTACTTTATTGTTTCCTGCATATCTGACATACATATATTAAAAAAAGCAGGGGTGAGAGTATCGACCCCTGGGGTACTCCTCGATTACAGGGCAATGTGGAGACTTTCTTTTCAGAAACCTGATTAACGACCACACAACTGATGATTGTGATTATATCTCTAAGTGGATAGGTCCATCGTCTCTAAAAATAAGATATAACAAAAAGCTTTCGATGTATTCAAGGGAGTTAATGCGCAACAAGAGATACTTGAAATCAGGTCATTGACATACAGGTTGAATAGTAGTGGACCTAGATTGGACCCCTGTGGAACTCCAGAGGTAATCATAAAGGATTCCTTCAATTTCGGCAAATTGTTCATGACCAATGAGATAAGGACAAAGCAGTATGCCTTTCAGAAAAATTAAATAGTTTCCTCAACTTTTCTGGTAAGATGTAGTGACCTATTTGTACAAAGGCTTTGCTGAAGTCAGTATATATTACACCAACTTGGCTTTTTTCATCAAGGGTAGAGGAGAGAAATCAGAACAAGGTATAAAGATTGGTTATACTTGATCTTTTGGTAAGGAAACCATGTTGCTCAATCAATAAATTCAATTGAACTAGAGGAAATATGGAATTGTAAATAATAAACTCAACGATTTTGGAAAAGTTACGTAGAATGGATATGGGACGATAATTTTCAATATTCTGTAAGTCATCTTTCTTGTGTATGGGAACTACTTTGGCAGTTTTTCAAATAAAGGGAAACTGGCTGGTTTTGAGAATTAGGTTAAAAAGATGACATAAGGGGTTACACAGAATAAATGCACAATCTTTAGCTATGAAACTGTGAATTCCATATGGGCCAGCGGTCATTTTATTTTTTAATGTTTTACCTGCAGCTGAATTTAATCATTGAATTTAATCCAAGGAACAACAGTCAATCTGGTCGGTTAGAGTCTGTATATGAAGTCCGAAAAAGAAAATATGCAAATGCTGAAACGTGTTGAAGAATCGTGTTGCTGGCACCAAAGACCTCCTACTTTATTAGGGCCCTCCTTGCCCTAATAAAGGACCAAAAAGAGAGAAGGTCCGCAGAGATTGCTTCCTCAGTCATAGCTTTTATATGTTATTTATACGTATAATTTAGTGATAAATGCTATCTTCTATAATATCAACGCTCAGTTGAGGCATTTTTATTAGAACAACAATATTTATGTGCTCGTATTTCTTTGCTTACTACGTATGTCTTATTTGTTTTGTAACAAAACATCATGTTACTGGCGAAATAATTCGAACGAGTGATTAGAAAATTATAATACGGTGTCTGTAACACCGATGTTATGAATAACCGAATGCTTAATGTGGTATTGGAGTTTTATTATTTTAATTATTTATAAATGTGGTGTGTGTAAAGTATGTAAGTCTTATAAATGTGTTTTCACCTTTTATTCTTTTATTCATCTGATGGGTTTTATCCTTGAATAACCGAAAGTTCAAACAAACTAAATTGGGATTTCTTGCCAAACAAATTCTCGCAAGTACCAGAAGATAAGTAATCATATATATTACCTTTTCTCTGTTTCCTGAAAGACCCATCAGGTAACTGACATCTCTTATTCGCCATAAAATGTGAACCTTGGGAAAACACCAAATCTTCAAAGTCGACAAGTTTTCTATTTCCGGCAACCTTTTTCTTTTCGTCATCGTCGTCGACGTCTTCTTCATCACTACTGTGTTGTTTTCTTTTACGCGATCTTGATGACGTGTCATCATCTGCATTTTCTTCATCGCCTAAAAAATATAAGTAATTGTAAAAGCGATGATCCTGTAAAGTTGAACTTTGCTACTACTGATGCCGTAAATATGTGAAACCACTGAAAATAGCGGGAATGTGGGAAAATTTACGATATTAAAGACTAATTTTGCAAACTATTAAAGATCTATCGTCAACATATGCTGTGGCTTTCAAATAGAAATAAAGAGCCAGTTGTAATTGTCTGTTAATGCCACAGCACTGGCATTAATGACTGCGTAAAATTAAAATACCTATGTACCTTTACATTCTGTAGTAGTTTTCATAGAAAATTGTTTAAACGTGATTTTAGTAAGTAATTTCAATTTTTTTTGTGTTTAGAGCACTCTGTGATAATTTTAATGACTACTTATTAGTTCAAAAAAACCTTGAAATTGTCTCTATACCAAACTATTTTGTGACACTAAGTGCTGATTTCTTATATAAACTTTCGCATCCATTATTTAGTTTTGATAATTTTCATATTTTTAATGTCGTTTCTTTTGAGGATTTTGTTGTGAATTTAAATCTTTTAGATTACTTTGTTCAATTTTTATGTTTTGACGTTCAAGAAATAAAAAATAATAAAGAAATGTTATCTGGTATATATACGAATTTATTCTAATGATAATTTTGTTGCATTTATGTCTTCCCAGGGTGAGTGAAACTTTGCAGAATAATAACTGGCACACGTGCACATTGATATTTTTTTTCATATATTTTCTTATTGCTATAAGAGCTGCTTTTCATTAGTAAATCAAATTAAGTAATTAAATAGTAGTGTCGTATAAAATCTGAAGCCAATATGTTCCCTAAACTATATAACAAAAAAAATATCTAACATAAAAAAATGTATTGAAGAGAACCAAACGTTAAAAAGATATTCAGAGATGCCAATAAATCAAAAACTATGTGAGAACTTCTTTACGACTTGCAAAAAAAAAACATATAGTTAACTGGCGTTGAGATGCAGTAAACAATATTTAACTCGAATTATACTCTACATCGAATATGTCTTGAAAATGATTCAAGGTTTAAGAATCTCACAGCTTTTACCCTGCAATTCAAATTTGTGTATATCAAATATTTCTATAACTCGAACTGATATTTAGCTCCAAAAATATATATTTTTGATTAGCATTTCCATCTTTCTAATATTGATTTTTAAAAATTACTTCTGGTAAACTGAGTGTAATTCAAAGCACACACTACGTTATTTTTTCCCAAATTAGTTAATTTAACAAAAGAAATTTTATTTTTCTTTCATATGTCTATCGAGAAAACTTAAAATGGAAAATCCGTAAAGCCCACTTGCAGTTTTTTGGAGAATGTAAATTGTAGAGAATTTAATTATCTTTATTTCATTTTATGTATAACACTTTTAATACAACTTATGGATTAGCTAGCAAATCAAATTAAAAAGTGGCAAGGAGGGGAGATGAGGTGATAGACGGCCATTTAACAATAGCAAAAAATTATTTAATGATATAAAATAATAAGTAATCTATAACTAGAACTAACCTTTTCCTGTTTCTAGAAGCCTTAATATCTTTTTCAAAGTCTGATCTTCTGCCATTTTTTCCTTTAGTTTCTGTCGTTCAGACTCACTTTGAGATTTTGCAAGTAAAGTACAATATAATACTATAACAAAAAAGTAATATTTGACTATTTTAGAAAAGAATTCATTGTACGTAATTTAACTAAAAATTAATGCATTAGAAACAAACTTACTCATTTTACGGTTCTTCTTCAATAATTTTATAAAATCAAAGCAGTCATATCCTAACAGCAGTACTAACTGGTTTTCTAACTCTCTATCATCACCGGCATCCCTTAAAACGTTTAATACTTCAGCAGCTTTTGCTTGTGAAATCATGGCGTCGTCGTAAATTTTAGACAATTTTCTCTGCAACCAATAAGCATCAATATCCATAGGATGCAATGCTTTTTCCTTTTTCATTTCTTCCACACTAACACCAAGCTATAAAGAATGATGAAATAATTTAAAAAAAGAACATCTATATTGGAATTATATATATATTAATACCACAAAAACAGATACATTATATTGCTAACTTATAAGTTTAACTTACATTTTCGGCATGAATTGCTCCGTCTTCTTTAGCTTCTTCGCCCTCTTCTTCATCAAATTCATCACGTACTTCACCATACATGTCTTCATCATCCTCTGAAAATTGTAAATGTGTAAGTTTATTTCAAAAATGTTATTATTTGTAAAAAAGTAAATAAACATGCATAAACACTGGATTCTATTTCAATTCTATGAAAATTATTTAATAACTAACCTTCTTCTGATTCTTCAAATTGAACGTTAATTCCATAGGTTTCGTCTATGTTTTCTTCAGCGGAATTAATTTTCATTTCATCTGTACCAAAATCAGTTATTTTTTTCCCCAAGTTTACCAAGAGGGCAAATCTTTCTTCAGGTATTGAGCCTATTAAAACAAATTGGAATAATACAGTTTTAAAGTATCTGTCCAAAAACAAATTATTAAACAACCACATGACAATGATTAATTAAGGAGAATATACTATTTTCATCTCAAAAATTTTTTTAAAGAAAAGCAAATTTCAGTGTATTCCTAAAATGTTATTTTTGAAGAAACACAAGTATTAAGTCATTATTTAAGTCCTAGTATTCTTTATGTTCTTACCTATTAGCTGTTCTGTTTCCTTTTTCTTTTCTCTTTCTTTTAATCTATCATTCTTTAACACTGACAGAACTTCGTCAGCTGCTCCACAAATGATATCTCTAGGCTGATCACCTAAAGCTTCTTGTAAAAAACTAAGAAGCACTTCATAAGTTTGCCTTGTTTCCTGAGTTTTGGGTTTATAAATAATGCCAACCATTTCATCTACACCTTCTGATAAAAGGGTAGCCCCTTTCATTCTGGCAAAATCATATTGAGCTTCATCTCTTTTTTGACGTCTAAAAACATTTAAATCAATTAACTAGTTTGCAAACTAAATTGCGTAACTTAGACTAAAACTGTAATTCATTTTAGCACTTAGACTATGGATGAGCTTAAATTCACAACTCTGAATTTTTGACTCTGACCAACATGTAATAAGACTTAATAATTATAACACTTACTTGACTTTTCTCTCTTCGGCTTTGCCTGGCTTGGTTCTTTGAGCTTTATCACCCATTTTAGTACTGGATAATTTTCCCACAAGAGACATAACTTCTCCAGTAGCTTCATCTCTGCTCCTCCTCTCAATAAGCCGAACATCAGCTTGTAGTACAAGATTTGAATTCTAAAAGTTGCAAGAGATCTAAATAAATGATCACATTCATTTTATAGAGGAAATTACAAAAATCTACATTTAAGACAATTAGTGCTCGCAATGAGTGCTCTTCTCTAGTTAATACTAGATCCAATATTTTTCAAAATACTACTTTTTCAGTATCATTTCATATCAGTTCAGTCAGATTTAAAGGATACATGAGATTTTGTTTGAAGTAGTTGAGTGTTATGTTTTATTCCTATAAGTAAAACCTGATCAAATATATTATGATCTTACTAACTAGACCATAAATATCAATAACTCTGAAATCTTGTTGCAATTTAGCTGTAGGGAAGTTTGAGATATTGTTACACTTACTTACTCTATGTACTTCTAGCTTGAAAATTCATTACAATATAAAAAAATCAAAAACACAGGAAAAATATGACAATTATTTCATTTTCATGGACAACCAATCACACAATTAAACACAGGCACTTTAGGTTAAAAGGTAGGTATATAGGCATATAAGGATTATAAGATAATAGGCATACCCATATTATATCATCAAACTGAGGTACCAAAGTCCTTACATTAATTAGAGATTTGAGTCATATTAAAAGTGATTTTGATATGACTGAGTGAGACTTTTTGCAAGATCTTAATAGGTTTCATAACCAAATCAATGACAGGAGTTATATTGAGGCTTAAATACATTAAAAACTACTTATTACTTCCCATTTCTTTCCATTTAACATTTTGGGGATAACTAATAAATGAGATTAAAAGTATAAAATTCATTTGTCCCTACCCATATAATAAAAAATGTATAAGTGTTAAGATTGATGAAATATGAATAAATAAGTTGTTTAAAAAGATAAATAATATTTAAACAAAAACAAGAAAAATTATAAATCCAATAGTTATAGTATCTGATATTGTGCATTTTTTTCTCTAAATATGCTGGGCCCACTTATGTGAGAGACACATTTTATAAGAGAATATTAGACATATTTATATACATATATTTTGAAAATCTTAATTAAATTTTTGAATAAAATATATTTTCACTATGATTTTAATTGATATATAAAATTATCTCCTGCTCAAACTCCACCTTCCAAAATGGTGCTCCTGCCCCTGCTGAACCCAAACTGACTCTTCAATGAGCTATGATTGTCCTCAAGAAAAGTTACCATTTTCAATGCATAGCCTTCACAACAAACTTTGAAATCACTGGCAACAAAGAGATCGATCTATAGGTATTTTTATTTAATCAATCGATCAATAGTTTATTCATGTCAGTTACCTACATAAAATATGTTTACACATGTAAAATAATATGGACAAATAGGTCCTAAGTGTAAACTATAATAAAGATTACAATTTAAAATATAAAATATACATGAACTACTACATATCAAGACTAATATAAGAAAACAGATCCAGGACTATTAAAACAAATTAAAAGTTGAATTAAAATATTCTTCATGGGAGTAGAAAGCTTGATTAGTAAGAAACCTTTTTATATGAGTTTTAAATGGAGACATTGGCAACTCTCTTATTCTAACAGATAATACATTAAAATATTTAATTGCCAAATACCCGAATTAAAAACTGCAAAATAGGTTGTTCACCTTACTTTGGTAGAAATATGCAGAAGAAGATGAAGGTCCTTGGCAAGTTTTTTTGCAAGGGCATCAACATGCTTACACCATTGACCAATTGTAGCTTGGGATCCAAAGTCACACCCAGAAAAGACACTGCCGAGACACCCAGGGAAGGGAGAAAATTACCATCTGTGTCTTCTCTGCATTCAACAGTAGTCTGTTAGAGCAGAACCACTTTTCTGCCCTCTCCTGTGCCAACTTGGTAGACTCCAATGCCTCACCCAATGTATCAGCAGCAAGAGAAACAGTGGTGTTATCAGCAAATGGAGTATATTTGGCTATTAGGACACTATAAGGAATGTCATTAATATATATTAAAAATAATATAGGCCCACGAATTGACCCCTGGGGTACACCTATGTTAATCTCACTCATTGCTGAGGAGACCCCTACCACTCTCACCACTTGATGTCCGTGTTCTGGGTATGAGAAAATTCACAAGATTCACCCTTGGGGTATCAAAATTGTAATATTTAAGCTTTCAAAGGAGGATACCATGGTCAACACAGTCGAAGGCTTTGGTCAAATCCAAAAATAAAACAGAGTAATACTGCAAAGTATTACTCTGTTTTATGTGGAAAGCATCCATAATGGCAGATACAAGATCTACTATTCCATGTTTGTGTTTCTCTTTTTTCTGAAACCAAACTGACATGGGGAGAGAATATTTTTGGTATTGAAGAAATTCACCATTTGAATGGCCATACATTTTGCCAAAAACTTTGAAACTACAGGCAAAAGAAATATTGGCTTGTAGTTTTTTAGGTTGACCCGGATCCCCTTTCTTAAAGAATGGAGTCACACTTGCAACCTTTAAAACATCTGGAAACACACCTGTTTTTATACATAGACTGATTAATTTTGTCAGAGGAACAAGTATTTAATTTTTGACCTATCTTAGTAGTCATTGTCTTAGTATGTCATGTCATTAGTATTATATAGTGCTGAGTATGTTAAGGCCATATATGTCATGAAGGTGTTTGTTACTTAGCTGATTGAAAATTTCCCTTATATGATTAAAACTTACTTCTTTAAAGTAGAAGGCAGATTTAGACTTGATGATATTGTTTACATATGTTAAAGCATCTGTATCTGATTTTGGAATTTTGCAAACTATATGGTCAGTTATATTAGAAAAAAGTAAAATTAAAATCCCTAGGACTGGGCAAGAATTTCATTTGAATATCTTGGACCCCATGATGGATGATGACCCCCTTATTTATTTTTGCCACATGGTCTTTTCGGGATTTGTAGAAGTAAGAATTAAGTGGTCATTTGCTTTGATTTTTTCCTGAATTAGTTGAGTTCTTCTCGCATTGCCCTAAGATCTTTGCCAAACCATGATATATTACAAGATTGGTCAGATCTTACAATATAAGACTTTTCCGGAAAAAGATTCTGGATATCCATTTTTCAAGAGGTTTAAAAACAATTTGAATTTTTGATTTTTTGTTTATTGCTTTTTTTTTGTCTTGTCGACTAGCAGGCACACATGTCAAACTGGTATCTTCACTGTACTGGGGTGGGTGATATAAAACTGGTGCTGCATGAAAAATGTACCATTACCATGCTACAATAGAAATTCTAAGAGACCAAGTTTGAGACAATATAACTAAGAAACCATTTATCACGAATTTAATCAACAATATTTACAACCATATCATTTACAATTTCATATTTACAAAAACGTTTTAGCCAAATAGAAAGCTAGATTGTAATAATTAAATGTACTTACAGCCTTGTATTCATACTGAAGCTGTCTAGCTGCAGCATCCGCCATAGCCTAACTCTTGGGTGTAAAATTGGTATTAGTAATATAACAGAAATCTTTAATTTCTGGATCTTTCTTTTCCTAACCTACTGCACTTGCAGCTCTTTCTGCTATTTTCCTGTTTATTACAAATAACCAAGCCAAAACAAACTATTCAAAACGTATAAAACTCAAAATTCAATGAATAATAAGCGAAACGAGGTTATATTATAATCAGTCACTTGTCATTTCTGTCAGTAAGGTGCTGCTTGTTATTTTAAAGCGGCTTACACTTGCGGCGATAATAGCTACACAGCCGACTTTACTCATGCCGCGAAATAACAGTTGGCAAAGTCGCACCACGTGGGAGATTGGGATTCGTTTTAGTGGATCCGTTTACTCTTTGAAAGCGCGGCTCTCCTGAGATGGACGTTCAATTTTGATTTTGCTTTATTTACAAATAAGAATATTTTATTTATATGATTGATTTATTGTTTCAAATATGTTTAGGCGCAGTTAATAATTATATAAATGCATTATTAGACTTTTTCCCATATAGTCTAGTATTTTAGTTATATAAATTTCATCAATTAGTAAATTAAAAACTTTCTCAGTCGGTGCTAAAGAAGTGGATACAATGTTTAAATAATTAGTGATGTCGTTAGTTTTATTTAAGTCAGAATTTGGTGAAGAAAAATACTGCACATACCTTTTGGTGGGTAGATTAAAATAATCTCTAAGCAATTGATATGCGCAAGGAGATATAATATAAAACATAAAAGACATTACTATAATTGATGGACAATAACGTTTTTGCTTTAAAATAAGTAAAGGTATTTAGTTTATTAAAAGTATTACTTGATTACAAATGTCACTATCTTTTTCATCCTCTAAGTTGTGTAAATCAGAACTTTCCAATAAATTTAACGCCTGTTTTAAGAAATTTCAATTTCGGTTAATGAAGTCATGAAACTTCTCGAGAGATGAAAAGTATGGTTTACTAAGCTCACAATGCTCAGAAGACTTATACCTAGTTAATAGATTTTCGAGTTGAGACCACCTACTTAATTTCAATTCGAAAGGTAAAATCAATTTTAGGTCATTTTGGGACTCACACTCAGACAAAGGACGACATCACATCATGGGACAGGACACACAACTCATTGTTTCTTAAAAACACTTTGACATACATTGATATTTGATTAATAATATTTATACAAGCATCGTTCAAGTTTAAAGTATAGAAATATAGTTTTTATCCCCAAAAATTGCTCTATTCAAGAGGTCAGATATTAGTATTTTTGAGAATAATTACTCATAACTTCTTGAAAATTTGTTATGAAATCAAGTTGCTTAGAGGCTTCATTGGAAAGTTCTTTAGGTTTTTGTTGTTTACTATTTCTTTCGTCTGGACTTTTTTTAGGAAGAGGCACTGTTTTTGTTAAATATGCAGTTAAATTTATAAAAATTGGAGGCACTGCTGAGCAAACTTAACAAGCTTTAATTCTAATCTTAGTGAGGGTGCCATCAGCTAAAAGATAATCATCTCCACGGATAATATCATTCGGGCTAAAATGCTTGGCACAAACCACAGAATATTGAGTAGGAGCCCAATTATCTCTAGGTATGACTTTTAGCCATTTACTCTTAAGGTAATAGATTTACTTATACTTACTAATAAGATGGGTATTCCTTACCAGATTTTCTCCAAATATGTTTATAAATTAAACAAAACCTAAATTTTTTGATGTGAATAAAGCATGAACCTTGGCTCTAGTACTAAAACTAGGCATAAGTTTCTAGTTTTAGTGGAATACAAGATATTCACAAAAAATTCCAAATCACACAGAAGAGCACAACACAAAAATCTTAAAAGTGATATGTAAAATAAACTTGAAAATCGAGAAATAGCACAATGACCCACTTAAAAAGCCGGCCGGCTCCTGTTTCTGTTTACTAACAAGGTGTTTATCTTTATAACCATTTATCACTGTTTTTATAGTATATAACACACCGACACTGGCTAAGAGATGTTATTACATTTGCAGTGCGGCTCTTAATTGTCCCCCGCCCTCTTATATTTGGAATGCGTTTATATAAAAATTTGAAATTTCGCACACATCGTTAGCAACCTACTACTTTTTGGTCTCTAGCTCATTTTGCAAAACTTTAAAATGGCGTCCCGCCGCCAAAAATTAAAATAGAAAGGGTAGTCATGCGATACATCGTTTGAAAGCTCCCACCGAATGCTTTATGCTTTTAGGATATTAAGTCATTACTTCTACCCATAGCAAAATGGCAGCCTTTTAAAATCTTATTTTTGACATTTTTATTTTTTTTACCACATCTGTTCAGGTGTAATTTGTTTGTAGAGTTTGTATTTTTTATCAATGTCAATGTCACATTATTATCATAAAACATACTGTTCCAAACAAAAACTTATTTGCTTTACCAATATTATTTACAACCTTTAAAAGCGAATAATACCGAAATGAGAAAATATTTTTGCTTTTCGTTCAGTGCAATTTTATTCATACCTTGATTTAATCGAGAAAGCCTGATCCACGTCGCCTTACTGAAAAAATTGAAAATATTTTCATTTACGGTGAAAATCGTATGTACATGAAACGAAAAGAATTGTTAATGCTCGCTTTCCTGACCGTCCAGTATATCGAAAGTATATTCGCGAGCTAATTCAGAAATTTTCCGAGATGGACAGTATTGACAGTAGGAAGAATCCAGGGCCTCCCGGCTATCCAGAAGAAAAACAGGTAGATATTATAGCAGGTATGCGAGATCCACAACAGTCTACTTCTACAGTTGGTGACACGTGTGATGTATCTTCTGCTACTGTGAAAAGGGTACTTAAAAAAACATAAACTTCATCCGTATAAAATTCAATTGGTTTATCAATTGACAAATGATCCTGATCGACATATAAAATTCTGCGAAGTATTCACCGAGAGAATAGGACACCAGTCTACTTATGTGAAAGACATTTGTTTGAATGAGTGATGAATGTACTTTTTTTTAATGGTAATAGTCATAATCAAAATTATCCGTTATTGGAGTGACGTAAATCCTCACATATTTCGTGAACATTTTCGTTCAAAATTTGACAGGGGAACTTTACTTAAACATATTGGAAAACGCAGTAGATTCACTGAATTTGAGTTGGAAACAGTTTTTTAACAATATGGGACACCACCTCACTTTAGCAGAAATGTTAAAGAATATTTGCGTAATACTAATCAATAGATTGGTTATCAAGGGCCTACCGAGTGGCCAGCCAGCTCGCCTAATCTTACACCAGAATCTATCTTCGATCTACGTCAAAGAATAATTAATGCATGTCGCTATATTGATGTTACCACTTTCCAAAATGTTCATGAGGAGTTGTCCAATAAATTATTTCACTGTCTTGAAGTTATGGTGCACATTTTCAACATCTTTTGAAGTGAAATAGTTTTATTTCTGTGTTATTTAAAGTTTAATTATTGTAAATGAAAATAAAAATGCAAAAAATAAGTTTTTGAAAGCCTGCCATTTTGCTCTGGGTAGAAGTAAGGACTTAATATTCTAGGACCATAAAGCATTCAAGCAGAGCTTTCAAACGATGTGTCGCATGACCTCTCTTTCTATTTAATTTTATTTTTTTAAATGGCGTCCTGCTGCCATTTTATAAAAGATTTACAAAATGAGCTAAGGACCAAAAAGTAGTATTTAGATTGCTAATGAGGTGTGCCAAATTTCAAATTTTTATATAGGCGTTTATCTTTATAATCATTTATCACTGTTTTTTTAGTATAAAACACACCAACACTGGCTGGGATATGTTACTAAGACTTAGTAAGTCCTTAATAATAACTACATTCACTTTCCTTTCTGAAATTTCACTTAAAAACTCAAATTTAAAAGAGGAATTCAAACGATCCACATTAAGTCCCATGAGAACTGAAACGAAAACGGATCTAAAAGCCATGTTGCCAATGTTATCATTTCGCGGCTTGAGTAAAGTCGGCTGTGGCGTAGGCTACTCATTTATTATTGCGTAGTGGCAATGTATAAAACCTAATATAATCTAAACTGGAGTTCAAAAGTTTAAAATGGTGAATTTTGCATACGCTGAACTAGCAGACCTACACCTGGCTTATGGCGCTGCTGATGGTAATGGGAAGTCGCGCATTGCGGATTTACCAAGAATGCTTTCGTAGTGGCGCTTACCCAGTCGGGGACTATTTGCACGTTTGCATTCAAGATTGCGAAAGACCGGATCATTACGGCTAAGATTTGTTAATAAAGTGTTATTCATCCGAATTGTTTATGGCAACGAAATATTTAACTTCCAGAAGCTTTCATAATATGCGTGTACCAGGCATGGAGGTGAAACTAAAGAGTGTGAATACTAAACTTTGGTCTAAAAATACCTTTAAATAATGTAGACCAAATTCCTTGCTGTTTTTAATGCTTCAAAAAATATTGGTTAAAAAAATTGTTTCAAATAAATCAAATCTAACACTCTTTATCTTCTTAACAGACTATTTTTTTATTACATGTTTATTACAATTCTAATTATTATTGGTCATCCTCTAATATCACTTCCTAAATATCTTCATTGTCAATAATAAGGAACAATAATCTGCCCAAATAAGCATGATCACTCTGCAACACAAAACTCACACACTGCTCTTACAAAACTGCGACAAAACCAATATAGTCGTCCGATGGCCGGTTCATCCATTATGTCAATGAAAAATATCTACTAATATTGAAGTATTTAATGGCTGCGTTTTTAATTTCTTTTACCACTGCATCCTCAGGTTTCTGCGTCACCAAATAAACACCTGGTTGCTCCTTTATTTTCTCAGCCCGTTCCCTGATTCCTTCCCTCTCTTAGCCGGTGATTAATTGAATCTATGAATGAAGGTAACCAGATACGATGCATCATCAGAGAAGCAAACTATGGTCCCCCAAAATTGCGAACTCCTAACCCTAGTACAGAGTGAGGCGAAGATTAAAATTATTGAACAAGAACCCCTTGCTTAGTAGACATAATCTAGAGAGAAGTTTACAGAAATTGGTTTGAATAGCCGTAGCAAAAATGTAATAAATATAATTATTCTTATTTAATATCAGTTATTAAATAAAATAAAATAAAACACATTTTTTAAGAACAGATTTCCACAAACATTTTTATATAATGTGTAGGTATGATTTTTTATTATTAGGGTGACCCAAATTGCCAAAAGCTTCACCAGCGTATAAAAAATATTAAAAAACCTGTATACATGCATAACTAGTTGAAAATGCCTATTTTATACACTTTTCCCCACCAGTTTGTACAATTTGACGCAGTACAAGGTTGAATCAGTTTGTCGTTATTTAAGGCTTCTTCTTGGAGAACACCTCTAACTTCACCAAAATCTGGACTATATGTCGCAATTAAAGTTTTTATGGTCTATTTAAAATGATAAAAGGGTGGACGAATAGTGTCCGGCAGGTAGGCCTTAAAGTTCCTTTCTGCCAAACCTTAAAACCCCGCCATTACCTTATACCAGCCACCCTCTCCAATCTCCCCACGCAGGCGACCCGCCCTCCTAATGAAGGAGAGCAGGTTTTCCCAGTTAAAATCCTTTAGTTCTATGGTATTAGAAGTATTAATCCATGTTTAGTTCCTCTCGTGGCAGAAAGAGGGAATCTAATTGCAAAAGGATACATGAAATAAAGGTTTTTTAAGTGTACAAACATTGAATAAGTGCAGCAACAAGAACATGCTCACTCACCATATGAAACAAAACCTTTACGTAAAAAGCAGAAAAAAACATATTGGGGAATTTTGATTTGGCCTCTTAGATATTCCCCTTTAGGATTGAGAAATAACATGTCTTAATTTTACAGTCTTGTTTTCTTTATTGGGCATTTTGTAACATATACAAATTACAGAACTTAACACATAACTTGACTCTTACGAATCTAAGAGAAGAAGGGACGCTCTCTCGCACGTACGTAAATCACGGTGACAGATCAGGTTCGCAACCATTGGTTCGTATAAAGCATCTATTACACAGGGCGAGATTACTAGCCAGTCGTCGGCGAGTAAAATTTAAAGCGAGTGAGCGAGTTAGAACACGCTTAGCGAGCGCAAACTACACAGGGCTAGTTAAATCGCTTTACTCGTAGGGTATTGAATTTTTCGAAGTTGTTTGTTTTGTATTTTTCGTTCGAAAATTCAAAATGTCTGTTAAATGGATTAGTAATTAAATTATAGAGTTTTTAAAAATTTATGAGCAATTTCCAGTATTATGGAATATTAAACACAAATATCTTTTATCTACATATTAAACTGAAAGACGTATTATTTAAGAACATGTGCAAACAATTAAATGATAAAGGGCTTCTAAAAGGAATGGATGAAAAACAATTGAAAATTAAAAATTTGAAAGATGTGTTTCGTCAAGAACTGGCCAAAATAGAACGAAGCAAAAAAAGTGGCTGTGGAACAGAAGACATTTACACCCCAAAGTTAACATGGTTTGAGGCTGCCAATTTTTTCGCAGAAGTTTTTTCAACAAGGCATAGTAATTCAAACTTGGTGATCTTTTAGAGCTAGATATTTTTTATTTTTACATAAGTAAAATGTGCATGACAAATACAGTTTAATTTTCTCATACGTTTTGGGCGACATTACGTTGGAAAATAATAAATTTTTAATAATTAATTATAATACTTGGCGTACGTGCGTCTTACTTCCTCTGCGGAATTTTTGTGCTTATTACTCCCCAAAGACTAACCGATGACAGATTATCCACGTAGTTTCTCTATTGTCCAAAAGTAATATTTCCCGTGTTCAGATCCTCTCTATCCATAGCATTTTCAGGAAAATAAGTAGCGGGGTTGCTTTTTCTCAGCCAGTTGTGAAGACTACATGCTGCCAAAATAACATCGTCAATTGTTGCTTCTTTTAATTAAATTGGTCTTGAAAATATTCTGAAGCGCCACACAAGAATACCAAATGCATTTTCTGATACTCGTCTTGCTCGAGAGAGTCGGTAGTTGAATATCCTTTCAGTATTATTAAACTCTGACTTACTGTACGGCTTCATTAAGTTGATTTTTAATGGAAAGGCATTGTCCCCCACAATGATCGAATTTTCCGGCATATTAAAAATTATTTTCCATAGCGATGTTTAAAGTACTACCTCTAAATAGTACACTCACTAGCTCGGCCGTTTGCTCCAATATCAAAAGCAATAATCTGCATCCACCATTGCAAATAACACTATACTATAGGTTTTTTTGTAATTAAAGTACACTGACCCAGACCTGGGAGGTTTTTTAATCAGAACGTGCTTACCATCAATCGCTCCACAACATCTCGGGAAATTCCAACGAAGAAGAAAATTGCTTTGTATTTTTTTTCCATTCATTGCTTGTTGTAGGCATCATTAAGAAGAAAAATATTATATATTTTAGAAAATTTGTTTACTTCTTAAATGAAGCAAAAGATAAACACATTTATTATAAATTTGTTCTAATTTTTTTCAGACTCTACTCAGCACACAGAATATATCTGAGGTAGTCTCAAACTCTCAAATTGAACAGCCTGATGATGAAGAGCCCGATACACCGCCCAAGGAACAAAATGTAAAACTCTCACAGGCGATGGGACCTTCTAAACCTAAAAAAAGAACAAGCAGATCCAGAAATTACTGATGCAGTCGATCAGTTATATAGAATTGCTGGAAATATATCACAGGTAAAACTGTACGACGAATTTGAGAAGTATGTAGCTGCAGAGCTACGTCAATTGCCACAACGTCAAGCTATTTTATTGCAGCAAAAAATCCAGAATTCTATTACACGTGTAAAGCTAATCTGTTTAGAAAACAATAAACAAATAAATACTTACTACGGAGAACCCCTTCAACTGCAAAATTATCCATCGTTATCCACCTTAAGTGTTCCCAGCCCTCCCTCAACCACATATGAAACACATACCCAAACCCAAAATAACGAAGATAACGGATATGGTCACGATGTTCTTCATCAAGCACTTATAAATTTGGCACAATTTTAATCCTTAATGAATAAATAATATTTTTTATAAATTAGTAACTTGTTTCATAAATAGTGTGTGAAAAACAAATTGATTATTAAGTTATGCCAACCTTTATATATATGTTATATCACTGATTTTAAAATTAACTTTTTAAAAAATATTTTTATTATATAAAATCAAAAATTACAGTATCATGACTTAACTTAAAGAGTCTAATCTAATAAAATCTTATACAATAGTTTTTGTTATCCTATTTATACGTAAAATATGCCGATTCAGTGGGAACAGGCATCTTGGTTGACCGTGTGTGTGGGTGTCTGCTGATCCGGCGTCTGGGAAGTGACTTATCTGGTTTAGATAAGTGTTATTTGATCCGGTGAGAACCAAGGACTGGGTGACTTTGTGAAGGTGACATTTGTTGTGGGAAAATCGGATATAACAGCTCCCCCATTAAGAAAAAAGTTGATGGGTGACAGCAACTTTTTAACACATCTGTTTGTTCGGGTTGAGCTCTAGTTCTTCTCCCTCTTCTACGAGATCTCCAATATGGATGCTTGGTCTTCTTCTGGGGAGGATCTTCCTCCATTGTCTGGTAAAAGTATTGCCTGGATGCTTAGGTGGTGAAGGAGGATAGTCATCGCTTGAAGTGGCGATTCCTATTTTGAGATTTCTTCGTTTTTTGCATTTACAGGTGATGTAGAGGATGAGCAATACTACAATCAAGATTATTGTTACAATAGTAAACCAGCTTATGTGTTTGTTAACAAAAGGTTGCTTTATGAGCCGGTCTAGTTCGTCAGAATATTGGTTTAGCTTATGTTGTGCTATGTTGAGGTCCTCTACGTTCAATTTATTCAGTTTAAGTGGTTTCAAATCGGGCAAATGTATTTTTTCTGGTATGTGGTCACAGCAGCTATAGGGTATAATAACTGGATGACTGCTATAAGTGATGTTGTCATGTGTGTCAATCTGTTTTTGGGCGTGGATTCTCGTACTGCCAACAAATGCATTACATTCAGGTTGGAGTTTCAAGAGTGTATTGTTGTTAGTGATTTTCGTGACGATATCTCTGGTACCACATTTGATTGTTATGGGAAGAGGGTCAGCAACGGCTATTAGCCATAAGTTTTGACTAATTTCTTGGATGTTGTAATCTTTTGCAAGTATTATGGAAGTCTGGCATGTCCTGGGTAGATTACTTAGTTGTCTGAGGAGTTGGGCTTCACAGATGGCGTCTGTGTCTATTGGATATGGAAGAATACTGGAACATAGTTTTGTTCTTCCTCCAAGAGATTTACATGTTGCTAGGTTCCGGATTATTACATACAACAGTGAATCATCATTTCGCGCAATATGTTTATATGATGTAGTTAAAATATGATGAAGACCTGTTCGACTATCCAATATTGGAATTGGATACAAATTAAACAAAGTATATTTTTCAGGATCTACCAGTGGTATGTTGAGAACAAAAATTATTCTAGAATCTATTTGGTATGCTTGTAGTTCAATTATATCGAGATATTGAGCCACACTAGAAGTGTAGATTGGTAATGGAAGGTTATTGGTTTGTAATGATTGTGATATGTGCTTTAAGGACTCAATTAAGTCTTGCGGGGTGATGATTGAACTATGTAGTATTTTTAATCTTGCGAAAGTTATTGCATTTATGACATCATTAAGATAGTTTTCAATAAATGAATAACTCTCCATTAATGATTCACAAATGTTTAAAATTGCGATTTGGGATGAGTAGTATTTAAGCTGATCAGAAATATCCATTATTGAATTCCTAATTTCCTCTATATCTTTATTAAATGTTTCCTCGTCAACTTGAAGTTTCTGGATGGTGGCGTTAAAGTTCTTTATTACTGAGGTTGTTACGGAAATTTGATTTTTTAAGAGGTTCTCTAGTTCATGTTCGTCACGTGCTAGTTTGTCTATCCATTCATTAAAATATTCACCGTCTGAGGCATCTAGATTTCCAGTTATGGATTTCCAAATTGATCCCATACCGTTTATTAATCCACGTTTTTCTCTAAAAATGTATTTGCGTGTGTCAACCATAATGTCTGAGTATTTTTGATTTATGGAGTTTGATATTTGTCTAAGGAGACTAACGTGAGTTTGGACTTCCGTCTTAAAAGCTAACATTCGAGGTACGTCTTCATCGAGGGTGTTTAACAGGTTGTTTAGTATTTTATCATTATTTTCTATTGTATTTTTTATTAGTTCTAAATCTTTATAAACAAGAAGGGTCCATTTGTTATTAGAAATTTTTAATTTTGATTCTTCGTGAAAGAAGATTCCAATGGTATTGTTGATCGGTGTTATGGAATATTGGCAAAGGATGACTGGAAACAGTCCGAAGAATCTGAAAGAGAATTTACTCATGATAGGGTTTCATTCTATCAAAATTTATTTTTGATTTTTGATTTGTTTGGGGATTTAATACAATTGCTGAGTTTTTAAGAATTTCGAGAATTTCAAAGGGTCCGTTAAACTTATTCGCTGCTTTATTTGCAATTTGAGATTCTTTAATATATACTTTATTACCTACTTGATAGTTTGGAGGGTTTTGGGAAAGATGTTGATCAAAACGTTCCTTAGCTTTTTCTTTTTTTCTAGCAGTTTTAGATCGTGCAACTTTATAGAAGTATTGCATTCGATTGCTTAAGTCTCGTACATATTTAGATATTAAAGCTTTTTCATTATAGATGGTTTCAGGAGGTCTGGAGGACGTATGCCCAAAAATAAGCTCATATGGTGTGAATCCGTGTGTTTTATTTTTTGTGTTGTTATAACAAATAACAGCATATGGTAATATGTTGAAAGGGTGATCGTTTGGATTTTCGGCTTGATTAGCCCGAATCATTTCTCCTAAAGTTGCATGGAATCTTTCGATTGAGCCATTGGATTGAGGGTGGCTTACACTAGAAAATGTTAGTTTTATCTCATAGAGTTCGCAAAGATCTTTCATAAGGATATTGTCAAATTCACGGCCATAATCTGCATGGATCCTTAAGGGAGTGCCATAATGTTGAAAGAATAATAGAAGGGTGTTGATTACTGTTTTGGCAGTTTTGTCACTTAAAGGGTATGCCTGCGTAAATTTAGTGAGTTCATCTCTTATGGTCAGTGCGTAATTTCTAGTTGGGTATTCATAAATATCGAGATTAATACGTTCAAATGGTGTTTTAGGAGTTTCGGTTATTACAAGAGGGTTGTTTAGGTTTTTCCTACAGGCTTTAACTTTTTGACAGGTTTCGCATGATTTTATAAGATTTTCAACGTCTTTTGAAAGACCTGGCCAATTGTATTTTTCTTTTATTCGACGTGTCGTTTCATTAATGCCACGGTGTAAGTTAGTTTTACCGCGATGGTAATGATCTAGAATTTGGGGAATTTCGTCAGCGTCGGGAGTTTTAATGAGATTTTGGCAAATTTTGATTTTAATGTCTTTGTCGGCGAAAACGTAAGATAAAATTTCTAAAATAGGTAATTCAAGGCGGTTTTCGACGTAATAAGTGATTGACATATCAAATTTATTTTGTCCCGTATAAATCACGTAAAACAAATGCTGAACTACCATTTCAGGGTCGAAAGGAAGGGGAATTATTAAATAATTTCGATTTTTGACAGATCTGCTAGAAAATATATTAATTTGGTTTGCTCCAAAGTTAGCGTCTTCTTCAAAGATGTCATCTAATATTTTATGATGAAGCTCTTCTAGTTTGTTTTGCCAAAAAAAGGTGACTATTCTTTTATGAGTATTTTCTAAAAGTTGTTCATTTGAAATTTCGATTTTAGAGTAGTCAATTAAAGATGTTGTTTCGTATAAATGGGCAAAATTATTATATTCTTCAGTTATTTTTTTATCGTCTACTATTACTTCATCTGATTTTTCATCAGCACTTAGGGTTGAGTCAGAATCGTCTTCGTTTGAAGCGAAAATTGAAATCTTCTTTTGAAAATTTGAGCAATCTTGAAAATGATTAATTTTAATTCTAGAAAGGGCGTCCGCGTTTTTGTTTACTTTTCCAGGTTTATGAATAATTTTGTAGTTATATTCTTCTAACTTTAAACGCCAGCGTGCTAATCTGCTTCCGGGGTCTTTAATTGAAAAGAGCCACGTGAGAGGGCGATGGTCAGTGACTAGAGTAAATTTTCTTCCATATAAGTATGGACGAAATTGCTTTACTGCCCACACAATTGCAAGGAGTTCCCTTTCAATGGTGGAATATTTTGTTTCAGCACTGCATAGTGTTCTTGACGCAAAGGCAATGGGTAAATCTTTGCCAACGGGGCCTTGAGATAGGACAGCGCCTATTGCATATGCACTCGCATCAGTGGTTAGAAGGAATGGTTCATCGAAATTTGGATATATTAAAATTGGGTCTGAAATTAACGCATTTTTGAGCTCGTCGAAAGCATGTCTGCAATCTGCATCAAAGTCAAAAGGTACATCCTTTTGGAGTAATCTTGTTAATGGTTTAGAAATTTTGGCGAAATTTGGGATAAACCGTCGATAATAGCCAGTAAGACCAAGGAAGGACTTAATATCTTTCGGAGATTTTAATGTTGGAAAATTTTTTATGCATTTAATTTTTTCGGGATTTGGTTTTACTCCTTCTTGTGTTATCAAATGGCCAAGGTAAGCTACTTCTTTTCTAAGGAACTCACACTTGTCTGGTTGAATTTTAAGGTTGGATTTCCTTAGGCGTTTGAAAACATCGGTTAGTCGGTTAATGTGATCATGAATTGTGGATGAGTAAACGATTATATCGTCCATATAGACAAGACAGCGTTCATTTAAAATGCCAAGGAGGATATTGTCCATGACGCGTTGGAAGGTGGACGGGGCATTTTTAAGACCAAACGGCATTCTGATGAACTCATAATGACCGTTTTCAACAGAAAATGCTGTTTTCGGAATGTCTTTGGGGTCGATTTCTATCTGGTGAAAACCAGATGCGAGGTCAAGTGTAGTGAAATAATGACACTTTCCAAGTTGATCAAGTAAATCAGAGATGTTGGGTAGTGGGTATTTATCATCCACGGTAGTTTCATTAAGTTTTCTGTAGTCGATGACTACTCTCCACTTCTGTTTTCCAGAAGAATCCATTTTTTTGGGCACAACCCAAACTGGGGAGGACCATGGGGAAATAGAGGGCCTGATAATGCCTTGATCTAACATTTTGCTTACTTGAGATTTTACTTCCTCTTTATGGACGTGAGGGTATCTATAGGACTTAGTGAAAATGGGCCTGGCATTATTTGTTTCAATTTGATGTTTGATTTCATTAGTGAAAGAAAGTATATCGCCTTCGAGATAAAATATGTCTTCGTATTCAAGACAAAGATTAGTAATAAGTTCAGTTTCTTCTTCGTTTAGATGTTCTGTGCGAAGTTGGTTTTTGATATTCTTAATTCGATTGCTGGAAGAATTGGATTGAATTTCAGAAGTATTGTAATTTAGTAGGGTATGTGAAACAAAAGGTTCAATTTGAATATCGGAAAATTCTATACTTTTAGGGATAGCATTAGCATTGACTATTGACGTAAAAAATTCACCATTTGTATTTATGTGAACTAAAGCATTAGGGATGTGGACTTTTTCGATTTCTTGTCTAGATAAAATAGCGTCTGTATTTGAGAGATTGCATTTAAGTTTGAATATTTGTTCTGTTCTGGCTGGAATATTAATTTTATTTGGATAATTTCTTTTAGAGGAAGAACTCTCTTCTTTAAAATCTGTAGATTTCTCAATTTTGTAAAGTGGCACGGTTTTAAAATAAGTTATTAATTGTTTGTTGTTTAAATCAATAGTGCATTTATAATGTTCCAAAAAATCAAGACCTAAGATTCCGTCAAAATCAATATCTAAATTGTATATATAGACTTTATGTGGGTCTCCGACTTTAAAGGGTACAAGGGTCGATTCTGTAATAAGAAGTTTTTCAGCGGTAATACCTTGGATAGAAACTTTTTCGGGAAAACGTTGTTTAAAATTTTTCACGGCATTTTCTTTAAATATTGAAATACCTGCACCTGTATCGATTAATAGTTTTAAGGTATTTGTCGCGTCTGTAATGTAGTATAAGTTTTTAGGATTGACTGTTAAAAGGGGGTTTACATAAAATTCTGTTCCGGGAAATTCAGTGACGGGTCGAAATCGTCTAGATTCAATGTCTGAATTTGGTCTTGGATTTCTGTCATTTCTGACTGGTTTTCTGATTCGTGGGTCATATTGGACGTAAGGTCTGGTGGGTGGTTTTGATTGGATAGGGATAGAAAATCCTGATAATTTTGGATATCGATCTGATCTGCTGATTGATCGTATTGGTTGAATTCTGAGGGAAAATCATATCTATCGTGTGATTGATAATAGTTATTAGGGTAGCTATTTTCATAGTTAGGATCGTGATTGACAAAATGGGCTCTAAACTTGTCGGGATTTAAATTTGGATTTCTTTGTATTACTGAAGGACGTGATTGAAAATTATTTGGTTGTGGGTTAGAAGATGAAAAGTGGGGTCTTTGTTCATTGGGTCTATTTTGTTGAATAGGATTAGGCTGATTGTTATTAAAGAGGGGTCTTTGGAAATTGTTGTTGTTGCCATTTTGAAAATAATTTGGTCGTTGTTGTGAGCGACATTCATTAGCATAATGACCAATGCGGCCACATGAATGACATTTGGGTGGTTGAAGATTGGGTCTTTTGTTTATTGGTTGATTAGAAATTGGTTTAGGAGGGTTCGGTTTAACAGCTTTTTGATTTTCAAAGTAAGACAGTTGAAGTTCACGTCTTATGCGAACCTGGGCTTCTAAAAGATCTCTTGGGTTACTTGCTCGAATGATATGACCAATTCTGGGTTCTAATCCTGTTAGTAAGGTACTGAGTGCCATTGATTCGATTAGGGTTATTTGTGCTTGTTTTTCGTCAGTTGACAAATTAGATTTCTGAATATTTGCATGCATTTTTGCATTTAAGGTCTGAACACGATTTAGGAATGTTAAAGGAGATTCGTTTGTTATTTGTTTAACGCGTTGCAAGTCCTGAATGAGTGAGGATAGGTCTCTAGTATCACCAAAATGAGAGTTAAGTAGATGCTTTATTTCTGAGTATGATAAAGGGTTTCTAGAGCTTATTAGCTGTGCTGCTCTTCCGCGTAATTTATTTTTGATATGAATTACTAATAGATGTTTCTGATTTCTGGTGGACATGTTATAAGCACAATCGCAAGCATTAAGAAATGTTTGAAGAAAAATTTGATCTCCTTCAAACTCAGGAATTATTGAGAAAATTTCTGATAGTTTATATGGTTCTATTTCTGCAGCATTATTCGCAACATTATTATCGTTGTCTGTCATGGTGATCAATAAATCGATAGTAAATAAAATAAAACTACAAGCAATTTGTAAATATTTTAACTTAAAAATAATTGAAAAAGTAATTATTTGTTATTACAGATAAATGTATTGTTATTTAAAATTTTTAAATACTTCTTTTATTGAAGTTTAGTTTCTCTTTTTCTGATTAACAGAATAATCAAATCATAAATATTAAATAGTCGTGCAGTTTGACTAACTTTGATTAAATATTCCAATCAATAAAATTATAAAAACAATAAAATACAAACACGTGATGATTCAATATTGTACTTACAGTAAGGAAATCATCTAGTTGATCGTCTTGTTCTCTACGCCGATTTAACTACCAGGGGCTTCACCAGGTGTTCCTTCCGTAGTTCGCCGTGAGTGAGGACGTCAGGACGTGCAGAATTATGACTTCGGGATTCTTTTATGGTTCTTTTTCTGTTAAAGGATAGGGATCCACCGTTACTAGTTAGAATGCTCGTGTTCTAGCAACGTTGTCAGATCCTACTATCGACTGCGCCAATTGTTATATCACTGATTTTAAAATTAACTTTTTAAAAAATATTTTTATTATATAAAATCAAAAATTACAGTATCATGACTTAACTTAAAGAGTCTAATCTAATAAAATCTTATACAATAGTTTTTGTTATCCTATTTATACGTAAAATATGCCGATTCAGTGGGAACAGGCATCTTGGTTGACCGTGTGTGTGGGTGTCTGCTGATCCGGCGTCTGGGAAGTGACTTATCTGGTTTAGATAAGTGTTATTTGATCCGGTGAGAACCAAGGACTGGGTGACTTTGTGAAGGTGACATTTGTTGTGGGAAAATCGGATATAACATATATATATATATATATATATATATATATATATATATATATATATATATATATATATATATATATATATATATATATATATATATAAATGGCTTTAGAACCTGATAAATTGCTGCAAGTACTTCGGGTACAAACAGTGAAATTGTACATTCAGGCACTTGTAGCAGTTGGTATCGCCATCCTCATTTTTGTATTTTTTTGAGGATTGTTTCGCCAACCATTTGTAATAAATTATTAAACTGTTCATTGATCATTCTCAAAACATTCCTGTACGCCAAAGGATCTTCATCTTTTAATTGTTTCAATAAAATATTAGAAGCCCCATATGTCTCTCCTTTTGAAATCCAATTCCTGATCCATACCCGTCTTGCTTTTCTTTTTTTCATTCAAGTAAATATGCGACTAGAACGGATTCGAGATATCAAAACGTATATACAAAACACCATTTAAAATAACGACTTTCCACCTGGTTTTGCCCAAAATAGCTCTTACTTTTTCTCGGACCTCTCTCTCATGTGTCGACAAGCGGATAGTTGCAGCCCCCATGTATCGATTTTAAAATTTTATGGTGAGGCAATGCTAAACGGGCAGTGATGTTAAATTTTGTGTACAACTCGATGCCGTCACGTCACAGAACACAAATAGGAAAATAGAAAAAAAACATAAATGGGAATTTGCGCAACGCAAAAGGTTCGGATCGCGTCCACTTTGGCGCTAGTAACACTGTCCCATTTTATTTTCTGTTTTCTATTTTGATTGACAGATGGCAGCACCATATGCAAGAAAGTGTGCTTACTTTTCGTTTCCTGGTAGTTGGCTGGGAATTACAGAAAAAATTTAGAATTCATATTTTTGTGCGAGTTTATGATATTTATCCGCATAATAGATTTTCTTTATATGTGAATAGTGTTTAGTTTTATATTATATACCGTTGTGACAATTTGTGTTGTGTTTTATTATTAAAAAAACAAACTAACAGGACATTATAGAATAGATTATATTGCTGTAACCTGTGGTAAATTTCCAGATTAAGGGTTGCAATTTACAAAACTATTATTATTTGTTTAATAAAGACCTAGTTTTCAGGTAAGATTCTATATACTCTCTTTTATTTTAATTTTAAGGTTTTAAAATTTTAGTTTCTCTATAAATAATCATGTTTTCTACTGCTCCACAGTCACACCCAAAAAAATGTTGTGTAGCTGGGCGTCTGAATCAGGATGGTAAGAGGTGTAGATTTCCAAAAAATGACCCAGAAATATACAATATATGGATTTCCATTATTAATCCACCTAATTATCATTATTTATTCTTGGAACAAATCTATAATCGTTTTTATGTTTGCGATTGTCACTTTAAAGAGTACTGCAAAGTGCCAACCAGTAAGAGAGGACTCAAAAGAGCAGCAATACCTACTCTTAACATTGAAGGTAAGTAAATAAATGAATGAAAAACTATTAAAAGAATATCTATGTAAATCTTATTTAGTAAGATTTACATATATACTTATTTTATTATTTAATTTTTTCCCTTAAATTGTTGGCACAAATTGGTGGCAAACCTAAAATATAGGGACCCATATTTTTTTATTTTTTTTTTCATTTTTTTTTTCTGCTCTAAGCTCAATAATTATGGCTTTAGAGGTGTGGCATTGCAATGGCTGGAATCCTATCTGTCTAATCGTACCCAAAGAGTTACAGTATCTGGATGTTTATCCGATTCCAGATCCCTTAAAACTGGAGTACCTCAGGGTTCAGTGTTAGGACCACTATTATTTTTGCTCTATGTAAATGATTTGGGTTCATTAAAACTGCAGGGCAAAGTGGTTCAGTTTGCTGATGATACCACCATTTTATGGAATCGAGATTCTTCGAGATTCGAGATGGATAGAGATTCTGATAATGTTAGAGCCCAGGTTTTTAAGGATCTTAAGATTTTATCGGAGTGGTGTGCTGCAAACAGGCTTGTATTTAATGTGGGCAAAACCTTTATTATGGGATTTAAGTGTGACGTTCAGGGCCTTATGTTTAGTGAAAACTCCCCCTTGCAAAACAAAGAAAGCTGTAAGTTCCTTGGTATTACCATTGATGGTCGCCTTCGCTTCGAAGATCATATCCTAAATCTTGCATCAAAATTATCCTCTGGATGCTTTGCATTAAGAATGGCGGGGCATGAGCTGGGAGGGGTAGTTGCATGTTCAGTGTACTTTTCTCTTATTGAGTCCCACCTTCGTTATGGCTTGCCTTTTTGGGGTTTAAGCAAGAAGGGATTATTAAACATAATTTTTGTGATTCAAAAAAAGGCAGTTAGATACCTATGTTCCGCTGGGTTAAGAGATTCTTGTAAACCTCTCTTTATATCTCAAAAAATCCTAACTCTTTTTATCTTAGAAACAGCTACTCTTATTCATAAATGTCCTAAACCTCCCTCTAACAGTGGTCATATGACTCACCAGGTTAACGATTTTCCCTTACCATTCCCTACATCCTCCCTCACCAAGAACTCACTTATATACCTTAGCAAAAAAATTTACAACCATGTTCCTCTATGTATCAGACAAATTTTAGAAGTTAAGAGATTCAAAAAGGAATTAAAATCATCTGACATCATTTTAGTGTTTTAGTTTTGTTTCCTGTTAAATAATTTAATTTACTTCTTCTAAATTCTGTTTTATTGACAGCTTTACTTATTTTTTAATGAAATTTATCAAAAAGATGCTTTTTTTTTTCTCAATCTGTTTTGTTATGATTAATTTTGGTAATGTGTGTAAATTTTATGGTAAAGTGTTTTAGATGTTATGTCTTTGAAATTTAAAGTCAATTTGGAATTTTTTAGTTTTTACTATGCTTGTACACAAGATTTTGTTGTCTTACGTAATATAGCACATTTTCTTTCTTTCTTTCTTTTAATGAACAGGGTTTTTCATATTGAATTTATTGCAATTAAAATTTCCATGTTTTACTAGCAAAAGATCTTTTAAGTTCTTAAGTTCACTCCTCTTTCCACTGGGGGCTTTGGGTATAAAACATTCACCTTAGAAACTGTTTTTTTTTCTTTTTTATACTAATAAAACAGAATGCTGAGTTATTAAAAAATAAATTTTTGATTATTGGGCATTAAAGTATTTTATAAAATAGTGAAAATTGCTTGTATCTTGTACTCAATATTACCTTTTGGCTGAGGGGAACAAAATAATTCGATATTTTAAATCCCACATCTTCAACTGGGGGCTTACATAATATGTACTTACCTCAAATTTTTGTTTCCGAGAGCAGCTTTTCAAATATTAAAGATAATGGATCTGTCTTTAATTGATTTTAAAAAATATGAAAAGCTACAGATTTTAAACTTGAAAACAAATGATAAAGCATCAAGTAGGTACTTGATGTAGGTACTTGGTGTGGATTAAAACATTCAAAACAATAAAATATTGGTTTAGGTATCAACTTTATATAGGGATTCATTAAATTATGTTAGGAGAGGTTCAAAATATCATATTGATTTTTGAGGCTTAAGCTTTAATAGAATCATTTTAATTTGCTTTAAAACATTTTTTTGCAAGATTTTTTATACATATATGTAGATCTTATTTATAAAAATAAATTTATTTTAACATCTTGATTTTCTGAGAGTAAAAATTATTTAAATTAATTTATATCATCTGGGAAGCAACTTTATATTTAAAGCAATATTTATTTTTTAGGGTATGGTGCTTATAATGCTGAGCTATTATTAAGCAATAAAGGACATATAATAAATGGCATATATTATGCAAAAGGTAAGATTTCTTCAAAATTCAGAATAGAATATATTTATATACATTTTTGATATTTTCTGCATATTTTTTGTCACTTCTAATAATATATGAAATGGCGTTTTCATGCGTTTTATGCGTTTTTTTTGCAATTTCAATAATAAATAATAAAATTTTTATTAATTAATTTAGTACAAAAGCCAGCACAATTTAATAAAATTGTAATTGAGGATTGAAAACTTGCTTCTACAATCTTTAATTTAAAAGTTTTTAAGTGATAAAAAATATTTAATTTTTTATTATTTATTTAAGTAATATTATTATTTTTACAAAAGTTGTTCAAATTGTGCTCCTCCAACATCAATACAAGCATCTAATCGACGTCGCATTGATTGGCGGACACGTTCAAAAATTCCTGGTGTCTGCCGAATTATGTCACAAGACGTTATAATGCGATTACGCAATTCCTCCACATTATCAATTGGATTTCTATAAACCAGTGATTTAAGGTGGCCCCACAAAAAAAAATCGAGCGGATTTAAGTCGGGAGACCGTGGGGGCCAAGGGTGAATACTTCCCCGACCTATCCAACGATTTGGTACGAGCACCGTCATGTAAAAAAAACATTTGCTGTCTCAGCTGAATGGGGACATCTTCTAGCATCGCTGGTAATTCATTTTTAAGAAATTCTTGATTCCAGTCAACCTTGCTGGTAAAAAAAATGGACCGATGAGAAAGTTTTCAATAATGCCGACCCATATATTAAGTGAAAACTGGTGCTGATGACGGTTTTCTGCCACAGCATGTGGGTTCTCATAATGCCATATGTGTTATTGTGGAACTTCATAATTGCGTCCCTGGAGAAATTAGCCTCATCGGTATTTTTTTTATAAACGATGTATCTTGCCTTATGCGTTCTTGCATCCAACGACACAAAGCCGTTCTTTTCGGAAAATCGCCTGGCAAAAGTGCCTGCACCCGCTGAATATGATACGGATATAAAAGGTTTCTTTTAAGAATATTCCAAACTGTAAAGTTACTAATGTGTACCGTTTGAGCAATTTTCCTAGTGCTTGTGATGGGATCTTCCTCGAATTCATTGAGCACCTGTTTTTCAATTTGAGGAGTAACTGTTCGGGGATGTCCGTTTTCAGCGGTGAGTTTTTTAAAGCTGCCGGTTTCACTTAGACGTTGGTGTAAACGCGTAAACATGGAGTGATGAGGAATAACACGATTCGGGTTAACGTTCAGCATAAATACGCAAGGCTTCTCGTGCGTTTCCGTTAGCCAGTGCATATCGCACATTTTATTATTTGTGTAATTGTTAGCCATTTTTTTAACAAATTAATCTTGTCAACTGGCAGAAAGTGACTATGATTTAAAATTTAAAATATCACAAAATCTTACAAATATCAACTTTATCGTGGGCAGAGGTAGAATGTGGTAAAAAGATTAAACTCTTAAACAAGAATGTGATTATCGTTGAGGCGGCGTTGTCCGTAGTTACGTTAAAAAAAATAATGTTCACAGGCTACTTCGCGATTTTGGAAGCGTGAAATATTAACACGTTACTCATAAAGTGACATATTAAATAAAATTAAAAAAAAAAATACTTTTTATAACGATCATAGCAAAAATACATTTTAGCGACCAGTCAAAGTAGAAAAATGGTTTTTAATTTTTTGTGCGAAAACCGTGCATCTAACGGACAAAGTCCAAGGGATCAAAAATGTTGCAAATAAAACGGGGAATTTGCCAATTCCACTGTTCCCCGGATCATCTAGTACAAACTGTGATGTCGTTAAAATGTTAGACAATCAAACAAGCGACAGTGAAAGTGAGTTCGAAGAAAGTAGTTTTTGTAGAACTACTTTCACAAGGATTTTCTCAAGAGGAGCTTAATGACTTGGTTCGTGATTTGAATTTATCAAAAAAATCGGCCGAAATTCTTTCTTCCAGACTAAAACCAAAAAAAATGTCTTCAACCTGGTGTTAATACCATTACATCCTTTAGGACCAGGAAGACCTTCTTCGTTACTGTATTATATTTTGTAACAATGTTTCAGAACTCTTAATTAATATGGGCCTTCCCGAATATAAGCTTGAATATTGAAGGCTTTTTATAGATAGCTCAAAAAGAAGTCTAAAATGTGTATTGATGATCGCAAACATGGAAGCTGTTTTACGATGGACGAGTCGTTATTTTGAGTAGGGGTATTTTTATTGTCTTTTAAAAGCAAATATTTAGTAACATTTCGATACTCGATTTTTACCAAAACACGTGAAATAGTTGTTGAAACGACTGGGCGTCTAAAATTGTTGAAGATTGGAGAGGAATTTTGGAAATTAGCTCTAAAAAGATAGTAGTAATTCACTAACTTTTCTCGACTATACTTATTTTAGGTATAGATATCATAAACTGCATAAATAATTATTTCAGTAATACTTATTATAGGCAAAACGACGTTAAGTTTCTTTTTGAAGGTAATTTATGTAAATTATCAATTTGGTAAAATTGTTTAAATATTATTATTATTATTATTGAAATACCTAACTAGAAGTACTATGATTAGGGATAACAAAAGGCTACGGAAACAATATGGTAGAAAAGAAAAACGATTTAAATAATAATTACTATAATACAAAAATCACTCACATAAAAATATTCTCTAAAAAATACATTTACTACCAAAATTAACTGTATTTTGCTGCAAAAAGCTATTTAGGCATTTTATTTATTTTTTATTCATCGTTTTCATTCAAAAATCGTCGGTCGTCTTACACAACAAGGCCGACTATTTTGGTTTTTTAATTTGTGGCGTATTTTTTCCTCAAAAAGTAATTTTTGTCTTCTTGTATTCTCCAGGGGGGCGAGCAGCTATGTTGAAAATCACTCTTTGAGAAAAAAATAGATTTGAAAAGACGTAAAAAAACACTTTTTAGACTATTTGCAAAACTTTTTTCAAATTAAAGTAGTTTCATGTATGAAATATCGTGTTGATTTACTACTAGACAATATTGAAAGTAAATTCTTTTCATGAAGTTAAGTTAATATGCCTGCCTGCGCCTAATATAGACCAAACGCAAAATAAATACTTAACGTAGCTCTAATCAAATTATTAAATCAATCTGGAAATCACATTTAAAAAAAAATATTAAAATAATTTATATAATTAATGAAAAGTCCTTGTTACGTCGATGGCTCTCATACACTGACATCCTACACTTATATTGTAATAATTAGTATTTGAAGTATTTCAATTTTATTTTAGGACCAGTGAAAGAAGAGTCTAAATATTTTTAAAAAGAAGCTAACGCTTTGCAACATACAGGGGGCCAAGGGTAACGGAAATACATAATGATGATAACTTGTTTAGAATCCTATAATATTACTCGCATTTTTATATTTATGGCCATAATTTAAACCTATTTACACCCTGCCTAGACATTCAGTTAATGTGTACCTCGTACGTTTAATAAATACACATTTTTACAATAAATATACATTTTTTATTACAATACCTTATGTAAATTAGCCGCAATTAAGGTCTATTGTTGAAAATAAAAATCTAATTTAGTAAAGTATTTTGAAGGCCGTATAAAATTTTTATCTTTATTTTTTTTTTAAATATTGTAATTATGAGAAAGTAGAATGGAAAAAAAATTGGCTTGAGATTCTTAAAAAGTATACTTCTGCAGATCTCTACCTAACCAGACCAGTATCATAGACAAGAAAATGAAAAAGGGCAAATTCAACTATTTCTTAAAAACTTCGATTTCTTTAGCAACAATTTTGGAATATAGAATAGAGTAAATTTTTACTAAACAAATGTTCCTTAAATTCATTTGTACTATGATCTCACCCTTCTCGAAACTTAAATAATCAACAGTTACTTTTAACAAATCACAATCACGCCATGGAATGCTTATTAACACATTTAATTATAAACTCACTACAAAAAAAACATATGCAAACGACGATTTTTCATAGCGTAAAAGTCAATAATATAAAAATTAATTATATATAAATAGGGTGATACATAGACTTTTTGGTAAGCCTTTTTCTACATGAAGGACAGCTCTTAGTAGATTTAATAACCTGCTGGAGACAGGGCTCACAAAACATATGACCACACAAAGTAGACATCGCTTGCCGACCTCCACCTAGTTGTTCAAGGCAAACCGGGCAACAAGGGGCATCTTTTGTAGGTTCCACAGTATTCTTCTGCAATAAATACAAAAAAACAATTAGAAATGTTAGGTGTATTAGAAAGCTGGAAACATAGCAGGACATATTATCCTATTTGGATTCGCTCAGATAAAAGTATGCATTAAAAACATATACACATTCGTGTGACAAATATTAATTCAAATTTAAATTCATTTATTATCATAAAGCTCAAAATAGCCATTGGTTCGACAATTTGAAAAGCAAAATTTACCGGGTGGTCCAAGATAGAAGAAAACACTATACATTTGCTCGTTACGCAAAACTAATTAAATTAAGTATGGAAGTATAATAAGTAAATGCTAATTTTCTGACGTATTGACTTGTTTTTTGTGATTTCTGGTTTAACGGGAAATTACCTTAATTTTATAATTTTAAATGGGATGCCCGATTTAGGTTTACATATCACGATATAAAATTACATTCTAAATAGGTTAAAAATGTTAAATTTTTATTGGGACCGAATTTATTTGTTTCATTTAAAAAGCAAAGAAGTTATTAAGTAGTCTCTTTATCCTGGAACACCCGATATATTCTCCTTACTTATATCAGTTAGTTTTCATTCTTAGAACATTGAAAGGCCTTTCAATGTTCAAGTTTTCATTTAAGGATCGGAGGGTATTGGATCTGTTTTGGAAATGTAAAGAGCTTTTTCCATACTAATAAGTTTTTCCTGCATCTTTTTTTATATATACATACAAATTTTCTTTATATATACATACATATACCGGGTGTCTTAGGAAAGTGGTTAGCCCCTATAACTTTTTTAATTTTTAAGTTAAAAAAATAATTTAGTACATGGGTGTAGCACCCAAATTGGGATTGGCTAACGTATTCAGTTGTTTTCTGTCACTTACAGTTTAACCGGAAATGACATTTTTTTTTTAAATAGGATCCCCCAATTTTCGTGACATATTTTGATAGAATAATTTAAAATTGCTAATTTTACATTGAGTAGTCCTAGAAAAATATAATTTACTGTATTTTGTTTTTCACAGCTTTCCTAGATGCGTCTAAAGTTTGCAAAATCATATTTTTGGCTATAACTCATTTTTTGCAAATGGAACCGGGGTGGCTCATTACCATAATTAAAAAGTGTATTTTTTTACAAATAATTTGATACCAGACAATCAATATTTGGTAATTCTAATAAGTCTGAATTTTTAAAAAAACAGTTTAGCGCCGCATACCTACCTAGTTTTTCCCAATTAAAAAACCCAAAGATTGCTGTGAATTAATAAATATATATTTGTTTACGTTTTAAATAGATTTTGTGGCGACTTTTTAGCATTTAGTAGCATTTGCGTAACATCTATTAAAAATCCAAGATTAACGATAAATTGAAGAGCTTTTGAAGTGTTTTTTGTCGGTATTTATAATACAATAGTAACTTGCCCTGTGATTTGACATATCATTGTTATGAATTATCACGACAACCTGTCAATTTCTGATAAAATTCGAGTTATTTGGAGATTTTTTAATAATAATACTTATTCAGACAATTTTGCCAGCAAGAAATGGGTGGGCATTTTGAGCATTTTCTGTCAAATAATTTACTTGTTTTTTCATCGGGTAAGTCACGTATCACTGCAGTCGATTTCGACGCGACGGCGGCGCTGCGATCAATCCAATATCAAGAGATAAATAATAAAATTTCAATAATGCTGGTTTTTTGAAAGTACCCACTATCGATTGTCTTATACCAAATTATTTATAAAAAAAAACACTTTTTATCTATGGCAATGAGTCACCGTAGTTCCATGTCAAAAAATTGAGTTAGAGCCGAAAATACGATTTTGCAAAAAAAGTGATAGAAAACAACTGAATACGTCAGCCAATCCCAATTTGGTTGCTACACCCACTTACAAAATTTAACTTTTTACCTTAAAAATTTAAAAAGTTATAGGGGCGAACCACTTTTCTAAGACACCTGGTATAGTCAGGTTTCTAGCTGAAAAAAATGTTGAAGAGTATTATTCTTTATCGCGCTGTTTTTTAAAAAATGAGATTCTGATTTTTTTTCTTTAATCTCATACTGGGCCGTCGTACAAAACTTAAAAGAAATGTTTTTGACTCATTTTTATGCCATACGTTAAGGGTATATTGTAACGCTGCACCGTCGGACAAAATAATCAATTTTTCAACTAACTTTTTCCTTTTGTTGGATATAGGTAAAAAAAAGCTAAAGACGATCAATTATACAGGGTCGTCCAGTTTCGAAAGCGGAAACTTAAATGGCAAATACAAAACCTGAAATAAATACCAGTTTGTAATTTAAATTATATTCGAAAAATTATTCGTTGCAAAGAAAGCGGGTGTCGAGTTTTAATTAAAATATTTAAATCTGATTATATAGCGATTAAAGTTGTCTATATTAATAACTTAATATAGACAACTTTAATCGCAATGTTAATAATAATTATTTTGAAAATAAATGACCTAACATTTAAAAAATTGTCATAATAAAATGCAAAAATACTTACATTATTAATCTCATTTGTTTCATCATTTCCTACTCCAACATTTGAAAAAAAGGTCTAATTGCCTAATGAATTTAATTTTTTAGCAAGTTATGTATTAAATGAAAAAAAAATCATAGTCATTTTTCGTTGTGAACTAATCGAGGACTCCAGACATTTTTATTTAAAATAAATCGGTGACGTACAATTTTTTTTCAATAAAATTGTGCTTAGATTTTTCCATACGCATGCCACTGGTAATAGTAAAATAATAATTTTTGCATAAAAAGATCTCTTTATTATCTAACCAAATGTGCCAAGCTTCAATTAAATATCTCAAGTAGTTTTGAAAATATAATCAAATGTAGATAATTCAATTAAACTTTGACACCCTGTATCTTTATAACAAAGCATTTTTCGAATAGTTTATATTACAAACTGGTAGTTTATTTAAAACATTATCCGCCATTTAAGTTTCTGCTTTCGAAACTGGGCAACCCTGTATGTTCTGTTGAACCTTCGACCTGTATGAGATCATCCTCATGACTCTAAAAGAGACACTAAAAGAACATTTTTTGAATTAAATTGCAATCATTGAACAAATTTTAGATAAATGGTTCGAAGAATCGGTTATTAAGGTGTAAATCACACTCAACACAATTTCTAAACCTTCCCAATTTAAAAACCAAAAATATTCCAATAGATAACATGAGGAACATTTTATCAAAATGAAAAACTGCATACACTTACAATTATCGTAGATTGTCTTCGTCAATAATAATAATAACTGTAATACCAAAATCAATACTAATAGGGATTTAAAGATTTTTTCGTGGTCTACAGTTTTTAATTTTTTTATTATAACCATCTATCTTGGGAGATGAATTTGGATTATAGCTGAGTAGTGACATAATCGTCTTTCAAGCAGCTAATCTTCTTATCAATTCTTTATCGACGAAAAAAGCAAAACATTGATAAACTTTGTTGTTATAAACTTTTCGGATAAACGACATATGCTGTGTTCTCGATACTAGATATCGATCGGACCACATGTCCTGGACCTTTAATAATTGGAAAAATGAATGTTTTCAGCGATGAGTGTAACTTCAATCTGTTTGGGAGTGACTGTGCACTGAAAGTTCGACGTTCCAAGAATAAAAGTCTAAAAAAATACACATTGCGTACCTTAAAGCATGGAGGTTGCGGTGTCCTCATATGAAGGTGTTTTTCAGGCTTTGGGATAGATCCGCGACATACGAGATAGATACGAGGGAAAATGGATAGATTTATATTTACGGACATTTTGGAAAATGTGATCCTTATACAGATAATCAAGACCAACGAACTTATTAATTTACAAAATATTCATACAAACTAGAAAAGGTAATCTAATTAAAAGGTAAATAAGAAAAAAAATATTGCAATGACTATGGCCAATGCTGTATATTTGATGCTAGCATTTCCTCATATCTGTATTTTGTTTTTTTAATTTATAATACTAATGATTTAGATTGGAATTTTCTCAGTGTATAGGTGTGTGAAAAAAATCCTATTTCAAGACACGGCACTGCCCTATTTCAAAGATCATTTTGACACCAAGCTCCAAGTTCACTAATGGAACATTCTGGACGTTTAAGGTAAGGTCAACTTGCAGTTTTAAGATTATTTAAATTACATATTTATACCCTTCCATAGTTTTATATAATTATACCCGTCCATAGGTTTAAATTGTAGCTTAGTAGAACTTCTTTTCTATGAGAGAGTTTTGTAATTAAGATTTATTTAGTATAACTTGCAGAATTCCTTTCAGCTTAAATTAAAAATATATCAAAATTAAATTTTTGAATTCCAACTGAATTTTTATTTATTTTAAATATTTTTTTCTTAAATTAAAATATAAAAAAAAGTAAAAAAAAATCGAATAAAAATATTAATTTTGTTTATGGTTGAATGATTTAAATATGGTGTTTACATTTTTGTTTGATGATTTTTAAATGTGGATTTATTAGAGTTATTGAAAATTCATTTTAATATTTTTTTTAGAGCATTTAGAAAAAATCCACATATAAAAAGTAATTCTTCCTATTCGGTTGTTAAAAAAAAATGAAAAGACCTCAAAAATACAGCCAAAAATAGGTTACAACTAGGCAAACAAAAGTAGAAATAAACCAACATGACATTTAGAGTACATTTAAGTATCAAAGACTTGGTGGGAATCCTGACCGGGCACAACAGTCTAAACAGGCATCTACACCTACTTAGTATAAGAGAAAGCCCACTCTGTTGACTGGCACAACGTGCAAGCCTTTATTAAAAGGACGTTCCGACTCAGTGGAGACCGCGCAATGGGAGTGGAGACGTAGGGGTGGGTGATTCTGGGGTGGGCGAAAAGGGACTATTTAGGCCTACTTGCCGAGCTCTAGCTTTACCCCACCCTTACTACTACTACTACTACTAGAGTACATTTATTTTTTCTTTTGAGGTTTTAAAAATTAAATAAGAGGGAAGAATAAATGAGCTAATATATAGAAGTGCATGTCCACAATATAATAAAAAATACCTTAGTTATATTAGCGCGTAACTTTTGAGATTTTTTAAAAATATTTGGAAATTACCGGTAACCATTTATTATCTTTTGTCATGTTGTCAAACGGCTTTTGTATTTACATTCGGCAATTGTGATTTTCTGTGTTTTTTTCTTTTGTTTTAGGTTAAAAGGGGATTAAGGTCTTACTTGAGTGTTTTTGTGAACTGTTTCGATGGTAAGAACTTGTGCCCCATGATGGAAAAGAGGTGACTCAAGTCGATGTTTTCACAATTAAATAGATACTGATACTTTCATAATATCATATCAAGTAGAATAGGAAATACTAGAAATAAACCTCAATAAAAATTTGAATGAGAAGTGTGGGTGAAATACAAGAATCTTTATATTTTTTGAGAACACTTATCTATTGATAAGCTATAGAAAATGAAAAAACTCAAGTTTTGTTATTGGTTTTATTAACAGAACTGATTTTATGTTTTTTGTTGTCTTGGTAGAAAAATTATATATTTATAGGTACCTATTTATTATGTACTTTTAATAAAGACATAAGGTTTGTTTGAAGCAGTCGGCAGTATTTAAAATAAGTGATGTAAAATTGACTTTTCTTTAATATATATACACGTTCGGCGGTTGATAAATTTCGAATATGATTTTTGCGTAATGTGCAAGAAGGAGACGGAGTAGAGCGAGAACAAACTTGGTTCCACCCAGGGCGGCTATCGCGTCGTCGTTGCGCTTATCAGTCCGGTTGCAATTCCTCGCATACCTATGTACGTGTTAGCCGATCATGTTTACAATTTATTTCAACCTTTGGTAGATACGAAGACGAATACAGTAATAAAATAAAAATGGTTTTCACTGTTGATCAAAATATTAATATCATTAAATGGTATTGTCACGCGGATAATGCAAAAGAAGTTGTCGGCCGTTTTATATTTGCATATCCTGATCAGCAAGTCCTTACTGCTAAAACAATTTATAATATCTGGCATAAGTTTGAGCAGTCGGGATGTGTAAATCGGTGTGCAAAATGTTCTAGTGGCGATCAGGAACCTCGTCGAACACCTGACGCTAGGATTGAAAAGGAGGAGTGTGTGCTTTTGTGGAAGTAAATGAACCTTGTTCTAGCTCCCAAATTTCTGAAGAACTTGATATTCCAAGTCGTACAGTGCGTGATATTTTGAAAAGAAATAAGTACAAAGCCTATAAAATTAAAAACACTCAAGAAATTTTTCCAGAAGATCAAATAAAACGCTTGGAGTTTTGTGAAACCTTAAGAGAAAAAATTGATCAAAATGACGACTTCACAAGTAATATTTTATTTACAGACGAGTCATCTTTTTCTCTTCTAGGTCGACATAATTCTTCAGTCGTGAGATATTGGTCTCGGGAAAATCCACATTTGAGTGTACCATTACGAACTCAATACCCGCAAAAGGTAAATGTTTGGGCTGGTATTTTAGCCAAATCACACTGTAGGGCCTTTTTTTATTGATGGTACCTGAAACTCTGAGAGATATTTACTTTTATTGCAACAAGATATTATACCCGCTGTACTACGCTTGGATGTTAATTTTGAGGAAATTTGGTTTCAACAAGACGGATGTCCCGCTCACAACGCTAGACAAGTGCAGGACTATTTAACAAACACTTTTCCTGAACGGCTTGTTTCCACAAGAGGTACCATACCATCGCCTCCGCGATCTCCAGATCTGACGCCTTGCGACTACTTCTTATAGGGCTATTTGACGGAAATTCTTTACCAACACCGACATGAAAGAGCCGTTAATTTGGACGAATTGCGACTTAGAATTATTAATATTTCTAGGTCCATTACACCTGAAATGTTAGCCAATGTACGTAGAGAATTTTACGACAGTTTGGGATACTGTGAAGCCCAACAAGGAGGTGTATTTGAACACCTTAAATAATCCATTTAATCAGAATTATTATTTTGTTTAAGAGTTATTTTTCATTTTATTTTAGAATATTGTATTTAGTTTTCACCAAAGGTTTTTAAGATTTGAGCATATTAAAATTTTTTATCTTTCGTGTGCGCGTAAAATTCCAATACTTGATTCGACGCTAACTCTCCAAGCGCTTGCTAAAAATCACTGCGAGCAAGCCGAAATTAAATTCACATTGCGAGCGGTACGGAGAATCGGCGTCGCTATCGGTGGGAGGTTACCGATGCAGTCGTTCTATCTCTACTCTCTATCTATTAGGTCTAATACATTAAAACTTAATCCGTAAGATTCAACCGTAGCCGATCGAGAGTTCTAGCCGTGACACTGGTTTCGTGGCGTCAAAATTGAAGCCGAGATTTGGTGGCGCACGCCGTACAGTGGAACGACTAAGTGGAGATACCGCGGGACCTAATATTTTACATTTTACAAGATAATATATTTTTTTTATTATTACGTATTTTCAGGTATATGATAAATGTTTTAAATATTTTTTATTATTTATTTTATTGGAAAAATATACATAAACGGTGTTTCAAATTCGTCTACCGCCAAAATACGAAAATGGATAATTTACCCCAAAGTTGCACATTATTTACTTGTAAAAGAATATGCCATATGAAAAAATATATATATTATATTTTATGTGGTTTTGAAGATTATCGAAAAAAAAACAAATTTTCAAAAACTTATTCTTGACACTTTTGTGGGTTATCTTGGTTGCTATGGGAAAGTTTTTGCATTGTTGTATTACTTTTTCGTAAAAATGTTAATGCCGAAAACAAAATTAGGTAGGTACCTACGCCAAATTTTTGTTGCTTATTTAAAAAATCGAAAATTTGAATGATTCCGAAGATAATCAAAAAAAACCAAAAAAAAAAAATTAAAATCCATTTTAATTTTTTCTGAGCTTACACAGGAATGCAGCAAGAGGTAGGCATTATTCTAAATAAAATTAAGATTGTAAAATGTAAGTTAAAAATAAAATTGTTAATTTACCCACCTAATTTAAATACCGAATTTTTATTCTTTTTAAAACTCAAAGCGAGTATCAAAATAGTTTGGTAGTTTAAAATTTTTAATGCGTAATCTTACTATAAACTACAATAATAACTGCAGTAAAATATTATTTCGAATCAACGCAAAATATGTGCCCCAGCGCGGAATTTTTGCCATCGCGATGCGGTCGCCGCCTTGCATGATTTCGGCTTCTGTTGTGAGGTATCGATGGAAGCGGGCATAAGTGTCCAGGCTAGAACTATCGATCGGCTACGATTCAACTCGCCAAACGTATATATGATTATTTTATATAATTTACATAAAAATGCTTTTTATAAGGTACCTAATATTGCTTATATTTAAAGTATGTCTTTATTAGTAAATTTTTTGAAATCACTGGTGAATATTCTTTCTGCGTTGCGATGCGATGTTGGTACCCTTTTCTCTTATAAACGTTTAATTCATTAGACTTTGAATATTGACTTCTTTGTAGAGTATCTATTCATATTTTATTTTAAAAAATGCTTGATATTTTATTGAAGCGTTGCGCACAAAATAGGTGACACATTTTTATGAAATTATAAAGTGATTTTTTGCCATTTCTACACAAGCTTTTTACTTATTTATTTATTTATACTAACTCTAGCCTTTCAATGTTCTAACTTCTACGGAGAAAAGGGATATAAATATCAAAAATATTAAGTAAGCTGTTTAAAAGTTATATTTATGTCTAACTACTTTAATAGTTCTAATTTTGGTTAATTCTATCATATACATATGGTTAGTGTTCTGTCAGGCTTAGTACTGTACATTTATTCTAGTTGTGACAACCCTGAATATCTCTACGCCAAGGGCGACTCGCTATTGGTTAGCGGTAGGTGGCCTGATCGGGCTCAGCGGAGTAGATCTTTGACCGTCCTCGGTGTTAATAAATAGTATAAACCAACAACTATCTAGCTTTATTAAAAAAACCCAACAGAACAGAATTAAACAAAAGGTAGTATGTAATGAGCTCATGCTTTTTTAAAAATAATCATGTAATTGTAAATTAATCAGTGGCTAGATATACCTAGGTAAATTAAAAACAAAGGTAATAAATAATGTTTATTTACGAATTTACAAAATTATTTCTCATGATATAACTTCCTAATTAAATGTAAATCAACAAGTTACCCAGAAGCATAAGTAACTTATGCTTGTAATAGAAGTTAATAAAACTACTACTAAATTTACATCTTATTATTAATTTACTTATACACTTGTTTTACACTTACTTAAATTACACTACACTTGTTTATAGTACGTATACTCAAGTATTTTGCTACAATTTAGGCTTTTAACTATAAAAATCATCAAGCCGACAAAAATAAATAGAAACACACACTTCTAATAATATTTAAAGTAGATTTTGTTGCATCATATATGGTAATTATAATATCGGAAAATAACTTTGAGCTACATAATTTACTGTATAATCTGGACTTGCTGAGTCAAAATCTGGGTTTGGCCCTGTCAATAACATCTTTAAAGTTCACACATATTCCTGCAAAGGGTGGTACGGGGTGAGCAAGCCTGGCACCACTTGTTGGCTCCCTCGGCGGGGCCTCAAAGCTGTTCGCAGTATTCGGCTCCGTAATGTAGAGCCTAATACCTGGAATCCAATACTTGGAAATACTTGGAATCCAAAGCAAATTTTAAATTTTTTACAGCTGATCAAAGTTGTACATATTTTTTCAACAGTCCAAAGAAACCCCAATTTGCCTCGAAATACTCTAAAATTCCCAGTCTACAGCCGAAAAATTATTTTTTTCAAGCATATCTCTTTGGAGTGCTGGTATTGCCATAGTTAGGGTTCTTCGGATAGTTAAGTAAATATAACGGTTCTGCTGTTGATAGTAACGTCTTCTACCGCTTCTCGGTCTATCATGAAGAGAATTATTCTGGAGATAACAGTTCCAAGTGCGAGACACATCACTTTGCTAAACCCAAACTCTATTAGCCAAGAAAGTTTGAGAATGGCCTTCTTTAAGTAAAGCCACTATTCTTGCATAGTCAATCTCAGTTATGACTTATCGAGGCATCTACTTACTTGAACTCGTGAAATGTAACTAACTTGACCTTAAAAATCGAACCGAAAATGGTACAAAAAAAATTGTTAACATTTTTATCGAGGAACACGAAATGCAACGAATACGAAAGATATTAATTAAAGAAAAATTAGAGCAAGAATTATAATTTCTCCGTATAAAAACAAGGTGATGCAAAACTTTAAAATGAAATTTAAATGTTTTTTATAATATATGAAAACATTTTGATTTACTATTTTTTATGACAAAAGAAAGAAATAAAATCATTGCTAACAATCTATCAAAAAATCTAATAAAATTAATCTTTTGTTATTTGCAGAAATATTTTACAGCTATAAAATTTAAATTATCCATTTTAAGGAAACTCCCCTACTTAAAGACTTTTTCGATTAAAAAAAATCTCTCGAAATGTGTGCTTAAGAGCGTTTTCAATCCCGGTATTTTTCTTCAAATTGGTCAATTACATACGCTGAAATAACTTTTTGAAAGTAAAATGTTAAAAAATATTAAAAATATCGTATATTTTTAAAACCAGAAATACTACTTAGAAAAGTAGATATCGCTTGAAAATGCATTTTGAATCATTTCGTGTGGGCAGTTTGATAAATTCTGACTCAAGATCCAAGGATCTTCCAAATGTAATATAACTAAAACACTTCCGGTGGCTCTCCTAGGTAAAAAAAAACCCTGTTTTGAATTACGACAAAAGTGTTTAATTAATTATTTACCAAAACAGAGAATGTATTATATATAGGTCAAGAATCCCAGGACTTAATTTTTATAATTATATTTATTACTGACGGATACATTATTTAACGTTATTGTAATTCACGAATAGAAAAGCGTTAGTATTAAACAAATTGAATGCTAGAAACTATAATCATTTACCTCTGTTTCCTTTGCCTTCAGATCAAATATGTCCTTTAGATTTTTTGCTTCAGTTTCGACATTTGCCAAGATTTCTGCCGTTTTCTTTTTAAGATCTGTTAGACTAAAATCCCCGAAATTTAATAATACTCTAATAAATATCATTTAGAACCAGTTTCACAAACAATGGGTAACTACGGATAATCGGGATAAGGCTTAGCTAATATAATGTTACTATGTACTATATTATTATTACTGCGGTCAATTTAAAGAATATTATTCTATATACATTAGTCTATACCTTTAAATTATTTCCTATTGATTTCATTATACATTTATTTAAAGTTATCAATTATTGCAACTCTGAAAGAGACAACTTTTTGGACAATTTATTCACACTTTGTAGCTAAAAAGTTAAAGTTAATTTGTGCTATCTTCAGGACTATCATAAAAATACAAATATTTTTAAGGCCACTGACAATTATTTAAAAGGCGCCCTAGATACTCACTGCCACTGTTTGGCGTTAGTTAATTTGAATTTTTGGTTAAAGTTGATTTAAATATATTAAATAAACATAAGTTTATTAGCTTGGTATATACAAACTGATGGAGAGCTGTGTGAAACATAAAATAGATAATCAAATTAAAAAATCAATATTTTTGCTTTTTTTACAGAAATATATATATAAAATAATACTCATGCTTGTTACATGTAAAGCAGCAATATTTAGAATTAGTACTTTCGTGCCGAAAAAAAAAAACCTAAATCTCTTGGTCTATTAGAATAATATATTTTGTTGTCAACGTTAATTTAATTTTGTGACAGCCGCGTCAACAAAATCGTTCTTTCAAAATGCCTGCATTATCTCTTCAACAAAAAAGCGATAATATACACTAGTCTGATAGATGGAGTTCCTATAAGAAGAATCGCGGAAGAATTGGGCATTAGTAAAAATACCGTTTCCTTAGATAATGCAAAATTGTAGAATACAGAGCTATTGTAAGAAATTCAGGATCTGGTCGACCAAAAATTTCAAACGACATTCAAGATAGAGAGTTAGTTGGCTTTCTAAGAAACAATCCGTTTGAAACAGCAATAAAAGCGAAAGAAGCCACGCATTTTCCTGGTTCAGCTAATACAGCTCGTAGTAGGATAAGAAATTCGGAAATTAAAAGTTGCTGTGCAACAAATAAAATATTTTTGAAGCAATCAAACAGAGAAGATTAGAATTTGCCCATCAATATGCACACAAAAACAACATATACGTAATATTTTCGGATGAAAAAACCTTTCAATCGTGCAATAATGGCAAAATCCGCGTTTACAGGCCTTCTAATACCAGATGTGATGAAAGATATACACATAAGACTAATCAAAGTGGATGTTTTAGTATAAACGTTTGGGCCTGGATTAGTTTTAGAGGACCAGGCGTTTGTCAAATAGTGCAGGGAAGGCTTAATGACTTAGGATATTGCAATATCCTGAACAATGTTATAATGCCATCGGTTGGTGTAGTCTATGGGCAAGATTTTATCTTCCAACATGATAATGCTCCTACACATACAGCCCGTATAGTTCAAAACTATCTAGACAAAAGACGAACTCCAGTTTTACCGTCGCCCTCGAAAAGCCCTGATATCAACCCACTTTGATTGGAAATTGATTTGGAAACGTTTGAGGTAAAATGGCAAAATATATGTATAAAGATAACTTTAGGCCTAGAAATCAGAATACGCTGATGAAACTTAATTTTAAGTATGCCACGATCTTTGCAAGCTGTAATTGATAACAACGGTGCGCTTACTAAGTACTAATAATTTTTTATTCCATATTATCAAAAAAGATATTAGTTAGTTTTGGTTTATTTATAAAAGTTGCCCAAATAAAAATAAATATCGAAAAATAAAAATGTATTGTATCAATATTATTATTTAAATATGTAATTATTAAGACTCCAAAAATTCATAATGCGTAAATATGCATTATGCATACCATACCCAAGGAATGCGATTTACTATAATAGACTAGGAGACAATTCCCTACCTAAATTTTAATGTCCCAGTTTTTTTTCGGCACGATGGTACCTAATGTTAATATAACATGTTTTAAAAAACAAATTTAATGGGTACATAATAATATACAAATATCAAAAGGGTATCAAAACAAAAGCTATTATAGGTTATATTTTTTCAAAACCATAAGTACGTAAATTCAATATTTAAATGGGACACTTAATTATCATAAATTTAATTCAACCCAACCTAACCCCTAGGAGAGGTTGCAAGTATAATAAAATCTTAAATTAACAATAATAATAATAAATGTCTTTATTTTTGTAAACATATATGTTTGACAAAAAAAGGCGAAGTTTAGCTACTCTACTTAACCATTAAATTGAAAGGGTAATCGAGTGATACCTTATTCTGAAAGTCTGTCAACACCCGATAAAACTGCAAACTTTAAATTTGAGGTTAGCCAGTCTCTATTTAACCTTTAAGTGTATTTTTATGGAATGGATATTTTCCAACACAAATGCCAACACACACAACACCTTATTTTATAAAAAAAAATTAATAAGATTAAAATTGTTATGTAGTCCATCTATGTATTTATGTTAAAAATAAAATGGAAAACTAAGCAATTGAATTAATCATGCACATAAATGTACCGCATTTAAAATATATATTGTATTTAGTTTACGACGACAAATCCCTATGAAACATTTTACAATAATTTTTATTAGAAACAAAATATATATAACAAATAATATTGCTAAAAAAGCCCATTATTATTTTAAAATAAAAGTACAGAATTCGTTAAAGGTAAAATATTTTTTAGTAAAAGCAACTAGATACTGATAATATTCATTAGGCAACCTTTGATGTTTATTATGACTATCAATAAATAAAATATTTGAAACAATTTGTTGTTTGCTTAGTTAATTTCCTCTGTTAATCTAATTCTTTCTATAATTTCTTGCATCGTTTATACGCCGAAATACCAGGTGAAAACAAAAAATCTTAATCACTTAGTTATTATAAGATGTTAAAATTATAATTTTTTATGCTCGTATTTATATTGGATCAAAAACGTACTTTTATTCTGTTTATTTACTTGATCGGCCAGTATTTTTGCAATCGCATCCTCTTGATTTCACATGTTACCGGAAGTCTTATAGCATTATTGTGTTTAATATTGAAATATAATTTTTCTCTATATGCGGAGTTGTCGTTCGACCAAAACAACAATATATTTAAGTTGAATGGGACTAATGGAAATAAAACAGAAATATAATTGGTATTTATATCGACATTTCGAATAAAATATTATTGCCTCCTCCTTATTGTTTGTTTGTTACACTAATTTTTTTTTTATAAAAAGTTATCAGAGATAAAAGTAATCAAAAGAATTTTACAAATAAAATAAAAACAGACAATACAATATGTATATATTTAAGAATTCTCCTTCTTTATATGTACAATAATTTTAAGTAACTAAAATATAAACAATCTTAAAACATACCGTGAAAGAGTGACCAAAGAACTAGGTTAGGTTTGTTGTGAGTGGGGCACCTTGTGTCCTTCCACTGCGACCCTAGGTCTATTGTGGCTCACTCTTAGGTGCTTATACTCCCCCAATCAAGTCTGCTTTCTTTAAGAGTTTGACAATCTGACTGGAAGAAGCATTCTTAATGTCTTCGGTCTTAGGTAAGGTATTTCCGAAGATGACCTGCCTGATTCTCTCTAGTGTAGACGGAGTTCGCAGGTTTAGGACCAAGAAATCAAAAACTTCCTTCGTTGAAAAGGTGCCGACGTTTCCACGTTTATTTACGACTTTTTCAAGGCTGTTTACTGAGAAGAAGCTACTTTGTCGACTGCAGTCATTTGCAAAAAAGCTTCTTCATAGTAAACAGCCTTAAAAAAGACATAAATAAACGTCGAAACCTTTTCAAAAAAAGAAGTTTTTGATTTCTTGATCCTAAACCTGCGAACTCCACCTACGCTACTTACTAAGGAAGCTATTTTTAGTGAATATTCTCTCTAGTGTTGGGCATCTGCATAGGATGTGCAGTCTCGTCTTCTTTCATGCATAGTCTGCATTCGGCAATTCCCGCCAAACCAATCCTATTCATGTCGTGACGCAGTCTGCAGTTGCCGGTATACATTCCCATTAGGGATTTTAGGTACTTCCTGTTAAGTTCACCAGAGGACTAACGACTGATATAAAAATAGTCTTTAAATATGAAGACAGAATAAATTGCAAGAGCGTTTATGTGGGACAAATACACAGATACTCAAAAACAAGAACCTCAGAGCACTCGAGCATACAGTTTGATAGCATGAAATGGAAGATCCACAGACAGATCATGCAATAAAATGCGGACACCAATTTTGAAAAAATGCTAGTGTTCGCAGAAAGGCTTCGGTATAATAATAAAAAAAAAATATACATTAACAAAAAATTGATTGAAAAAAACATTAAAATGATACATCTAATCATACAACATAAAATGATAATTACATCTTAAAAGATATTATCAATCTTAGATTATCATCAACAATCAGAGATTTTGCTAACTGCTAAAAACAGTGTAAATAAGGAAAACTAGTTAATGATTTAATGTTCCGTTTTAAAATTATTCACATTTTAATTATTTCAAACTAACTTATATGATACTATAACTAACAAAATAGTTTCTCTTGTTCGTTATAAATAACTATTTATTTAATATGTAAAATTCCTTTGAGTGTTTTTATTCTATATGATAAACCTCTCATAAAAAATATTATCCGATGATATAAAAACACAATTTCTGGGTTTATTTTTCTTGGTTCGACCCAACTTATATTTATATACATGAAAATTATACATTTTTGGGTCACACGCGCACTTTTTGAAGCACACGTTATTTAACTATTTTGCTTCAAAAGATGCACTGATAACTATATAATTTAAAGTAGTAATTAAAAATGTTCAATGCAATGTTTATATTAATAATTATAAAAGCACTAACATTTAATATACCGTATTATGAAAATATAAAATATATAATTCTTTGTGTATGATACGCAACATTGTCGACTCTGGTGATACGTTTACACCAATCGTTTTATATCTTAATCGAGTGAATTTGTTAATCACGCAATAATTACGGCATAACAATAAAAATAGTTCATTGGTAACCAATGTTAATAAGTTTTAATTAACCCTTAACCTTGTGAAACTGGTTTTAAAAAGCATTATTTTTAATTTATCCATAAATTTATTTACCTCAACTCAGGTATATTTTCCTTAGGCTTATCATCCTCTAAGACAAACACCTCATCACATTCTTTCATGACCTCATCTACATATGCAAAAATGTCTTGCACTTTCTTATCGGAACTGAAAACATATAAATCGAAAATTATCAACTAAATTATTAACAATTCAAATATGAAAAAAAGAAGTTTGCTAAGACATCTCAAAAGGTAAAAATAAACTAAACTAGTAGCAAATGTGTTTCTATTGTAGTCTCTTCATGTTATTTTAGTTATTTATCAAATAATTTCTTGTTTGTACGTTAACTATTAGTACTAATACTGTCAGGTTATGTCAAACCCAGCAGAGAGGAAAATTGCTATCTACTTACTTTAATGATGGAGCTGATGTTAATAACTTTAGGCCAGTTGTCACAATGTTGCTAATTGGCACACTACTTGTACTTGGTTTAGATGTAACTGGCTCATTGGGAACCTACAAATTAGTATTTAGTATTGATTATAGCTTAATATACAATTTTATTTTAGCTAAAAAATAACGCAAAAGAAGCAAAATGATTATACTATGTATATAGCCTGTACCAAATAAACTTCGATGCACATTACGGTAACGTGCACCGAAATTTAGATGCCAACCGTATAAATTTTTGGCGGTAACCATTTTTTGATTAAGTTTTAAGCTCTCTAATTTTAAATATTTTAAAATTGAAAATAGTGGTTTGGTACCATTTTTTAGTGTAAAGATGTATTTAAGTGGCAATAATTTAGTTTAAAGAAAAAAATATAAAAATCCAGCACATTGTATATGTTACAATTGATGGTTGAGGTTTTTTTATTACCTCTTACTGGTATTACTTAAAATATTGATACAGTCTCTTACACAATGCTAATTAAACAGTGGGAACCAACTGAAATCCCAAGAAGTGTACTTAAATTATTTAAAGATTATCGATACGACAGATCGGAATATGTTAAGTGTGGTTTACCTCAGGTAACGGTCTTGGTGCTGCTACCCTTTATAATGACCGCTGACGATACAGCTATTTTTTATTCTTCGGACACATGATATGACGCCAAATATAAAAATTTGATCTAAGGAAAATATTTCAACAAAATAGATTCGCCTTAAATCAGTCTAAGACAAAATATTTTTTTTTGTTATTCAACGAGTCTACACCAAAAATATCCAAAATGTCAACTTAAAACGATAAGTTTTAATAAAGTTAGGTAAGTCATAATAACTTAAAAATAATTTATAATTTTAAAAAATGTAAAAACTTTTGATTATTATGGGTTAAATACAGATATAGTGAAACACGTAAAAAATTTCTAATATTTAATTTAACTAAATAAATCAATTGTTGTATAAAGGAAGGCATATATCCTCAATATACAGGGTGTCCAACAACGATAATATTAAAGGGGCTAGTGGAGCAAATCATAAGCACCCAGAAAAACATAAAATGAACTGAATAAAAAGTCGATGGCTTTCGAGATATTGTCACTTTGGTGAAAGTCACCAAAATCCTACTATTGGATCAGATTTTCGATTGTGACGCTTTAAAAATAGATATTTTTTAGATTTTTTTTAGCTTTGCAACACCGAATAGCGATTTTACTGATCAAAAACAAATATTAAACTAAACAGCCAAAACATTTAATAGGACATTCATTCTAAAATGAAGTATTACTTATTATTACCTCAACTTTGACCAAAAAATTTCACGGCAACTTGGTTAATACCTTAAAAAGTTCGCTCATTTAATCTACTGTTAAAATTATCCAATACGTTTTAAAAAGCGGTTTATTGTTATTGCGATAGAGTGAAACAAAAATCTAATCTAGGTACCTTATGAAAAAAATAAAACAAATATATAATTATGTTATGTTCAAAAAATATTTTTATTTAACTTAGAAAAATTTTAAAAGATCAAATAATATGTTCGAACTGTCTACCACCAACGTGAATGCAGGCGTGGCATCTTTTAATAAGTGACCTATTGATCCATCTTGCATTACTGGCAGCATTAAGATATTGGGCTGCGTCATTTATTCGCTACCGTAATTCAGCAATATTATTTATTGGTCTAGCATAAACCTTTTCTTTTATGAAACCGCAGTAAAAAAAATGGGGGTTTAGGTCTGGAGACATGGTAGGCCATCAAATTGGACCAAGACGGCTGATCCATCTGTTGCGGTAAGTTTGGTTTAAATATCGACGAGCGTCATGGGCATGTGCCGGGCAACCACCATTTTGGAACCACATTATTCGGCGACTGGCCAAGAAACATCTTCTAAAATAATTGGTAGATCGTTTTGACAAAAACTTAAATAAGCCTGCCAGTTCATATTTTCTGCTAATTCATATAGGCCCATTAAACGTTCGTTCAAGATACCGGTCCACAAGTTTACTTTAAATCGGTACTGCGACCTTTCTTCTCGAACAGAGTGGAGATTTTCCAACGCATAAGTGTGCAAATTGAGTGTTCATAAAACCACCCTTTTTGAATGTACTCTCATCCGACCACAGTATATTATCTAAAAAATTCGGATCCTCTTGATTTGCTTGCAACATTCTGCGGCAAAATTGTAGGCGTGGTTCGTAGTCTCGAGGAGGTAGGCTTTGCACCCGTTGAACATAATATTGTTCAACGGGTGCAAAGTTGTGGGTGATATTGAAATCGCCTAGTGATGTCGTTTACTACCGATTTCGGTATCCCTGTTTTTCTTTCGATTGCTTATGCCGAAATAGTCAGATGATTTTCAATTTCTTCTAAAATTTAGTCAACATAATACGAGGCCTTCCCTATCGATACAGGAGCATGAGACATCCTGCCTCCGGAATATGAGCGGTAAACATTAATAAATATTCGATAGTTATACGATAGTCAGGATATCGAGCCAAATTTGGATATCCTTCTTGACAAAGATTAGATGCTGCTAGAACATTTCCTCTGCATTTACCATAAATGAAATTCATGTTTTTATACTCTTGGGCGGTATACGGCAACCGCATAATAAATGATTAACCAATAAAGAAACAGCTTACAAAACACAGTCCACAGAAAAAGGAACTCAAAAACAAATCGAAAGCAAAAGGTAACAGAAACTTTAGGATACAATCAAAAAAGTAGTTTAGCCGTTTTTTAAAACCTATTGAGTGATTTTAAAAGTAGATTAAATGAGCCAACTTTATAAGGTATTAGCCAAATTGCCGTACAATTTTTTGGTTCAGTATGAGGGGTCAAAGTTGAGGTATTAAAAACAAAAATAAGTAATAATTCATTTTAGATGTCCTATTAAATGTTTTGACTGTTTAGTTTAATGTTTGTCTTTCTAATCAGTAAAATGGCTAATCAGTGTTGCAAAGCTAAAAAAAAAATCTGAAAAATATCTATTTTTAAGGCGTGACAAAGATCCTCTGGATCAGATTTTTGATTGTTTGATTGAATCTGAGTAGGATTTTGATGCCTTCCACTAAAATGCCAATATCTCGAAAACCATCGATTTTTTTACTAAGGTCATTTTATGTTTTTTTGGGTGCTAATGAGTTGCTCCATCAACCCCTTCAGTATTATCGTTGACTTTCCGGACACCCTGTATAGACAATTATAGGTCAATTTCGATTCTACCAATTTTTACGAAACCGTACGTACAAATCAGCATTGGTGGATCATTTTGAAACAAATAATTTTTTTGATAATAAACAATTTGGTTTTAGGTCAAACAGGTTAACCTCTGATGCAGTAAATATATTTATTGAAATTTTATAAGAGGTTTTACATATGGCAATTCCAAAAAGTGGATACTGGCAAGCTGATTTGGCCTCTGAAGATTGGGAACAAACTCCTTTCATGATGGGTGCGAGATTATGGCAATTTAACGTGATGCCATTTGGGCTGATGCTCCTGCCACTTTGAACGACTAATGGAAATAATTTTAAGGGAACTGTCCTGGAAAACTTGACTGGTTACCTTGATGACATTATTCTCGTACGAAAACCGATAAGACAAAAGTCCAGACTGTCAAAGATTGACCAGTTCCCAAAGATAAGCATGAGCTACGCAGTTTCTTAGGATTATGCACTTACTACCGCTATGTGGTGGGATTTGTCAACATCGCAAAACCATTGACCAAAATGACAGAAGAAGAACGGAAATTCCAATGGTCCCAAGACTGTCAGGAAACTTTTGACCTTTGAAAAGAGGCTCTGACAAGCGCATCTATCTTGAGTTATCCATTACGCAAAAGAAAATTTGTACTGGACACCGACGCTTGCAATGTGGTCATAGGAGTCGTGCTGTCCCAAATTCAGGATAGCCACGAAGAAAAAGTCATTGATTATTTTAGTAAGACGTTGTCCAAGCCATATCGTAACTATTGCGTCAACCGCTGAGAGTTCCTAGCTGTTGTCAAAGCGATGAAGCACTTCTATAAGTACCTCTATGGAAAAAAGTTCATGATGCTATCATATTATGCAGCTTTTAATGGCTTCTTCAGTTTAAAAATCCGGAGGGGGTTAAGTGGCAAGATGGATAGAAAGGCTACAGGAGTTTTCGACTTTGACACTGAACATCGAGCTGGGAGAATCCATGAAAATGTAGATACCCTATCAAGAACACTCTGCTTAGAGGATTGTAACAGAGGAGATCGTCGATGATAATTGGCAAAACGGAGATCTTAAGATAAGAGACCAAGAGGAAGATCCGGATATTCAGATAGTCCTAACCTGGATAAAGGAGGGGAAGAAGCCAACTTGGGAAGAAGTTGTCAGATATTCTTCCAATCTCAAGTCATATAGGCATAATAGAAGTCCGTAATTTTGGAAGATGGACTCTTGAAGCGAAAAATGGTTGACGACGAAGAAGAAGGAAGGCACATCGTTGTGCCTAAATGTCGGATTTCGAAGTTGCCAAAGGAAATCCTGGCCGGCGCGACGTGTTAGGCGGCCACCTTGAACGAACAAAGACCCTGTGAGAAGATTTTATTGGGTTAACAGCAAGGTAAACTTCAAGACTGCTGCGAGAAATGCGTTGTATGTGCGAGAAGTATAATAATAATAATAATAATAATAAGACGTTTATTAGCCACCAATACAAAAAAAGCATAATTACAGAAGGTAATATGATTATATACATGGAATTGAATATTAGAATATTAAACAAAGAGAGCATATTAAAAACAATAGGTTATATAAAGAATTTAGTTAACACAAGTAAGGCAACTAAAAAGCCATGCATTCAGACTTCCAGAAAAGAAGGAAACAACTTCCTGGATTCTGTTAAGGCTTATAATAGAAGAAGTGGGCCGGAGAGAACGCAGATTACTTTGATGCGTCAGTACAACTTTGGAAGTCCCTTTGAAAGGATTGCTATTGACGTTGCAGATTCGTTTCCCATATCAGACGCAGGAAAGTTTGGTTGCTCGTTAGAAACCGATTTTGCCGGTAAGGACTACATCAGTGAGCTGCGTACAAAAATAAAAACCACGAAGACGCTGAGTTGCAGCAAATCCAACCAGAGTTGAATTTGACACTGCTGTGTGACTAAGCATTTTTAAGTGTCGGTTTTCCGTAGAAAGTTCGGAAAAAATTCAAGAGCTGTGTCCATCTAACCCCAGAGTCGGGCAAGCACTCAAGATGAGAACTGATTAAGAGATTGGTAGAAAGACTTTCTACCCGGTTACCAAAAATTCTCTAAAAGAGAAGTTGCTTGCCGAGGATATGAGAAGGCTAGCAATTCCCAAACTCGCATACGGACTGGGTAAGCTAGAATGTAGGATGATTCGCAGCATGTTAGAAGTTTAGTTTTCAAGTCTGCAGGCGTGCAAAATCGGTGCTATTATACTCTTCAACGTCATTATCTGGAGAAAATTGTTAATTGTTATTCCTACAAGAGATCCAGTTGGAACAGGGGAACCTTCTGCCAATATCGACATCCACCATCTTTGGAATTATTTCGGGATGAAATCAGTGTATGATATTGGCAACGCCGCTAATACTAGGTGTTCGTCGTCATTCCGGAGTGAGGCAACCGAAGGTTAACAAATCTTCTGGACAGTGTTCTGCCGAGTGTACAAGGAACCTCGTCGCCGTTGGGAGGACAGTTGTCAGTTGCAGGGCAATTCGGAATATTAGCGCGTATTTAATCGAATATTTAAATCGGACATCAACAGTAGTAAAAAAATACGGTAAAAATAAATATTTCTAGTAGTCGTAAGTAATTGTATTTAGTAATGTATGTAGCTGTGTAAATAAATCAGTTGACTATTTTCGTGCATCTATCGTATAATTCACACCCACAGTAAAAACATTACTAATATACAGTTTTTTATATCAATTTCTAATAAGTCCTTTAAAATACATAATATTTACCTTTTGTGTATTTTCCTGTTCTTCCTCAGTATCAGAATTAAATGTGTAAAATTCTTTGCTTTTCTTCTCCGCCATAGTCGCGGGTTTGGCTCGTTTTGAATCGTAATCATCATCGTCTGACTCAAATCTTTGAAAGAACGTATCTACCTTCTTCGTTATCGAGTCCTTGTGCGACTCGGTTACAACTGGGTTAATCTGCATAACGGAAACAGTAAAAAACTTTGTTTTTTTTTTCAAACAAAATAAATGAAACTCTATATGTAGGTATGTTATGAAAATGTTCATTTTTTTCATGTGTCCACTTATTTTCTGTCACTTCAGCTTTAACAGGAAATTGCAAAAAATGTTGGCATGTCCACTGTCTCCAGCATTTTTTTTTGTTATTGTGTTGAGGTAAGGTATTTATGCTTGTATCTTAATGAAAATCAGTAGAAGAGGAAATATCTAAGGAAATCAGAAATTAAAATTCTAGTCAATACGATGGTTAGCACGAGGACTTCAGAATATTCGGTAAAATCTGTGTTTATATTAATTTTTATATTATTTGTATATATATTTTAAAAGAAAAAAGCGTCATCGGTGGTTTGCAACAATTGGCTAATTTTAATTAAACAAATGACACAAATACGTCATCTCATATTTATGCATGAAACCTAAAGATGACTTATCAATGCAAAATATAAATACCTTACTAACTGACTTTATAACAACTACGAAAATATATAACAAAAGAAAGAAAGAGACACAAACACAATATAGAACATTAGAAACACACTAAGTAAAAAATAAAAAATATAATACCTCATCTCCTGAATCAGAATCAACTAGATCTATATTGGTTGCCGTCGAAGTTGAAGCACAACATTCCTTCATTTGAGTTTTTGATGCTGCACTTTTCTTAGTAGGTCTCTTCTTAGGAGATCTACGATGGCGATGGCACCGGGAACAATCAGATGTATTATCATCTGAAATATAATTACAGAGATAATTAGATAAATACAGTACTGTTGTTTTGTGTTAACCAGAAAAAAAGGTATTAAAATAAAGACAGCATGCCCTCACAATTCATGTTTATGTGGTTCACATTATGGAAGAGTGAATTAATATACTCAATAGTCGTTTTTAAATATTGAAGATATCAAATACACTAGAAAATTACATGATTTAACCGACACTTTATTAAAAAAATATTTTGTATGGCGTTCTTTGAAAACATGTATTACAATCTTAGAACCACTGTTCATTCCTTTTTTGGTCTGTTTGGTTTTTTAAATGCTGTATAATCTTCCACAACTATGAACAACTTAGGTTTTTAAAATATTCTTTAAATAGTATGGTCCTGAAATGTTCATTTTCTGATTTCAATATGAATTCTTTATGAACGGTTTGATAATAAAAACGTGCTATGGCAGAAAGTTATTAGAAATGTTGCAAACGTTACAACATATCCTAAAAAATACATTGATTGAAGTTCTACAGATGTATATTGAATTAGATACACATAGTTAAACATATCATGGGATATATCTCCTTAAGGCACCCGTCAACAATTATTGATGTAAACCCAATGTTTTGCAGGACAATATTGAACTGCCCGCGTGATATTAGTCTGGATTAAAATATTATTGTCAATTTGTCAGATTAATTAGAAAAGAAACTTTCTAACCAACCGACGTCCGTCAAAGAATTTATTAATACAACAATAAGTTTCTTTAAAGATATTTTGAATTAAACAAATATAAATGTCGCGATTCTTGCATAATTAATGTTGGTAGAGGGCATAGCACAATTAGAAAATCATAATTTTTTTGTTCTTTAGGACAGACCAAAAAAATTTAACCCCCAAATATAAGTGCGTGTTTTAGGTGCAACAAATATTGTATATATGTGGACATCACTAAAGACAACAACATCAAAGACCTTTTTGGAGGACCATGTGATCTCTGCAAAAATACGGTCTATAAGGATTGCTCACAATCCAGCGATATACGCGCACTGATGACACACCCTCGTATAGTACTGTTCTTCTGTGAGGACTGCTTGTGCAATATAAAGCAAATGGTGCAAATGTAAGAAAAGATTTCAAGGATCTGTAGCAAAAGTATGGCAGCCTGGAAAAAAGATCAATCAAAGTTGAATTCAAGGTTCGTACTAGGAGGTTTCGAAGGACCTTAAACTGTCCTTTGATAATAGTTCTTGACATTATATTAGACCATGAGATTATTGACAATGAAAGATACTCCATCTTTCGACGTGATAGGATGACGACTTGTCCAAAGAAGTATGACGGTGGTGGTGTCTTTGTAGCAATAAAAAAACAAATATAACCGATTACCACTGCCAAAGATGTTTCATCCCTTCTGACCATTGGACATTTTAAAATTTATTTATGCCACATTTATCTTTCCCTCAAAAAGCAGATATAATTAATGAACATATTAATTATATCTGCTTTTTATCTAAATTATGTTTATATCTGGATAAAGTGAAGAACCACCCAGATGCTAATTTGTGGGGACTTCAACTACTCAACGCCTTCGCTACTCAACTACTCAATACTTGTAAGTAAGGCATACTTTAAACCTTTGAATGTACCACCCAAATAGTGTGAACTTTTGGAGATTTTTTCTCACTATGGTGTTATGCAATTTAATAATATATATATAAGGTAAATAATAGACTACTGGATTCAATTTTTGTGTAACAAAATCGATATTAACAATTTAGGCCAATCTCACCACCGCCTGTTACCAGAAAACATAAACGACCCATCCTTGGAGTTCTTATTTGACTGCTCAAACTCTAACTTAAAAGAGAAAATCAAAATTAAACAATTTAGAAATTTTAAACAACAAGCAAACTACGACAACATTAATAATGAACTTTTTTTATTCGACACTGGCCTTCTATTCTTAGTTTTTTTCAGTTTAAATTAAATTTCTTCAGTTATACAAAATAGGGTACCTCTCAAAAGTGTAAAAAACAGTTCCTTTATATGTTTTGAAAGCCACAAAAAAATTAATAGTAAAAAAAAAATAAAATACACAAAAATAGAAAATGAACAAAAATACAAATTACTACAATACTCTTAAAGAATTATGTTCACAAATCAAAATGTGCGTTTATAATGACTAATATTCATATTTCAACAACATCGAAAATGAAATTCGTAAAAATAGTAAAAAATGTTGGCAATTTGTTTCAAATTAAAAGCCACATGAGAATACTTTAAAAGAAATGAAATTTGAGAACAAGGTAGCATAAAGCGGTGCTGAAACTTTCAAGTTATTTTCAGATTTGTATTTGTCCCAAAGCAATGAGCAAAAAAACTTAATAGCGAACATTGCTTAAATGAGAATAAGTTGCTTTCAAAAGTAATCTTTACGGAAACTAAGGTGCAAAAAGCAGTGGTTTCATATATCTTTGCAGAAAAATGTTCTAGCTCCCTATGATTATCTCTTACATTGTCATTCAACCACTCTCTGTCATTCTCTACCCATTGACAAGCTAGTTAATGATTGTAATAGAATCGTTAAGTTTTATGAAAAGACAATGTGCAAACTTTTAAAATTATAAATCAATGATAACACTGTATTATTCCTATGGGTTTAGTAAGCTACAATTTGCATCAGTAATATGGAACCCTAGATACAAATTAACAGTATTAACAGACCTAAGAAAATCCAGAACACATGTTTGAGGTTTTTATGTTATAAAACTCGTTCACAACAACACATTAGCCCAATCTCATTTTAACTTTCCAGAACTTGAAAAGAGACCTACTATGTCTGACATTTTAACATTATTTAAGATTATTAAGAACTTGTCAAACACTCCAAATATTCTTTTTAAAATTATGTTTAATGTACACGGTCTTTCCCCATATATTGAACCCCCCCCCCTATGCGAAAAGTTAAAAAAAAAATTTTAATACAAAACTTTTGGGGTTTTACTTTAAATTTTTGAATCCGATGTCAAAATTTTGACAGATGATCAGTTTTTTCTTATGGAACATCCTGTATATGACTTCATAGTTAAAAAGAGCCGAATTTTCTGATTTCAAATATATATAGTTTAACTATGTTTTATTAAACCGTTTCGGAAATATCGGAATTCCAAACTTTAAAAAAATAATATATTGAAGATCTTGGTAGGCGCTGCATTGTTATTGTTTGACATTTATTAAAAAACAAATCATTCAGATGACATTGTCATTTCTTGTTTGTTGACCCATAAATGTTAAAAAATGCCGTACAGTGATGAAGAAAAACGTGACATCGTCCGTATATTTTATAAAAATAATAACGCAAATGCCGCCAGAGAGAAATATCGTCGAACCTTTCCTTTACGTGCCATTCCGGCAAAAAATACGTTTAAAAATATAGAACGAGCATTTTGCATCAGGAAAACTCTACGAAGAAAACGTCGGACAGTTCTTGTCGATCCAGAAGAAGAATTACATATTTTGCTATATTACGAAGGTAAGTAAGTTTTTACTAATTTTTGAATACATTTAGATCTACGCTATCATGTTCGGGCCTTTGTCTCCCTCAAATTGCCCATCAAAAATGTTGAATTTCTTTTTAGAACACCCAAATCATTCCATAGAAGATGCCAGAATTTACTTTGATCGATCGGCCAAAAAAAATTATTCAACTTTAAAAAAGTATAAATATTTTGCTTATCGAATATTACCTGTTCAAACTTTAAGTGTAGAGCAAAGAAATAAACGGGTGGAAAGATGCTAGTGCTAAAAGAAGAAGATAATAACTTTTAAAAAAAAATTTTGTGGACCGACGAGTGCACCGCGGGCAATGCGCCGCAAAATGCCCGCGGTTTACAACCGCGGGCATTTACAATCAAAAAAATGTTCGCTTTTGGTTAAGAACAAACCCCCGAATAACAAGGGAAATTAAGTTTCAAGGGCGGCAAACTCTACATGTATGGTGTGGAATTTTAAATGACCAGGTCATAGGACCTATTTTTTATAACGGCAACTTGACGGGAGAGAGATACCTAGAGATGCTTACTTATCAAATTGAAGCTAAACTTGAAGATCTACCCATAAGGCAATACGAGCAAATAGTTTGGCATCAAGATGGTGCCCCACCGCATAATGTGTTACCTGTTTTGAGATTTTTAAATGAAAGATATAACCTGTGGATTGGACTGGGCCAATTCGTTGGCACCTCTTGATTCATTTCTGTGGGGTGCAAAATAAAGTTTACGAACAGAGAACTGAAAATGTCGAGAAGTTCCGCAGAAAAATTATTACCGCGATAGATGATATCAATCAAAATCATAGACAATTTATAAGGAATACAATACACAAAATTGAGCAGGATTATATAAACTGTATTGATAATGCTGGTGGTCATATAGAGCAGTTATAGTTATAATTACGTCTAAATTAAAGTTTAACAATTGTTAAAATAATGCATCCTTGTCAACAAAAAGATATCACCTAAATATCACCTTAGTAATAATAAATCTTCTGTTTTTATTGTTTCTACTCAATTCATTTATCTTAAAAAAAAACGCCAAACAATAACAATGCAGCGCTTACCAAGATCTTCAATATATTATTTTTTTAAAGTTTGGAGCCCGATATTTCCGAAACGGTTTAATAAAACATAGTTAAAGTATATATATTTGAAATCAGAAAATTCGGCTCTTTTTAACTATAAAGTCATATACAGGGTGTTCCATAAGAAAAAACTGATCATCTGTCAATATTTAACGTTTCTAAACGAAAAAAAAAATGTTGACATCGGATTCAAAAATTTAAAGTAAAACCCCAAAAGTTTTGTATTAAATTTTTTTTTTAACTTTTCACATTACCCCTGTATGGGAGGGGAGTCAATATATGGGGAAAGACCCTGTACCTACATGTAGACTTAGAAATCATGATATCTTTTGTATTACATTCTGTAGAACGAATTATTACTAGACCTGCCCTTTGGTAAGAATGGAAAAAGCTGTTAATTTGTATTGTAATGGTTTTAACCTGGATTTCTCAGAGAGGAATTTGTTACAATTTCAAATTAGACTGAAACTTAAGTTCCTAGAACTAGTTAAGTTATGGGTAATTAATTTATGACACTGTAACCCAATGCTGTGTAAAAATAAATTTGATTAAATATTTAGTTAGATATTACTTAAATATGGTTATAGCTTATTGGTTAACTTATAGAAAGTTTAATGATTTTATCTGTTTGTATCCTAAACTTAATAAATAAATAAATAAATAATGTTTATAGAAATTCAAACACCCTGCATCTGAACAAGACCAGCTGCCAAATATATCAACGTAAGGGTAGTAGAATTTAAAGATAACTTTTTTTAGTTTGACACTTTCCCTTATGGAAACCATAGTGCCAGTGGTAATCCAAAATGTGATTTTTTGCGGTGATACTTCTAACATATTTTTTTTGTTGATAATTTTACAATCATCAAGAATTCTAAGAAATTTACTTGCACTAAGTTATTTTTGTGTTATTTTACTGTGTTATTTTTAACCAGGACAGTCTTTTCTTTTGTCATTTTTTAAACTTAATATTAAAAAGGATGGGAAGCTGGTCCGAGTGAGTCCCTTAGAAAGATATTGCATATGAGTTTTTACTACAGTTTGCAAAAAAGTTATATTCATAACCATAACCATTTAACTAATTAAATACATCAATTTCCATTAAAAAAGTGTGTTAATTTTGTTTGTATCTCCGCAAAATACATTTACTTATGATTTATTTCACATGCTACTAAGATAAGAGTCCAGGTACCTATAATAAGCTACCTATAAATACTAGTAAATATATTAATATCTCATCCGTTTTTATGAACTTTAGATCTAAGATATTCACAATGCTCTGTAGAAATTATCCGATATGATTCAGTTCCCATAACATTAAGTTTAATACAAAAAATAAAACCACATTTGTTAAAAACACTGCCATTATGCAAAGCTGGTAACCAAGTATATGAAGATTGCTCAACTCATCAGTTATATTATTGGTCTCAGATAGTTTGATTATTTGAAGTTATCTTCATGTCAAAAGATAATCATCAAATAATCCAAAAAGTCACTAAATTATCTGAAATTAAATATTAAAATTTTAGAATAATCTCTTTAAGTATCATGTTGAGATCTGAATTAGTTTCAGTTCAATAATCTGAGATATCATTCCAAATATTGTTATGAGTCATGGCTATAGTTATAGATCACAAAAATTTTACAAAGAAAACCAGACTAGATACATAACATAAGAAAAAGGTAAATAAATGATTTCATTCTGTTCTCAATAAATTCTTTACTTGAAAAGAGCTGTATATTATAAGAATATCAGCACCTTCTTTCTTTTTATCATAAATGCATCCTTTGCTGAACCAATCAAAGAACAAAAAATCCAACATTTTTAAGCTGATCTGCTTGCAACTAAATTATCTTTAATTATCTGGGTCATTTACGAATAAGCTTATATATCTTAGTTATTTTTCAATAATTTATTTTCTTGCTTTAGAGCCTTGACAGCTATTGATAAGGCTTTATTTTTATTTATTACTTATCTCAGCCTCTAGGTCACTCACAAACTGTTAAAAATCTATCATATCAGAAAATTTTCTTTTCATAAGGCTTAACATTTTTGTAAGATCTAGAAGATTTAGATGATGTAGTGGCACTTATGGCCAAACCAACAAAATCCTAGTCGTTTTTGCATAGCTTGACCTTTTATAATATTTGTACAGCCAATATGAAACTACTGCTGACAAGTACCACTACACATTATTTTGAAGCTGCCTTTTTCCACCCTTTGTACACAAAACATCAGTCTTCCAATTTGAAATTTGCTATAGATAAACTGCAAAATATTATGACTGGTAATAGATGAAACCCACAAATCAGTGAAAAGTTCGACTAATAACTCATACTAAAACACATAATGGAAAGAAAGGAATATGTTACACCAAGTTCTACAGCTAGCTTCCATGAACATTCATGGTTTGCACAAATACTAATAATAAACTTACTTTAATTGGCCTTTTACCCAAGCTGTTTTCAATTTTAGGACAATTTCTGGACTCTCACTAACTGAATGTGTACATTTATATCAACATCTTCATTATTAACAATATATTAAATAAATCCTAAACAATTCCACAGAGTTTATATATTTGAAAAACCCTTTAATATCTATGAGTAATATAAATCTAAAACTAATATAATCTCTTTGAACTAACCTGTAGGTAGGGATGTCTTTCTCTTGGAACCTCCTCTGCCAGCAGAGCTTTTTCTCTTTCTATTTGGACTATTATGTTGAACCAAAAAGTCAAAAAATGTTCTTAAACGTCCAATGTTAAACATATTCTCATCATCAGATGAATCTTCTCTATATTGCGGTCTACCACCATCTCCACCTTTATTCTTAGCATTGCGCGTTTTTGGCATATCTTCTTGCTGAAATATAAAAAAATAATTAGAAAAGAGGTAAAACCAGGATGTGCTTAGGGAGTCTCTAGCATCTTCTGTTATTCTGAGTGGTCTTTATTGAAGTAAAATTTAGTTTAGTACTTGTGCCAGCTAGAAAGATCTGATAAGTTAATTTGAAATGAGTCTAGTATCTATTTCTATGCATCCCAAAGAGTACCCTTTAAAAAAAAAACTCAATTATATATGAGGGTATTAAAGTGTACAATCACTGGCCTCTGGAATGGGATAAGTAGTAGCAAGTTTAGCTGTTCTGTGAAGCTTTATTAATTAAAAAAGCATAATACTTCCTAGAACAGTTTAATAAAGATGTTTGGTAAGTCTAAAATATTTGATGTAGATATTATTTTTTTTAACTCTATTGGATCTTTCAACCTACCTACATTTTAAATTTTATGTATTGTCCATTATTAATAAATTTTTTTTTGGTTGACATAATTTTACTTTGAAATAAAACTTTTTTTTAGTGACTGTATTGCGACATTTTCTTCTTAGCTGTATTATTATACTTTTTTTCTGTATTTTTATATTATTTGATTTGATTTCAACTTAACATTTGAATTACAACTTTGATAATTGCGTCAAAGAAACTAGTCATAGTTAGTTATTCCAGAGACAAAATTTACTCCTTAATACCAATAAGTCACTTACAACCTTGCATTGTCCCTCTAAAAAGTAGTAGTAGTATATATATTACGGTATATAACCAATTTACAAAATAAATATAGTATATAAAATATTCAACAAAATAAGATTTTATATCACAATAAAGCACTTGAAGTATTAGTACTATCATTAAATATCCAGCATAAATAACAGATAACAGGTAACATCAATAAAATTAAATAAAATATAAGGACAACAATGGTTTAAAACAGAGTAACTGCAATAGAAAAAAAGACACACTTTAAGCAAAGTCAAAATATAAAATTATATTGCACTTAAGCAGATTTTAAAACTCTTTGAAGTGAACTCAGAGAACAATAAAACAAATCTATACTGACACTATTTGAGTTAATCATCATTCTACCTATCGCACAGTTTTCACCATACAGTGTACGATGAATTTATGTTAAACTTTTTTTAGACACATTATATATTTAGCATAATAAGGTGACCATATACATGAATTCAACTCAAGTTGACTGTGAAACAATGAAAAATTCAGAAGTTTGATGAAATAAATACTGCTGAAATCATGAGTGTGCCTCTTAATAAAACCCAACATTTTGTAAGCCTTATTACACAGGTTTTCAATATTTTTTGAAAAAGTTAGTCTGCAATCAAAAAGCACCCCAAGATCATGTATCTCTGATACCTTCTCAATAAGTGAACTCATTAGATGGTTCTGATGAAATGGTGGACCAAAACTCCTGGTAAATTGAATATATTTGCATTTTTTAGCATTTAGGACCATTCTATTGTTCTTCCCCATAATTCAAATTTGTGAAGATCAGAACAAAGTTCATGATGTGCCAAGTTACTGTCTATAATTCTAAAAATCTTAACATCATCAGCAAAAAGCAACATATTACAATAATCAAAACAATGAACAACATCATTAATAAAAAGATTAAATAAAAAAGGGGACAGATGGGCACCCTGAGGAACCCCAGAAGTCACTGGAAAAGGACTAGAATAAAAGTTATTTATTTTTACAATCTGTGTTCTTCCAGACAGATATGACTTCAACCAGGCCAAAAGACAACCACCAATGCCACAGAGTGACAACTTTGCAACCAGGAGAGAATGATTAACCCCGTCAAAGCTTAGTTGAGATTATGTTTTTAAATTTCTCTGATAAAAAATCTGTGACAAAACTTTCAAGAACCTTTGCAAAGTGACAAGCCAGAGAAACAGGACAATAGTTTTTCACATCATCCCTCTGACCTGTATTCTTAAATATAGGAGTCAAATAATTTAACTTCCATGAGGTTGGAAATCTGATCTTGATTGGAATCTTGAATCTTGATTGGAAGATGCTATTTCATGGCCATTTTCACCCACTGCTGAATATTTCATAGTCTTCAACTTATACTTTGTATGTGCCAATCTTTTTGCAATACATTTGATTTCAATTCTGAGCTGAACCATATTGGAAACTTGAATTTATTGTTAATTTTTATCATAGGTACAAAATAGGTGAGAGCGTTGCCCAATACATTATACAAACAGTCCACATTTCAGTTAACATCAGATTAGAATAAACTATCCCAATCCGCATCAAGAAGGTAGCTGTTAAGACCTGCATAATCTGCATTCTTGAAGTCGTGTATTTCTTCACAATAATCAAGAGATTCAAAATTGTTTAACTTTATAAAAATTACGAATGCAGGATGATGTCGATCAAATTTAACTGAAAGATCATTTGAGCATGATAGGGTATCACTACTATTGTTACTAAAAACTAGATTTAGATATACCCCATTTACATTTTGAATGTTATTGATCTGATACATGTTAAGGTATGGCATTGTTTCTAGTAAAGATGAAAAGGAAAGTAAAATACCAAAAGATTATGAATCTTGCAGATCAGACTTTGAAACTCAATGAATACTAACTTTTACTTCCCTTTTCATAATTGAGACATCATCCCTTATCTTTAAAAATCATGATGCGCTCCAAGGAACTGCTCCTTAATATAAAACATGTGTTGCCCACTTTTTACCTCTACCAATTGCCAGATCTACCTTAGTGAACCAATTCCTAATTTATCAGTCAAAAAAAGTTTATCCATTTATCACCCAGTTAAAGAACAACCTGTATAAATGTGTTGTTTGTTTGTGATATTTCAATGTACTGTTGAAGAGGAGTAGATCTTAAACTTAGATTTACTGACTAGACTAGAAGTGAATTTAGCGTTATAATATATTTAAAAAAAACAACAAATTATTTTTGGCATGACATAATGAAAGAAAACCCAATACTGGGAATGACAGATTAGTCTAGGAATGTTGAACTGGTTTCAATAAATCTGGCTTGGTCAATTCTGAAAAGTACACACAGTACCCATAAAATATGTTTTGAAGAACTTCTTACCTAGATCAGTTGGTTTGTAAATGCTTTAGTGAAAAGTGTTAGCTGTGTCTTGTAGACTGCCAAATATAGAGAAATTACAAGATGAGAGTTTTCAGAGGGGTTATTTTTTTATTCAGTTGGAAGAAATTTATTAATATCTTTACATTCTTAAAACTATATTCCCACCCTTATCCTCCACGCTAAGTAACATAACTGATCCTTTGACACATTAAACATTATCATAGTCATCATAGACACAAAACCACAGATGGTTTGCACTATAGTCGCATCAGTGAACAGATAGTGTTTACTCCTGCTTTATGTTGTAAAAAATATTATTCCTTAATAAACCATTACTTATTGTAAAATTTTATAAGTATACCTACTTATAGAAAAAAATATTTAGTCAGACCAAAATACAAGCAAACTCTACTAGTCTAACCCTGCTGTGAATAACCCCCTTGTTATTCACCAACTTTTATTACTCTATCTGTTTGCTGCTAGGACTATAGTACCACTGGTATCACCAGAACTATTGTGGCAACCAAAACACAAGGCGAGAATGGAAGGCCAGCTGATTTCATAAAAACTTGTTAGTCTTATATGTGTATACTGCATTATTGTGATAAATGGCCTTTATGACACATATTTACACAAGAAAACATATAATTTACACATATTTTAAAAGGTAAAATATTACCCTACAGATACTTTATCTTTGTGGGTATTTATTGTGATATCAATACTGCTTTCCAATACAGGAATTTGCAATCATATAAATCACATATCATTATTGTCATAATTTATATATTTTGGTTTAATGTTATCTTGACTTATAATATCCTAATATACCAAGTTACAGGATATTTTACTAATTAAAAAGCCTATTACTTAATAGATATATACTAATTAACATGAAAAATTACTCTCTTCAATGTGTTTTAGAAGGTCTCTGTGCAAAACCTGTGATTTCTGTCTAACTGAATCCTGCTTAGATAAAAGTGAAGGTAGTGTTTAACAAGTATTTTTTACCTGCCCTGGATTTCTCTGATTTCAGTTTTCTGCAGAACTTTTCCAGTATTTTTTGAAATGCCTTGTTTTGTTTAACTGATAAGTTTAAAGTTTAATAATTATTAACAGTTATCACATATGTATAAATAATCACTTGATCAGGATCCCTGGATGATGTGATGAGTACTCTAATAGGGAACACAAAACCTATGAGTGTAAAGAGGCCAATCAATTTAACAAATATTCAAAATTCCCATACAAATGTTACAAATAATTCAGATATTTTCCGACTTCAAAACAGACTAAAATGACAGTTGACACCTTTCACAATACTAACTAATGGCGATTTCGACTGGGCTGCACGGTTTCTATTCCAATGGGCTCTTTATTCCAGGAACTGCTCGAATACAGAGTTGCATTTGCACGGTGCTGGAGCGAGCTCGCAAGAGGAATTCGAAAAACCAAACTTCGTCGAGTCTGAGGCTGTTGGTTTCTACTGAGATTTGTTGGCAATATTTTTGTCGGAGAATACTTGCAAAGTTCCAGGAGAACTTGTGAAGTGACTTATAGTTTAAAAAAAATGGTTTTGTGTTCTTGTATTAGTAAAATGTATATGAAGAGTCAGGGGAAAAATCTATTTTAGGTCAAAATTACATTAACCAGTGCAAAATTTAGCTTGATATCTATTATTCGAGTATCAATTATTTAAAATACGGTCTACTAGGAAAAAAACAATAAATGTCCAAGCGTCAGGGAAAAAAACGCTAATAGTCCATTTTCAGTTTGGAACGATTTGATAATTTATTGGTTGCACGTAATTTCTAAGTAACTTTTTGAACCATATCGGGGTGTATACTATTTTGCCACATGCCAATTATGAAACAAAGTAAAATTAACGCCAAAAAAAACGTAAAAAATTTGAACGGATGAGTGATATTTCGAAGAAAACTTTATTATAATAAAAGAGCATTGAGTTGTTGAAGCAGTAGATTTAGTTATCAAGCACATTTCTTCTTTTAGATCTCGTAGCAGTCATTATATTCTAAGGTCTAAACAAAACAAAAAAATATACTCAAAGAACTTAGCGCTGTTAAGATGTACATGTTTAAGGAAAATAATCCTATTTGTAAAATTTCCTATGATAGCTATAGGGACATTTTTGATGAGAAGTTTAACATCGCTTTTGGGTATCCCCCATCAGATGCCTGTTCGTTTTGTATTATAATTAATATTAAATTAAAAAATACGCAATCTAAGCTTTCAAAAGCTATTACTAAAGCAGACATTGTCAGAAAGATACAAAAAGTAAAAGTAGAGCGAAAACTTCACTTAAAAAAGCGGATGCTGTTTATAAAAGAACGGATGCCAAGAAAGATAGCAGAAAAAAAGACAAATTGAATCTATCTGTATCTACTATGCCAAAAACACTTTTTTGTGCCCAATATCAACTTATGATGCATATTATTGTTAAAAATTATTGGTTTATACATTCGTCATTAATTTTTTATCTACTAATGATGCAATATTTGACACTTTTTGAGAAATAGAGGGCAAGAATGGTAGCACAGACGCGCCTATGCGATATTCTTTGATTCGCCATAAATATGCTATATAACCATTTAGATTACAGAGTAAAAAAATTGCATATATTCTGCGATTATTGCGCAGGACAGAACAAAAATTAGATCGTTTTTCGAGACTTACATCATGTAAATTCAAACACATATTCAATTAATATTTAAAAACGTCAAGATTCGAATTATATGACATCCTGTGCGCGCACATTCCTATAAGGAGTGCGATAAGGATTTCGCTCTAGTAATCCAAAAAAATAGAGCCGAGACTCCTACCGAGACTCTACGTTTTCATCCCTAAAGAAGAAAGTATAGTTTCATTTGACACCCAGAGTTAGTTTTAAATTTTAGTTGACATTAAATATTCTGAGACGGAAACTAGGCACCCTAATTGCACTAGTTTTCGCCTAAAAACTATAGATGTTAGCCAAAATTAGAGTTCAAAACATTCATTTTATGAAATCTTATTATTATATCGGACGATATCAAAACTACGGTGGCGGCGGTCGAAAAGGTACAGCCATGTATTGAATTGCCTTATTTCAATCAGAGACCTAATATATGCATTGCATCAACCTTAAAATCTTATATTCCAAGAACTGTCAATTTAAGAAGTATAGAACAGGAATTCTTTTTGCTTAGGACAGATAACTGTACCTTACAGCTACAACGCAAACCATAAGTAAGGAGGTCAGTATCGATAAGTAAGGATCCTTTACTTAAAGATCACCCCAATAAATTAATTGCGCAAAGTTATGATGGAGCATCGGTTATGAGTGGAGGTTTGAATGGAGTACAAGCAAAAATTAAAGTAAAATACCCTTTGGCTAATTATATTCACTGCTATGCACATCAAGTAAATTTAATAATGGCCAGTGCGACTTCCATTAATTCCGAGACTCGAATTTTTTTTGCAAACTTGACTGGGTTATATTCCTTTTTTTCTGTTTCTCCTCAAAGAACCAAAATATTGGATGAAGTTATTGAGAAAAGATTACCGCGCTCATCTCAAACTCGCTGGAATTTCCAATCAAGAGGAATAAATACTGTTTATGAAAATAGACAAGATTTAATTACTGTAATGGAAATTATCGAAACAACATCACGCGATAACACCTCAGTTAATCAAGCCAGTGGAAATAAGTTGAAATTGCAAAGTAAAAATTTTGTTTTCTGGCTATCAATTTTCCATAAAATTATGCCTCATGTAGAAGTAATTTTTAATCAGTTACAAAAAGAATGTACGGATTCGGTAAAAATAAAACAAGACTTACACAACTTTGAAAGAGCAATACAACTTATTAGGGATAATATGGACCAAATTATTCAGGAAATTGAAATAAATACAACATCACAAGGTGAAGGAGAACCACAATCAAAGAGATTGCGTACCTCTGTAGTAGAAAATACTAAGAAGCAAACAGCTTTAGAAATCTGTGATGCAATTTTGATGCAAATAAAATTAAGATTTAATTTCACTGGACACTTAGTGGCTACAAATTTATTTGCCCATGAACAATTTTCCGTGTATATATAGAGAATGTTTTCCAGAAAAGTACCTAGAAGAAACATGTAGAGAATTTTCTTTTTTAATAAAAATAGGCTTAAAACAGAATTGCAAATTTTATATGAAAGAGAGGAACTAAACTCAGGATCTAATTTCAGGATCTGGAGCTGTGCCACTCTTGGTGTTATTAAACGAAGACTGCTTAAAATGTACCTTTGAGGAGACCATACAATTATAAGTGCCCTGGCAACCATGCCTATGACGACATCGGAAGCAGAAAGGTGTTTTTCAATGTTAAAAAGAATTAAAACTTTTCTTAGAAACACAATGAAAGAGGAAATACTCAGTGCCCTAGGTATGTTATCCGCAGAGAAGCAATTTGTTAATTCAATTAAGGACTTTAATAATAAAGTAATCGACAAATTTGCTAACAAAAAAGAACGAAGAATGGACTTTATATATCGTGTACTTTAAGTAAAACAATTCAGTTTAATTGACTATTATATTATATACTTTTTTTGAGTTACTGATTTTTTTGAGTTATTAAAAACAATAAAATTACTTATTTGTGTACCTTATTGTAAATATGGAAAACTGTATGTTGCCTGTGACCTGAAGTATTGACATTTCCACGTAGTTTTGGTAAGTTCATTTCCTTAAATTTCAAATTTTATGTTTTTTTTTTAAAAATGTATATTTTTATCTACAAAAAAAATAGAAAACTTATTGCGTTATAATTTTGATAATAAAATGTAATAATTTCGATCACTCATTCGGTCATGATAAAATTAGATCAAGGTTTGGCCCTACCTCCCTGAACTGTCACGAGCCGCCACTGTGATGCGCTGCTGCTAGTACTCAAGTACTCAATTTGTTTTACATTAGAATTTAAATTTGTTTCCACTTTTTTAATTCTTGTTTTGATACATATTAGTAGATTCACTAATTAGGATAATTTGATCCTTGATATTTCGTTTTAGCCACTAGGATTTCATAAAATGTAACTAATAAAATATAGATTGTAATAATATCACAATATAGATTAATACAAAATACATTTTTATTACTATAAAGTGTAATTATTTTAAGATTGGTACAGTGAAAAAAATGGATCCTGACATACGCATTGTGCTATTCAAACGTTTTCGAAAGTACTTTCTCTTGAAACTAGGCGCTTTTCAGAATTTATCAGTGGATACACTGGATTGCACTGGCAGTAACCGAGGCGTTTCAGAATTACACCGGTATCAAAAACTCGAAGTTTCGAAATTAACCCGTGAAGTCGCTGGTTGCGAGCGACGAGGTGAGGTAGCAGATTAACCGGGATTTTAAGGTGAAATTTTGGTCAAATAGATTTTTCCTAGGAGTCTAAACTAGTTTTGTATTTTTTGCAGCTTACTTTTTGTAAATTTAATGTTGCTCAATTTTTATTTTGATTTTTTGTGGATATTTTAATTTGGTAAGTTTATTTTGATGGTCGACTGAGAATAGTAGAAGGATAAAACTTTAATACAATTTTTAAAAAAAATTTCTTTATATATAGGTACCGACTATACAAGCCACAAACTGATTGAAATAAAAACTGACTCCCTTACAATAGAACTGGATCATTTTTGTTTGGTTTTTACTTCCTTAAACATCAACAATGGCAACTATTCTAGCATTTTTCATAGTTTGTTAGGTTTGCTTTGAAAAAATTAAAAATATAAACAGAAATCGATATTGTTACAGCTTCCAACTGTCATACCAATTCCAAGAAAATCAACCGAAGTGCTTCCAAATGTTTAAGTAACTGAACGGCATTCTGAGATCTACCAAACATTTTTGATTAACCGGTTAATTAATTGTGAATTCTGAAAAAGTGACCTTATTAAATTGATTAATAACAATCTTCATTTATAAGCCATATTTTAGCCAGTAAGCGCATTACTCCGTTGCCTTACGATGTCTTAACCATTACGTCATAATATTTTTTCGATCGATCAACGTCATATTTAACAGCTGTCAGAGTCTAAACAGTTCCTGCGTTTTCATTGGTTTTTAATTTTTTTGAAAACGAACCAAACCATAAATAAACATTAATTTGTCTGTTTTCAAAACATTTTAAGTCTAAATCCAAACTCATAATTTTTTAAGGTCGGATCTAAATCCCAACGAGATCTAAATTAGTTTGCTTTATTCGAAACATTTTTCAACATGCATAAACAAATGCAATAAATACCTACGGATAATTAATCACTGATTTTTGAACGGAAATTACCCAAAATGTATGATTTACCTACTTTCTTTAATTTATTAGTATTACTTTTACTAAAAGAAAAACAAAAATCGCAGTAATTATTAGTTATCCCAAATTTCTCATTCTCAGGGCTTTTCAACGCAGCTATACATTATGACACAGAGAAATAAACAAATACTATGAAATGTAATGCTTTTCAAGTCAAAAAAATATAAACATTTTATTATCATCTTATTGATTGTTTATTATTGTTTGTATATCTTCCCTTCTCATATATCAAGTTTATTAGCAGCCTCGGGAGACCGCTAACAAACGCTTAAAGCGCCTTATGCGGTGACGTCATGACTTGATCGCTTTTATGGTATAAGCGCCTATCGCTTGATAGGCGCTTAATCGCTAAAATAAGGCACTACTGTCAAATCTTAAACGTCAATCCGTCAAACTGTCAGCTGTCAAACGTCTAATCTAACAAGAGGATCTAGAATTTGTTGCTTGATTTTGTTTTTAAAATATCACTATTTTTGAAGAAAAAAAAGTTAAGTAGTTTCGATTCAATATGTTTTATAATCATTAAGATCAACGTTTTAATACGATCTTTTCTATTTTATTCGCCCTATAAGAAAACTGTGCCGTTAAAATGTTTTAAATACCGGAAAATCAAGTGTAATGGCGTCTGAGTCTGAAGCTTCTTGTGAAGAGGATCCTAACTTTGCCGTTATTTGTGCTTTTTTTGAAAAATTTGGTGAATTAGTTGGAATAACAGGAACTGACTTTTGTGAGCTACAGTCTATGCTTGAAGATACACACACAGGTATTTTAATATTCCTATTAGGTACCTGTAATTTAGATTTCTTCACATAACTTGAGCTCTCTTGTAATGTGTTTTAATTAAATAATTGATCTGTGAACCTGCTTTTACCTTTCCTTCTTTTATATTTTCATTAATTTCTTGCTGTTCCTATTTGCAACTAATAACTTAGAAGTTAATTAAATTTACAAATATTTTCTGGTGTCTTCTAACATGTAGACCTGGAAATAAAATTCATACCAGTAGGTAAATAAGCTGAAACAATGCAAATCATAAAAAAAATTTAAAGAAAACACTAAAAACACTTTATTATTTATTGAAAAGTTAGTAGGTGAAGTCTTTTCTCCACAAATAAAATGCTAATCCTCTAATTTCAGGAGTGATGCATTTCGGCAAGTGTTCTTGCCATCAGACTTGAGTTACTTAACACATTACATGGTTCTAGTCGACTTTAGGTATCTCCAAATTTTAACATTTTTGAATATGAAATAGTAAGCTAATCTTCTTTGGACTATTTTAAGCAAAAAAAATTGGAGGATGAATAACATTTTCTTTAATAAAATAATAAAAACAAAAAAAATCATGACAATGTGTACCCATGTACGATATAAACTCGTTTTCGAACATTCGCCGCAAGCGCTTTATGGCTCAATGGTAATGAGAGTGAACTATGAGTCGGTCGTTTATGCCTGGGTTCAGATTTCAACTGTGCCAGTTTTACTTTTTTATTTTTTTTGTGACTAAGAATTTTGTAGTTTTGGAAAAATTATTTAATTTAAATAAAATTATACATAAAACATGACCAAAAAGACCAAATTGTTTATATACCATAAAAAAATGATTTACCTTTTCTTGTAATTAAGTCCCTTTATTTTCATGTAAAAAAACATACCGAAGACACTCATAATGTATTATTTATTGTTTTGGTACTATTTAAACTTCGATCCTAATTAAAAATTATATGAAATATAGGCATATTCTATTTAAAATTAAGTCTAAAGAATATTTATTTTTCATATAAATACCAAAAACAAAATTCCCTTCCACTTTCCTTCATTATTCTTTTTTATTAACATTTGACATAACGCCGCAAGGTGACAGCGTTGCCATACATGTTCTTTGAGTAAAGAATTTTTTATTTCTTCTATATGAATGTTTTTAGTGTTTTGGGCTCAGTTGAATTGTGTTGGGTTGATTTTGGGTTGCGTTAGCACATGGGGGGCGTAAGTCCCCCTGTTTATATTTTTTCATATGAATAGAATCTCAAAATGTTAGAAAATATGGAGGCTTCGAACCTTTGCATAAGGGAATGAATTTTTTGCTTGTGTACAAATGTGTGTAAAAGTAAAACCCATTCACTATTATAGTGTAAAAACACTGCTATCATTTTCGCAGATAGATTTAGATGTCTTTCATGTTTTCTCTTATATAAGATATGCTTTTTAGATGTGCTTGTGGCTTATTACATATATACACAATTTGGCAACTGCGAGATCATATGTCAAAAGTTTGACAATGTAATTATCAATAGCAACAAGTTTCGATCATCAAATAGAGTAGAGTAGACCTCTTTTTTGACATAATTTATTATTATTTTTTAGCATCCTATGTGAATGATCCTCAATTTTTTTTGTCTTAATCTATTCTTTTCAAAGTACTCTTTATGCTCAAATTTTAAAATATTGCAAAATCGGAGATACTTAAAGTCGACAAGACCCCACATACACAGAAAGAGAAAGAAAGAAAATGTGCTATATTACGTAAGACAACAAAATCTTGTGTACAAGCATCCTAAAAACTAAAAAATTCCAAATTCACTTTAAATTTCAAACAAACATAACTTCTAAAACACTTTACCATAAAATTTAAACACATTACCAAAATTAATCATAACAAAACAGATTGAGAAAAAAAAGCATCTTTTTGATAAATTTCATTAAAAAATAAGTAAATCTGTCAATAAAACAGAATTTAGAAGAAGTAAATTACATTATTTAACAGGAAACAAAACTAAAACACTAAAATGATGTCAGAGCACAGGTTAAAAGGTATCATTAAAAAAATCATCAAGGCTATAATATGCCCTGGATAATAAAAGTGATTTTAATTCCTTTTTGAATCTCTTAACTTCTAAAATTTGTCTGATACATAGAGAAACATGGTTGTAAATCTTTTTGCTAAGGTATATAAGTGAGTTCTTGGTGAGGGAGGATGTAGGGATTGGTAAGGGAAAATCATTAACCTGGCGAGTCATATGACCAGTGTTACACAAATTCTGTATTTGCAGAGATATAGATTGTAGACATTAAAAACTTGAGTATATTCATTTCTACAGAAAATATTCAGGTAGTAGACAAGATGTTTTATTTTTTACCTGAATATTTTTTATTTAGTATAAAAAGTTTAGGAGAAAACTCCCTCACCTTTAATTTTAGGTTTAAATTATAATTAGTATAAAATAATATTTTTATGTACTGCAAATTTTATTTACTATGTATCTAAATTGTTAATGGATTTATCCTTTAAATAAACAGGTTTTTGTAACGATTATTTAGTCATGTATCTGATACATAATGATATATCTCACACCCCTCAAAATGTTTCACTTCTTACTTAAACCGATTCCAAGTGATCTATCGGTTTTAACTGTGGTTAAGCCCTTGGTTGACCTTGAACAGTCCCCTTACAACATAACCAATCATGTCTGCTTGGATTGTTTGGTTGAAGTAACTTCGTAATTTGTCAGCTGTCGTCATAATTTTGTTTGTTTGTAAATAATACCCCAGACGCCAGTAATGTTATATGTAATTAGTTCTTAAACATAAATATCAAAAAAGAAAACTTATTAGCCATAATAAATTTTGTGTCATCTTTAAAAAGGAAATAATTTGTTGTTTGTTTTTATTTTTTCCCGCACTTATTTCAATATCTTTGACATTTCACATTTAGAAAACAGCTCCGGATGTGGGTAATTACTGTTCCAAATCGATTACATATAAAGGGCTAATTGGTGACATCACATATCTCAACATGGTTATAACTATAACCACTTGGATGTGTTTGGTTAATACCATTTAGGAATGGTAATTACCGATAGACCTCTTGGAATCGTTTATTTACTTTTACTAATTTTCTCTCAAGATAGATATTAAATGTTATGGAAAAAATGTGGTTGCTCTTAAAATTTTGTTTATTTGCTAAAAAATTACTACTAAAAAAGTATCATTTTTTCAATAATCTATTTTTACTTTTCATTTTCTTTCATTATTATGCTCTTGGATCTTTTACTTTGTTTTCTACTTCTTATTTGTCTCTTAACTAAAAATACTATAATAAAGCCAGTTTTTTCATCAACATATATATTTTACTGGACAATGATGGTTGAGGATGTATGGCCATACTTAGCATGGGGCCAGCTACCTATTGTTTATCTCAGGTTTGAATTGTAGTTTTAGCATGGTTTATCTGTTTAAATCATGTTTATCTGTAACTAAAAATAAACTGTAAAATAAACAAACTTAAATTGGGAGGCAGTAAAGAAAATAAGTTAGGACTTAACCACCATCTTAAACTGTAGATCTATAGGAATGATAATATAGACAGATACTACATCCATTAAATATTGACGTAGATTTGTTTTGCTATTTTCTTAAAAACATTTAATCACTTGGTAACAAAAGCTAATTTGAAATTTTTTTGACTTTTTGAAATAAAAATATATTTAAAGAAATTAGATTTTTTCTAAGGCAGATAAGTAACTTGTCAATTTAATGCTGTTTTTATCATTTTAATGCTGCTATTAATTTATAATTAACTGGTGTTTTAAATTTGACAGGACTTTATGATGAAATTCGAATTTAAGTTTTATGTTTATTTGCTTTTAGTTCACAATGATCTTATAGAGCTTCATGTCAAACTACTCAGGAAAATAAAGAAAAGTGTTACTCCAGAACGTTGGGAGAAGTCTGTAATAAAATTTTGCCACACATTTTCAAACTTAGATGCTTGGGAAGTAGAGAGATTTGGATACAAAAAGGCAAAACTATCATCAAAAATCCGAATCCTTAAGGTAAATTCTTGATTTTTTGCTGATAGATGTGTATTAACAATACATTGATTACAAAACGGTATACTTTTACAAATTGTTTAAAAAAATCTTAAGAAAAATAAAATATAATAATTTAGGAATTTAATTAAAGCTTAAGATAATATGAAATTATAAATGTTGCATCATATTCATATCCTCATATGTTAAAATTTAGAATCTTAGTCATTTCATAGCAGCTTATTTACACCATAACACCACACTCTTTCTTCTTTCAAAAGTTGCAATTTTTTTCAAAATAGTAATAGTTGTTAATGTAAATACAGGGTGTCCAGAAAGTCAACGATAATACTGAAGGGGCTGATGGAGCAACTCATAAGCACCCAGAAAAACATAAAATGACCTTAGTAAAAAATCGATGGCTTTCGAGATATTGGCACTTTAGTGGAAGTCACCAAAATCCTACTCTTGGATCAGATTTTTTGATTGTCACGCCTTAAAAATAGATATTTTTTAGAATCTCTTTTTAGCTATGCAACACTGAATAGCCATTTTACTGATCAAAGACAAACATTAAACTAAACGGCCAAAAAATTTAATAAGAAATCTATTCTAAAATAAAGTATTACTTATTTTTATTTTTTAAACTTTGAATTTGCCGGCTCATACCGGACCAAAAAAATTGTACGGCAACCTGGCTAATACCTTAAAAACTTTGCTCATTTAATCTACTTTTTAAAATTACCTAAATGTTTTTTTAACAGTTTACTATTATTATGTTATAGTAAAAAATAACCCTAATTCACCTTATGATATCATTGTAAAAAAATTAAACAAATTTTTAAGTTATTTGTAAAATTACTTAATAAAGTTATGTGTGAAATTATCCTGAATCCGTCACTATTTAGTCACGCAAAAGAACTCATCTCTGTAGACCAGCATGGATTTTTTAGCGGGCGATCTTGTGTTACTAACTTATCCTGTCTGTCTAGCCACATCTGTGAATCACTTGATGTTAATACTCAAGTCGATGTTATTTATACCGACTTCCAAAAAGCCTTTGATCGAATAGATCACTATATTTTGCTGCATAAATTAACTCAGTATGGTTTTTCAGGGAGATTATTTAATTTATTTCATTCCTACTTGATTGGTAGATCTCAATATGTTGAATATGAGGGCTTTAAATCGAAACTTTTTAACGTAACGTCGGGTGTGCTACAGGGCTCGAATCTGGGTCCGCTCCTTTTTAGTTTTTTTATAAATGACTTGATTGAGTCACTCACTTGTCATAGGCTGGCTTTTGCCGATGATTTGAAGCTATATTTAAATGTATATATGGTTTGGAGGATTGTGTTTTTCTTCAGAACTGTCTAATACATTGGAGGTATGGTGCTCTGTTAACAGGTTAGGCTTGAATGTGGCTAAGTGTAGTGTGGTCCGTTACTCTAGATCAAAAACACCCTTAAATTTTAATTACTTTATTAATGATACTATTTTGAGTAGATTAGAGCAAATTACTGATCTTGGTATAACTTTTGACTCTGAATTTACATTCGTTCCACACTTCAATAACATAGTCAAGTCAGCCCTGAGAAGGCTTGGGTTCATAATTAGAAGTTCTCAGAGTTTTACTTTGGAATCTACATTAAAACTGCTTTTTTGTTGCTTTGTGAGATCAAAACTGGAGTTTGGCTGCATTATATGGAACCCGCTCTATCAGAATCATGTTGGTCTCCTTGAATCTGTTCATTGAATCATCGTAGATTTGCTAAGTTTTTGGCCTTCAGGCAGGATAGCATATATCCGGTAAGAGGGTTTGATCATCGGCAACTATTGGCACCCTTCAATCTACATCCATTACATCTCCATAGGGCTCATGTGTTTAAGTTATAGTTAGTAGGTGTATTGCAGTTAATTTAATTTAATTTTGTTGAATATGTGATTATCTTGTTAAACTTTTATAATTGGGTTTTTATATCATATTAATAGTTATTTGTTCTAATTTTTTGGATAACTTTTGAGAATGTGACTTTACTTTACTCTTTTCTTTTCTTTTCATTCTTTTAGGTTTGTTTGTGTGTGTTTTTTTAACTATATTTTTCATTGTTTTGCAACTGTTTCCTGTTATTGGGCAAGTTGCCTGTTGGAAATAAAGGCTTATTATTATTATTATTATTATTATTATTATTATTATTATTAAAATGTTTTTATTTAACTTGAAAATCAAGAGGGAAGGTAATTCTTACCACCATAGCAATAAACAACAAACATTTTTGGAATTTAGTTCGTTTACAGTATTCCATGAACTAACTACTTTTTTGATTGATTTGTTTAGTATGATGATTTGTTATTAACTACTGATTTGTTTTTGAGTTCATTTTCCTGTGGACTGTGTTCTTTGAGCTGTTTGTTTTATTGGTTAATCATTTATTATGCCCTTGCCGTATACCTCCCAAGAATATGCAAATATGCATCTCATTATGGGAATGCAGAGAAAATGCTCTAGCAGCATCTAATCTTTATCTAGAAAGCTGTCCGAATTTGGCCCGATATCCTGACTATCGTGTATTTATTAATGTTCAATACTCTTAATAATGTTCAATACGGAAGACCTCGTATTGATTATGTTGTTCAAGTTTTAGAAGAAATTGAAAATGATCCGACTACTTTGGCACGAGCAATCGAAAGAAGAACAGGGATACCGAAATCGGTAGTAAACGACATCACTAGGCGATTTCAATATCACCCTTAGGTCACAGTACCGATTTAAAGTAAACTTGTGGACCGGTATCTTGAACGGACGTGTAATTGGCCCATTCGAATTACCAGAAAATTTGAACTGGCAGGCTTATTTAGATTTTTGTCGAAACAATATTCTTTTAGAAGATGTTCCTTTGGCCAGTCGCTGAATAATGTGGTTCCAAAATGATGGTTGCCCGGCACATTATGCCCATGAAGTTCGTCGGTATTTAAACCAAACATACCCCAACAGATGGATCGGCCGACTTGGTCCAATTTTATGGCCTCCCAGGTTTCCAGAACTAAACCCCCTCGATTTTTTTTACTGGGGTTGCATAAAAGAAAAGGTTTATGCAAGACCAATAAATAATATTGCTGAATTACGGCAGCGAATAAATGATGCAGCGCAAGATCTTAACGCTGCCAGGAATGCAAGATGGATCAATAGGTCATTTATTAAAAGATGCCACACCTGCATTCGCGTTGGTGGTAGACAGTTCGAACATATTATTTGATTTTTAAATTTTTTTTTAAGTTAAATAAAAATATTTTCTGAACATAACATAATTATAAATTTGTTTTATTTTTTTCATAAGGTAGATTAGGTTTATCTTTCACTGTATCACAATAATAGTAAAGCTTTTTTTAAAACATATTAACAACAAACAGGGTAATTTTAAAACTAAATTAAATGAGCAAACTTTCTAAGGTATTAGCCGGGTTCCGTACAATTTTTCGGTCCAGTATGAGCGGTCAAATTCAAAGTTTAAAAAATAAAAATAAGTATTAATACTTTATTTTAGAATAGATTTCTTATTAAATTTTTTGGCTGTTTAGTTTAATGTTTGTCTTTGATCAGTAAAATGGCTATTCAGTGTTGCATAGCTAAAAAGAGATTCTAAAAAATATCTATTTTTAAGGCGTGACAATCGAAAATCTGATCCAAGAGTAGGATTTTGGTGACTTCCACTAAAGTGCCAATATCTCGAAAACCATCGATTTTTTACTAAGGTCATTTTATGTTTTTCTGGGTGCTTATGAGTTGCTCCATCAGTATTATCGTTGACTTTCCGGACACCCTGTATATGTATTCACCAATTTACATACATTGAAAATTCAACAACATTAAAATACATATAAAATAAAACACTAATTATATAATAGATTAAAAGATTCCAACTAGTTACATTAAAATATTCATCCAGCGTGTAACAGGCTTTTGAGACCAATATTTTCTTTAAGGCTTTCATAAATCTAACAGGACTGATAAGACATACTAAAAAGCATGTATTGAAAGATGTGAATCGAGTTAATATTTCTTAAGATCACATGAATAAACAAATTTAAAAAAAAATTAAACAAACAAGTTTATGTCCAATATTTAACCCATTAAATTATTTGTATAAGTTTTATGTAGAAGTTAAAGATTTGGCATTACCTTTGTCAATCAATCAATGTCATTTAACTGTGACTATTTAAATAGAAATTGGGAAGCTCTTAAAAAGTTTATGGCTGTGATAATGAGATTAGCAATATAAGGTAAAAAGAATTTAAAAAAATAATGTCTTTCTTCAAGCAATATTGCCTTTATTAAAAATAATTAATGCAAATGGAATTCAAACTAAGTTAAAGCTTACACAAATAAAACTAATAAACATCGCACTAGCAAAAAATTTATTTGGGATATTTCCCAGTCAGAGATCCTACCCAGGAGTTTTGCCTGAATGTTAGAAGGTCAGTTTATTTTTCTTTGATTGAATCTCACCTGAGATATGGGATTGGTTTCTGGGGTAAGACAGTTAATTACTTGCTGCAGCTGTTGTTTGTCTTTCAAAAGCAAGCATTGATGTGCATCTAGGGAGCTATGCTAAGAGATTTCTGTTTCCCACTCTTTCACAATATACTATAGGCTAAATGATAAGCAATTTTTATGAGGGTATATATAATTATATATATAATTATAATTTATATATATATTGTATATATATATATATTCACATTAGCATCAAAGCAGCAAAATCCTTAAAAGCCTTTAAACACTCTTAGTTAATCAGCAAAGCCAATTATTCAATATCTGACTTGTTTTAACTTTTGGTCTGTTAGTCTTAAATGATTGTTTATGTGTTTTTAAAAAGATTTGATATGTCTTCACAATATCTTAATGTGAATTCAGAATTTCTACACTGGCTGTTAATGGCTATAATAAATGTATGTATATTTAGGTCCAAACTTTGTTTTAGTTTATAAAGCTTTGTTTAAAAGAATAATAAACTTATTTGAGTTTGACATAGAAGATAATGTAAATATAATCGTTTATTAGTTTCAAAAAGATTTATTTTATAAGAAAAATGTTGAGAGATTAGAATATATAGAAAAATACATATTCACTTATTACTTGACATATAAAGTTTAATATAATAATGACTTACTTGACTCTCAAATTTAACACCCTAGCATGATGAAAAAAAAATTGTAACTGTTTGTAACACTGAGGCTATCAACAAATACAAAGAAAAAAATAATGCAGTCACAGACTGCAATATGGCAATCTGACAACCTATAATAGATGACTAGATGTTGTTAAAAGATAATGAAATTTATACAAAGAAAATACTAAAAAGCTTTAAAAGCAAATAAACAAAAATGTTTAGGTCATTATTATAAAATTAAAAAGAATAAAAAAGAAAAATTCAACAATATAGACTTATTAAGAATATATGGTTTATGTAGATACTGATATTAAATTATTTTAAGTTATCATACATTATTATTTACAAGTTAAAGTTTTTCACTTTTAATGGTAATGAGAATAATAAAAAATTATAATAGATTAAATATTTAAAAATAAGGTTTGCCTCAAAGATAAACAAAGTCATGTCACAACTCTTTAGCTTTTATAATTTGTATTTTCCCCAGAAGGTCCGGCTTTTTACCTTTAGAGCATTCATGAAATATTTTGGATCCAATCTCTAGAGACAAATTATGAGTAGAGTACCTGCTATTTGAATGACATGTTATTGCAACTTTAATTTCAATTTAAGGAACTTCTTGAGGCACAGTTTGATTTTAATACGAAGTTCAAATTAGAAATAAATAAGATTACCTCCAAGGATCTTAGATCTCAGCCTATAGGACGGGACAAATTTGGACATGCTTACTGGTTTCAGAGTGATGAAAATTATCAAATAAAAGTTTATAAAGAGGACTTGGATGATGAAAAGTGGACCTTAGTGGCAAAGTAAGTATTTGAGGTTATGCCAACGTTGGTAATATACAGGGTGGCCAGATAAGAATGCAAAGTGCTGTATTTTGGAAACTATTCGTCGTAGAGACTTGCGGTAAAAAACTTTATTACTAAAGTGGCCAAAAAAATATCGTGGAAAATATTTTCAGATTTCCAAGATGGTCGCCAGGGGGCGTAACCGCCATCTTAAACGTTTTAAGTGATTTTTCACTGGAATCTACCCAGTAAATGTTACGAAAAAATATACGCTTTTTAAAGCTCAGCTCTACTCAAATAATTTTTGTTTAACACTTTGTGACGTATCTATTAAAATAAAGTGGTGGGGGGTAATTCAATGTTTTTTAAAATAAACAGCTGTAACTCCTAAACGACATTTAAACGGCATTTTAACAAACTTGGTCTCGATGAAAAAAACATTTATTGCTACATCAAATCCGTCTTCTTTGTGATATATCTAGTGCTTAGTAATGCCGCTAGAGCGCGTTTTTTGATCTGATAACAGAAAATTGCAAAATTCTCTAAAAAATTAAATGCAATAATATGACTTTTTTTTCATAAAAATGTAGTGAAATGATAGTTAAATAGGCCAGTGAAAACCGTATCTCGATATCTTATTCGTAGCCTGAAATATCGAAGAAAGAATATCTAGTTATCATATAATTTTAATAAGACGCTATTACACCAATATTTATTGTTATTTATTTGTCTTTTTTCAAGGTTCAATGATAAAATGTTTTAATTTAATAATTTTTAAATATTCTTTGTTCAGAAAGTTTTTAAAAAATACGCTTATGGGCATAATAACAAAAATGACCGATTTTGAAATAAAATGCCTCCGTAATGCCGCGTAATGCCTCCTTAAATGCTCGAACTGTCTTCCATCAAACTTAATGCATTGTTGGAGCCGCTTATGCGTGCACATTACAGCAGCTTCAATTTCTGCTCTTGACAGGCTGTAAATGGCTTCTTATATTCCTATTTTCATGTCGTCTCTAGTTGTTGGTAGAATTTGGTAAACAATATCTTTCAACCGACCCCATAGGTATAATTCCAAACAGGTGAGGTCTGGGAAGGAAATAGACTTCCTCGGCCAATCCACCTTTGTTGAAATCTTAAATCTACATGTTCTTGCACATTTCTTGATAAATGTGCTGGGCAACCATCTAGTTGCAAAAACATATTTTGTCGTAATTGCAGGGATATATCTTCTAATAAAAGAGGCAAATGGTTCATCAGAAAATCAAGAAATACGGCACCATTTAGTGGTTGTTCAAAGAAATAGGGACCTATAATAGTTTCGCCCAGACTGCCACACCACACATTGAGACTCCAATGGCCTTGATGTTGGACCTCCCGCAATCTGTGAGGATTGTTGTCACACCAATAATGCATATTATGCAAATTAATGTTTCCATCACTCCTAAAAGTGACCTCATTTGTACAAAGAATTTCGGATAAAAATTCTTTATTTTCCCTAATGCTGCCCAACATCCAATGACAATAATCTAACCGTCGCGTCGGTCAAAGTCTCCGTGATTCAAGGTTTGATATAAAACCATATGGGCGCAGTCTAAAAATTTGAAAAAACACATTGCGAAATATGTAAAGTAGTTTTTGTGACATAAATATTTAGTTGTGATCCTTTAAAATGTTTAGAATAGAGTGAATGAGACATTGCTCTGATACTAACGTGGGGATTGAATTCTACGTATGCTAAGACATTAATAATATTGTCTTCCCTTGTTCTAGCCGAGTGTCTTCGCAACTGAGGTCGAAAGCTGCCAGTATTACGCAAATTTCGCACTAAACGCGGAAAAATTCCCGCATCGCGTAAACGACGATTTGGATATCGAGCTCTGTGTACCCTTTGAGCCAATGCCGCATTTTGAAGACATTCAAAATATACCGCAATCATATCGACAGCTTCGTCATTAGTAAAAGGCATTTTAATAGTTTTAACGCTTTACTTATGTGTGCAACGAACACAAATTGCACTGCCTAATTTTAAAATTTATTGACAAGTTAATTTTAGGCATTTCTTTTTTCCTCCGTGGCCTACTCTTCAATATTCTGCCTACCTTGCACTTGCATTTTATATGCATTGATTATTATGCCCCTACGCGTTTTTTTTAAAATTTTTTGAACAAAGAATATTTTAATTATTTAAAAATTATTAAATTAAGACATTTTATAATTGAACCTTAAAAAAAGACAAATAAATAACAATAAATATCGGTGTAATAGCGTCTTATTAAAATTATATGATAACTAAATATTCTTTCTTCGATATTTCAGGCTACGAATAAGATATCGAGATGCGGTTTTCACTGGCCTATTAAACTATCATATCACTACATTTTTATGAAAAAAAAAGTCATATTATTGCATTTAATTTTTTAGAGAATTTTGCAATTTTCTGTTAATAGATAAAAAAACGCGCTCTATCGGCATTACTAAGCACTAGATATATCACAGACAACACGGATTTGATGTAGCAATACATTTTTTTTCCAACGAGACCAAGTTTGTTAAAATCCGTTTAGGAGTTACAGCTGTTTATTTTAAAAAACATTGAATTACCCCCCACCACTTTATTTCAATAGATACGTCACAAAGTGTTAAACAAAAATTATTTGAGTAGAGCTGAGCTTTAAAAAGCGTATATTTTTTCGTAACATTTACTGGGTAGATTTCACTGAAAAATCACTTAAAAAGTTTAAGATGGCGATTACGCCCCCTGGCGACCATCTTGGAAATCTAAAAATATTTTCCACGGTATTATTTTTACCACTTTATTCATAAAATTTTTTACCGCAAGTCTCTACGACGAATAGTTTCCAAAATACAGCACTTTGCATTCTTATCTGGCCACCCTGTACATAGTATTTGCCAAGAAATGCATTATTTATTTATTGTTACTAAAATTTAACAAAATTTATAGTGACCGAGAAGGGCTAGTTTCATTAATTTCGTCTCTAAGTGATGGCGATATTAAGTTAAGCCCTGCTGATTCAGCTGGAAATGAGGATAGTAATAGCCTGTCTGAAAAACCAATTATTGACACTGGACAACAAGATTCTGATTCAAATTTGGAAAAGGTTTGTTATCAAAGATTTTCTATACATGACAATATAATAAATCACAAGCTTTTACGTCAGTCGGAATTCTATTATAATATTTCAGGATGAAGAAACAATTCAACCCCAAAACAGTGAAAAGGAGAGTGAAAATGAAGATTCAGAAAAACCAGAGGAAAATACTGATGATCGACCATCTACTTTAAAGAGGGACAGAGAAGAAGACACAGAAGAAGGCACAGAAAGTGATATTGCAAACTCAGACATACAAAAGTACAAAATTAAAAATTTGGAAGTGGTGGTTTCCGATATTAAAAAAGATTCTGTTGTCGGTAAAGCTAATGAACATCCTTTAACTATTCTTTTTTTATAATACTAGTTTTTTAGGTAAGGCAGTTGAAGAACCAGTAATGAAAATACAGGGAGAAGGATCTGGGGCTGATAATGAAGCAGGAGTAATTGGTGAAGAGATTGTGGAAGAAATGGTTTATTTTTATGGGAATGGAAGCGGGAAGGATTGTGAAACTGGATGTAGTCATGAGATATCTGAAAAAGAATGCCCCATTGTTGGGGATGTAATTGAAGAAAATGTTATATATTTTTTTGGTGAAGGCTGTGGTGAAGAATGCAAAACTGGAAATGAGGGTAATGCGGCTGAGAAAACGGGTGAAAACTGCGCAAAATCCATTACTAGCGAGGAACTTGAAATTAAGTCCAAACAAGACCAAGTGGAAACAACGACGAACGAAGCAGTTGATTCAACTGATAGTATAACTATTAATTCTTTAAAAGAAAATGCACTTGAAAGTAATGGGAAATCCGTTAACAATATTTCAGAAGATAATTATGCAGGTAATGATTTTAAACCATAAAAATTTAACTTACATTTTTTTTAATTAGTTGGGAGCAAATTATAATATCTTTATACATAAATTAAGTTAGTTTAAAAGAGCTGCGGAGGATGGATTCGAGAAGAAAAATGTGATGTTGAAAAGTGCTGTTGGGAAAATGTTCTTAAATGAAAGTTGTCGAAAATTTGGCGAACATAAGAGAATGTTTCTTTTTTCTCAAAAAAGAAATTTCTTTTTTTCTTTTCCTTAGAAAACAATATTGCAGCACCACTCAGTAATAGTCTAGGGACACTTTCCAGAAGTTTATTTGGATTACTGTAAATGGTTAACTGATCAAATGTAGTAAAATGGCTAAAATTCTTGTACTACTATTGGATTATAAATTAAGCATATTGATCAATGTGTAAAGCATTTATTAACCTGAAGCTTCTTTATAGTCCCGCAGCCTCTTAATGAAGATCTCAGGAAAATTTAATGTGATAGTCGTGTGTTGTTTCATTTCACTGCTAATAACGGAATGAAAAACGTGCTAAGCAAGATTACCGTGGTATACTAACAGACTTCCACATTACTTTACACAAACTCTACCACTCTTTTTTTTAGGTAGCTCAATTATCTTTTCCTAACTTGTTTTTTTTTTGCTAGAAAAACCGCAAAACTGCAAAGTCGCCGCAGATGTAGATTTACCCAAAGAAGCCAAATCCGCCATTACAAACGACAATAATACTGTATCCAAGGCTAGTGAAACGTCGAGTAATAATTCCGAAGACTCTAAGTTAGCTCTAAAAGAAAAGAAAGAAAAAGAAGATGACAAGACTGAAATTAAATTAGATATTACAGAGGGTATAAAAAGTGATGTAAATAAAACGTGCAATGAAGAGCCAAAAAAACCACTAGCAGAGGAACCACCTTGTATTAAAAAAACTGCATACATTTGCGGAGATGAAGATAAAGATAATATAGACAAAAATAATGATAAAGATATAGACAAAAATGATGAGAAAGATAAAGACAAAAATGCTGAAAAAGATATAGAGAAAAATGAAGATAAAAATGTAGAAGATACAAACAAGCCAAAGGATTCTGAAACAATAAAAAAGGACTCTAAGTCACATGATGACGAAAAAGATTTATCGACAAATGAAGATCCAAAAGGTAAATTAACAGCTGTTACTTATATTTGCAGTGTATATGTTAAACATAGGCTATATATTTAAAAGGTGATTCCTTGGAATGTTTTAAGGATAATTCGTTCTTTGAAGCAAGCTTGTGATAGGACAATTCATTTTAAGATATTTGACCAAATAAATTAAAACTAAATCACTGGTCGTTTGATTGTAATTGATATTCGCTTTTTCCGGTTATTAACGAGGGTTTTGTACGACCTGAATTTAAGGGCTTTGAATAAAATTTGGGCTTAACAAGACTCCTGAATAAGTTGGATCAAAAGAAGCTAGATTAATAACATTTTCGGATTAGGGTTAAGTATATCTTTAGTATTTGTAATTTTACGGAGTCAGTGAAAAAAATATTAAGTATATACGTTTATTAAATACATTTGTTCAGAAATAAATATCAACATTTTTTAACAACATTTTTGTGCCTTAACATTTTTAGGTTTTGAATGATTTCCATTTTTTTACGTAATATCATACATTGAAGCGACTCAAAGTCGCCATTTTGGAATTTTTTGCCTTTAAAATTGTTCATTGCACAAGTTCTGTTTAAAAAATTTGGTTACATTTTACCAATTAACTTTTGCCAATAAATAATGTTTAAAGACAGTTAATTAAGAATGATACATATAAAAATTAAGTTGATCTTTATTTCTTTTATTTAAAATTAAAAAAAACTAAAGGAAAAGGCTAACGAAAACAGATTCGAGGGTAAACACTCGCAATACTTGTTCTAAACGCATAAGTTGTAACTATTTTCTTTTAACATTATTTATCAATGAAATCAGACATTCTTCAATTTGTATACATTTTTGAATGTCGCCTTTTTTTGAATGCACACAATATATGTTGCATTTCTGAGACGAAAAAATTAAATTTTATCTTATAATACATATGACAAGATTATAGCCTTCCTAGAAAAAAAAACAGTTCAAACACAAAAACACTCCAAAAGGGTGATTTTGAGTGACTTTAATTTAGTATACCATTCTTAGAAGTAGAAATTAGGGAAAAGGCACTTTTTTTATCTAAAGTTGTAACATAATAAAATACTAAAAATAATTCAGATAGCGCCCTCTACCTTCTACATCAAAGCTTAACAAACTAACCGATTTTTATCTTTTTGCAGCTTTTTGCAACTATATCTGATTCTATCTTATAGATATCTGATTTTTTAATATTTAAAACAAAATCACTAACCAAAATCATGTTATTTTATTTATTTACTTATTTAATTAGATAATTGCTTATAGGTACAAACCCAATTATAAGGTAGTAAAAAAAAAACAGTATACCGACAAGACTTAAGTAATGATGAAAGCATGTAAATAACAAATAGTTTCTATTAATAATTAAAAAAACTACACACTGTAACAACCAATTTATATGTTTTTTCTAAAACTGACCAAAGATTCGGCAAATAGATTGATATTGCCTGATAGAGCATTATAATTCTCACAAATTGCATGTAAACTTCAAAACATCCATATTCACAATCTAAAAAATGAGTTTATGTTAAAATATTAATTGAAAATATTATTCTAAAGAACTGTAAAGTTAATGTAATTGAGTTATAGTGTGCTATAAAATACATCTTACTATCAAAGAGCATTCCTAAATCCCTAAATTTTTCTGAACGAATTAATAGTTTTAAGTTATAGTCATAGAGGATTTGTTGATTTTTCTTTAAAGTAGACACTACAACCTATTCTTTTATAGTTTAATAATAATTATTAGATTTATTTTTGTATTTATAACTGTATGTCATCCACGTATAACTGATAATTAACATTTACCAAACTTAATATACAGGGTGTCCAAGATAAGCATCCTAAGCATGGGGATCTCGGTACCTGTTGGAGATACAGCTTCGGTTAAATTAGGAAAAAGTTGTGCACTTTGAAGCGTATTTACATGCCGTTGAGAAACTTCAAAAATTTCCATGGCCTGCTGAGATATTTGGAAAAAACGGAAATTTGCCAATATCGATTTTATTTTTTCCTGGCTTTATTTTAAAAGATATCAAAAAACTATTGACACTTTTGATGTAGTACGTGATGGCGCTTTTAAATTTTATATCCGACGTTTCATTTTCGAGAAACCATCATCAACTTTATTTTTTTATATGGCGCGAAAAGAAAGTACACCTTGTATCTGATTCCATTTTTTATTACAAATCCAATGATGTATCACATGTCACATTTTTTTTGTTAGTTGAAAGGAAAAATGCAAATTTTCAATTTTTTTAGCATATTTTTTAAGTAAGCTTTGGAAACAAATGCTTTGACGTATGTAAATACCTGTTACCGAGTCTGTCACATTTTTCTTAATATCTATTTAGAGAGTGACGAAGCTAAATGAAGCATGGATTTGCATTGTACATTGTACTACTTATAAATAAAAAAATGTAACCGGTAATAGACAAATGTTTTATGATTTTTCTAACGATATGCAACAAATAATGAATACATTTTAAAAATAACGAAAAAAGCAAATAAATTAACGCATTTTATAAATTTAATTTAAAACAGGTGTTCAAACAGGTTTTCGTTATTTTCTAAACATAAGTATGATCTTCTTACAGTAGCAGTTAAAACATCACGCAATATCTCTGGCGTAATACTTTGAAAAGCGGCCGTCACACATTCTCGTAACTCCTGTTCCAAAGAATGTTGATAGACTCGGTTTTTAATAAATCCCCAAAGGAAGAAGTCCAAAGGGGTTAAGTCCGGGGATCGCGCTGGCCAAGACACTTCACTGGAGGATTCAATCCACTTTTCAGGAAAACGCTGCGAAAGGTACTGTCGAACTTGCCCAGAATTATGTGCAGGAGCCCCGTCTTGTTGAAACCAACAGCTATTAACTTGTGCCAGAGGTAAATCATCTAAGCAGTCTTCTAAATTATTTTGCAATAAATTAAGCTATCGTTCTGCTGTTAATGAATAATGGTAAATAAATGGACCTAGTATTTTGGTTCCTAAAATTCTACACCACATATTAAACCCAAAACGTTGTTGATGTCTAGATATTTTCTTAACACGCGGATTTTGTTGGACCCAGTAATGACTATTGCGGCGGTTAAAGATACCATTATTAGTGACCATACTTTCGTCGGACCATATTATTTTTAAAGGAAAATTAAAATCCTCTTCACAGGCACGTGTATACCACTCACAAAAATGCCGACGTCGTTCGAAATCCCCAGGTTTAAGTCCTTGGCAAATTCTAAATTTGTAGGAGTGATATCTGTTTTTACGTAAAATAAACTGAGCTGTAGATTTGGCCACTCCTACATTTTTTTCAATTTGCCTGGTTGATATCTCGGGGTTTTCAATAACTGCTTCTAAAACATTATTTTGAGTTTCTTCAAGAGATTCCTTTTTTCGAGATAAAACAGTCTTTTTAAACGAACCATATTCTTTTAAATTTCGAGCCAACTCTAAGAAAATGGATTTACATGGTTGCTTTCTATCTGGAAATTTATTAAGATACATTGCTGCTGTATTTACAGTATTTTTGTAGCACGACAGCATGTCAAACTTCTCTTCATGACTATAATGACCACCAGGCATATTTGAAGATAATAACACAATTTTAGCAATAATAACGACAACAGTAAATAATAATAACAATAATTACTCAACAAACAACACCTCGACAATCACGGTAACAACAACGGCACAGTCAAAGCAAGTGTCAAAGCATTTGTTTCCAAAGCCTACTTAATAATATGTTTAAAAAAAAAATGGCATTTTTCCTTTTAACTAACAAAAAAAATGTGACATGTGATACATCGTTGAATTTGTTATCAAAAATGGATTCAAATACAGGGTGTACTTTCTTTTCGCGCCATATAAAAAAATAAAGTTGATGGTGGTTTCTCGGAAACGAAACGTCGGATATAAAATTTAAAAGCGCCATCACGTACTACTTTAAAAGTGTCAATGAGAAAGAGTCAATAGTTTTTTGATATCTTTTAAAATAAAGCCAGGAAAAAATAAAATCGATATTGGCAAATTTCCGTTTTTTCCAAATATCTCAGCAGGCCATGGAAATTTTTGAAGTTTCTCAACGGCATGTAAATACGCTTCAAAGTGCACAGCTTTTTCCTAATTTAACGGAAGCTGTATCTCCAACAGGTACCGAGATCCCCATGCTTAGGATTCTTATCTTGGACACCCTGTATTAAAGAGTGGGAAAATCAAGATCGAGTCTTCATGCACCCTCACAGTGGCTATGCATTCTTTTGATTGCAACTTTGTCACACCTACATACTGACTTCGGTTTAAAAGATAATCCTGAAAAGGTAATTAGCAATGCCCATATTAGACATCTAGTATGTCAAACGCTTTTGGAAAATCCAAATAAACGGCTTCCGTTTGAAACCCTTCAATGGTTTCTTCAATAAATTTACTCTTTATAGTTATATTTAATGTTGCAGATCGATTCTTAGAAAATCCGTGTGACTGCTAACTGTTATATTAATTATTAAAGTTTAGAAAGAAGAAAGCCGTCAAGAGAATCATTTTTGAAAAGTTACAAATGATTGAGACTGGTATATAATTTGGAATGTCATTTTGTCGCATTTATTTCTTGGCGTTTAATGCACATATTCTACAATATTTTTAGAGGTTTTACTAGTACAAAGCGACAATTCCCTTTTCTACTAGATAAGCTTAAATTAAATTAGGACCTACCTGTTGTTGGTTTAGTTTTAAGTTTACGCACCCCTCGAACTTCATAGAATTAGATACCCCCCCAAATCTTTTTGATAAAATCCCAGAATTGCTTTGGATTTTTTTATATCTGTCTCCATCTTTAATCAGATTTAATTTTTGATCTTAGCATCCTGAATTCATTTGCTTGCAAATCACTTGAATGAATTTATTCTTTATGCACCCTAACTTTTTACTACCTAGTATATTAATAAAGATTAAGAGAACCAAAGTGGCTCCTAATTTTATTCTTATCTTGCACACGTTTGATGTTGGTCAAGATGGAAAACAGCAAAAAAGAAGTTGAACAAAAGAAGTTCCATTTCGTAAATATGATGATATCAATATAATATGTTCAGTGACAATAGAAAATCATTCCAATACCATACCAATTTCATCAGAATCAAATCTGGCAACGACTTTTTCTAGGTTTGCATACATTAAATTAACTTGATAACCAGTCAAATTCTTCACGTATATATTGAGTAAAAATATATTTTTAGAAAGTAAAGAAGTGCCTGCCGAACCGACAGAATCGCTGAAAAACGTATTGTCATTTGATTTCCATGACACTGCCCCTGCACCCGTAATCAGTACTACAACTGCGATGAGAGCTGTGCGAAAACGGGGTAAGTGCTTATTTATTTTATAACATTCGATTTTTAATTTCGGTTTTACGTTTTTAATGTCACATAGGTCTATTTCATGATGATGATAAAAATACCGCGATACTTGATCAAAATATTTATTGTTTCAAACAAAATTGTACGTTTATTATTTTATACCTAAAACATGCAGCTTCCATGGAATTTAAATATGGAACCAAATAAAGACACTTATTTATTTTTTTAATTTTATTTTTATTATATTACTAACAGACCCGAATTCTAAAAAGAAATTTCTAACTAGCAAATACAATAGTTAAGAAATATCTCTATATAAATGTGAAATATAGTGAACATTTTCGCAAACCATAACTGAAGCTTGAAACAAGGAGTCTACCTTTTGTACGCGATTTTTGCATAATTGATCTTAATAAAAGCAATATACATAAATAATAACAATTAATAAAATTTGATAATATAAGTCTCATTCATTAATATTCTTTTACAAATTTATCAAAAATTTGACCTTTTCCACATAAAAAAGGTATTCTTAGTATAGAAAGGAAGCACGGCTTACGAGAAAACTAACTTTGGAACCACAAGCACGTTTACCTTGCAGTATTTCATCTGCAGTCTCTTACGTATTCGTTTACAAGTTTAGTCAGTTAAATGCTTTTTGGATCTAAGATAATTATCAAGTTTTTTTGTACTATAAACGAAAGATAATTTATGATTTTTTTTTGAATAAAAACATTAAAATAATCTTTATTTGTGCAGAATTTCTTTGTAATTGTCAATATCAAAGCAGATACAAATTTGTGTAGCACCTGCATGTATGTGTTTTAGTCTGAAGTATAGAATATATTTAAAAGTAATTAAAATGTATCAGTTATTTAATATTTTAATTAATCCAATTAATATTATGATAGTCTGGAATATAAGTAGAATTTAAAAATTAAAAATATTTCTTCTTAGTTGAAGAGAAAATATTGATTAACGTATTTGCACTATAATCGTCGGAAGAACAAGAAAAGATTTTAATATTTAAAAAAAAATTATATGTCTAGTTATAATTATCAGTTATATTTTTTTATTAATCATTGTTGCAATCAGTGGCGGCTCGTAGGCTGTGAGAGGAGTAATGAATGCACTAGTTTACCGGGCGTGAAAAAAAATTGGCGGAAAATATAAAAATATGAAAAATGCCCACGAGAATGAACGATAAGAAAGAAAAAAAACGTTGTTTTACTAGCGGAACAGTCAACAACTTGTTGATTAAAGTCTTCAATATTATTTAGAAACACTTTTTCAGCTGATAACATCCCCAAGGCACTTGATCTTTCTTCTCTCATCGAGTTATGTAGAAAAGTTTCTATCCTCTTTGACATGGAGAAGCATTCTTCAGCCTTAGATGTTGACACGGGTGTGGTTACAAAGACTTCCAGCAGCTTAATGATTTCTTAAAAAGTGGACTCCATTTCTTCCTGTGAAACTAACGATAAAAGAGGAATGGCTTCGGAAATGATTTGAAATTCTCTTTCATAAAGTACTTGCAGTTCTGTTTTTAAACGGGTTTTCTCTAAGAATGGATAAACTTTAACTATTTCAAGAAGCAATTTGTCTGGAGCAAAGCTCTTAATATTCAATAAAATGTTCTTTTATAAATAAGTCTTTTATTCATTGAAACAGATCGGAACGAGGATATGGTTGCCTTTTTGGAGAAATTGGTTCATAGTTTTTTACAAGCTCCGACTCTAGTGTGTCAGTAACTGCATTGATTTCATCAAGAATCTTTGCAGTGTATTTTAATTTTTTGTAGATTTTCTTTACCTTTAACCTGGTGAGTAATAATCATTTGCATTTGCTTAAAAATTAATTTTAACATGTAACATGATTTTACTAAACACTGCTAACCAAAATATGAAATCTCTGTCCTTCAATTTAAGTTTATATGCCAATTATATTTGCTTATATTTATATTGTTTATATTTAAATATTTATTGGTTATTTTTTTTTGTATCCCATTTACACCACTCATTACTGACGCAGCATCATACCTTTGCACTTTTAACTTATTTGACGTGTCACTGATTAAAGGATCAATTTCATTTAAAATATAATTTGCTATTGACATTGCGCTGTGTCCAGGAGGGTTTAAAAATGTCCTGAATCTTTGCAGTGGCTTATTGGCGACAATATATCGTAAAAATAATGACTATTGGCAAATTCTTTGTAACATCTGTTTTTTAGCAATTTGTTGTAGTTTTATCAGCAATTACAGATAGATAATTTGTTTTTTTTTTTTCTTTAGCCACTTCCTCGTAAACACCAAACATACAGTCTAATAGTTCATTTTGAATACCTAGTCTGAGAAGTCCCTTTCAACGCCGTTGTTTTGTCAAAATGATCTTTTTATTTGTGCATTCTTCCAACTCAACATGACCTCACAAGGCTAATTCTAAGACGCCACAAAATGCCAATAAATTATTTAATTTATTTATTTTCCCTCAGTTTTAATCTTTTTAGAAATACTAAAAAGTTCAGTGTGAATTTGATATTAACCATCAAACACTTTAGTGCGAATTCACGAACCTAAAATCCAATTAAAACATTAAATAAGTGCTCAAAAAATTTACCCGAGCCACCCGCGTTTGTGCTCGGATCTAACGTATTGAATCGTATTAAAAAAGCATCGGCGGCGTGACCTCGAGTAACCCTTTCCAATGCATATTAGAAGCGAAGCCGTTTCGCAATGTGGTCGGCTGGCTTAAATTATTTCTTTTTTCGATAATGCATTGCTCTTTCACTTGTTTGGTTGGGTATTGTAGTTATTATTAAAATTAAAACAAATTTTAGAAAATAATAAGTGCCATGGCTTCTTGGCCCATTAGGACGAGCCGTTGGTTGCAATCATTAGAATATTATTCTTTTAATTGTAGGTCTAGAGTCAGTAGCAAGTAAACCACAAGAGCCCGATGACGGTCCCGAAAAAAGGTTGAAATTAAAGGGTCGCCGAGCGGTTGACACAGCATTACGAAAAAGTGTGGAACAACGAATAGAACAACTTCATGGTATGATGGCTTGTAATTATTGCTTATGAAAACTAAAGAATATCCTGCCTTTTAAATAATTCAAATATATGTATTTAAGGAAGCAGCAGTGATAGTAAGGCGAGCAGTGAAGAAGATAAAGCTAATAAAAAAATTGGCAGATTTGGTAAAAAGAAAATCCAGAATAAAGACGTTAAAGAGGAAAATAAAAAACCTGTCGCCAAGAAAGATACTCCAAGAAAAAATCGTAAGTCTCAATTAATTTTACCATATCATGTTTAATATATACATGGTGGTCCAGTTTCGAAAGCCCCCATACGTAATAACCATTAAACGTTCAAGAATTGGACTGATTACAGCGCCACCTTTTGACTGACCGCACCACTACGTTGCTTTATGGCGGGCGCGGAAATTTAAAAGTGGTGTTATTTTTGCTTTTCTGATAATTTTTACTTTAAAGTTATCAAATATGTAAATTTATTTGCAATTTTTCTGTTACGACAAAGATTAAAACAAAAAAATTGCAAATCATACATATTAGTAACTCTAAAGTAAAAATGTTTATACAGAAACAGTAGTAGGTAACAGTAGTAAAAAACACAGAAACATTGTTGTTTTAAAAGTTTATTACCAAAACAAGATTTACTTATTATATACCTTACTATCTCTATTTCCTTTTTGGTGAGAGCACAGTGCCTCATTATTTATGCAGAAGTAGCATAAATATAGGGTGAGTCTTCCATTTTTCTACATGTAACAAAATGATAAACCAGGCTGTTTTTACCAATTTTAAGTGGACAAGTCCTGTATGGTCTCAAATACAATAGGTCGTAAAATTCGGAACAACGGTTTCGAGTTCATTTTTATGACAAACGGGTTGCCAGTGTCGTCCCGACTATGGATATTGATTTTAATTTTTTAGTTAAATAATTATCTGTTATAAAAAATTTATAAATAATGTTGGATTTTATCTATTATCTATTAGATAAAGATTTTTAGAAAAAGTATGGTTGGTAGGTATAACCTATATTTATTAAATTAACAAGAAACATTTCTTAAAAGCGGAAAAGCATCATTATAAAACTATGGCAAATAAAATGAAATATAAAAATTTGATTAATACCGCAATTTGATTGTTTTTTAAATGTTTAAAAAATTGTTGTAAAATTTTTTTAATACCAACCAATAAAAAATGCAACTCTCCAAACATATCTTGTCATTTATAAGAAAGGTACAAAAATATAAGGATCTTTTAATTTATTAACCATATTTACATATATTACAATAAAAATATTTACGAAATATACAAAAAAAATCAATTTATAAATCACACATTTCATTACTCTCATCGCTTTCATCCGAATCAGACATTCTCACTGTTATAACTAAGGGTTCGACAGTTTCTTCTAGAAGATTATCGAGAGTCCACATCTTTTCTTCTTCTTTTATAGCATGATTAACAGCATTGCTCCAGTTTTCTTGGGTAACGTTATCCACTGCTACTTTCAGAAGTTCTCTTACATCTTTCAATTTAAAGGTTTTATTATTTCTAGCTACATATCCTTTTACTTAAGCCCAAATTAACTCTATAGGATTTAATTCACAATGGTAAGGTGGCAAACGAAGTACAGTTATATTCTGTTGTTTTGCCATATCTTCAATAACGTGTCTTTTATATTTTGATTTATTTTCTGTAACTATTGTCAGAAGCTCTGCTTTTACCGCGTCTTCTCCAAAAGGTATTTCTTTTTCGGTAAGCCAGTTTTTTATTTCCTCTTTTCGCCAGCAGGATGATGGTAATTTTTCTATTAATCTTGAATGGTAGCTGGCATTGTCCATAACAATTGAATTTTCGGGAATTGACTTGATCATTTCGGAAAAATAATCTTCAAAAACATCAGCGTTCATTTCTTCGTGGTAATCCTTAGTTGACTTCGATTCGAATTCAAACAGACCGCCATTTAAAAATCCTTTATAGCTCCCAATATGTGTAATTATTAATCTGTGGCCCTTACCAGAAGGAGACTTCAAGCCAGTCGATAAACCTTCTAAAAAAGCCTGACAAGAGCTTCCAACATTTTTATCCTGCCAGCACTTGCTCACGGTTAAGCCAGGTTTCATCCAAATAATAAATGTTTCTTCCTTCCTTTCGATAGTCCTTAATTTGCCTTAAATACTTTCTTCTCCAACAGACTATTTCTTCTTTATCTATTAAAATAGATTTTCTATTTTACTTTTGAAAAGAAAAATGTAATTCGTGTAAAATTTTCCATAATTTTTTTCTTCCGATTTCTGGTACATTTTCGTCTTCTTTTATAAGTGTCAAAATTTTGTCCATCGTTGGGATTTTATTCTTAAAATAAAATGAATGTACTGTCCTCCTGATGATATGCTTTGCTGTCTCATCAACTGCTATCGACTTCCTACCGGCATTTCAGAGGCATTTGATGCACAAGTGCATCATGTACGTTTAGTACTATAGTCCTTGCTTTAAAATCTAAAACACCTTTACACACTACGGGGCTAAACTTTGACATTCTTACAACAAATGCGCAACAATACTGAAAAATAGATTAAGTTTTTAGGATATATCTACATTATATACCATAAAATATAACTACCTGTTTGCATTTAAGATTGCACAATTTAGGTACCTATAATACTTATACCTCCATATTTACCTACCTAGACAATATCTACTTATAAGGGTTAAAAAGAACTTGTTCATTAGGTACTTAAGTAATTCAAAGAATTTATGGCTAAAATTGGCCTATTTCTTGCACTATTAAATAAACCCAACAAATGAAAACATTCAGGTCTTAATGTACTTGAAAAGTGGGACGCCAATTGTTTACGACCGTGTTATGGCTATCGGCCCTTTCGTGTGCTCCTACGGATTAAGAAATGGACTATAAGAAATACTTATAGTTAGTTACATACTTAGTTTATTAACAAAACTACTATAAATAAACAATTTACAAAATATTCTTACAAATGAATTTTAAATATTTGTACATTTTATATTTAGCATAAGCCACCAGCCACCAGATATATAGTTTAGCTGGGCGACTGGAAATTACCATTCTCACAACGGTTTTCTCAAAGCATGGGTATAAACCCGTGCCACTCATCAATCCAATATTTATGGTTTTTATTGGGAAAACGAAAGGGACTGCCATCTTTATTGGAGCAACCCGGTACACAACAATTTTTTTTGAGGTCTTTCTTCACCAGCTAAATACATGGCTATTCTATTATACTCACAAAAAAACGGTAAACAAACACTCAAAAAGTAACTTTCAATAAGCAGTAAAATCCTTTAAAAAAACATCACTCCTTAATAATCTCGGTTGAAACGAGTAAAAACGTACAATAACAAAACACGTAAACAAAGAAAATAATCAATATGGCGGACTGAGTGGCGAACTTACGACTTAACGATAACTACAGCGCTCCCTGGCGACTGACCGAAGTCTTTATTATTTCACGGGAATGCGCATTTAAGTGACATTTCTAGGGGGGGATATTTTGTGGTAATAACCTAGCGGATTAAGATCCAGTGACCTGGGTGGCCACGTCACTGGCCCAATACTTTTATTAACAAGTTAATTATTTAAGTCATTTCTCCACAGCTGGCCAATCTATCATTGTGGATAATTTGTATTTAGCAATTTTCTCACTCCTAATCCAAATTATTACAAAGGTACGAAATGTACGGTTATTTCTATTATTATTTCGACGGTTTCTATTTTGTCCATTATTCCCACAGAGGCCAAAGTTCTGAAAATTCTGATAAGTTCTAATAAAAACGCGTCTGGAATTCTTCTATTAGGGTAGCCTCTACCATATATTATGATTTCTGCAACTGACAGTAATAACCTTTTGTGTTTTATGGTCTAATCCAAAATTTGGAAAATAATGTAGGTCCAATTGCCTAATAAAGATATTTTTTTTAACAAACTACCTATTAAATGAAAAGAAAATTATTGATTTGTTTTAATGTAAACTAAGCGAGAATTCCAGTAATAATTTGTATTCAAAATAAAATCAGTGACGTACAATTTCTTTTATTAAAATTGTGCAAAGATTTTTCCATACGCACGCCGCTAGTGGAAGTAAATGAATATTTTTTGCGGAAAAAGATATATCTTTATTATCTAACCAAACGTGCCAAATTTTATTTAAAGTAGCTTTGAAAACATAATCAAGTTTAAAGATTTCAATTAAAACTGACACCCTGTATCTTTGTAACGAAGCATTTTTTGAATATAGTTTACATTACAAATTGATATTATTTTGATGTTGGCTATCTGTCAGTTAAGTTACCGCTTTCGAACTGGACTACCCTATATATTGAAAATAAATTTTACACAATAGTTCATGATAACCAGACAACTCCACACAATGAAAGTTAATTTTAATTAGTATTATTATAAAAAATCACATTTTCTTTAAAAAAATCTGTTTTTTTTCCCATTCAAGTATGTTTATGATTTACATGCAGGGGCTTCAGCTTGTAAATAATTTTCATAAAAAACAATTTTTATTTTCATAAGTTTGAACGTGTGTAGCTGTTATTTTTACAGACTAAATGGCTTCTTATTAAAAATAAGAAATCAAATTTTTAAAGAAAAAGTTTTATAACAGATGATGCATAATAGCTGGTTTGGTTCAAAGAACAGTAAGGCAAAATTATACTCTACTAAACATTAAACTGTGGAATCATAAATAGGAATAATAAAATCATTTTAAAGTAACCTAACAAAATATATATCGTATTTTTATAACTAGAAATTGGATTACTTGAGGAAAAACTTAAGTCTAAACTATTTGGAAATTACTTTCCTCCTAAATTACTCAACAATTAAATTTTAAATAGAAATTATTTTAATTAAAGATCAAATACAAACTGATATATATACCGCAATCATTTTGGAGGTAATGAAAATATTTGAATTGGTTCTTTTACAATTCCCTTTTGTCTAAATAAATTGCCTAATAATTGAGAGCCTCTGGGCCTTAGAAGGTGGCTTAAAACCAATTCCTTTAAAGTGGATTAATTATTTTAGAAATCCAACCCTTTATAATTATTTTATAGACTATTATATCCTGAAGCCAAATATTTTTCTAGTAAGGATGTTTTGATATTTTCATCAAAGTACATTTTTAAATTAAAAACACGGACTGGTAATATTCTTTAATGTTGAACAGTTTAAATAAAAACATTTTATATTTTAATATCGTAAACTTCTTATTGATTTTTTACAAACAAGCTAAAAAGTGTCTTGTACTCAAAAGCTATACTTACTGACTCAACGGCTGACATTTTTGTAGACTCATATTTTTTAAAGTTTCTTAAGGAATTTGGTTTACAGGTGAATTGGCTGGCCTGAATATAGATGATTCGTTAAGTGAACGTCCACAATTAAGGCAGTCCCGTAGAATAGCGCTGCTGAAAATTAAAGAGCAAGTGAATCCAAAGGAGCAGCAAAAAGAAGGTAAGTACTTTGAATCTTAACTCGCGAGAGCTGCTGTTTCAATATTATTGCTATTGATTTTGAAATAGCAGGAGTATGTCATGTTTATGAATTAACACTTGTTAGTCGTTGCAAAATTCAATTTAACTTTCTTTATTTCTTAAGATAAATATTTACATTTGTATCATCCGTTATATTGTTCATTCTCGTGATAACTCTTCGAAAATTAAAAAACCTTCAATCAACCTATTTCTTCTTATCTTTAAGGGGAACTAAGGAGTAATATATGATTTCTTTTAAAGAAAGGTAATTTGTAATTAATATAGGTTTTTCCATAATTAAGGACTGCAAAGTTCCAAAACAAAATGGTCTAAGGATAAATATAAATTTTGTATTATTTCGAATTGCTATTATCTATCAAGATGGCTGTTTCACATCTTTATAACCTGCTGATTTTTCGATAAAAGTAGTCTAGTTAAATGTCACAATATTTTCCTAAGAAAGAGCTATAATGTTCGAAAGAGTACAAACCAATGAAATTTTGAAAGAATTGTCCCAAATTAAAATAAAACAATGCAGAGTTGGATTAAGTTACCTTTTTTGACAATTCTAGCATCTTTTCATGTTATTACATAAATTTATTGCAGCTTAAAACATTAATTTGATATTAATCCTTTGTATTAATTAGATAACATTTTTTGTTAGCAAAAAAAAAGTCCCTCTTTATTAGATTTTCAATAAAAAATGCCAGTTAACTAAAAGGCTATGAAAATTTAAAAGTTGACTAACTTACATTATTAGAAATCCCACTTATTAACCATTAATGTTTGTCACACCATCTGCAAAATTCCGTAAAAAAAATTCTATTACAGACGCTTTCTGAATGAAATGATTAAGGGTGGTTTGTTTTGAAATGAAAGCACTGTATAGAAACACTATTTCTTACCAAAATAAATACTTTGTCGTTAGCTTTCATGAGTACCTAGTGATTCTGTTGATTAACTTTTAAATGCGGTCTTGTCGTATAGTAAATCGTTATAAAAATTTTTAGGATTATGAAAAAATAAATATAGATTCGATTTGAGTAATTTTTATTTAATCATATTGGAACTGCGTTTTTGTAATATTTTTTGGTAATAGAAATTTTCTTAATAGGCATCATTTAAACATTACTTTTTAACCTCAAAATTTGTCAATTAGTTTCCTATTAGTTTGTTCCAAATTATTAAAACAAAAATATGACTGACTTTCCACATGAAATGGAGCCAAGTTACCTTGAAATATAGAAATATTTAAAATAACGTATTTTTTCAGTTAGATAAAAATAAAAGAGTTATTTATACTTATTTTTTATAGAGAAAAAACACAAAAAAGATAAAGATACATTGGAAAAACGTAAAAAGAAAGGAAAGGACGATTCTGAAGAGGATATAGAAGCTGATGAGAAATATGGCGGGAAGAAGAAAAAGAAAGAAAAGTGTTTTAATCCACAAAGGTTTAAAGAACGCCCTTGGCATACAAGCAGTGATGAAAGCGAAGATGCGCCCGAAGAGGTAATAATTTTATATGTAGTTTAGAAGAAGGGTACGTACAGTGTCAGTCTCAAGTTGTTTAAATTTAATTATTAACTCCATTTTGCATCATTTATTAATGAAGCGCTCGGTGCCTTCGTTTAGAGCGATGTATATATATATTTTTATTAATATTGTCTTTTTTATGCATATTCTGAAATCAGGAAGAAGAGGAGGAAGAGGAGGAACCAGACTTAGGACCACTAAAATCTGACCATGAGTTTTCACCGGAAAGTGAAGAGGATAACGACGAAGAATGGCAACCGGTTAAACGAGCGAGAACAGCTAAAAAAGGTAAATATTGCGCTACCAAACTCATTTAATATATTTGTTATTAGAAACATTCAATATAAAATTAATTTCTAGACTTGATTTATTGAGGTAAATTAACTCACGTTTCTTCCCTCTACTTAAGTTCTTTAGGCATTATTTTAGCTAAAATAGTAGTCCAGTTTTGTTGACTAGAGTTCTGCGCTTGCCTTTATAATTACAGTAAATATTTAAAAGATCCGAATAAAAATACAAAAAGTGATAGAAAGCTGCATGGTGCCTTTTATAATATGTTATTTAAAATAATACCATTTGATGTTTAGATTTGCACTCGTGAACGGAACATTTGTTATTGATTCATTAAAAACCATTAAGAACCGCTGCGTTTACTGATTTAAAACAGAAATTAGTATTTACTAAACTTTTTTTTTGTTAATTTCAAATCAAAACTTGGAGCTTATTGCTCATTATTGCCCTGAAAAAACGTTCTGGATAGTCTGATTAGTCTGAAATGTTTAAGTTTTTTTAATTTGACCACTTCACATCTCTCAGAAGAATCCAGAAATTCGTTGTTGAAAAAGTTATCTAAAATCTATTTACAATCAATCACATCTTAATATTTCCAAAAAAACGGTCTTTTGTGCCATGTATGGGTTATGAATTATTGATGAACGGAAATGGTTCATACTGGATCGGACAATCACCGAATTATAATGTGGATCTGTTCAAGACAAATTAATTTACTTTCCGATTTTACTGGTTTTTAACCCGCACATATGCATGCGGTGCGAGTCTTTAACTTGGAATATATTTGTGTTTTGAATTGCCTTTATTTTAATGTAAAAAAATGTTTACAGCGTGTCTGAAATGTGAGATATGACTTCATTTTTTTTAAACGGCTTTTAAATGATTTTTATTCATAGGTTTAACAAGTTACACATGTGTGCCAAATTTCAATTTTTTACTCTCTTTGAAAAGATATTTATCAAATATTATCTACAAATGTTAGCTAATTCAAAAAATGAATCCTATTCAATAGTCTTTCTTTAATAAGTGTTAAAAATGTTAAAGTTTAAAATTGTTAAAAGTATCGTCCATTTACTAACTAACAATACCCTAAACGGAACTGATACTCATTTTGAATATTTCTAAGTACTTGACCAAAAATTAGCCGACAGTCCTGTCTTATTCGTTATTTCAGATCCTCAATATTTTTGGTCTTAAAAACTTTGCTCTTCAAGTAACCCCATAGGAAAAAGTCCAAAGGTGTTAAATCCGGAGACCTGGGTGGCCATTCAAAGAATCCTCTTATGCCAATCGACCTACCTGGCAATACATCATCCACCCAGCCTTGCAAAATCAGGAGGCGCGTCGTCCTGTTAAAACCAGATGTTTCTATTCGGGACGTCACCTTCTATAAGATAAGAGAACAAAATGGCTAATTACGGAAGTAGGCAATATTTCTAAATTACTTCATAACTTCCAAGGAAAATCTTAATGGAGTTAAGAAACTTGGTCCTTTAACTCGATCACCAACAATTCCCGCCCAAACATTAACTTTTTCTGGATGTTCAATGTAGCCTTCGCTCATCCATTGTGAATTTTTGTCTGCCCAATAACGACAATTTTGACGATTTACCTCACCATTCAACATAAACGTTGGTTCATGAGAAAGTAGGACGTATTGTATTTGTCTGTCAAACATTTCTGTCTAGTAGATCCATCATTTGTTGATCGTTAATTGATCCATCGCAAAACTGGAGTCTTCTATTCGGATCATCTTCGGTGAGTTCTTGGAGGAATGGTATTTTATAGGGATGAAATTTTTTAGCTTAAATATTCTTGCCACTAAAGACTGACTAATTTCGAGTTTCAGAGCTATCTGCCTAGAGGGGATATCGAGATTTCCTTTGAAAGAGAGAATATTAATTTTGACCTTTCTCGGAGTGTACGACGAGGATAATTTTTGTTTATCTTAAATGCCCATTTTCCCCGGAACTGTTTTTCTATCTTGCTTACCGTATTTTGCAATATGGGTGTTTCAGGATACTTCTCTCTGAAAAAATGGATAACTTTATTTTGTGTTCTTGTCCTCTCTCCGTAGCCAATCATCATAGAATTTCAATTTTGTGTGTTTCAGTTCAGTACGGCATTTTATAAACGGCGAACAACAAACTGTGAAACGACTAACAGTTTCATCGCACAAATCTGAATCGAATGCGATACTACTCTCCTTACTTCTTTTTGTAATTTATTTGTTATCATAATGTCAATGTCAGGTATTATTATACCTGATATTCCAAGCATTTATTAAAGAAAGTCTATTGAGTTTAATTCATTTTTTGAATTACATAATGTTTGTTAAATACCTGGAAAGGAGTTGGAACTTAGCACACATGTGTGACTTGTTAAACCCTTTAATAATACTTATTAAAAAAGCAGGTCTGGTTTTTAAACAAAAAATTCGATGACTTCATATCTCACATTTTAGATACCCTGGAAAAAATTTTTTTAATTACTAATCGTGTCCGAGCATATCCAAAAACTATACCTTTGATTTAGTGAATTTATTCCAAGTTAGAAACTCGCACTGTATATCGGCTTCCTTAGGGACACTATAATTAAAATACGAACATGCATTTTACATTACTAAGAACAAAACTATTTTTTTTAATTAAAAAAAGACAGGGAATCGCCAGGAATTTTTTATGATATTGCCAACATATACCTTGTCGTCAAAATTCGCTGCAAAGTCGGTCCGGTAATATTTAATTCTTGATCACAATACCGAACGACCAGTTCGGCAGTAATGGTCTTCTCATTCAGAAACATCAATTTTGTCTCAGATTTTGTAATTAAACGGACAAAAATTAAATGTTACTTGTTTAAATACTGTTCGATGACGTAGTTTGTACATGACAGTTGTCAACAAGTAAACACCTGAGAAAAAAAACGCATTTTTAAGCATAATTTTATACTCTAATGGCACATTAAAATATCTATTGCTAATATGAAACTGCGATTTTTAGAATCCGATGCAGAAGATGTAGATGATTTTCCATGTCAAAAATGCAATAAAAGCGATCATCCTGAATTGATTCTGCTTTGTGATAAATGTGATAACGGCTGGCATTGTTCATGTTTGCGGCCACCATTACTAGGCATTCCGGAGGGTGATTGGTTTTGCCCGCCATGCGAACACATTATTCTGCTTGAAAGATTACAGGTCAAACTAATAGAGTACGATAAAAAACTAAGTAGAAAAGAGATAGAAATGAGGCGGAAAGAACGATTAGCATATGTCGGAATTAGTTTAAATAATGTCTTGCCTAACAAAGATACAGAGCACCAAAAGAAAAGGCGGCCTCCTCGTAGAGCTTCCACAGAATCCGAGAGCGCAGATTCTCAAAGTGAATCCGAAACGGACAGTGACGAACCTATTTATCAACTTCGACAGCGAAGGTAAATATTCTTTTGTAAATGTTCATAATTCTATTTAATTTTTTATGTAATAATATTTGCATCTTATGTTGTCCAAAAAAATTTTATGGATAAATATTTTCGGATATTTTGTAAAAAATATAATTTAATTTCCTTATGTAAAAGTGGATTTAGGAACTAAATGTTAACCACTTTACCAACTGTGAGAAAACTTTCTACAGATGATATACCTAGGACCTCCGATAAAACTAAGGTCATTGCGTTAGTCTTGCTATCCTACTCTAGGGCATCTGATTATATTAATAATTCACTAATGTGTGCAATATTAAAGTTTATAGGGGCTTCTCTATTAGTCCTTAAGTTATCTAATAGCTATTTTAGAGAGTGGCACACAGCAGTTTAGAATCTGGTTTAAATATGTAAAAAATATCCTTATTAGGGGCTCTTTCATACAACAAACATTAACTATGTATATACTTCGTTTTTATATTTACTGAAATTAACCAAGCTGTAATAACGTTATATACGTACTAACCTTAATAACGTTATAAATAAATCAGTGGTCAAAGTTTACACTTAATGCAAATTACGGTAATGTTTATCCGTCGACTTTCTCTCGCAATATCTGATATATTTGTCATATCTTTTTTTTTTGGGAAATAATCTACTTTGCAAGTTTTTCCTCCTCTCCCTTTTTTGTTTTCATTAAAAAGCTGCAATATACTACATCATGATCCGAAAGTTCCCTCCTTGTGTCACACTTGTAGTTTTGATTAAAATTTGAGATATATAATCCATTTCAGTTGCGCAGCCTCAGGTGAAATTATTTTGGCTATTTTATTATTAGGTCCTAAAAATTTAATAGAACTATTCCAAATTATAAACTGTATACAATGCTTAGAACACTGAAAGACTAGGATCAGTAAATAACAACTTTGTTTGAGTTCAAAATGTGCTCAGGGGCAAGGGCGTGTTCTGTTGTCTGTTTACAAAAATATTTACCGATTCTCGGTTGCCAAGTTTACACAAGTTAAATTACCTTATTTTTGTATATTCTATTAAAAATAAAAAGTAGAAATAGATATAATCGTTTCTTTACGCCAAAAAAAAAATTAACATTTTTATTCCAAAAACGCTTCTATAAAAAAATTGGCAACATTGCAAGCTTAAGCTCTTGCGTGATACGCGAAATATCATCTTGTCAAACTGCTCTGTGTTTACATTCCGGATTTGTGAATTTTTATGTTTTTGGGCCGTTTGTGCCACATCATGGAAAAAAGGCGATTCAAGCTCATCTTTTCATAACTAAATACCGATACTTTCATAACAGCATATCAAGGTAGAACCTTCATTATAAACGTAGAGTAGGGGATCTTAGAAATAAAACTAAATAAAAACGAGAATCGATTTTCTTTAGCTTTTGAGAATCTTCATATTTTTATCTCTAAATATAAAAAAAATACTTATCTATTAATAAAAAAAAGAAAATCGAGTTCTGTCCATAGTTTTATGTTCCTTTTGTTGTCTTGCCAGGAAAATGGCATATTACTTATGTAACTATCTATAGTTATCATGTATTTTTCAGACAGATTAGTTTCTTTGAAGAAGTGGGCACTTGATGTAGTCAAAGCAATAATGTTATGTATTATAAAATAAATGATGTAAAACTTATTTTTGTTGAATACGATAAAATTATGCAAAATATTAAATATTTGCATCTTAAAACGTGAATTATTAAAAAATCTATAATACTTGTAAAATATATAATTTACATAAAAATACTTGTTAGGTACCTTTACTCTAATGAAGTACATTAAAAAAAACATAAATAACCCTAATATTGCTTATATTTAAAATATTGTCATACATAATTATTAAATATTTTTGACGTCATTGATAAAGGTGGCATCAAAAGTGCGATCGAGCGGTGCTGCGATGTTGTTCTTATCTCTGATATATGTTAACTGCATTCATGTAACATTGAATGCAGGCTTTATTATAGAGTATCTTATCATATTTTATTTAAAAAAACTTGATATTTAATTAAAGGGGAACAGTAGTTTTGTTTTGTACCTGTCAAAATAAATGACAAATTTGTATGCTATTATAAAGTTATTTATTGCCATTTCTACACAAGCATTTCGCATCACTGCATCACAGATAATGCAAGCAAGCAAACTGCCCATAGTTCCATGACATGCTAAATCTAGCCTTTCAATGTTCTAAATTGCAATGTATTGCTTGCTAGTCGTCGGAACTGATTAAATTTCGTGTTAAACCACCCGTCTCTGGAACTCATATTTCCATTTCAAGGCAACCGATTTATAGAGTTTAATTTATTTAAGGCAAAATAAGAGCTATAAATTCAACGAATATGACGAGATGATTAAAGATGCTCTTGGAGAAGATGTAGAAAAACCGGAAGACTCTGCCGGGAATCTGGGGCGAGGAAAAGATATTCAAACTATTGTTAAAGGACTCGAAGAGGAACAAAAAGAAGAACAGGAAAATGCAGCGAAGAAGGAAAAAGATGTTTCTAATGCTGATAGGCCAACTACGGCTGTTCTCAAGAAAATGCTTAAGTAAGTAATAGTAACAATTTAATATTTAGGAAAAAATTTCTGCTTTAATTAATATTTTTTTCAGAGCACATATAATGTTTTTTTTTTTTAAATGCTTGAAATCGTAATAAGCTAAGATGATCTAGAATTATTAAAATTGAAAATACATTTAATATTGCACATTTAATTCAAATAAAACATTCTGACAGTTGTTTTTAAATAAATAAAGTTTTTTTTTCAATAATTTACATCTTAATACAAATATAAACATGTTATTTTATTAATTACGTGCGTGCTGTTGTCTTTGTGTTATATATTACTGTCTTTGTTAAAATGTCACAATCCTTGTAGATAGTTGTCAGTGGTTAGCTTTATTTCATAAGGTAAAAAGTCGTAGAACTTTGGAGCTGATTAGATTGCTAATTTATGCACAATTGCACATTTGGGTGTTGCAGTATTGCGAGTCTCCGGTGTATCTCGGGACTATTAGTCATATGGTCTGAGGAAAAAAAATCATCAAAGAGGCTGGAATTTTTTTTAATGTTTTTAGAACGGCCGCTAGAGGACTACATTTCTATTTTATATTTATAGAGGTATTAAAAACATGGGCACCGTAATTACCAAATATCTAATTTTTTTTGTATGAATCATTTTGTCCTACCTGCTAAATTACAATTTTTATTTCAATATTATTAACTTCGATTGGGTAATCAGGTAAAAAGAGCATTTCTTACTATACTGATAATGTCTATTTGATAGTAGACTTTGTCTCACAATTTAACCAATAGCATTTTCAAAAAATTTAAATAGAACAGTAGGTATAAAATATGGTAATAGATATTATTTAAATATGAGAAAAAAAAAACGAAAAAAAACTGATTTATTTTCATACCAATAATGTACCAGAATTTAATAATGTTAGATGTATTAGTAAATGCGATGCTATTTCAGAAAGTAAGTGTACTTAATTGTTGTAGGGCCCAAAAAAGAATTATTAAAAAAAGACTTGCATGTTTTCCCTTGTATTTGGTGACAAAGGAAAAGGAAACATTTAATTATTTTTTTACTTTTCAAGTTAAACAAATGAAATGTGGTATATCGATAGAATAGTTACAAGAGCATCTTTTGGCATATTCTATTACTTCTGTCACTTCCGGTTTAACCGGAAGTGATACTAAGTTTTTAATGTAAATATATTATTACGTATTTTGAGAGAAAATAATATTCTCGAGAATAATAATCTCGAATTTGCTACTTTTTGTTTTATACTCATAGGAAAAATCAATTTTTTAAAGAAGTGAAATAGGGTGGCGTGGATGTGCGTTGAAATTCTTAATTTTTAATCAAGTAATCACGGAAAAATAATATTCACTGTATTTTATTACTTACATCTTTTTCACGCCTATTTAAAATGTCCAAACTAGTATGTTTGGCATTTATTTTATTCTTATAAATAACATATTATTATGAACAACCACTTTTGAGATGCAGTTTTTCAGAAATATTTATATACACTCAGTAAACATTTTAAATATTAGTAACCACTAAAATTCTTTCAAAAAACTGCGCTAAATTTATTTGAATGACAAGTGATATTTGCACTTGACAAGAGACGTCATGGACCTTTTAAATAGACGTAAAAGACATAAAATGCAATTAAAACTATTTTTCCGTGACTACATGATTAAAAATTAAAACTTTCAACGCATTCATGCCACCCTATTTTAAAATAAATTTTTCTATGACTATAAAATAAAAAGTAGTAAATGCAGTATCATTGTTTTCATTATTTTCTATCGAAATACGTAATAATAATATGTACTAAGTGTCTAATTTAAAATAAGAAACTTAGTGTCACATCGGGTCGAACAGGAACTTACGAAAAACAATTCAATATATAAAAATGCTGCTCTTATAACATTTCCACCAATTACGAAATTTCATGTGTGTATCTTGAAGAGTAAAATAGGTATTAAGTGTTCCCTTTTTCCTGTGTCCATGAGCTCCTTTGTCAAGAGTTCTCAACACTTTTGGAACAGGAGTAGTCAGGGTACGGCAGTGTTGCCAACAGGTCGGAAAAAATAATATTTATGAGGCCCAATACACTTTTTAGGCACGCCTCGTAATAATTAAGATACCACAACAGAAAACGAGAAACGATGCTTGAAAAAAGGTGATACTTAGTTAAACGTTAAAGTTCATAACATTAAATTATAATCAAGAGCTGAGACCTTAATCGTAAGACCGTCTTAGGGCTTATGTTTCGTAATTTTTATGATTATTTTTGCAAATATCTTCAGTTTGAACGAGGATATCAATGCGGCTTTTGCTTTGTATTGTATTTATTCCTTTTTAATATTAGCTAAAATTTTATATATTTTGCGTTTAAAATCTTCTAATAACTATCTAATGTTTATTAATTGTAAGACAGCGCCACCTATCCACTGTCAAATTATTAATATAAGTCAAAATACACATATCAAAATGGTCTAGGGAACAAGGAAACATAGACGTTTTATTTTTACATGAAAAACATGGTTTCCAATATAAATTGTGGTTAAATCATCAAAAATAACTTAATATTATATTCATCATATTAAGTTATTTTTGATGATATTAAAGAAATAGTTTCAATTCTTCAAGGCGTATTTTGTAAATGTAAAATGTATTCAGTAGAATTTTTGTTGCCAGTGTAGTGAAAATTTGTTTTAGTTGTGCATGCTTTGTGCATGCTTTTGTGTGCATTTCATTTCTCCTGATTTAAACAGACTTGGAAAACAACCTAAGACAAAACTAAGTTTAGTTTTACTAAGTACGTTATGGTGGGCGAGATTTTTATGGATACTGCTTTTAAAGTTTCCGATCGTATGGTGTTCATGACCTAATGACTAGTGATGGAAGAATCAAATGCTTTTCAGAATTGAATATCTTCTATTCAAATACTTGAAAGAGTCTGATTATTCCAATACAAAGAATCAAATAATTTAAGTTTAAAGGTCGCGGTTCCCGATATCGTAATAGTTGCAATTATTGGTCGAGAAAAAAAGGTTGAGTTCGTATAATAAAAAAATTATTATAGCGCCACGACAATAAAAAAGGGGATAGTAGATTTTAACAAACTTCTAGTTTTATGAAGAACTTTTATTATCAGAGTTTTATATCAACATTTTTTATAACCCTTCATGGGAAAGGTCTTCAGGTTGAATCAATTTATTCGGACTTCTCTAAAGCATTTAATTGGGTTTACAAGTATCGAGAGCTTGGTAACTTAGGCATAATGAATCCATTGCTAAGTTGGTTTGCTAACTATCTTTGATGAATTGTCATTTGTCCTTTTGTCATTTTATTAAATGCTTCTGTGATGCTGTAGATTTTGTGTTTAGACCTGTTATAAAAGTATCTTTGATGATGCTGATAAATTGTAAATCTGTGGCTACCTTTAAAACGAACTTGCCACCTTAACTTAAAAAGGTTTTTTATGGTTCCAAATTGAAAATATGTTGTTTATCAGACATTTACAAGCAAGTATTTTGATATTACTATCATACTGGTATCTATCTACTAACATATAAAGCTGGTATTCAGTTACTGCTAAGTTATTTTAATTTTTTCAGTTGAGATAGCCGTATTTTTGTAATATTGAACTATCACTTTCATTAATTAAGTGATGTTTTCAGAAAAAAACATCGTAAGTTAAATAGTCTCGACTTTGACAGTGAAGAGGAAGATATTTCTGATGAAGACTTTAAGGGCAGCTCATCGGAAAACTCAGAAGACGAGGAAGAGATAACTGAAAATAGTGAAGACAGTGATGATTATGTTGGCCGCAAACGAAGAAAAAATTTACCAACTAGGCGCTCAACGCGAGCTAGAACGAAAAGGTAAACATATTTAGTTAAAAAATGTTATTTATGCGCATGGTATTTTAATTCATCTAATTCAAAACCAACTGAAAATTAATAAACATTCCAGAGTTATTTTTTTAAATTTTATTATAGATACGATAGTGACTTTATTAATGATAATAGTGATGATGATGCACCCAGGCGTAAAAAAAAGAAGTCAATTTGGGATGAATCGGATAGTGAATCAGATGTTTCAAATTACGAGCGAAAGGTGAAATCTAAAAAGAAAAAAAAGAATCGGGAAGCTTTAGAATCTAGTGGAAAGAAGAATAGGAGTAGGTAAGGTACTATTTTCTCTTTATTTATTTTTGGTCCAAATGCATTACGTTGAAATTTCGTTACTTTTCGTTGAAGAGTGCTAATCTTCTAATTGTACTTCGGCTAGTTTGACTAATTATCAAATTGCTTAGGCGAATAATTACACTAATACAACATTTGAAATTAATACTTTTACAACTTTTCATTTTTACTTTTTTAATGTTAACATTTTCATAAATTTTAAAAATGATTGATTGTACCTTGATGCATGGTATTTGTACTTAAACCGAAATTACTTGTTTTACCATTTAATTATATGTTTTCAAATATTGAACTGACGTGCTTCGATATTTAGAAAAAGACTTTAATATTCAGATATTTAATAAATATAACTTTTTTCTTGATTCATTAGAAATAATCCAATTACAGAATAAAATATGGAGGTTTAACATCGAGCGAAGATGAGGACCTTGGCAGGGGACGCCGAACAAGAGGAAAGAAAATGACGTATGTTGATACATTAGGTTCAGACAGTGACGAAGAATCTGTTTCGAAGAAAAACCCCAGAAGAATTTTAAGTGACGATGACGAAGATTTTGTTGCAAATGAAGAAGATGAGGTAAAATTATTAATTATATTCTATATCTAAATATCATTACATTTTATGAATTAACAAAAAAATATTTTGATAAAATAGTTCTATTAAAATATTTTTTTCAATATACCTATTTCTGCCAACTTGTTCTATTTTTAGTGAAATTGTAAAAACGGCCATCTTTCAATGACAAGAATATTTAGTTATCTATAATAATACATTAATGAATTAAGCGTTTATTAATCATATGCATAAATAAAGCAAAGACGGTTACAATAATTTAGCAATAAACCTTTATAAATACTGATGACAGGGCAAAAGTTCAATTTGCTTTTGTATTCATTCTTATCAGTAAATATCTACTTGGCGTTTTATTCACAAAACTGTTTTCAAAAATACATTTTTTAATTACCGGTCTGATATTTTTTCTTTTATTTTACCTTGACATTTAATATAATTGGGAGTCATAGATATTAAATAATTTTGCGATATGACTTGCTTGTTTTTTAATTTTTAAACTCTATTTCAGACTATTTCCATTTTAAGATGTATTTTATTTTTTAAACAATGTATTTAATGTGACAGTTCCAGCGAAGGTTTATTATATATAGAATGCTTTTATTTCAAAACGAACCACCCTTAATAACTTCCAAAAAAAAAACACACGGCAGTCTAGATATAAAGGGGAACGTTCAATTTTATGTTTTGTCAACCACCTCCTCACCTCCAGCTAACCTCACTTTGATATGTCAAACATTAACCGGCATCGTGTGATATATCATTGTAAGCAGCATAATGTCTATTCAACAGTGCCAAAAAAATTTAATCGATTGACGTACCAGCCAATAGTGACGTAAAATGTATGGTAATAATGAATATTTTATCGACGTTATACTTTGGTATGTCAAATGGCTCTCCTATAGTGTGAGCACGAAGAATCTCCCAAGGGTATATAAAAAATGTGAATTTATAGACCTATAAACATTAAGGGTGTAAAAAGGTGTTTAAAAAATAAACAATTTTAGCAGTTCACATAATTTATTTTATTAAGTGCTCAAAATGTGCTCCGTTATTCGCGAGACAATATTAAAGTGTATTTTGAAATTCCTCACGAACATTGGCAAGTGTTTGTCCGCTAATATCTCTACATTCACAAGTAATTCATTAGTATTTTCATCTCTTAAATACCCCCAAAGAAAAAAATCTAGTCGTGTTAAGTCTGGCGACCGTTCGGGCCATTTAATTGCACCACGTCTGCCGATACACATCTCTGCCAACTGTTTATTAAGAGGCCTCCGGATACCCGCAAAACGCGTTTTCTTTTGGAAGGTTAGTTAGCATTTTAAGTGTAGAAAGTGTGGATTGACTTAGGAATTCTTCTCTGAACAGACTAATAATATCATTGAAAAAGAGTCTAGTGTGGGCAGGTGTTATGGATAACTTTCTTTTAGGACCTGTCATTTTACCAGGTAATTTGATTGGTGAACCCAACCTCCTCACACCAAATTTTAATTTAACATCTTATGAAACACTCGACTTACTTCAAAAAAAGGATTTTATATTTCTTATTTTGACGCCTTGTATATTGAATACCGAGCGCCCAATTAAAAAATGGCATAACGAAAGTCGCATTATTTTGGTTCACCCTATATGTGGCCGGCGGATTGGCCTCCTTTTTCCGGACACCCTGTATAACGTATATATTTAATATTATTAATAATACGTAATGAAATGTGCCATTTTTTTTAAATATTAAAAAAACAAAAACTATGATGGTCAACTTGACCGGCTATTGAACTTGCATGATATTTCACTTTCATTATGTCGATAGGCGAAATTGACCACCTTATACAGAAAAATTTACACATCTTGCAAAAGTATAACAAAAAAATCATTTAGATTTATAAAGAACACAGACGGATTAAGGTTCAGATTAAATTAAAATGATAATAAGTCGTTTGTGAAATAACATTCACCTCTTCTACATATTTGAGGTGAATCTAAACCCTTTTTAATGTCAAATGTACTTCATTCAACGTCTTCTTTTTTGAGCTATTAAAATTTGCTTTTATATTTTTTTAAAAATTGTAATTTTACTTTATTATGAATATTAGTGGATATAACTTTTCTTAGAACCTATTTCAATATTTTGTCTAGTTGTTTCGACAGCACTAACTTCAGTCGGTCCAGTTCGTCATCAGACATTGTACTCACTAACTGAGACAAAGGTAGATCTTCAGAGTCTTAGGCTAATATTTTATTTCGGGTGGTATGTTCATTCATCCGGTCAACAAAACCCCAAATAAAAAAATATGCGTAGTTTACGAACAAATTTTATGACTAAAAACGAACAATATTATTTTTTTTATTTCTTGTTAACACTTATGCCATGGAGATATAATAAAATATAAAATGGCATAAAAATAAAAGATAGGAGCTAAATAGATTTCACTTTATAGATAAAAGTTTTACCATTCTTTTTTATGGTTAAATATTGTAGACGTCACATTTCAATGTTGTTTGTTAAAAAAAATAAGTCCAAGGAATTTTAAAAGATTACTTGCTAATTTTTAAAAACCTCAAAAGAAAAATTAAATATTTTAGTAAAATTTACTTAAAAATATTTCATGAATTTTTCTTTTCAGGTCTTTATAAATAAACGAATAATTTTTTTAAGTACCTTGGACTTATTTTTAACAAACAACATTAAAATGTGACGTACTTATTCATAATTAAATCATTTTTTTAAATAATTTCGGTCAAGTTTGGCCCATTCGTCAACTTGCCCCCATATTACGGTATTCTCAATAAAAGGTATAATTTAAAAACTTATTTGGTATTTATTAAAGGTATTTTTCTTCATAAAAAAAACGTTTTAGCGATCAAATAGAAAATATATTATGGAAAGAAGAATATTTGACGTACAACACTTGCACTCTCAAATATTCGACAATAAACATCTTCTTTTTGGATGCTTGATTGTGGATATGGAAGCTGTAAAAGAGAAACGATTGGGGGGATTAGTTAGCATTTTTATATTTTAAGTGTAAAATGTGTGGATTGACTTAGAAATTCTTCTCTGAACAGACTAATAATATTAAAAACATTTCCATAAATCCTGCTATAGGAATCAGATATTCCCAATTTGCTGAAATGAGTGCAGCAATTAATACGCTCATAATGATTTGTGAATGTGCGTGGAGGTCAATGGAGGCTGCAGCGAAAGAAGAAGCCAAACTTGCCATAAGGGAAAGGAATATTAATGAAAATGGAATATTTGGCATTATCGTTGTAGCTGACGGTTTTTGCTCGAAACGCTCATACAATGTGAACGTTATGACGAGAGGGCAACACTTCTTTTTAGGAAAATAATAGTTGTAATTTATTACTAGTTATAATTTATTACTACGTACAGCTGTATCTTCTTAAAAATCTTCCTATTTTTAAATGTAATAAAAGAATGAAGCAATTCCAAAAATTTACCAGTTTCGCCAATCCTGAGAAAGTTATTGGTTGCTAATGCATTGCACACAGAATACGTAGCGATAAACAAAGCAGTCATACATAGAAGAAATTAAACTGACGGTTCTTTAGAAGAAAACTGCTTTATCAGTCGTACGCTTTGCTTCAAATATAATAAGCTGTCTTTCGCTAGCACGATGCGCCCGAGAGAATCTTTACGTCGGCAGTATATCCCATTTAGTATCCCAATTCTAAACGAAGTAATATAGAATAGTACTGAACTTCATCCACACAAAAATATTTGGATTTAATGAACTGCTTATTACCATACATTTTTACTGGTAAGTTGCTTCAATTTGTATCAATTTTTTTGGCGAAGTAAGATGGAAAATTGTTTGCCATTTAAAATAATATGTGACGCTATGAAACAACCGTTTGATATACCAAAGTTTAAATTGATAAAATGTCACTTATAACAATTTTGATTACTATTCACTTAGACGTCAAGCGATTTTTTTTTGTTTGTTTATATAGGAGATTGTATTCCCTTTAAAATGATATATCACACCAAAAAGTTTGAGGTCGATAAAATATCCGTTATTCCAGACATTTTTGGTCACTATTCGCTGGTACGTCAACCGAGTTAATTTTTATCAATCTAACCTAATCACGCCTAATAAAAAATACGCAAAAATTTATTACTTTTATCGTTTTTATACAGTCCGTCTCTTAATTGTCCCTCTCTTATCCATTGAATGCGTTTATATAAAAATTTGAAATTTGGCACACATCATAAGCAACTTAAACACTACTTTTTGGTCCTTAACTCAGCTTGCAAAACTTCAAAATTGCATGCCGCCGCCATTATGAAAAAATATTAAATAGAAAGAAGGGTCATGCGATACATCGTTTGAAAGCTCCCACTGAATGCTTTATGGCCTTAGAATATTAAGTTATGACTTCTACCCATAGCAAAATGGCAGCCTTTCAAATTCGTATTTTTCGCATTTTTATTTTCTTTACTACACCTGTTCAGGTATAATTTGTTTTTAGGTTTGTCGTTGTTTGTAGAGTTCGTATTTTTGGTTAATATCAATGTCAATCATTATCATAAAAGTTACTGTTCTACACAAAAACTTATTTGGTTTACCAATACTTTTAAAAGCGAATAATACCGAAAGGAGAGAATATTTTTTATTTGTGTTTTTTATCTGTCTTGAAGTTAATGGTGCACATTTTCAACATCTTTTGTAGTGAAATAGTTAAATTTCTGTGTTTCTGGGAAATTAAAATGTGAAAAACAAGCTTTTTTTCACAGCCATTTTGTGATGGGTAGAAGTAATGACTTAATATTCTAGGAGCAAAGATGTTTCGCATAACTTCCCTTTCTATATAATTTTATTTTTTCAAAATGGCGACCCGCCGAAAGTTTTGCAAAATCAGCTAAAAACTAGTTGCTATGAAGTACGCCAAATCTCAAATTCCTATAAACGCATTCAGAAGATAAGAGGAGGTATATATCGATAAGTCTTTTTAAATTTGACTGATTTAGCTGAGTATTATAATCGAATTATAACCTATTTGAGGGATATATTTATAACAATAATGGAACGAGGTAAATTTTTTAAGCCGGAATACCCTATTTTAGGCTACGTCGCTTATTCGGTTTTTATTGAAAATAAAAAATAAGAACATACTAAAATTTTTTTTATGGATTGGAAGCTCAAATAAAATCGTTTATTTTGATTCAAATGGTGACGAAACACAAAAGCGGCTATATAAATAATAAAAATATAATACATTTTTAAGTAAGACGAAGGTGTGTAATTCTTTGTATTATTCTCTATTAAATGTTCTACATATTTAAAGCAACCAATTTGCTGTCTATTTATAATTGTACCGTCACGTTGAAAATATTTTGGACTAAGCGAATGGAATTCGTCATCGACAAACCCGATACAATTACTTATTAAAAGATATAAAAGAGGGTCTTCTGGCTGAGGTAGTGGGAAAACATGTTGAATTGTCGTCTCCGATGTTGTCGAAATTTTTTAATGTTTTATAAAAATAAAAATTTTATGTTTCCTTGTTAAGGTACTATGTAAGATTGAAGATTTTTTCTTTTTTTGTCATTGAAATTCGTGGATTTCTATAGCTTCTCGTGCTATAGGATAGGCAACCTTCTGGCGCGGCAAGGCAGATAGCTTAGCTTCTCTAAATTGGATTTCGTAATTTTTCGCGATTTGTCTGTTTGTCCTATCTGCAGTTCCTATAGTGCTGCAAATCCTAGCTTGTTTTCTTATGTTGACATTTTTAATTCACGAAATTTAAAAAAAAGGGTAATTTTTGTATTTTAGATTATGAGTACATTCTTTATCAATGTTATTAGCTTAGATAATAGTTTGCAATATTTTCATTTTTTTTAGGGTTAATTGGATTTATGGCCAAATAAAACTCCAAGCGTTTTAAATTTTTCATTGAGTCAACGTTTCAGGCGACATAAGGCGATGGGGGCCTAACATAGGCCTAAACGTTGGAAATAATAAATAAAGAAAAATTTTAAAGGCTTGTAGTTTAATTTGGCCTCATATCCAATTTTAATTCTAAACTAAATAATAATGATCGAAAACTAGGCAATTTATTTCACATAATTTTTAGGAAGAAGAAAAGGAGAGTGACGAAAAACCAGAGGAAGATGAACAAAACCAGGGAAAAGATAATGATGACGACGACGACGATGAAGATGAAAGAGAAGATGATGACGATGATGATTCTGAGAAAGAGAGACGCCTAAAACGATCACTTATTGTTCCTAAAATTTATATAAAAAAACCTATGGGAACTAAGCTGCCTAATCCTCCCCAAGGTATTATCTTGTTTTACTTTTTTATCTACAAAATTTTAAGTCGTCACGGTTTTTGTTTAAATATTTCCTTTCTCGAACACTTGTCTTTTCTAACTTAATTCCGGCTATAATGCAATGTGTTTTAATTTAAAACAGTTAAGCCAGGGTCATTACCAGAAGAAAAAACTGATACTCCTAGTGCTGCAAAGGAAGCTAAGAAGCCAGCCGATACACCTAAATTTATATCTAACAATAACTTGGGCTCTCAAAACTCGAAAATAGCCTTAGAGATTAAGGAACAAAAACCTGAGAGCCATCTGACGGACAGGCGTATGGAGCTACAATCCAAGCCCAATGTTCTTAAAGCAGCCACTAACAGTTCAAAGTTAAATGATGTTCCTATACATTCCAGTGCACCTTTACATGTACAACAAGCTGTTATTAAGAGAGATAATGCAGGCATCCCAGGAATGAACGTTCCAGAAAAAAATGCGTCAAGTTTGTTATCTTCTAAAGTAAGTATTTTATTTATCAGTTAATATAATTATTTCCAGACATTTCAGTAGTGTAAAAAACTAACACTTTTAAAGAACTTTTGTTAAAAAAATTGAACATTTAAACATTTTATATCAATATTTGGAGTCTATTCTCTTTCCTAAATATTTATAATGTAAACCTATCTTACTGAAAAAAACTAAATACACACACTTACTTCCTCAAATGTAAAGGGCAACAACCGGTGAATGTTGTCGTTCTAAATTCAGATCTATCGGATCACTATCTGATTTTAATGTTTCTAAAATTATGACCACTCTTAAAAAATTAAATCTGGGATAGAGATAAAAGATCAAGATGTTATGACGAATATACCAAATTTTTAATTGAAAAATTGAATAGTCCATTAATCTGTCTGCTTTTCATAAGTTAATTCCAAGAAACCACATCTTAAACATTGAATTACTGTGGGCCTTCTTATTTCTATACAACATTAAAAATTATAGAAAAAGCTTAACAAAGCTACTAAACAAAAAAAGCAGATTACTATGAAAATGTCACAAAATACAGGAACTAATAAGAAAAGTTAAGAAAGGGAATTATAAAGAAATATAAAGTAGTCTCAGTTTTGAATAAGGGCAAAGAATAGCTAATAATAGGTAAAAATGAATTTAATTATAGGTAAAAAGTTATCGGATAAAACTAAAAAACCACATGAAAACTTATAAATTATAATAAATGTTCGATATTATGTCCTTATTGTTTATTGCAAATATTTAGTCGTTTAATTTTATTTTATCGAACATTGGCTCTACTATTGCTGTTGATTGACAAAAATCTTTAATCGGAATGATCATATCCTCCCTAGTTGTCTTTCGTACACCCTGTCCTATAGAAAAATGTACAATGGTGTAAGATCACAACGTCGTGCAGGCTCATCTATCTTTTTGCCAATATTCCTGATATATCATATGGCTATGCTTGAGTTGAGAAATTATTGTTGCCTTTAAAAGTTATAGGTAGAATTTTATGATAAACGTAAATATATATAATTAAACCAAATTAAATCGTTGGAACAATATAATACTTTAGATTTACCTCAGGGCTTGGACATTATTGTTTTTTTATTTTTACGAATGGTGTAAATTATATTGAGGGCCTTGAATTTATCAATCGCACAAGAGATGGCTCCAAAAAATGTTTTTTTTTATATTAGTAGACTAGAGGTCATTCATTTGTCTCAAATTTATAATATCCAAAATAAAGGCTAGATGCATTAAAAAACATTGTAAATACTGTAAACTATAATTATTTTCTTTCTGTGAATTTATTTGCGTATTCTATTAAATGTTGAACCAAAATATTTGGAAAAAAGATCTATGTGTAAAAAGTGATTGTTTCCATTATGGTGCAATGAACAATTGATTTGAAACAATAACCAAACCTAGGAAACGTTTCGCCTTTTCCACTCGAAGAATTCCTAGTTCCGAAGTTTTAACGTTATATTTTGCACCTATTTTCTTATGAGGATTATTTTAAGCTCGTCAAATTTCAAACTTATGATTACAAATTAATTAAATTTGATTAATTCTGAAGTGAAT